>NC_084474.1:50788738-51472309 GCF_027409185.1 Cynocephalus volans
TGCTTTCATTTCTAGCAATGAAATGGTAGGCCATATGATAAGCATATATTTAACTTTTTAAAAAGCTGCCAAATTGTTTTCCAAATTGGTTGTGCCATTTTACATTCCCACCAACAGTGTATGAGAGTTCTAGTTCCTCTATATCTTCAACACTTGATATATTCAGTCTTTTTATTTTCCTAACAGGTATGAAAAGGTGTCTCATTGTGGTTTTATTTTACATTTCCCTAATGATTGATAATGTTGAATGTATTTTCATGTGCTTATTTGCTATCCATATATCTTTTTTTAGTGAAGTATCTGTTCAAATCTTTTGCCCATTCTTAATTGGGTTATTTTCTTATTATTTAGATCTTAGAGTTCTAAATAATAAGAAATATATATATTATATATATACAAGAATTTTTAATTCTGAAGTTCAACTGATCAATTTTTTCTAAAACTTATTATAAAGCTGAAGTAATAAAAATAGCATGGTATTAGAGCAAAGATAGACACATAGATCAGTGGAACAGAATAGAGAGTCCAGAATTCAACCCATATTTATATGGACAACTGGTTTTTGACAAAGGTAATTCAGTAGGAAAGGAGGTTCTTTTCAGAAAATGGTGCTAGGACATTTAAATATCCATATGAAAAAAAAAAAAACCCTACTTCAATCCACATGTTATAGGCTCAGTTTCCAACCTACAGCTTCCAAGGACCTGTTTGCCGGTTACCTAGCTCATAGACCTGTGTGTAAGGCATCTGACAACCCAGCCTGGCATGTGAAGGGTTTGTAACCCAGTCTGTGAATGGGCTTGAGGGGCCTATGAGCTTCAGACCCAGCCCTAGCTTTACAATTGGTGTCACGAACAGGATGAAAGAGCCTGACAATTGGCAACATCGGCAGGATTCCAACATTAGCCAAGTGCTACAATTGGTGTAGTCTGTGACAGGATTCTGAGCAGGTACATGAGCTGAAAGCCCTTGGAAGAAGGAGGAAATGTGCCTACTTGTAAATATACTCCGCCCTATGGCCACCTTCCTGTTGACTGGGACCTGGTTGCTGCACACTGTACTGCAAAGCAGCATAGACCAGGTACTACAATGCAAAACCCCTTGGGAAGGGGAGGAAATGTGGCTGTGCTTGAGCATGTGGTGCCCAGTGGCCACTTTTCTGCTGACCAGAGCCTGGCTGCTAAGCACTATGCTGTAAACTGATCAAGATTTGCGGCAGAAAGTAGAGTTGTTGGAAGCACGGATAAATGTCCTGGAGGATGATGTGCAGTTACTGGCCGCTCCTGCTTCTCACACCAGGGAGGATGACGAACCCAGTGGTGAGTCGGGGGAAACCGTGCATCTCCAGGCACGACCTGTTGTGCACAAGAAATTGAAACACAAGCAGCGAATGGGACCAGACAGACAACTGGTGGGGGATCCACAGATGACCCAGTTCACCACATATGTCCCATATACCCAGGTTGAACTGGTTGACTTGGGAAGACAGTTCAGGCAGAAACATGGGGAGACTCTGGCTGCTTGGCTGTTGCAGTTATGGGACCTAGGGGTGGATAGTGTAATGAGCTCTGGTGAGGAGGTGGAGAAATTGTCCTCCATTACCATGCAACTGTCCCAGAACAGCCGCAGATATGCACAAGGGCGAGGTAATCACTCCTTGATGGACTGGGTGAATGCAGCTGCCTGAACCATGTGGGCAAATGCTGGAGAACTGCCCAAGATTGTTAGTAAATGGCAAATGTATGCCGAGTTGGTCCAAATCATTCGGGAGCTGGGGATGAGGCAGTCCATGTTTAATGTGAACACTCGTGGCCCAGATGATGAAAACATTACAGGCAGCATAAGAGACATAGTGCTGCAGGGAACAGTCCTGTCAACGTCCTCTGGGTTGTTGATGGCCATACTGGCCCCATACATTGGTCATCCTATACATGAGGTAATGACCATGATAGCCAGCTTGGGTGAAGTAGAAGATAGGAGACAAGCAAAAGGGGTCCGAAAGGTGGCTAAGACCAAACCCCCAAGAAATGCTCAGGGTTTTATCTTGAAGGGACCAAGCAAGACTAGCTGTAAGCAGATGTGGCTTGACTTGCTTGCAGCAGGGGTTGATAAAAAGAAATTTGACCAGCAGCCAAATGCAGTCCTGTTTGCCTTGTGGCAGCAATTGCGCCCTGAACAGCATTTCACCAAACATCTGGAAACAGGTAGCAAGGTACACTCAGTGGATTTAAAGGACTTTTTGGTTGCTCCCGAGGAGGCGGATGAACTGTCCCATTCTGATTAGGGAGCAGGCCAAGGTACTCGTCTTTTGGGGGCAGGTGAGGACCAGAGGCCTCATGTTGAATTGGCAATATATTGGTTGAGGACAAATGTGCAGCATGTTTTGGCATTGGTGGATACAGGCGCAGAATGTAGCCTGATATATGGCAATCCAGATAAGTTTCCAGGGGCCACAGTTCATACAGATGGCTATGAAGGACATACTACTGAGGTCAAAGCTGTGTCACTGACATTGGGCATAGGAGATTATCTCCTCGTGTATATACTGTATATATATCTCCTGTAGCTGAATACATCTTGGGTAAGGATGCACTTTATGGTTTGCACCTGCAAACAACAGTTGGAGAGTTTTGGCTGCAAATATGGACAGTAAAGCCTGTATTATGAGGATATGCTAAACATGACCCATAGGTGTTACCTAAGCCAAGATGTGTAGTTAATGTAAAGCAGTATCGCCTACAAGGAGGACATGCAGAGATAAGTGCCACTATATTGGAATTAGAGAAAGTTGGCATTATTTGTCCAGCTCAGAGCCCATTTAATGCTCCAGTATGGCCAGTGAAAAAGCCTGATGGTACCTGGAGAATGACTGTAGATTATCGAGAACTGAACGAAGTAGTGCCTCCTTTGCATGCAGCTGTGCCTTCAGTTCATGACTTGATGGATCAGCTGATGATTCAGCTGGGGACTTACCATTATGTATTGGACCTTGCAAATGCTTTTTTCTCTATTCCAATCTCAGCTGATAGCCAAGATCAGTTCACCTTCACCTGGGAAGGAAGACAGTGGACCTTTCAAGTATTGCCCCAAGGTTATCTGCATAGCCCAACCATCTGTCATAGTTTAGTGGCTGGAGACCTAGCCAAGTGGACTAGGCCCAGCACAGTTACAATGTTTCACTACATTGATGATGTGTTACTAACTTCTGATTCTCTTGCAGATTTAACCCAAGCAGCTCCAACACTGCTAAGTTATTTGGAACAATGTGGGTGGGCTGTGCACACAGCCTAAGTGCAAGGACCTGGGCTGTCAGTCAAATTCCTGGGAGTGGTCTGGTCAGTGTTCTGGCTGCAGGCACTGCACCAGACTCGCACAATCAATGTGTCGGCCTGCTGAACATGCATTGAACTGCCCATCAGTATGACTGTAGGATTTGCATGGAGGATCAAACCAAAGGTGACTACTAACCAGACATATGTGGCTAACAGTTAAAATAACAGAACTGCAAGCTTTAAGGCATATTGAACAGACAACTGGTTATGTAAACGTAAGGGTCACTTATCCTCACTAAGGGAACATCGTGGAAGATTCTGAACATGTAGAGGGTAAGGCGAAAGATCCTGAAGGGGTGTATTGTTGGGAAAATAGAATAATTTAATCAGGCCCCCTCACTTCAGTGCAGGTTTGGGGTGGTGCAGCATTCTTTGTGGGCAAGTTGTGTGTGGGTGGAGTTAGTGCACCTGCATGGTGCCGCTACCTTGGCTAGAGTTTACTGTCTCAGGCGGCCACCGTGCATACAACCATGCTTTCCAACCTATGGCTTCTAAGGACCTGTTTGCTGGTTACCTAGCTCACACACCTGCGTGTAAGGGTTCTGGTGACCCAGCCTGGCATGTGAGGGCTCTGGGGACCCAGCCTGGCATATGAAGGGTTTGTGACCCCATCTGTGAACAGGCTTGAGGAGTCTGTGAGCTTCAGATGTAGCCCTAGCTTTACAATTGGCATCACAAACAGGATGAAAGAGCCTGACAATTAGCGACATCAGCAGGATTCTGACATTAGCTGTAGCAGCACAAGAGGAAATCAGAACACAGACAGGTACTGAAAGAAGAACATGTAAAGACACAGGGAGAAGACAAGCCATGTACAAGCCAAGGAGAAAGGTCTCAAAAGAAACCAACTCTGTCAACACCTTGCCAGCCTCTAGAATTGTGAAAAAATAAATCTCTATTGTTTAAGTCACTTAATCTGTGAGGCTTTGTTATGGCAGTCCTAGCAAACTAATATACCATACCTCTCACTATATACAAAAGTTGACTCAATATAGACCACAGACCTAAATTTAAAACCTCAGACTACAAAAACTTCTAAAAGAAAACTTTCATGGTTATGGGAAGATTTCTTAAATACAATACTAAAAATATGATTCATAAAAGAAAAAATTAATAAATTGAACTTATGGCACTTTTAAAGCATTTTTTTTTTCCTCTTAATCTCACATAGAGCACCTATATATAAAAACACATATAAGCAGAGCTTCTTTTGAAGGGGACAGGGATCCTGGATACTTAATCCCCCCAGTAGTTCCTTGTAGCTTCTAAGATGTCTCTGCAGAAAGCAAGATCCCAAAGAATAAAATATGGAAGCCACCAAATTTTATTTACATGTTATTGCAATCTACCCAAAATAACAATCACTAACTTTTATTGAGAGTCTATTATTATGTGTTACATAATGTGATGGATACTTTCTTATATTATTTGCTCTGCTACTCCCATGAGGTAGGTATTATTTAAATTCATACATGAGGAAATTAAGGCTCTCGCATATCACAACTAGAGTCTTTACTCAGTTTTGACCTCAAAGCCCATGCTCTTCAGAGTTCCAGTGTTCAGGGACACCTCACACACAGTGCCTTGAAACCAAACATAAAAGATAAGAACATGAACTTTCTGTGGACATAAATCACTTGTACAAAATAATTGTCAATTCTTAAAAAATGACATTTTTGTTTTCCTGGGAAAATAAACTCCAGCTAAAAATATTATACAGTGAACACCCAGATTATACTTCCTAAAAAGGCACAGCAGCATAAGATGGTGTGATAGTATAGCTATAGAGCAAATATTTTTGGCAAGCCCCCCTCCCAGATACATACACTCCTTTCCTGCTATAAACCAAGTGGTACACAGGGACATGCAGCTGATGAATTCCATTTGTTTAAAGGCCTAAGGAAGCTAGTTAATTGTGCTGCATTCAGAAGAGGGGCTGAATAACAAAATATTTAGGAATATATTAAAGTCACACAAATAGTAAAGAGAAAGAGAGCTGAGTCTGATGAGCCCAAGGTTTGATTTTATTAATGGAGGTAACATTTATTATAGTATCTAAATTTTATCAAGTCCTAAGGACTTAATATCACATTATCTCACTTAATTCCCCCAACAACTATGTGAGCCAAGTATCATTAATGGAAAGTTATAGATGAGAAAGAAGCTTAAAGAGGCTAAACAACATGGTCAAGGCCACACAGTAAATGAGAGACAGAGCCACCCTGATTTGCACCCAGATCTGTGACTACAGAGCCATTTCTTTGAACTACCACTGTGTCCACCTCTGTCACTCGGATGAAGAGCAAAGAAAACAGGAAAATTCTCCAACCTCCTTCTTGCCTCTCCCTACTACCATTCCCTGAAGCAGGGCAATCACTCCAGTGACCACCCTGTAGACCCTACAGAGGGGGCTCCCCATTAGAGAATTCAATCCAGGACTGCTGGGAGAGGAAAACGAGGAGTGCTTAGATCACAGGTGTACTCCTTCCTGGCTCCTGAAGGCAGCAAAGTCAAGTCTGCAAGGCAGCTTCTCTGCTGCTAATTTATCTGCATCTGACCGGCATCACAGAGTTCAGGCTGGATCGTGAATATCAAGAGTTGATGTACAGTTTTATCCCCACAAGCTGAAAACCCAGCCAGCAAAGCCTTCCACAGCCTTCAAAACCACATTGGACCAGGAAGGCCTTCGAAGGAATGGGAAAATGCTTGTCACCTGTCACTTCTACACTGAAGATTGAGAAGGGAGGTTTTGACCTGAAAGTCATTAAAAGCTGCTTATTCCCTATGAAGTTTCAGGCAAAATGCTTAGCCACAGAACAGTTTCATCAACAGATATCCTGAGACTTTTTCACAGCTTTAGTTTTTCTAGTAAGAAAAGTTTGCCTCTCTCTGACATAATTACAAGTTCCATATTTTTGCCCTAAGGCTAAAATGTAAATCATTTCCTGGTATACCACAACTTCCCAGCATTGATTATATAAGGCAAGGGTGCATAGCATTTAAAATTAAAAACATCATTTTCTTAAATGTGTGTGTCATTATGATGTTTACCAATGTGTTTTTGCTGGTTAAGTCCCAGTTCCTATGTATTTCAGTCAAAGACCTGCTGGCATCACGATATAAGCTAAGCAATATAGCCTAAAACCTGCCACAGTTTTTCTCCTCTTTGTGTTCTCTTATGAGTTCCTTCATAGCATACTTTCTGGGGCTCCAGAGTACCGATTATCATGCCTTATAACCAGCAGGGGCTAAATTCATCTCTGTTGGGTAAAGTCCTCCTTAGAAAATAGTGCTCTTTCTCATTAGCCCTGAGAACATTGCTATTGAGTCCAGTCCTAATGGGGCGCAGAGGAGAAAACATGGGCTGTAACATCTGACAGACCTGGGTAAAAATCCCGACTCCTCCACTGACAAGCTTGCACAAACTCCTTCACCTCTCTGAACATGTGTTTCCTCCTCCACGAAGTGGTAATGATAGTAACAGGCTTACAGAGTTCTTATGATCAGGGTTTCTAATAGCCACCGGGAATATAGTAAGTGCTCAATAATTATTAAGTCCCCTTCACTTTCTCTGTCCTTCTTATCCATACAGCTCCCAATTTCACCCCTGACAATAGGCCCCAGACCTGTACAAGTCACATAGAGGAAAACAGAGTTTGTAATCACAGCTCAGGAAATCAGGAGAAATGGCACAGCCTTTTAAAAGCTATGCTATGTTGGACATCTCCATAGGCTCAGTCCAATAAAGCTAGGAGGGACCCACCTACCTAAGAGCTAGGGTTCTGAAATCAGGGAATCCTAGGTTCCAACTGCAGCTATACCAGGACTAGCTGTGTGACCTTGACCAAGTTACCTAATCTCTCTAAATTGCTGTTTCCTTGTGTGTAACTGGGAGAATAATAGTAGTCCCTGCTTTGCAGGGTTAAAAAGGGTATTACATGAGAAAATGTATAGAGAGACCCTAATAGAGTAGCTGGCCCATAGTAAATACTCAATGTTAGTGATCATTTGCTGTTACTAATGGCTGTAGGAAGCATGCCCTTGCCATACTAACTGAACACAGGGCTCCCAGTCAGCCTTCTGCATGACTTTGGACAAGTCACTTAAATGTTCTGCACCACAGTTTCCTCACCTATAAAATAGGAATGATAATAGACTCCTAACATTTTTCACAGTGCTATTGGGAGTATCAAATAAAACAATGCATGTAAAAGCACTCCATGAAAGATAGGGTGTAGAAATTTTAGAAGGTATTATTATGACAATACAAAATGTTATAGAAATGCTAATGGTGCTAATCATGAGTCTTTAAGTACATCCAAAAAGCGAGTTGGTCTGAACACGGCTTAACTGAGTGAAAAAAAAGAAAAAATCATCCCAGAAGCATCCATTAGCCAGGAAATCACACTTCAAAGAAGAGTTTTAATGCTTCATACATATTTATGTGGTCTATTTCTGATTTTAGAATTCAATAGTCCATTTTCCTAACACTAAAATCTCTTTTCTCACTGGAGATTTGAAGTAAAGGGAAGAAAGAAGACAAGAGAGTAAGTGAGGCTCCTGAAAGTAGATGAAAGGCAAGGCAGAGATGGGTCAAGGTGAACAGGTTAGCAAGCCCATACTTCGGAGTCCTGCACACTTATTGGCGTGTCTCCCAGGAGACAGACCAGGTACTACATTATTCCCCCACCAAAAGACCATGGAGCAAAGGGATGAGGCCTCCAGAGCAGGTGCCTGGGTTCCAAATTCTCCTTAAAAAAAATTCCTCAAACCTTGTCTTTTTCCAAGGTTTACCTGTGGTGGAAGAAAGAGGAGTGGGTGCTCACTCCTATCCCCTTCATAAAGCTTATCAGTAGATATGTATTGAACACCTACTATATGGGGAATACAAAGAGTAAGAAGACTTGGCTCCAACTTCAAAAAGTGGCTCACAATCTAACTGGTGATACAGAACCTGAAATAACTATCAATGCGAGAAGTAAGCCAGGATGTAGAGACAGTGAGAAGACTCTTAAAGGACTTCTGGGGTAAAAAGGTTGGGAGAGAGCCCAAGATGAGTTAAGTGAGAGAGAATTCTGCCCCCTAGAATGAGTCAAAAACACAAACATAAACACAAAACATAAAAAACAAAATAATAATAATAATAAAAACAAGTAAAGAGAAAAACACAACAGCCACTTGAGATGCCTAGCTTTTCAAAATCCACGAACAGGCTAATGGTTAGACTACTTAACATAGCATCAGGCAGCAGACAAGATGATACGACTTCTCATTTCCCATTATAAACACCGTGAACACACATGCACACACACACACACACAATGACTAGCAAAGGACAGAAAGCCAAAGATCAGAAGAAAGCCATTTCCTATGAACGTAAAAAATTCCATTTAATATAGCATCAGTGGGAATGGGGTGGGAAGTACTTTCTTAGACCATACATCATATCCTTACAACAAGACAGAATGAATAGTCCCAAAGAATACAGAAAAAGATTTTGATTACTCCTTGAGTCTACATCAAATTTCAGAACACAGGGACTGTTGCGATCAGAAATATTATGAGCAGTACCCAGTCTTACAGGAATTTTCTTCCCTGCAGTCATGGACTACACAAACCAGTGTTCGTATCCCATGAGCTCTACTTACTCTACTTTTGCTAGGAGACCTTAGGTCTCCTAACTTAGCAAGAGAACAAGTATGGATAAAAGCACAGTTTTTTTTTTTTTTTTTAAAAAGCTTTATAAATAGGACGAAAAACTCACATTTTGAGAGGGCATGTGAAAGAGTACTTAATGTTTTACACTATTTAAATAACTCCAAATTGCATATAACCTACAGTTAAAAAATGCAGGAGTTGTATTAACAGGTTATTAACCATAATCCACCTAAATCCATGAGAGATGAATGCTTGGTAGGCATATATTTTTAAAAAAGGAAAAAAAGAAAACATCAAAATTAAATTTTTAGTTTAAATGAGCAGAACGTGAACAATAAGTGGAGTGAAAAATAATTCACTTATTCTTTTCATTAATAAAGACAAAGACTGGATAAATCTCACACAATTCAAGAATGAGAAACTAGAAAAGGAGCCAACAATAGGATTACAGGAAAAAAGATACTCTAGCAAAGAAGAAAACGGATAACAGTCTAAAACTTCAAAGAAACTTCTGAAAACAGTTTTCTACAACAGGTGAAAATTTATACCATATTTTGTTGTCTTCATAAGGATATAAAAGATTACTATCTCTGTGAAACAAGATCAGAACACAATAGATAAGTAAGACATATTTTAAGAACTAAAGAGAATTCTACTCACAATTACGTTTTAACAAATTTAGAAATCTCAATAAAGTGAACAATTTACTAGAAATATAAATTAATAAAATCAATTGAATGAAACAGGAAAGCTGAATATTTATGGATGACATCACAACTGTTATCAAGGGATAATCTGCAAAACTGGTTCTAGAACTAGACAATGCTATGAGCAAGGCCTTTCAAGTTTTCAAGAAACTGTAACATCCACATTGTATAATCTATTCTAGAGCACATAAAATTATGGAGAACTATCCCAACCCGCTTTATGAAGTTAACGTAACCGTGGTACCAAAATATGACAATGACTAGTATTTTCCAAAAGGACTCTGTGGAAATTAGTGTGACTTTCTGGGGGTCAAGAAGGATCTATTGTGGATTTGTTTGAAAGCCACTCTCTCAGAGACATCAGGTTGTGTTAGCATATTAAAGTCTCTGAGATGCTTGAAGCAAAGAAATCTGTTAAAAAATGTTTTAATATGCCTTCCTCAAATGTATTTGACCATGGAGTCATTTTTTTCCTCATAATATTCCTTCTCACAATACACTTCAAGAAATGTTCCAGATGAGTTTCATGTATGAATACAGTTGTGAAAATCCTAAATAAGGAACCAGTAAAAATAAGCCAAAGTATATAAAATAATAAGGCAGCATGATCAAGTAGGAATTACCTCAGACATGGAAGTATTGTTTAATTTTAGATATATTGATATAACACATCGCATCACTAGGTCAAATAAGAAAGAATACATAATAATCAAAAAAGGATAAAAGATCATTTGTAAAATTCAACACTTTTTTCTGATTTTTAAGCCTCCTAGTGAACTAGGAAGCAAAGTACATTTCCTAATCTCTCTTACACCAAATGCTGATAACCTCTTAGCAGCAAATTACTAGAGCTGCTCTCATTAAAATCAGGAGGAAGATAAGGATGTCCAGGATCACTACTAACATGCAAGAAAAGAAACAAGATAAAACTATTTGAAAAGAGAATAGAAATTAGAATTATTTATACATGATATGATTGTTTTTCTAGAAAATATAAGAGAACCAAAAAACTATTAAAATCAATTCAGAATGCACTTTTGTATATACTAGCAATATTCAGAAAATGTAATGAGGGAAAGTCCAATTCACAATATGTATGAACTGCAAGTATGAACTACTTAAGCAAAACCTTGAGAGATAAAACACAGAAGAAAACTTAAACAAATTAAAAGATAAAATAAGGTCCTGGAGGGGTAGACTAAATAACAGAAAATGTCAATTATTTCCAATTAATTTCTATTTTGGCACAATTCCAAACATTGATTTGGCAAATACTGTGTGTGCAAATTGTTCATTTATTTAATAAAATCAGTAAAAATGTACCCAAACTCAATATTAAATGACATTTTAATCCTATAATAATAAAAACACTATAAGGTTGATGTAAGAATCAATAGACAGATCAATGCTACAAAATAAATAGGTCTGAAATAGACCCTTGTATACATTAGAACTTATTATGTGACAAAATTTACATCACAAGAGGATATGAAAAAAAATGGATTACTCCATAAATGACTTGCATAAAACTAGTTAAGCATTTTGAGAGAAAAAAATCAACTTACAGTCTCACTTCACACCATACAAAAGTGGATTTCAAGTAAATTTGAGAATTAGACAAAAATATATTTTATTAAAAGCAGAATAGGTAAATATTTGCCAAATTTTAAAGAGAAAGAAGTTTTTAACATAATGGCACTGGAAAAACTCACAGAATAAAATAGTGGAATGACACTGGATCATGAAATCTGACTCTTGAAACCCTTAATGAAATGAACAAAAATAACAAATGATCGGGCAGCAATATAGCCGCTGCACTCAGGCAATGGAAGAGGCACAACCTCATACCACGGAGGGGATGTACTCTCATATCACTGTATCTTTAAAGTGAAAACCGAGGGGAAAAAAAGGAAAAAATACCTCAGGAATCAAAAAGCAGATATTCTACAAAATAGTTCTAGAGGAAGAAGAGAAATGGATAAAATTCAGAAAATCCTCCCTAATCTTCCTATACTTCCAAATTTGGAGTGAAATTGTTTACCTGTTAACTCAGTCATTTAACTTGCAAAGTCATATAACACACTCTGTTCCAAGTTCCATTCATTTAACCTGGAGAATAACAATCTGAAAGAATTATCCTTTCTAAAGATAGTTTATTTATTTTTCTATAGGTAATAATTTGGAGAAAACATGATTTCTTTATAATTCAAGTATTATATGTTATCTGTTGAAAATCTGTAACATCAAGATAAACCAAAAGAAAAAATGTCTCGATAACTTCCAGTAATTATATATATATATATAAATATATATGTTTTACAAAAATTAGTCCTAACCTACCTACGATTTCATAGATAACTTTTTAATCTGATAATATATCACGTACCCCTTTCCTTTTCTAGAAATATATCTCTACATCGTTATTTGAATGCCTGTGTAAGATTCCCCTGTATAGATGAATCAATTTGTTTCATCAGTTCTCGATTTGAGGGCCTTTTCATTGGTTCTAAATAAATATCCTTATACAAACATCTTGGTAAACATATCAGATTATTTCATTAAGAAAATTCTTCGAAGTGGAATTGGTGGGAAAAGAAAGTATACAACCTTTCAAGATGTTTAATAAACATTGCAAAACTGCACTCCAGAAAGATTTACCAATTTATACTTCTATCCTCATCTCCAACACTATAAAGTGCAGTTTTCTTCCCACCTAAGCCAACACCCAGTACTGGAATACTTTATCGACTACTGCGCCCATGCATTTCCCTTATTCTCAAATTCTTTACCAGACCTAAACCAAGGCTCTTTCCCAGTCCAGAGTCCCAACCTGATGGAAGAGCACCCCTTCCCAGCTCTAGGCTTCATACCCCTCTCTTATGAGAGTCCTAGAAGGTCTTTGGTGTTGATTGGAAAATAAAAGATTGTAAATTCTTGACTTCTGATCCTTGCTGACTGAGATATGAAAGCATTGACCCTAATCCAGATTTGAGACAGATACAAGTCTATTAATCTAAAATGGTAGCTCAAGCTTTTCAAATAGCCATTATCATATCACTCTCAATGTATGAAATTTTCTTGACTGCTCTTTGACGGAGCTGAACTATTTCCCAGAGCAGAGAGAGAAGCCAGATTACTTGGCCAGTCTGTCATCACTAAATGCATACATATAAGATCCTGTGTTCTTGGTACTACAGAAAAAAGTAAGGGGGATAATGTTCTTGAGGAACAAATACCTTAGGCAAAACAAGACGTTCATGTAACATCAATGACTGAACATCACCTTTGTGCCAGGCCCCAGAGAGGCACCTAGATATAAAGCTGAATGAGATATAACCTAGCAAGAGAGGCAGGAACAGAATAACAATAATTGTTATTATTATTATGTTCAATATGAATTATAAAAAAATATACCAAGTAACCTGGAAAATAGAGAGGAGAGAGTAGGTGGTTATTTCTGTAAGAGTCAGAGCAGGCTTCACAGAAAAGGTGACAAATCTATTGGGTCTTGAAAAATGAATAGGAATTTTTCAAGAGGAAAAGCTTCAGAAAGGCATTCCAAATAGAAAGAGCCACAAAAACACAGGCCCTGTTACCCAGCAGTGGTCATAGAAAACACTGGTGCTCTACAACCTGAATGAAGGTTATTTTACTGTTTAAATCATGTAATGGAAAGCTGTTGAAATTTGTTGCAAATCTGTGGTTTTTTTAAAAATAATATACAGAATTTTCTAAATTTTAAGTTATTCTTACACAAATATTTCTTTGGTATTTGTCTTCATTTTTCTAACAATAAAAAAAACAAGAAAGATTAAATAAAAAAACAGAGAAAGAGCCAAACTAAATCCAGTGCTTGCTTTCTTTATTAATAAATGCTTATGGTCTAAAGTTTCATCATATTGTCATATTTTCCATGAATAAGATTGTCCCTGGATCATACAATGAAGTAAAATATAAAGCTATTTCATATTTAAAACACACACAGACACACACACACAGACACACACACACACAGACACACACACACACACACACACACACACACACAGAGAAACAAGATGACTCTTGGCATTCAGCTACCTAAATTGGTTTAGGAACTAAAGGATTCCTGGATGAATGAGGCTGAAAATTTGAGAGATAAAACTACAACAGTAAGGTATGATGCAATACCTAGAAAGGCCTAGTAAGCCATGCTGAGAAATTAAGGATTTTTTAATGCAAAGAAATAACATATCAATTGCATGAAGAACTTTTTTGTGCTTCTTGTTTTATATACAAAAACAACCCCCCTGCCCCCCCAAAAAACTTCTGAAGATAGCATAAAGGATGGATTGAATGAGAAGAGATTGAAGATTACTATAGTAATGCAGGAAAGAAACAGAACCAAAGCAGATGATAAACTGGGAGAGGTAAGCATAAATAATGAAAATAGTATATTGTCGTCACATGCTAATTAGTTGATTTTTAGCAAATTTAATACCTCTAGAGACTCTGACATTAAAGAGGAGTAAAGAAATCTGCTAAAATGAAATTTATAATTGCTGGCTTTCTTTGTCTTTCTCACGCAGAGTATATCATAGGACATCAGAGGTGGAAGGAAACTTAGAGATTATTGTACAGAAGGGCTCAAACTTTAGCACACATACTTGCTCAGCTTGTTAAAAGGCAGTTACATGAGTGCCACCCCCAGAGATTTCAATTCAGTAGGCCTGAGTGAAGTCCAGGAATCTGGCGACTCCCCTGGTGTCAAGCTCCCCCGAGGATTCTGGCGCATGTGATCCAAAGACTATATTCTGAGAATCACTGATTTGATGCAAGCCCCTTGACTATAAAATAAAAAAGCTGAGGGTAGAAAAATTAAAGTGATAAAGCTAATCCTGAGAAGTTCCAGGATTAGAACCTTGGGCTCCTAATTCCCAGTAATCTTCACACTATACATCTCTGACTGCCCCAAACAACACACAATTAACTTGGGGCCAAGTTGATGAAACTAGAATATCCAGTCTACAGAAACGCATGGCCAAATTCTGAAAACAAGAATTTTTCCTGGGTGTTTTTTTGGCCTCACCACTCAGTGTATAGCACACTCACCTCAGTAGCAGGCCTAGCTCACACTTTGTTCACATTCTAGTAAGAATGTAATATCCATTCTTCTCTCTGTGCATTAGTTAGCCCTTGCTTGGCTCATTCAAATAACAAGCCAAGCCAATTGCAAATACACCAGATCCCAGGTATCAGCCTCATCATATAACTTAAAATCTGAGAGTCAGAAACCCACGGAAAATATTTTGGAACACAGCATTTGGCTGGCACAGCTGTGGAACTGAAAGATGCTAAAACTCTACCACTAACTACTGAGCAATTCACAACCTCCTTATGCCTCAGTTTCTGCAAGTGTTGAAAGGCTATAATGAGATCTTTCCTACCCACCTCAAAGAGATGTTATGAAAAGCAGTTGTGAAATTGCTTTTACAAGGTTTAAAAGGACTACTCAAAACAAAAGTAAAGAATGTATACAATCTTTCTTTGTATACTTCAGCTATCACCACTGGATGTCTAGAGAGATAAAGTACAGAGGAAGGTACTGGTGAATGGAAACCTCTGGAAGAAATATGCTTTTGGATGGGCTTTAAAAGTAGGAAAAGTGGTTACGGATGGAGTAGCAGTGAGGATAAAGAAAATAAGTGGAGAAAAGTAGAATCTACAGAGGGGCCAGTTTAGTGACACTGCTGCTGACAGAAATTAATATTTTTTTATTCTTATAGGCTCTTGGCCAATAAATTAAAAGATAATATGAATTGTTCCACGAACTTTTTGAAGTACCCTCATATCAACAGAGCAAGGCACAAATTCCTCACACACACAATGAATTCTGGCTATTTACTAAAAGCTATCTATAAAATAATATTACATTTAAAAAATATTTGTACTTAAAATTAGTTATGAATTTATTAAGGCTTTTAATATGATATTAATATGTTATTAAATGGAGTCTCTCAGTTTCTTCATTTCTTGGCTTCAGCATTTCAAATTAGCCAACCTTATGCTGTACTCACGTTTTCACTCTATTAAGCACACGTGACTTATTTTTCTCCTATCTAAACAGGCTAAATAGACTTTCATCACGTTATCATCAAACAGCATTGTATCAGTCCCCACCTGTACACATCAAATAATACTGCAGTGGGTTAAGGAGGCAGATGAAGAAAGGACAAGTTCACATTGTGGCTGGTTTCAGAAAGTAGGGAAAGTTTTGAAATGTACTTGTTAAACTCTGGCACAGTTTCAATAAGCTGATAGAAACTGAAATAGATCTTAATGGTTATCTAATCCAAGCACCTGTTTTAAAGTACAACTTCCCACTCAAAGTAAATCTCTTACTACAATAGTCTTGACATATTACCACATCATCTCTGCTTGGAAATGTCCTGTGATAGGATGCTCACTACCTTAAATTATATTTTATTATGTTTTTGATCAATTTTAATTATAAGAGAGTTCTTCCTTTATTTAGTATTTACCAGCTCACCCCTCTGTGATATAATTTAGTGAAAAGAGCAAAAGTTTCAAAGTCATGCAGAGCTGAGTATTGTTCCCAATTCCGCCACTTACTCGTTGTTTGAGTACCTTCTATAATCTATCTGAGCCTCAGTTTCCTCACCTATAAAATAAGGATAATAAACCCTTACTTTAGTGGTTTATTGTATGAATTAAGTTATATGTGAAGAGTACTTAGCAATCTTCCTGGTACATAACAGTTGCTGAATGAATAAAGTATTTTACTGCTCATGTCTTAATCCCCCTTTTACATGCATATGATAGTCCTTTAAATATAGGATGATGGTAAACTTCCCCCTCCCTGAAACTGCTCTTTACCCTGCTAACTATCTCCAGTTCCTGCTTCCTTTCATTTTGCCACTTAATCCAACATCACTATGCTGTTGGGGGGCCATAGGGATAATCCAATATAACAGTGGATGGGTGATGGGGTGATTCAGTGGTTGAAACATTTTTCAGCTAAGGGATGTAGAACAATCCAGATCAACACTTCAGTCTAAACCATTACAAGATAATAGAAATAAATCCAAATATATGAGGGGCTTCAAAAAGTACATGGAAAGATTCATATTATCTTTTAATTTCACTTTTCCATGCACTTTTTGAATAGATTTAATAAACTGGTTAAATAATAAATATCATCAGACTGGATTAAAAAATAAAATACAACTCTAAGTTATTTACAAGGGATATATAAAAAGCTTAAAACACAAACATTTAATGTAAAATTAAATTTAAAAATTTATGAAAAAGATACATCAAGAAAACATAATTTAAAAAACTGGTAATGTTTTATCAATATCAGATGAAACACTAGGAGTCTTCAAAAAGATCATGTAAAGATTTGTATTATCTTTTATTCCATTTTTCCACAAACTTTTTGAAATACCCTCATAGACTTAAAGGCAAAGGAATTACTAGATGTAAAGAGGATCATAATCACATAAATTACTCAATTCACCGAAAAGATATAATGATTTTACATATATATACACTTAATAACATAGATTTAAAAGTATAGAAAGCAAAAAGTGTCTGAACTACATAAAAATGGATAAATCCACATAAACATGGAAGATTTTAACACACCTCCTCAGTAACTGACATATCAAGCAACAACAACAAATCAATAATGATATAAAAAATTAAACAATACAACAAGCTTGATCTAATGTGTATCTATGAAAAAATACATCTAACAACTTGAGAATACACATCATTTTCAAGCACATACGGTTAATGAAAATTAACCACATTTGAGACCATAAAATAGATCTGAACAAATTTTAGAGATTCTGTATCTCATGCACTACACTATCTCATAAAAAATAATTAAATCAATAATCAGTAGCAAAAAGAACTATCAAAAAATTATACATTTGAAATTTCAAAAACACGTTTCTAAATTACTCATGAGTTATAGAAGAATAAATATTAGAAAATATTCATACATAGAACTGAAAGATAACAAAAATACTGCTAATTAACACTTGTGATATGCTGCTAGAGACAGACTTAACAGCTTTTACAACCCAAATATGTACAATAAAAAATCCAAAGTAAACAAAAAAATGTATAGCCTTAAATACTTCTAACAGGAAATAAGAAAGTTTGAAAAATTAATGAGCTAAGCATCCAACTCAAGGAATTAGGAAAAGAACAAACAGGATAAACATAGAAACAGAAAAGAAAAACAGATAAAAAGAAAAAATTAATAAAAACAAAAAGCAAAGATACAATCGTGGAAACAACAAAGCCAAATATTGGTTCTTTGCAAAAACTAATAAAATTCGTACACCTCTAGCAAAAGTGAATGAGAAAAATAGAAAGAGGGTATAAATAATATTGAGAATAAAAAAGAGACACAACTACAGATGTAGCAGATATTAAAAAGTTAAGAGAAATTTATGAAATCCTTCAGGTGAAATGGACATATTCCTAGAAAACAATAAATTACCAAAACAGACTCAAAGAGATTTAGAAAATATCTAATGTCCATTAATTATCAAAAAAACCTAAATCTATAACATTCTATAACGACCAAAAAGTGGCCGCAATTGCAGTTGCTGGGCCAGATTTAACACCTTTGCTGGAGTAAATAACACAACATCTGGCATGTGGTGTGCAGCCATTTAGCTGGAAAATGCATTCTTTTTCATCCCCATCAATAAAGAGGATCATATGAAGTGTCCATTTACATGAATTAGACAACAATACCCATTTGCCAGCTATGAGTGGAGTCCCAAAAAGCAAAGAGTTCTACAGCAGGTTCAGGCTGTGGTATATCCTTTGGTTCTTGAGATTTCTGTCATATGAAAAGACACCATATAGATTTTCCAGAAAGAAACAATAGGACAATCACAACATAATCAGTCCCCTAGGGTTCTGAAACAAAGTCATGCCATCTTCAGCAAAGAACTACACATCATTCAAAAAGCAGATCCTGGAATACCACTGAGCCCTGGTAGAGACAGAGCATCTGACCATAGGACATTAAGCTTCCTTACAATACAAGATGACCATCAGGAGCTGAGTTCTGTCAAACCCACCAATTCCTGAGATCAGGCAGGTCTGGCAGTAGGATTCCATCATGAGATGGAAATAATACATTCAGAATTGGACAAAAGTAGGGCCCTAGGGCACAAGAAAGCTGCATGACTTTGAAGCCCAAGTCCTCCAATTCTCTTCAAATGATACCTGTGGCCACATGGAAAGTCCTTAATGACCAGCTGAAAGAAGGAAAAATGAGTAATCTCAGTATATCCAAGGGACCCAAAAATGAGCTGCTGTTGCGCAACCACTCCACTCATAAATGGTCTCAAAAGACAGCAAAGAGGGTAAATCTTCCCGATGGGCAAAGCTCGAGGCAGTGCACCTAGTCATCATAAAGAGGAAGTGGGCTGCTATTACAAGACATAAGGAATAACAGATAGTGAGGAATGGCCTGGTTGATTGGTCAGGGGCCTGTACGAAGGAAGACTGAAAGATCAGGGACAAGAAGGTCTAGAGTAGAGGCCTGCCTGCAGATGGACCTAGGAAGTGACCATAATTTGTGAAGATGTTTACAGCACATGTTAGGACTCACCAAAGAGAATACCTCATAGAGAAAGCACTCAGGAACCAAAGAGACAAGGGTTGGCTGGTTTGCTCAGGTGGGTAGAGTGCAGCCTTATAACACCAAGGTCACAAGTTTGGATCCCAGTACCAGCCAGCCACAAAAAAGAAAAGGAAAGAAAAAAACCAAAGAGGCAGAATAACACAGCCAGTAGACATGACCCAGCCTTGGTCTTTGGGTATGACAGTGCCAGCACAATAGGTGCATGACTGGAATAACTATGGTGTCAGGGATGGAGGCAAGAATGGATTCAACAATATGAATTCCCACTCAACAAAGGTTGATATATACTTTGCTAACGCTGAGTATTCAACCTTGCCAGCAAGAGATACTGAGTAAACCTGGGAAACTTCTGCCAGACATTGAGATGATGATTAAATGTCACCAATGAGCCTTGTAAAATAAGCATACCCTTACCACTAACTTCCCCTGACCCTCATATCAGTTTATGTTTTTGCAGAATTACTAGGTCATAGTTATATATGCATGCTCAAATTTACCGTATAATTCCAAATTAATTTCCAAAGTAGGAATCTGCAATTTTGCCAGTAGTGTAGGAATTCTTTTGTTCCATGTCCTCTCCCATATTTATTATCATAATTTTTCATTTTCATCAGTATTATGGTATGCCTCTTAAAGAATACATTCTATACATCCAACAAGGCATTAATATCCAGAATATACAAGGAACTCAAACAACTCAACAGTAAAAAAACAAGTACCCCAATTTAAAAATGAGCAAAGGCAAATGTCCATCATCAGAT
The DNA here is from genome assembly GCF_027409185.1 of Cynocephalus volans. Classification (NCBI taxonomy): domain Eukaryota; kingdom Metazoa; phylum Chordata; class Mammalia; order Dermoptera; family Cynocephalidae; genus Cynocephalus; species Cynocephalus volans. The sequence continues at coordinate 50,808,873 of NC_084474.1, forward strand.
GAGTGGATACGGAAAATGTGGTACATCTACACAATGGAATACTACTCAGCTATAAAAACGAATGAAATACTGCCATTTGCAACAACATGGATGGACCTCGAGAGAATTATATTAAGTGAAACAAGTCAGGCACAGAAAGAGAAATACCACATGTTCTCACTTATTGGTGGGAGCTAAAAATTAATAAATAAATTCACACACACACACACACACACACACACACACACAAAAACCGGGGGGGGGGGGAAGAAGATATAACAACCACAATTACTCGAAGTTGATACGACAAGCAAACAGAAAGGACATTGTTGGGGGGGGGAGGGAGAAGGGAGGGAGGATTTGGTGATGGGGAGCAATAATCAGCCACAATGTATATCGACAAAATAAAATTTTAAAAAAAATAAAATAAAATAAAATAAAAATGGGCAAAGGAAGTGAATAGACATTTCTCAAAGGAAGATATACAAATGGTCAACAGATACACAAAAAAATACTCAACATCACTAAGCATCAGGGAAATGCAAATCAGAACCACACTGAGATATCATTTCACCCCAGTTAGACTGGCTATTACCAAAAGGCAGAGAACAACAAATGATGGTGAGGATATGGAGAAAAGGGAACCATTCTACACTGTTGGTGGGATTGTAGATTAGAGCAGCCATTATGGAAAACAGTATGGAGGTTTATCAAACAACTACAGATAGAACAAGATCCAGCAATTTCACTACTGGATATATACCCAAAGGAATAGTAATTATCATGTCAAAGGGATACCTGCACTCCCATGTTTATTGCAGCTCTATTTACAATAGTCGAGTTGGAACCAACCTAAATGTCCATAGATGGATGACAGGCTAAGGAAAATGTAGTATATCCACACAATGGAATACTACTCAGCCAAAAAAAAGAATGGAATTCTGCCATTCTCAGCAACATGGATGAGCTTGGAGAAAATTATCTGAAGTTAAATAAGTCAGGCACAGAAAGAGACTGCATATCTTCACTCATAAGTAGGAGTGGAAGGAAGGAAGGAAGGAAGGAAGGAAGGAAAAGAACAATCAAAATAATACGTTGAACTTTCAAAAGGAGAAAATAGAACTGTGGTTATTAGAAGTGGAAAGGGGGGAGGGGAGGGGGGGTTAGCAAGAAATTGGTTAAGGGTCATAAAGGAGTTTCGGCAACCTTGAGAAGCCTCTTAAAGCTACCAAGCTGCTACAAACAAATGGCTGAGCACACGCATTTGCAGATTCCGCTGAAATTTATTGAAGGTTTACTACATGCCAAGCCCTGGGCTGATATCACAGATATAAAGGGGACAAACAAGGGAGATGTGTTTCTCTTTTCTCACAAAGCTTACATTGGTGGAGACAGATAAAATATTAAAATTACACAAATAATCATATAGATAAAATTGTGATAAGTGCTATGACGGAAACATAGTGGTACTATAAGAACATATAGGATGGGCGGGATAGGGGGCCAAGAGTCAAGGAAGTTACAGAAGATGTTCCTGAGAAAGTCACATATAACTGGAATGGCAAAAAGAGGTTAGCCAAGCCAAGAGAGAGGACAACAAGCACAGCAGGTAAAAGTAATAGTATTTGAAAATCTCACACAAAGAGAAAACCATAGCAAAATGAAGCGGGAAGGAGTCGTAGATAGGAGCCTTATAGGCCACCACAGAAGGCCTTATAGGCCACCACAGAATTTTAGACTCTATTCTAAAAGCATGGAAAGTTGTTAGAGGATTGTAAATGGGATAGTGTGGCATGCTCAGATTTGCCTTTTATATCACAGGTTACAGCATGGAGAATGGACCAGAGAATTCCTGAGTGGTTACGGGGAGTCAGTTAGAGCCACTGCAGTAATCCCAGTGTAGCAGCCTGCCTGAAGAAATGGTACTACAGACTGAGAGATAATGTCTGATTCCAGATGTTCTTTGGAGGTAGAACCAACAGAGCTTAGTGAAAGATAAGCTTGAAAGATGGGATGTAGGGATCAGGGAGATGAAGTATCTCAAATTACTTCCTTTCTGGCATGGACAACTAGATAGTGTTATTTAAACAGTACTGCTGCATACAGACATCAGCATTGTAAATAGCACCTCTTAGAGGTGTACAGTGTCCTACCTGTAAAACCATATACAGCAGACCTATCAGTGACAATTACTGAATTAGAACACTAGCAAAGAAGTAGATTTAGGGAGAAAAATCATTAGATTTAAACATTTTTCATAAAGAAGACAGACTAATTAAAATTAAGCACAAATCTGATCTTTGAAAAGGCACCAAGCCTATTCACTGGAGAAGGGACTGCCTCTTCAGCAAATGGTGCTGGAATAACTGGATATCCATATGCAGGAGAATGAAACTAGACCCATACCTCTCACCATATACTAAAATCAACTCAAAATGGATTAAGGATTTAAATATATACCCTGAAACAATAAAACTTCTTAAAGAAAACATAGGAGAAACACTTCAGGAAATAGGACTGGACACAGACTTCATGAATATGACCCCAAAAGCACGGGAAACCAAAGGAAAAATAAACAAATGGGATTATATCAAACTAAAAAGCTTCTGCACAGCAAAAGAAACAATTAACAGAGTTAAAAGACAACCAACAGAGTGGGAGAAAATATTTGCAAAATATACATCTGACAAAGGATTAATATCCAGAATATATAAGGAATTCAAACAACTTTACAAGAAAAAAACAAGCAACCCAATTAAAAAATGGGCAAAAGAGCTAAGTAGGCATTTCTCTAAGGAAGATATACAAATGGCCAACAGACATATGAAAAAATGCTCCACATCACTCAGCATCCGGGAAATGCAAATCAAAACCACACTGAGATACCATCTAACCCCAGTTAGGATGGCTAAAATCCAAAAGACTCTGAATGATAAATGCTGGCGAGGTTGCGGAGAAAAAGGAACTCTCATACATTGTTGGTGGGATTGCAAAATGGTGCAGCCTCTATGGAAAATGGTATGGAGGTTCCTCAAACAATTGCAGATAGATCTACCATACGACCCAGCTATCCCACTGTTGGGAATATACCCAGAGGAATGGAAATCATCAAGTCGAAGGTATACCTGTTCCCCAATGTTCATCGCAGCACTCTTTACAATAGCCAAGAGTTGGAACCAGCCCAAATGTCCATCATCGGATGAGTGGATACGGAAAATGTGGTACATCTACACAATGGAATACTACTCAGCTATAAAAACGAATGAAATACTGCCATTTGCAACAACATGGATGGACCTTGAGAGAATTATATTAAGTGAAACAAGTCAGGCACAGAAAGAGAAATACCACATGTTCTCACTGATTGGTGGGAGATAAAAATTAATATATAAATTCACACACACACACACACACACACACAAAAAAAAAAAAAAAAAAAAACCGGGTTGTGGGGGGAAGAAGATATAACAACCACAGTTACTCGAAGTTGATACAACAAGCAAACAGAGGGGACATTGGTGGCAGGGAGGGGGGGAGGGAGGAGGGAGGGAGGTTTCGGTAAGGGGCAACAATAATCAACCACAATGTATATCGACAAAATAAAATTTTTAAAAAAAATTAAGCACAAGCTCACAATTCTATACTAATCTTACTCAAAAATTTTCTAAGGCTGTGAATATGGTAGTCACTAGCTACATTTAGCTGTTGAACACTTGAAATATGGCTATCCAAATTGTGATGTGCTGTTAATTGTAAAATACATCCTAGGTTTCAAAGACTACAGAAAAAAAAAAAAAGAATGTGAGATATCTCATTTTTTACACTGATTACATGATGAAGTGACATATTGGATTAAATAAAATATATTATCAAAAATTTATTTCACCTGTGTTTTTTGGTGGGGGTTTTTGTTTTTTTTTTTTTGGTGTCTGGCCAGCATGGGGATCCAAACCCTAGACTTTGGTGTTACACTACCACATGCTAACTAACTGAGCTAACTGGCCAGCCCTCACCTGTGTTTTTTAAACGTGTATATTAGAAAATTTTAAATTATGTATGGGGCTCACATTATATTTCTATTGGATAGGGCTGTTCTAAGAAATAACTCAACCATGTATTAATTACTGACCACATCTTCATTAAGTAATGATGGATTGAAAAAGTTTATTGTTAAAACTGGAGAAAGGAAAACAAAGATATGCATCAACCTGAAAAGTCAGGACCATAATAAATGAAGTGATTAACTGAATGCAAAGTGAGTGATTGAAATTCCTAGTCTATAAATTTCACTTCTTCACCAATACCTAGAATAGTCACAAGTTAGGCAGGAGTTGAGATGTTATCAATGTCTTATCTTTGGTAGAAATGGAATGGACTTTTAAATATCTCAGAAACGGCAAGATACAAGAGAAAAGGAATTTAGTGATGTTAAGGTAAAAATTAAATAGTTCCTGTCTTCAAAATAGGCTTGAAATAAAAGTTGTGCATTGAGATTTGAGGAGGGTCTATACGAAAGACTCCGTACACCACGCTGCCCTAGCCTCCAAATCTATACCCGAAATCCTAAAAATGGCTTTGTGTTTGTATTAGCTGTGGTTTATAGGGGTGTTCCTTTTGAAATGCATATATTCATATTAGGATAAAACATTGAGTTCTACCATTGATTAGTCTCTCACATATACCTTGATCTGAACTATTTTTATCAAATCTTTGCCTCAGACAACTCACTACCATTGAAACATTTAAAAAACTAGAAATTTTCTTCAAAATGGGGAATGCTAAATGGCTCTCAATGTGATGTGTGGACAAGTGAACTCTGATGACCACAGGGTCACATGAGGCTCTGCTCAATACCTGTATGTGAGTGGAGGTGTGCCAAATAGTGGGAAGATAATATGAGAAAGAGGCAAAAGTACAGACAGCATCCCAATATTGCCAGAAATTGTGTTGGTCTCAGTTGCAAGTTGCAAAAAGAGATTTTATTGTCCCAAATAACATTTTTAATTTTTACTTCTTGAGAGGTTTTCTTTATCATCTGTCTATTAAAAATGAAAACTAAAAATAGAAAAAGAATGGAAATTCGAAATACAACTACTACACTAAAGTGGGGGAGCAAACAAACCCACGGTCACGATATTTTGGATAATAATATATGAATAAGATAATTCCAAAACAATTTTTTTTAAACGCTAAAGATCATTCCCACTCAGCCTGTCAAACATCCTAACTGGTCCAAATACCTACCACCCCTTGGTGCTATTTCTCCATTTATCCAGATGTGAGAAAGAAAAGAAAGCTTCTCTGGAGGGTTCCTCATTGTGGATGCTGAAGAAACTAAAAAGCATGTTTCATTCTATAGTGGTCAGGAATGTGCAGAGAACAATGTTGAAATTGTTGCCAGTTTTGTGAAAGATAAACAGGAAATACCACCCATGGCCATGTTTAGACTTGAGTCACTAGTTCAATGTCATTGAGACAGGACCAGACCCAAATGAGTTTTACCTTTAACAGATCTTAGACTACTTTTGGTTTGTGTATTCTACTTGATATTACAATTACAGATCATCAAACTTTGTAGTTCCCCAAGCCTCTGACTTCTCTTTCATCATCTCCCTGAACATCTCTAGCCATTTGACTATTTACTAATGCTTGGGTGGAAAGAGGAGGAAGGAAGAAGTTAAATTCATATCAAGCAATTTCACTTCTTAGCAACACTGGTAAAACATTCATAAGGGAAAAATTGAGGTTTCTATATTACCTGAGAGTTTTGTTTAACCATATTAGAACATCAAAATGGGAAAGAATGTATTCATGTTTCTTCATGCCCTGCTTAAAATTTCATTGTCCTTTTTTTAAAAAAAAAAATCAAAAAATCAAAAACTCTACCATGAACCTGCTTCCCCTGATCCACAGAAAACTCCTTCCCACCTCAACCTCTCGGCCCCTCCACCATCACCATCATGGACCATCATACCTCTTTCACACTGTCATTCTCATGAAAATGGACTTTTGCCTGTTTCCCTCTCCACTGATTAACTAAGTTTGTCTGAATTGTAGAGCATTTCCTGAGTCATGTCATGGAAGCTCCTGGCTTCTCCCTCATTATTCAACAGTGAACAAACGCCCACCCCACCCCACCCCCATCTGCTCCAATGATGCTGTAAGTCAATCAGGAATTTAAGACTCATCATCGGTAAAGGGCATCTGTGTTCACCCTACAATATGAGTACCATACAAGGGTAACTAAACGTTCTCAGATTAAACCAAACCATCAATCCGATCCCAGAACAGACCTGAAAACTTATAGTAGCCTCAAGGAAAGCCAGAAGTACTGAAGGAGCTAAACTCTAATATTCTAGCTTATCTCCAACCTTAGCCTTCATTACAACCTGTGAAATAAGTGTAAGCTCTAATTAAGATATGAGGGAACTGAGACTCAGGGAGTTTAGGCATAGTTGCCCAAAGTCACACAGTTAATAAATTAAGTGGCAGAGCCAGGGTTCAAATTCAGGTCTGGATGATTAAAACCCAGTAAACTCTAGATCAGTCATTTTTCAGAATGGTCCTCCTCTTCAGAGCCTAGTTCTGTAAAGGTGCTGCTATAGAGAGGAAGTGAGAGGGTTTGAAAGAAATGGGAAACAGGGGTGGCAAATGGCGCCCACTGAGCCACGTTTCAGGATCACCTTAAGCAAAGCATTTTCACTTTTATCTTTTTTATGCTTTGAGTTTACATAAGGTTTAATTAGGTGGGTGGCAGGGAAGGAGAGGGGGTGGAATGCATTTTTTTTTTAAGTTAATATGAGAGTACTTCAAAAAGTTTATAGAAAAAAATAATTACAAGATAATACAAATCTTTCCATGAACTTTTTGAAGACCCCTTCTATATATACAGTTAATTGATCTAGGTCAGTGTTTCTCAAACTTAGATGCTCATTAGGATCACCTGGAAAGTCTTTTAAACCTACTGTTGCCCTGGCCACGCCTAAGACAAACTGCATAAAAATTTCTTAGGATAGAACCCAGGCATCTGTGTTTTTTAAAGTTCTCAGGTGATGCCAATGTGCATTCAAGTTTTGGAACCCCTGCTACAGCTTAAGAATACTAAGATTGAGTTACTCTTCCAAACATCTTTAAGACTGAGTTAGTCTTCTAAAACACCTTTAGATCAGAAGAAATTTTACATGTCCACTGACAACCACCAGTCCTTAGGGAGAAGGAGAAAGGAGATAAGCAGGCCCCTCCCACTGTTTCCCTCCCTATACTGAGCTTCTTCCTGTGGCTGACTTCTTCCTTCATCTCCTAATGCCTGTCGTCAGCTTCTCTCAAGACACTTGGTCCTCTGCAGTTGTTTATTTCAAGTCTGGGTTCTCTCTACTCTCAAGAGAGATATGACTTTAGGAAAGTAGAACAAACTCACGATGTCAGGCCACTAGGAATTTTCCATGACCTTCTCATAGCTTTAATTTCATTTTCCTTCCTCTTGGTATTGTTTTATTCAGTATACACTATTCAAAATATACATCCAATAGTATCATCACATCCTCAAGCTCTGTGCTATGGCCTAGCAAAAAGAAAAAATTACCTGGTTCCTTTGGAAAGGACTATGGACCTGTGTGTTCACATGAGTTTGTGTCTGTCAGCCCCGGTGGGGAGCAAGACACAGGAACATGGAACACACCTGCTTCCTTTGTGTTTACCTGCCTTATTATCAAAGGCCCTTTGTATACAGCATCTCCAGGCCACTAACAATCTCCAGCCCCAAGTCCATTTTTAACACCAAATGCAAAGCATCAAGACATCCTGAAAAATCAAATAAATCCAGAAGATGAGACATGGTACAGATCAACTGGCTTATCTCTGCAACAAGTCCAAGTCACATGTTCACACAAACACACACACAAAGCAGGATGAGGAAAGATCATTCTAAGTTAAAAAAAGGCTTAAGATACATAACAACCAATGAAATGAATTGTTCTTGGTTAGATCCTGAACTGAACAAACCAGCTGCAAAAGACACTTTGGGAACAGCTGAGAAATTTGAATTTGGACCAAGTATTAGATGATATTAAAGAATAACAGTTCATTTTAATAGGCTTGATAATAGTATTATGGTTATGCAGGAAACTGTCATTTTTTAGAGAAATATATGAGAGTCAGATAACACTAGCCAAAAAAAAATGATGAAGCCAATAAATCAATATGTTGACAATTGTTAAATCCAGAGGATATGTATATGGATGTTCATTATTCTATTCTCATTACTTTGAAATTTTTCATAGTAAAAAATAATTTTTAAATGTCTCATCCTTGAAAAATAGGTACAGCTAGAAAACATTGTCCTTTCTATAACAAAGATTTCCATAGGAAAACATTCAGAAAAATGTGAAACCAGGACGTGCAAATATACAGGGTGCATAAGGCAGCATCAAACTAGTGTCTACAATCCTAGGCCTACACACAAACCTCTCTGCCCTTTTACCCCCCCTACATAAGAAGAGAGAATTGTCTTAGGGTGAATGTGCATGACTTCACACCCAATAAGGAATCGCAAATGAGAGCTCTTTGGCATAGTCATAGAGTTCCAACTTGGCCATGAGGCTGCATCCCAGCCCGATTGTCTATAAGACTTCCCCTCTCTTGCTAGATTTCTTGGAAGCCATGCAGTTTCCATTGGTTACTTAACCTTACGTGCCCTGTATTACATATGTTGACATAGAGTGACCCCCACTTTCATAACATATGCAATTTGCTTCTATGAAAGTGCTTGCTGTGTGATGAGGTAGATTAAATTGCTTAAAAAACGTTGTTGTTTAAAAATCCCCCTCGGTTCTTTAGCCCCCCTTAATAGAAGTTAAAAGCTAAATATTAGCCTGTACTTGAAGAAGTCTGCGTTTTGTTTGATGTTCCCCACCTAAGCTGGCCCCCCTGAGCAATTAATGGGCTTGTTTCAGCTTCTGTATCAGCTTGCACTAGGCTTCCCCAAACCCCCTCCCTCATGCCAGGAGGGTATGTGTAACTATATGATAACTATAAGTGTGTGACTATTTGATAATTTTAACTGTGTGACTAATGTAAAAATGTACCTTTTAAAAAACTCTCTGAACTTCAAGTCAGGGCTGCTCCCTTCCAAGACTTTCTTGGAGGTACAGTTGCTGGCCAGCCAATAAAAACCCCCTTTAAAATTCTCAATTGGGTGTTCTGGTTCCTTTTCCATGTGGCAGCCTCACAACAATGTTGAGAGATTTCATGAGATGCAAATGTTCTCCCTACATGTAGGTAATATAGGGTCTGACTCCAACCACAGATGACACAGTTTACCACATCTAACAGGACATGTGTTTGGAGTTCATTTTTTTCCCTGATGGTAAGGGATCTGCTCACTCTAATCTAATCTTCCTTGGTCCTGAGACTGTACAATTTGCCAGACTGGCTGAGCCAGGAGTTCTTCCCCCTCCTTGAGCTAAGTTAACAGATCCGTATGGAGATCAAACTCATGACCCTGTGCTCATTAGCGACTTTCTCTAACAAACTCTACTAGCTTAATCTCAGAGATCTCATCCAGAATCCCACACCTGGCAGACCAGCAGGCGTATCTCAGAAAATATCTTTCTGACATTGACTCAAGAACAATGAAAACTGTGTGATTCATGAGGCACTTTCTTGGTTTCCCAACTTGATACTGACTGCATCCACCTTTAGAATGTGCCAGATAATCCCAAGGAAAGCAAAGTTTCCTTTTTCAAGAGGGCCACATTCAAAATGCTCAAAAGCCTAGAATCCACAAATGAAAATGTGGTAAACATTTCTAAGATGGTAGAAGACCAAAAACCTTCTTTTTCTAAATCAAAACACTGCTGTTTTTTTTTTTTAAAAAAACAACAAACCTTGCTGTTTTAGGCCACCAGTCTATTAGGATGGCAGGGGGACCAGCATCTAATAAAGTCAAGGCCACCTGATTAATATTAGAGCAAGATCACCCAGAGAAACCCTAAAGTGCAAATAGGTTTGAAAGCCACTGAATAATAAAATGCTGGCCTTTTGTCATACTTACTTTTCAATAGTTATATATCCTTCCATCTAACATTTGTCTTCTACTAAAATTATCAAAAGAAGTCAGCTTCCCAAGCATCAGTTTTTGATAAAAGCACTTAAGGCAAGCAATGAGTGAAAGGCTAAGAAATCAGACATTGCCCTGACTGCTCTCAGTACCAGATCACTTGTAAGTCAAGATTAACCTGACAGATGTTATAATGACACATCCCCCCAGAAAGTGGGTGCCACCCTGGCAGGAATAGCCAGATGGGGCAAGTGCAAAGCAAAAGGCAAACAAACCAAAGATTTAGGCAAAGTTCACAAACAAGTGATCTGCAGGCAGAGTCCACGTCAGATGTATTTTGTTTGGCCTGCACAGTGTTTTTCCAAGTATCAAATCAATTGCTGACACTAAAAGGTCAAGAGATTTCACATAAAAATCTAGATTTCTATTTTTTTCTGGAAAATCAGAAGATCTGGAAGCATCCCATGAGAAGAGGCTGCCCAATCATCAGGCCACCATAGTCTCACTAATCCTGAAAATGTTACACTGATCCTGGGATCCTGGATCACTCATTTAGTTTCCATTCCTGGACTATATAAGCATTTGAATATGTTACCCCTGGTCTAAGGATCTCTCAGCTACCAAAGGTGAGAAGGACCAGGGGCATAGAAGTCAGTGAGCCCCAAGAGGTATCTTTCTTCACCATTTAGCTACAAACCAGGGATCTTAAAACCAGAAAGCTAAGTGAGTTGCAAAAGAACTGTCAGGACACAAGCAGCTAGTTAAACCAAGATGGCAGCACCACCAAACACAGCAATGAGATAAGACTAAACCTGAAGTGTTCCTAACAGTATTCGTATACCTTATCAGGAACAGGAACTGCTAACCAGACCAAGGATGACGTAAGGTGAAAGTAGGTGACTGATCACATCTGTTTCCAAAGTTAGATGACCCAGGAGTATATTAATGCAGGTCCTAGCAATGGAAAGAAAATGGAAATTGCAGGTACAGACCTAAATACAGTCATACATTACTTAATGATGGGGATATGTTCTGAGAAATGCATCCTTAGGCGATTCTGTCTTTATGAAAGCATCATATAGAGTGTACTTACACAAACCTATATGGTATAGCCTACTACACACCTCCACTTCCATTATAATCTTATGGGACCACTGTTGTACTCTTATACGTGGTTCATCATTGACCACAACATTGTTATGTGGCACATGACTACAGCTGCTATTTCATAGGGAAAGAAAAAATGTCATTGCTTTCATCATATATTGGCTAAAGGGATCGACAACAGTTTGGTATTACTTCCTAAATTGGAAAACTCACATACTATATGACCCAGTAATTTAGCTCCTAGGTATATACTCCAAAGAAACTCTTGCATATGTACAAAAAGAGACATGTACAAGAATATTCATAGCCATCACTGTACTCAGTAAAAACCTAGAAACAACCCAATTTCCCATCAGCAGAATGGATGAGTAAACTGTTACATTATACTGATACAACGGAATATTACAGAAAAGTCAAAATGAATGAATGACTGTAACATGCAACAATATGGATAATTCTGAGAAAATATAATACTGAATTAAAAAAAACTAATTGCTAAAGATTATAAACAGTATGATGCCCTATTTTTTAGTGAAAAACAGCATAGAAACAGACAGACAGAATACATACAGATGCAGTAAAACTCTATAAAAAGAAAATCAAGGAAATATGAACATAGGATTTAGAATGACGATTAGTTCAGATAGGGATAGGCAGAGAGATAGATTGGTTAGGTATAAAGGTGTACTACTGTCATGACCCCAACTTTTGTTTTTTGGAATTAACTTCTTTGGTGCTTATTACATTATTAAAAATAAAAATTAAATTAAACTAAATTGAAAAGTACAGATTCTGAAAATGCCCTTTGAAAATATAACCCAATTTATATTGACAGTCTTTCTCCAATATAAGAGAAATCTTATGAATAAATAACATGTTAAGCACTTAAGAATTATTTTTATTTGAGATCCCCTACTTCTTTAGAAAATGTGGCACACAAGTTGGTTGTTGTCCTGTACTTCCAATTAGTCAACACTGACTTGGATTGAATTGTGTCCCCCAAAGTCCATGTATTAGAAACTTAACCTCCACCGTGACAGCGTTAAGAGGGTAGGAAATCCTGTCCTGGAAATTGAAATGTGGGGCCTTGGGCTGGCTGGTTAGCTCAGTTAGAGCATGGTGCTGATAACACCATGGTCCAGGGTTCAATCCCTGTGGCCAACCACAAAAAAAGAAAAGAAAAGAAAGGTGGGGCCTTAAAGAAGTGATTAGATTGTGGGGACCATGCCCAAGTAAATGGATTAATCCATTTGATGGTTTAATTGTGAAAGTGGCCATGGTTCTGAGGGCTTTTAAAGAAGAGCCAGTGAGGAGGTTAGCTCTTCCTCTGCTCTGCCATTCTCGCCATGTCACACCCTTCATTCCTTCAGCCACCTCACCGGATATATGTGTTCCCTGTACAGTGGACTTCCCAGCTTCTGAAACTGTAAGCAATAATTCCATTTTCTTATAAATTACCCAGTTCAAGGTATTTTGTTATAAGCAACAGGAACGGACTAATACAAACACCTATTAAATAACAGTGGAATTAGAGTAGATTGCTCCTAAATTCCCTTTGAGTCCTAAATCTGCGGTTCTACAATTCAAAAATCTGTCCTGTAGATGCCGTAAAGCAGTAATTTTCACTGCTCAAGGATACTACAATGGTGCCCATTTAGGGAGAGAAAGACAGGGATAATAAAAGAGAAATTGAGTAGACAGGGATCCAAAGCCAGTCCTCTTCAACCACAGTAGTTTTATAAATTGGGCTTCCTCCTAAGATTTCACTTGTTGAAAAGATTCCATTGCTTAAAGCAAATAAAGGGGTAGAAGGGGACTTAAAACCCACCACTCTAAATAATAATATCTATTAATAGGATAAATTCTCAGTCTGCATGAAAGGCTTCATACAAGGATCCCCCTATGTCAGGGAAATCCTTCAAGCCGTTCAAAACATTGCTGTATTTAATTTAATTTGCATGATTGATACATTCTTAGAAAATTGTGTCAACTGGATATTTTAAAATGAAACCAAAGTTTTAAAAACCAGTAGACCTTAATTTTAAAAGAAAGTGGTTCTGAATTTTCTTACTTCACAAAAAATCCTTCTCCTACTTACTGTTTAATATTTTAATATTTTGGATATGGTACCTGTAAAATAAATAATTTTAATGCAGTGTTTGGAAGGAGTGCATTTTCAAGATAACTGAAGCTGAAAATGTTAAGTTGAAAAAGTTTTCCCCCCAAAAAAGGCATCATTTTTTCTATGAGCTCAACTTTATTAGCTTCCACATAAGAATGAGAACATCTCATTTTTAGTCATTTTAAGGCAATCTTTCTGTGACAGAGACACTCATTGCTCATCAAAAATCTATGTGCTTGTATTAGTCCACTTTCTGTCACTTATAAAAGAATACTTGAGGGCTGGCCCATTAACTCATTCATTAGAGTGTGGTACTGATAACACCAACATCAAGGGTTTGGATCCCCCTACCAGCCAACCACCAAAAAAAAAAAAAAAAAGATACTTGAAACTGGGCAATTCATAAGAAAATGAAATTTATTTCTTACAGTTTTGGAGGCTAGAAAGTCCAAAGTCCAAGAAACACATCTGGTGAGGGCCTGCTTCTTGTTGGGAATTCTACAGAGTACTGTGGGGAACAGGGTATCACATGATGAGAATGTCAGGAACACTTTCATGTGCTCTCCTTATAAAGCTACCAATCTGTACCCATGACAACCCATTAAACCATCAACCCATTAATCCATGAATGGATTAATCCATTCACAAGGGCATAGTCCTCATGATCCAATCACCTCCCAAAGGCCCCGCTTTCAAATACCGTAATCTGATTTCCCACTCTCTTAACACTGTTTCAACGGGGATCAAGTTTCCAACACATGAAGTTTTTGGGGACACATTCAACCTATAGCAGTGCTCTTCCTAATTTTCCAACCCCCTATCACTAGGTGAGGCCATATGACTATTTCTGGCCAATGGGCTAAGAGAAGAAGTGATATGTGTCACTTCCAGGCCCAAGAATTGCAGGCCCTCCAGTTTACTCTTCCTCCATCAGGGTAATCAGGAAGATAGGTGGTTTGATGGAACACAAGATGGAAGCTGTCTGGATCTCTGAATCACTGTACTAATAGCAGACCCCTGAAACATTACTCAAGCAGCACAGGAATTTGCATGAGGGAGAAATAAATCTGTTGTGTCAAAACACTGAGATTTCCAGGTTAATTTCTGACCTCAGATTAGCCTAGTATACTATCTACAATATATACTCTAACATGGTTTCCCATGCTTCTACATTTAAATAAAGTGAGAATGCTGTAGACCAGTGGTCAAAACTTTTACTGTAAAGGACCAGAAAATAAATATTTAGGCTTCACAGGCCATATGTCTCTTTCATAACTATACAACTCTGACATGGTTGCACAAAAGCAGCCATAGGTAGACAATATTTAAAGAAACACACAACTGTGTTTCAACAAAACTTTATTTACAAAAGTAGACAGAAATCCAGATCTGGTCCAAAGGCCATAGTTTGCCAATTTCTGCTACAGATATTTAAACCTTTCCTTTATGATCTCGGAATATATAGCCTGGAGAAGTGAAGAAAAAGGAACCTGTAATAGTTACCCTGTATATGTGAAGAGCAGTCTTATGAAAAAGGAACTAAACATAGTCTATACTGATTTATTCATTCAATAAATAAATATTAATAGAATATCTTTCTATACACCAGGCATTGTACCAAGTACTGTGAATATAGCACTGGACGAGACAGATAATTTACGTGCCCTTATAGAGCTTATTTCCTGCAAGAGTAAGGAGAAGAAATAGGAGAACTGTTAAATAATTACATGAGGCTGGTGTGTGGAACAGAAAGCAGGGGCTCTATCATGGTATAGGCCTCCAAAAAAAATTGTCTGTGCTACAACCTAAAGGATAAATAAGAGTTAGCCAAGTGCAGTAAGGAGTCAGAGACTGGGTATTCCAGACATAGGAAAAAAAATGTGCAAAGGCAAGGAGGCAAGTAGCAACACTGCACATTTGACAAACTGGAAAGATCAATAAGACACATTTGAGGGTTCCAGACAGAGTGACAAAAGCCAAGGCTGGAGATGGGACACAGATCAGAGAGGAAGGTCTGTGAGCTACTTTAAAGAGTTTGAACTTTATCCTAAGGGTAAAAAAAGTGCCTAAGAAGGGTTTCAAACAGGTGAATGACAAGAAGAGATTTGTGTTGGAGAAAATTCAATCTGGAGGTTGTGTAGAGGCTGAAAATAAGGAGACCAGCAGGCCAGTTAGAAGTCTGTTGTAATTCTAACAGGATGGTTATCACCTGTACTAGGTATGGATGGGGACTGAAAGAAGTAGAGGAAGGACTTCTGCTTCCAACAAAAGTTAGGAAGACTTGATTTGTCAGTACAGGGCTAACGCTCCCACCATATATAATTATAGAACCAAAAAACAGAGAACTGACTATTTTCAGGCATTGGGAAAGAGGCAGTGCAAGACTGCAATCTCCAAGAGAATGAAAATTCACAAGGTGATCCCAACTGCCCAGCTCTTTGCCTCAGGATAAATTCCCAATCACCATGAAGTGAGCTAGAATCCAAGCTGGGCACAACAGTCTCACTGAGCTGAGAAGGCAGACTTCCAAATTTGAAGAGTTGGAACACGCAGGGCAGGGACTAGACAAAAAAGAAGCTTTGCAACGTGCTGCTTCATGAGCCCACACAGGAGTCCCCTACAAGTCCATTGCTAAGGGCTGGGCTGGAGGGCTGGGCTGTGTATGTACAGGGTAAGACTATCCAAAGCTGGCAGATAGATACTGCTATAGGACTGAAAAGGTACAGAAATACTAGGGTTTGAGCAGTGGTGGAAAATATTGGCATTCTGACATAGCCAGGAGAAAAAAATCTCACTAACACCTCATTAATCCCCTGGGCATCCAACAGAGACACCAGAAAGTCTTCACCTTAGGAATATGTACCACACCCTAGAGTATGCATTCTCAGCAGGTGTGATATTATCCCCAAAGGGGTGAAAATCAGTTCTTGGCAGGGAGGGGAGGAACAAAAAGAATCTTAGATATTACCATGCTTTGTAGCCCTCCAAAGAACCACAGTACATAAGCAGATATACACTTGTACCTGTGATATTAAAACTTTATAGGAGAGACGGAGACCATAACTAGGAAAAAAATCTCTTAAAAGTCTATTTAGAGGGCAATAATAAAAAAAAAAGAAAACCACAGAAAAACTGTCTTACAGTATATACTACTCCAGACCCGGACAAGAAAAGCCTAAAACTAAGCCATGACAAAGTTCCTCAAAGGAAATAAGAATTTGTTAAGTCCTAGTAAGCTGGAGAGGCTGAGGCAACACTTAGAACTTTCTACAGAACCATTCTAGCAAAGCATAAAACCATGCCTATCTAAGTTCAAGGTTAACAGCCAACAATTCAAATGTCTTTTTAAAAAACAAACAAAAAAAAAACATAGAAAACAAAAACCAGGCAAAACTCTTCAGAGGAAGATAACAGATTTCACAGTGTCTACAATATATTCTCTACAATATCTAGCATACAGTAAAAAAATTGCTACATCTGCAAAGAAAAAGAAAATGTGGGGCCAGCCCTGTGGCTCACTCAGGAGAGTGCGGTGCTGGTAGCGCTGAGGCCGCGTGTTTGGATCCTATATAGGGATGGCCGGTGTGCTCACTGGCTGAGCGTGGTGCTGACCACACCATGCCAAGATTGCAATCCCCTTCCCAATCAGAGAGAAAAAAAAAAAAGAAAGAAAATGTGACCCATAGTTCTTTAAAAAGTAATCAATACAAACTGACTCCAAGAAGGCTCAGGTGCTGCATTTATCAAAGACTTTAAGATAGCTAATATAAATATGTTCAAGGAATTAAGAGGAAATATGTTCAAAAAACTAAATGAAAACATGGTCTTAATAAACAAACGGGGATATCAGCAGAGAAATGGAAACTTTAAAAAGAACCAAATTTAAGTTCTGAGAATAAAAAGTACAATAGCTAAAATGAAAGAAATGGACAGATTTGGGATATTTTAGGAGGTATATGTTAGGATATTCAACAGCGGTGAATGACTATGGGGGATAAGGTAAAGGGACTCCCAAAAATTTTGCTCAGACAACTGTGTGGATGATAATGCCATTTATTGAAATAGGTAACTCTGAAGGAAAAACAGTTTGACATTGTTCCAAAAGTTAAAACCTTAGGGTCACTATGTGGAGATTATAAAGGAACAAATGACAGGATGACCTAAAACAATTAGAGCTATATAAAAATGCAGCTGATTCTGTTTCTAAGTAAGGGATATCCTTCATAGGAAACTAATAGCAGAAACTAAATGTACTATGGATTCCAAAGAAAGAATAATACTGTATGGGACAGAAGATTGGACTAGGTATCATATAAGCTGTCTTTTAAAGCTAAGTTTCTATTGCTCTTGAATCATTATACTGTACTGTGCTAAATGGAATACAGGTATAGGCTCAATAAACAACGTAAAAAAACAAACAAACCCCAATACATAGGGCTTAGCTTGACTTTTCACTAAATGGCTCCAGATTTAGAAGACAATGTCCCCCTAACCCCCCAAAGAGGTCTAAGTCTTAATGCCTGGAATCTATGAATGTGTTAGGCTACATAACAAAGGGGAATTAAGGTTGCTAGTTAGCTGACTTTAAAATAGGAAGATTATCCTGGAGTATGGGGGTGGGCAGTCAATGTAATCACAGGATTACAGAGGCAGAAGAAGAGAGTCAGAGGAAAATGTGGCTACGGAAGAATGGGACACAGAGATGCAACATTGATGACTTTGATGACAAAGGAAGGGAGCCATGAATTATGGAATGTGGGCAGCTGTTAAAATCTAGAAAAGCCAAGAAAATGGAGCCTACTGAAAAGAATGCAGCCCTGCCAGCACCTTGATTTTAGCCCAGTGAGGCCTGTGCCAGACTTTTAACTTACAGAACTATAAGATAATAAAGTTGTTTTGTTTAAGCCACTAAGTTTGTGGTATTTTTTACAACAGAAATAGAAAGCTAATACAATGGTACAGAACTGTGCTATTCAGTATAGTAGCTGCTATCTACATGTGATTAAGATAATTACATTTTTAAACAAAAATTAAAATTCAGTTTCTTAGTTGTAACAGCCACATTTCTAGGCTCATCAGCTACCTGTGGCTAGTGGCCACTATATCAGACAGAGAAGAAAAACAATTCCATCATCGCAGAAATTTCTATGGGACAACAGTAATCTCTTCAGTGCCTCTCCTCAATTATGTTTTAGGGCATTTTACTTTGTGCAGGGCTATTTTTATTGCTATAAGTCTCCTTTTCTTTCCCAGATCAAAAGTAAAAACTATATGTCACCAGGAGAAAATAAATAAAATGCCATAGATATTACTAAATCAAATAAGTTCTGGGCCTATGGTAGAAAGGAGATGTCATTCTGGTTTTACTGAATCAAACCATGGGCTTTATGGAAGGTATTTACATTGCAGTCAAAGGCTTTTTACTTTAGCTTACTCCTACATTTGTGACTATTCCAGAAGGTTACAATTGTAGGAAATAGGAAAATTGAAAAGCAAGATTATTACTGCAATCTAAAATTTGCAAAAATGTAAAAGGATGTAAGTAATGACTATTGAACAAAAAATTCAAAATCATTTCCTCCTCTATAACTTTTCTGGGCTTTATTCACAGCCCTAATATAATGAAACATGATGACGTAAAGCAGTTAGTGTCAATGAATAAGGTCATGTTATTTAAAATCATACTACTGGCTTATGAATCATAACTTTCCATTTTAACATTAAGCAGTCATTTTAAATGTATGCCTTCAAATGTTTTAAAAATTGGTCTTCATTCATAACTTCAAGTTCAAGTTGATTTGAAATCAGTGAAATTCTTTTGTTAAAAGTCTCCCTCCAGCTTAGCCCTATCTCACCTAGACTTTCCACCCTTGATACCCTCTGTGCACTCACCCTGGCCCCCAAGAGCTAAGCCCGCTCTTCTCCACATTCTTGCAGGTCATGCTGATGCTTTTCCTCCAAAAAGCTAACAAAATACCCAGTCGACCAAGTCACTTGGAGATGGAAAATATAACAGTCTAACAGGCTGCACAAAAGTAACACACACATGCTGAAAAACACAGTCCTGGCTTAACACAACAGAGTCATTGGTTCGAAACCAGGGAATTAAGAAAAATTCCACAGGTCACGTAAGCATAAAATTCCACAGGTCAAGAACAGTAAATCTAGAAAAAAGAAAATTAGGCAGCAAAGATCATGAATTAAAGCAGAGTTCAGGTAACAAGGACTGGATTACCAGCTGTCAGCAAGCCTTTAAAATAACTATTTGTCTCAGCCCAGAAAAAAAAGAACCAATCCCCAAACACAGGGATGGCAGATGAAGCTAGCAGAGAGGCACCCAGTCAGAATGGAGAATACGGGGAAGGCCCATTGACCTCACACACTGGTCACATTATCAAAGAGAATACACGCACCTTATTACCAAAGGCAAAGATTATGAGATAGAAAAATATATTTCAGGATGGAAAATGGGGAAGAAAGATGCTAACTTAAAAACATTATTAAATCCTGAGTAAAATAATGACTCTAATTATAAACTATGCCCTTGAGATTCTTTGGGGAAAGGAAAAGAGGGATTGGGATAAAGTTAGGAGAGGTGGGCAGTAGACAGTCAGGAGGGAGAGGAAATGGACAGAAACAGCATACTGGTAGATCCAGGCAAGCCAAGCTCCAAGCTGATGAGGTAGACACCAAATTCTTGGCTACAGCAGCTTCTGGGAGTAACTTCTAGCAGCCATAGGTCTAGGGGTAGGAGCAAATCCATGCAAGGAAACAACAGATGCAGGGCTTAGACTCCTCTGCCCCACAGAAAGTTTCCCATCTGCTTGCTGATACCTGAAAATCACTAATTTTACAGTTATAGACAAAAGGCTTTAAATAAAATGCCTATGGTCTCCCACACAGAAGATGCTATGTGAGGAAAAATCTGCTTTCGGCTCTCGCTCATCTTTACTGAGAAGGATCTTTATTTCCAAGCATTCGCAGATATATTTCATACCTACAAGCAGTGTGCTAGGTATGAAGGTTTCAGTCATGATTTTAACAAATAAACTCCCTTCTCTCAAGGACAATAGGAGGAACAGGACAAGAAAATAAATGATTAAACTATGATAAATAGAGTCCTAATAGAGAGATATGCTCAGACAATTTGATAATGAAACCATTCAGAGAGACCATAGAAATCAGCATAGTCTTCTCCACTTTTAAGATTCTTCTCTGTTCATCCTTCTTTATCAATTCTTTAAAAGATGAGGATCCTCAAGTCTTAGTCTGAATGAAGCCTTGTTTTTCTTACTCTATACTCTCTCCCTAGACAATTTCATCAATGCTCTGGACTTCAAACACCATCTACAATGCTGTCACTCAAATGTGTTTCAGACCCCTTCTCCCAACCCCAAAATATGTGTATACAACTGTCTACTTATGTCTCAAACTGCTTGTTTCAAAGGCACTTTGAATTGAAGACTTCCAAAATTGAACACCTGATCTTTAAGACCATGAATCGTGCACTCTCCACCCAGTTTCCCCCTCTAATCCATAGAGCGACAGATTGATTTCCTGTTTATATTTCTTCAACAGCTTCCCACTGCTCTTAGGCTAAAACTTCAAATCTCTACACAGCCTCCTAATCCCTCAGTGTCCTGCCCTCTCCTACCTCCCTAGGCTCATCTCATGTACTCTCCTACTCTTAAACTCCAGATACATTAATTTTAACTCACACCCTCCAGTGTACCATGCTTTGTCCTGATCCCTCTGCCTGGAATATATATTCTTTGCCCCCTTTAGTTAGTTCTCACTTCTTCTTTAGAGGTCAAATAAATGAGTATTTCTATAAAGAACAATACCTGATTCCCCACACTAAGTCAAAATCTCCAGAAACACACTTCATAGCATTCCCATAATTATAGTTAAATATGAACGAATATTGATTAAGCACCTGCAATTGGACATTATTGTAGGTGATGAAGATTCAGGAACAGGAAAGACAAACAGAGCTACATACTTGTCATGAGGGAAAACAGACAATAAGCAAATAAACAGAAAAGCAAGACAATTTCAGATAATAATAGGTAATATGAGGACAATAAAATGCGTGATGTGATAAGAGAGTGGCTGGGTCAGGAACAGGGCCAAAGGAGGAGAGTACTACCTTAGATGGATCATTTGGTGTCTGCTTTTCCTGAAGGAATGCAAACTTCAAAGGACAGGGGCTTTGTCTTGCTGTTATATCCCAAATGCCTGCGACATAATAGGGTGCTCAGTGAATATTTTAAAAATATAAGTATGAAAGACATTGCTTTCTAAGTAGGACCATTTTTCAATATGCCAAAGAACAGTCTCAGTGAAGTCTCATTTTTATATGCCAAATCACATCACCAGTATGTCTTCAAAGTATGTGTTGAAGAGATGAATAAATGAAATAAAAATCTACTTCCGTAGGTCCCAGGGCATATATAAGGCCCATCATGGATCAGAATCCCTTTATATAATCTGCCTCCCTAAGCCCTTGATTCTTGACCGTTTAACCCCACCATAGCCAAACAGACTATAGGGTACCCATGCTAGTGGCTGATAGCCTCTTTTTATCAAAGTTGCTTTTGGTAAGTGAACAGTACACTCTTACACAAAACAGATGGACCATAATCTTATTAGACAAGATTAAGGGAAATAAACAATCTATACAACAATGTAAAATTCCACTTTGAAAACCCAATAGCTAGTGCTCAACAAATTATATGGAATCAACTAGAAGCCAACCTGAAACAACGTGCTGGCCTTAAAAGTTTCACAGCTTACTTAAAAAGAAAAAAAAAACACTGATTCCCAGGTATACTCATGAATTTCTTAAAATGTAAAATACATTTTCTCAGTAATTTAATCATTCATTCATTCAATAAGCATTTACTGAGCACCAACTATTTGCCAGGCACCATGTAAGATATTGTGTATGAGATTTTACGAACCAAAGAAACAAAACCTGTGTAGTGGCAGTGTTTAGAAAACAACCACATTGCTTAGAAAGATGATGTGTATCTAGCCAAACTTGAATGGCAAGAGATATTTATTATCATCTTTGCCGGGAAAAAATAGATGGTAAATTTCATTATTCATGGTAGTTATGGTTATAAAGTTGCCACAAACACTGAATTAGAGAACACTGAATCATGGCTCCTAGGGAAATACAGAGTTAGATTCCTGAAAACCTCTGGTCACAACATTTTCATCAACTTATCAAGACATAACCTTATTTTATGTGAACTTCTTTTGAAGACACCATATTTAATAACTACTGATTCACTAGCATTGAACTCACAGCCAACAGCACTATAACTCAAGCCTGAACGAAGCTAGTCTAACACACACATACGTTCTATGTAAGGCATGTCACAACCTTCTTGCGCTTAGGAAAACTATACCACTTCAGCACTACTCTTAGAGGCCATTTAAAACAGCAAAATCACCCAAAGAAAAGCACACAAAAAATGCAAAAAATGTGACACTAAATAGACTACCAAAAGGACGTTGGTTTGTAGAGGAGGTTTAGGAAGTGGAGAGGAGGGGAGAAAAGAGGATAATATAATTCCTGAAGGGGAGGGGAAGAGAGGGGGAAAGAAAACAGGAAAATATCATTCCTTGGCTTGAAATATGGCTCTACAATTTACTAGCTGTGTGATCTTAGGAAAGTTACTTAATGGCTCCATGCCTAAGTTTACCCGTCTCTGAAATGAAGACAATAATATCACCTATTTCATGGGTTTGTAGTGAAGATTAAACAACTTAATACATATAAAGCATTTGGTGCAGCGCCTGGTATATACTAAGCGCTATTTAAATGTTAGATATCAAAATAAACAAAGAAACATAAAGCAATGGAACATCAATCTTAAACTTTCAGTAAAAATATGTGTTGGATACAGAATGTGTATTCAATAGCTGTAGATTTCATTCCCCTTTCTATTCTTCTCCCTTTTCCTCCCCACCCCTTTTCTTCCTCATCTTCATTGCTCTCTTCTTACCTATGCCTCATACCCCCTGAGGGCCCACCCAGGACACTGGAAGTTCCCCCTCCCTCAAAGAGTCTGCTGACCTACAGGCAGAGTTTGCTCTAGACACAGTTACTCTCATTCCAGAATTAAGACAGCACTTCCTTCAAGTAAAGACTGGATAGCTTCTGGGGTGAACTCCCCTCCCTGCTGTACTCCCACCAGCTGCTGCCAAAGACAAACCAACCAACCGCAGGCAGAAGGAACCTTCTTGTTAACCCTGCCGCTCTGTAAAAACTGCCTCTGTCCATCCCAGCAAGGGAATATACAGTGTCTATTCTGCCAGCACTTCAGTTTTTTAGTGGGTAAGCAAAGAAAAATGGCTCAGGACAAAGAGAAAGAGGGAGGTTGGGAGCCAGATGAGAAACTGACAAGCCAAAGAAGAGACCTTCTCAAAGCAAACCTCCAACATGCATGTTCAAGCTGGAGAATAAGGAGAGGAAGTTCCAGCCAGAGCCAATGAGTAGAAAGGATGAGACTCAATGGCTATCGCACAAACAAAAGTTCCCTCAGTTGGGGATGTGGAAGGGGTCGTGAGCAGAGACACCAAAACCAGTCCCAAGTGGCAGGGCTTTAGCTGGCAACATGAAAACTCCCTCCTGCCAAACTCTGAAGGGCCAGGTTGCCAAGGAACACACTCACATGGCCAAGAATATATTATTCAAAGCATCTTCCCAGTGAAATGTGTGTGGCACATTTTGAGGCTGGCAGAAGCCTTGCCTCAGATCTCTTTGGAGCTTCCTCATCTTTCTGATGAGGACAAGAAGTCCTTTCTCATAGTTTTCATAGTACTACCTTCCAGTTAGATTCATTTAAACTTCCAAATTAAGCAGAAAATTGCTTTGAAAATGTACTGACTTCATTGAAAAAGATAGTCTGGGGGGTTTCAAGATGGCAGCGGCTGCGGCGGCTGGCGCGGAGTAGCTGAGGTGGAAAAGGTGGCCACTGGGCCTCAGGCAGTCGGGAAACTTGTGGACCTTCCTCTGGCCATCTCTTAAGGGAGGACTGCTGCTGCTGGCCGGTCGTGGGGGCTCAACGCCACTTTGCCCCCGGCAGGAGAGGCTGCCTCATTTACAGGCAACAGCTTTGAAGTGTGGAGCAGGAAAAGAACTGATTCTTAGCTGCAAAAGTGAGTCTTGAAACAGGGAACACGGCGCCAGGGCTGCTGTGGATGCAGCCAGGATCCCGGAGGCCGGGGCCACACTGAAGGCGGCCAGCTGCCCTATTCAGGATTCGAGGTTTCAGGCCGGCATTAAAGAAGATTCCTGGGAGCGCCCGAGCGGCGCCGCGACTGAACAGCCCGAGGCGGCAGCGCCGAGAACACGGAAGGCAACAAACCAGAGACAGAGCGAGCGCCCGACCTGGCACAGCACTGTGAGTGATCCCTGGCACAGCTCTGTTCGGGGGGTGGATGCCCACGCGGCTCCCGCCTGCACCACCAGGCCACTCACTGCCCCGGTGCTGCCTCCATTTTCCCAGGTGCGGGCAGCTCCGCCCTGCTCGGCCATCACTGAGCCCATTTGCTTGGCCTGGCACAGGGCTTTCCGGACCCTGTGGGCCGGCCTCCTCTCCCACTCCCTCCGCGGTTCTCTGGCGGGGCTGGGGGTGTGGGGCGTCCCGACCAGTGTTGGGAGGGCTACAAAGTACGGGCGGGCCGACTGTCACTCCACCACACCCTGGACTCCGGCCCTGGTAAACTTCCTGTTACTGGGAGGCAGATACCATCTCTGCGACCACCAGTTTGGAAAAAAGCCTAACGAATTTCTGGTTGGGAATAGTGTGGCAGGAGAGTTCCCAGGTCCGCTTGAACCTGCCGGAGAGCAGGCTGCAGGCGGGCACTAGACTCGGTTTATACCGGGGGGATACAAAGGTGAACAAGACCCGAGAAAGATCTACACAGTGCTACAAAGGCACCCAGAGAGACCGGTCGTCTGTGCCTAGCAGAAACCTGGTAGACTTCCTGGGTGAGGCGGTACTGAGCAGGGTCTTGAAGGCCCAGCTGATAGACGAGGGGTGCAGAAGACACACCCCAGCCCAGCACAGTGTGCACAGAGGGGGGAGACGTGCGGCCAGGGAGGCGGAGACTCGACAGAAACCACAGACCCGGTGGGGTCGCCACTGCACGATCTAACAGCCTGGGCCAGAGCACACGGAACGGGGAGAAGTCCTGTACAGAAAGTGAAAGCTCAACAGAGATCATACACCCTGTGGTATGTGATCCACCAGCCCAGCAGAGTACAAGCTGACCAGAAAGGTGGATCCCCGGAGAAGCCCAAGACCCGAGGCAACCACACACACAAGACACTAGAGGCCAACTGAGCAGTCACGGCGGGAGCCATACCAAATTGGCAACCACAGCAACATCCTAGTTAGTCATTAGTCTCAAACCGGTGGACTGTGAAACCCCCTGCCACAATGAATAAACACCAAAAAAAAGACACCAGAAATACAAAAAATCAAGAAAGTACACCACCAAAAGTTAATAAATCTTATACTCTAGATCCTATAGAACAAGAAGCCCTTGAAATAACTGACAAGGAATTTCGAGTGATAATTCTAAGGAAACTGAATGAGATACAAGAAAACTCAGCTAGACATCATGATGAAATGAGGAAAAGTATACAGGATCTGAAAGAGGAAATATACAAGGAAATCAATCTCCTGAAAAAAAATGTAGCAGAACTTGCTGAACTGAAGAAGTTATTCAGCGAAATAAAAAACACAACAGAGAGTTTAACCAGCAGGCTTGTCGAAGTTGAAGAGAGAACCTCTGAACTTGAAGATGGGCTGTTTGAAATAACACAAGCAGACAAAAAGAAAGAAAAAAGAATCAAGGACATGGAAGAAAATCTGAGAGAGATATCAGACAACCTCAAGCGTTCAAATATCCGAGTCATGGGTATTCCAGAAGGGGAGGAAAATGGAGATTCCATTGAAAACATATTCAACAAAATATTGGCAGAAAACTTCCCAGGTATAGGAAAAATCACAGATCTTCAGATCCAGGAAGCTCAACGATCTCCAAACGTATTCAACCCAAAAAGGCCTTCTCCAAGACATGTCATAGTCAAATTGGCAAAACTCAGAGACAAAGAGAGAATCTTAAAAGCTGCAAGAGAGAAGCGTCAAATCACCTATAAGGGAGCCCCAATCAGGTTAACATCAGACTTTTCATCACAAACCCTAAAAGCTAGAAAGGAATGGGATGATATTTTCAAAATACTAAAAGACAAAGATTGCCAGCCAAGAATACTCTACCCTGCAAGGCTATCCTTCCGAAATGAGGGGCAAATAGTATATTTCTCAGACAAACAAAAACTGCGGGAGTTCACTACCACAAGACCACCCTTACAAGAAATCCTCAAGGGAGTACTGGGTTTGGTTCCTGAAAAATAACTACCACTGCCATAAAAACCTAAGAAAAATCTAAACCCGCTAGTACAATAAAAATGGCATTCATGAAGAGAAAACAAGCTAACAAAAACACTATCTACAACCTAAGGAACCAACAAACAAAGAAACCAAACAGTAAATCAGAAAGCAAGGAACAAAAGACACCTAAGACAACCAAACAACCAATAAAATGCTAGGAATAAATCAACACCTTTCAATAACAACTCTTAATGTTAAAGGCTTAAATTTCCCAATTAAAAGACACAGACTGGCTGACTGGATCAAAAAGCAGGACCCAACTATATGCTGCCTACAAGAGACCCACCTCACCCATAAAGATTCACACAGACTAAGAGTGAAAGGATGGAAAAAGATTTACCATGCAAACAGAAAAGAAAAACGAGCTGGAGTGGCTATTCTTATATCTGACAAAATAGACTTTAAACTAAAAACCATAAAAAGAGACAATGAGGGACACTACTTAATGATAAAAGGACTGATCCATCAAGAAGACATAACAATCATAAATATGTACGCACCCAATGTTGGAGCAGCCAGATTTATAAAACAAACTCTATTAGACCTAAAGAAGGAAATAGACACTAATACCATAATAGCAGGGGACCTGAACACTCCACTGTCAATATTAGACAGATCATCTAGGCAAAGAATCAGTAGAGAAACACAAGATCTAAACAAGACTCTAGACCAATTGGAATTGGCAGATATCTACAGAACATTCCACCCAACAACCTCAGAATATTCATTCTTCTCATCAGCACATGGATCATTCTCCAGGATAGATCACATATTAGGTCACAAATCAAGTCTCAAGAAATTCAAAAAAATTGGAATTATCCCATGTATCTTCTCAGACCACAATGGATTAAAACTAGAAATTAATAACAAACAAAACTCTGGAAACTATACAAACACATGGAAATTAAACAGCATTCTACTTAATGACATATGGGTCCAAGAAGAAATCAAGCAGGAAATCAAAAAGTTTATTGAAACTAATGAAAACAATGATACATCATACCAAAACCTGTGGGATACTGCAAAAGCAGTATTGAGGGGAAAATTTATTGCATTAAATGCTCACTTCAGAAGAATGGAAAGATGGCAAGTGAACAACCTAACACTTCACCTTAAAGAACTAGAAAAACAAGAACAATCCAATCCTAAAGTTAGCAGACGGAAAGAAATCATTAAGATCAGAGCAGAACTGAATGAAATTGAAAACCAAAAAACAATTCAAAAGATCAACGAATCAAAAAGTTGGTTTTTTGAAAAGATAAATAAAATAGACAAACCATTAGCATGGCTAACAAAAAAAAGAAGAGAGAAGACTCAAATAACAAAAATTACAAATGAAAAAGGCGATATTACAACTGATTCATCTGAAATACAAGGAATCATTTGAGACTACTATAAACAACTATACGCCAATAAATTTGAAAATCTGGAGGAAATGGATAAATTTCTGGACACACACAAGCTCCCAAAACTGAACCATAAAGACGTCGAAAATTTGAACAGACCAATAACAATAAAGGAGATTGAAGCTGTTATCAGAAGGCTCCCAACAAAGAAAAGCCCAGGACCAGATGGATTCACAGCAGAATTTTACCAAACATTCAAAGAGGAATTGACACCGATTCTTTACAAACTATTCCAAAAGATTGAAACAGACACAAATCTCCCAAACTCATTCTATGAAGCAAACATCATCCTGATACCAAAACCAGGTAAAGATATAACCAAAAAAGAAAACTACAGGCCGATATCCTTGATGAATATAGATGCAAAAATCCTCACTAAAATACTAGCAAACAGAATACAGCAACACATACGAAAAATTATTCATCACGATCAAGTGGGATTCATCCCAGGGATGCAAGGTTGGTTCAACATACGCAAATCAATAAATGTGATACACCATATTAACAAACTCAAACACAAGGACCATATGATCATCTCTATAGATGCTGAAAAAGCATTTGATAAAGTTCAGCACTCATTCATGACAAAGACCCTCTATAAGTTAGGTATAGAGGGAAAGTATCTCAACATAATTAAAGCCATATATGACAAACCCACTGCCAATATCATCCTGAATGGGGAAAAGCTGAAAGCTTTTCCTTTAAGAACAGGCACTAGACAAGGATGCCCACTCTCACCACTCCTATTCAACATAGTGTTGGAAGTACTAGCCAGAGCAATCAGAGAAGAGAAGGAAATAAAGGGCATCCAGATTGGAAAAGATGAAGTCAAACTGTCCCTGTTTGCAGATGACATGATCCTATATATCGAACAGCCTAAAACCTCTACAAAAAAACTCTTGGAATTGATAAATGATTTCAGCACAGTAGCAGGATACAAAATCAACACACAAAAATCAGTAGCATTTCTTT
The DNA here is from genome assembly GCF_027409185.1 of Cynocephalus volans. Classification (NCBI taxonomy): domain Eukaryota; kingdom Metazoa; phylum Chordata; class Mammalia; order Dermoptera; family Cynocephalidae; genus Cynocephalus; species Cynocephalus volans. The sequence goes on from NC_084474.1 coordinate 50,837,991, forward strand.
TCTCCAATAGTGAACATGCAGAAGGAGAAATCAAGAAAGCCTGCCCATTTACAATAGCCACCAAAAAAATAAAATACTTGGGAATAGAGTTAACCAAGGAGGTGAAAAATCTCTATAATGAGAACTACAAACCACTGCTGAGAGAAATTAGAGAGGATATAAGAAGATGGAAAGATATTCCATGCTCTTGGATTGGAAGAATCAACATAGTGAAAATGTCCATACTACCCAAAGTGATATACAAATTCAATGCAATCCCCATCAAAATTCCAAAGACATTTTTCTCAGAAATGGAAAAAACTATTCAGACATTTATATGGAACAATAAAAGACCACGAATAGCCAAAGCAATGCTGAGCAAAAAAAATAAAGCTGGAGGCATAACACTACCTGACTTTAAGCTATACTACAAAGCTATAATAACCAAAACAGTATGGTACTGGCATAAAAACAGACACACTGACCAATGGAATAGAATAGACAATCCAGAAATCAACCCACACACTTACTGCCATCTGATCTTTGACAAAGGCACCAAGCCTATTCACTGGGGAAGGGAATGCCTCTTCAGCAAGTGGTGCTGGGATAACTGGATATCCATATGCAGGAGAATGAAACTAGATCCATACCTCTCACCGTATACTAAAATCAACTCAAAATGGATTAAGGATTTAAATATACACCCTGAGACAATAAAACTTCTTAAAGAAAACATAGGAGAAACACTTCAGGAAATAGGACTGGGCACAGACTTCATGAATACGACCCCAAAAGCACGGGCAACCAAAGGAAAAATAAACAAATGGGATTATATCAAACTAAAAAGCTTCTGCACAGCAAAAGAAACAATTAACAGAGTTAAAAGACAACCAACAGAGTGGGAGAAAATATTTGCAAAATATACATCTGACAAAGGATTAATATCCAGAATATATAAGGAACTCAAACAACTTTACAAGAAGAAAACAAGCAACCCAATTAAAAAATGGGCAAAAGAGCTAAGTAGGCATTTCTCTAAGGAAGATATACAAATGGCCAACAGACATATGAAAAAATGCTCCACATCACTCAGCATCTGGGAAATGCAAATCAAAACCACACTGAGATACCATCTAACCCCAGTTAGGATGGCTAAAATCCAAAAGACCCTGAACGATAAATGCTGGCGAGGTTGCAGAGAAAAAGGAATTCTCATACATTGTTGGTGGGACTGCAAAATGGTGCAGCCTCTATGGAAAATGGTATGGAGGTTCCTCAAACAATTGCAGATAGATCTACCATACGACCCAGCTATCCCACTGTTGGGAATATACCCAGAGGAATGGAAATCATCAAGTCGAAGGTATACCTGTTCCCCAATGTTCATCGCAGCATTCTTTACAATAGCCAAGAGTTGGAACCAGCCCAAATGCCCATCATCAGTTGAGTGGATACGGAAAATGTGGTACATCTACACAATGGAATACTACTCAGCTATAAAAACGAATGAAATACTGCCATTTGCAACAACATGGATGGACCTTGAGAGAATTATATTAAGTGAAACAAGTCAGGCACAGAAAGAGAAATACCACATGTTCTCACTTATTGGAGGGAGCTAAAAATTAATATATAAATTCACACACACACATACACACACACACACACAAACCGGGGGGGGGGGGGGAAGAAGATATAACAACCACAATTATTTGAAGTTGATACAACAAGCAAACAGAAAGGACATTGTTGGGGGGGAGGGGGGAGGGAGAAGGGAGGGAGGTTTTGGTGATGGGGAGCAATAATCAGCTACAATGTATATCGACATAATAAAATTAAAAAAAAAAAGAAAAAAGAAAAAGATAGTCGGATTTAGAAAACATCAAATACTTATCAGATTCAACACATCTAACTACTGAAAATTACATTTGATAATTACATCAGCCATTAGTCCTTGATTTATCAGATCTGTTTCCAATTGTAATAATCATCACTCCCCTTTTCAAGGATCTATGCTGCAGCCATCATACTAGACACTTGTTTGAATTTATTTCATTTAATTTTTCCCCAAATCCCTAGGAGGATAATGTTACCACCCATCCCCATTTTACAGTTAAGGAAACCATGGAAAGTAATTTGTCAAAAATCATGTGGAAAGTAAGTGGCTGAGCAAGGATTCAAACCCAAGTCAGTCTGACTTTAATATCTATATTCTTTCCACTATATTGTATATAACCAAGTTATTGTGTTGTCTGCATTCAATGGACTAGACACTTGAAATGGCTTTATTTTCCCCAATCTCTGCTGCCAGCTGTGCTATAGTGAATCCTATTTTACTGTCCTTTGATAACATCTGAGCAGATTCCACAACTCTCCGATCACTTTCAATTATCAGAAGAAACTAATTCCAGTATTTAATACCCAAACCTATACTAAATGCCTGTTTCATATCTAGCTGAAAATTCTTCTCCTTCCCTTTCCCCAGGGCCCATCAGGCTTCAAGTCAGGGCTTGGAGGGAACAAGGAGTGGGGCCTGCTCTTCTCTCCCCACCCTTCAGAAAGAGAAGAGAGTGCTCTGTGTCCAGTGTTCCTCCTCTTTCCTCCATCTCCCAGGCCTTAAGTCCATCTGTGCATCAGAGCAGAGAGAGTGAAATCTGAGTAGTGGCAGGGGTTGACACGAGGCTGGCTGCCTGGGAAAGCTGGGCAGCTGTCTAGAGTTCCCACTCTAGCTAGGTCTGGGTCTCTCTGATGCTGGTGGCCTTCACAAATTTGGTGTTTTCTACTCAGAAGGTGTATGTGGTTTACTTGGAGAAATGTTCTGCTTCACTCCAGCTCCAACCATGTCTGAGAATGCCCTCAGAGGGCATGGTTTGTCTCAGAGGGCATGGTACGTCTCCATGGTTTGTCTCTGCCACTGGTCCATGCCGCCAATCCTCTCACCAAATATGGCATCTACTAACTAGATGCCACCTGATCAGTCCCTAAACTCATGCCTTGCATTCTGCATTCCATTCTTCTTCTGCAGAGTCATAGGAATCATGAAAACCCTCTTCCAGACCTTATAAGTGGGGTGGGAAATTTCTTGTTTTTCTTACACACCTTGCCCTACAGTCCTACACTACACGTAGCTCCATTTCATGCCAATGACAGCACCAGGCAGGGTCTCTGCCTCCTCACCTCATCCAACATCTAGCCAGGGGTGGGAAGCCAATCTCCTGTTGACACCCCTGGCTCTTGCCTAGTAGTCCACCTTTCACAGGGCTTTGAAGTAGGCAGGAAGCCCGCATGGGGAAAGGAGGGAAACCATGACATTTGGCCAGCAACTCACAACTATAACAATGTCTTCTTTTCTTTCTCCTTTCTACTCCACATTTTCTTTTTCAATTGCGAAAGGATGGGGAGACTTTGAGTAATAGTTTAGAGTAGTAACGCAAGTTTGGCCCCTCTTACTGACCTCTGGGGAAGGCATCTGTCCCCAGTTATTTGCAGCTCACTTTAGAATAGGTGTGCTTGATGCCTCTTTGTCCTTATCTTGGGCCCTCATGATCAGTTCCAAGGCAAATAGGAAAGGGCCCATTCAATATGTTACAATATGAATTCTGTCCAGTTGCCTTACAAGTACCATGCCTTTTAAATTTTGTTTGAACTTAGAGAAGCACAAACATGAAACTGTGGTTATAGATGATTTCAAAAGATGTTAAAAGTCTAGTACCTCAGTACTTTCCTTTCCTAATGTCATTCTCACTGCTGGAATGCCCTCTTTCTCAATCATATACCACCCATTCTTTAAGATTCAACTCAATTCAACCATTTCCTACAGACAACTCCAACCACAAAGACCTTGTTGTTCTCTGAAATGGTAAGACTCATTAATAGTATCACTGTTTTGCATATGCATTTGAGTGTTTTAAAGCCCAGCTCCTTAAGTAGTTTCCAAAGGAAATCCATTCAACCATTGTGATTTCTATGGTTTAGTGATATTTGTAGACTATGAGGAAGGGTCACATTGCACAGAACACATATTTCACATGGAAAATCCCCATTGGGCTGGCCTCTCCCTAAAAGCTACCTCTCATACCAACACTAATGAAACCTGAGGACCAGTCAGGCCTTGGAGGCTAAATCCTACCCAAGCTTATCAAGTATTATCTCAAGAAGGACACCTTTCCCTGTAAAGGAATTCTCACACCAGTTACTGAGATGATTCCACTTCATTTTTTGTTTTAACTTTTATTACTGTTAAAATGTAGATCTTGAGTCCTCAATTAAATTATTAATATCTTAAGGAAAAGATAGTCAATACTCTGAAACCCTTAGAACAGTGTTACTCACAAAGGCAATGCTCCATAAACATCTGTGAAATGTACGAAGGGAGGTGACACAAAAAGAAATACCAGTATAATGGGTTGAACAGTGGTCCCCCAAAACATATGTCCATATCCTAACCCCCAGTACCTATGAATTTGACATTATTTGGATAAAGGGCCATTGCAGATATAATTAAGTTAAAGATCTTGAGATGAGATCTTCTTGAATTACCTGGTGGGCCCTAAATTCAATGAAAAGACCCTTGTAAGAGACAGAAGAGAAGAAAACACTGAATACAAAGGAGAAGGCAATGTGAAGACTGAGGCAGAAACTGGAGTTATGCAGCAACAAGCCAAGGAATATCTGGAGCCACTGGAAGCTGTTAGAGGCTAGGAAGAAATCTCCACTAGAGACTCTGGAGGGAGTGTAGCCCTGCTGACACCTTGATTTAGAACGTCTGCCCTTCAAGACTGTGAAGGAATAAATATCTATTATTTTACACCACCAATTTTATGGTAATTTGTTAAGGCAACCCTAGGAAACTAATACAACTGGCTTATGTAGATTTATTCTTACATTCAGAAAATATTCCTGAAGAGATTTTTTTATATACACAATAGACACTGTGCTAGGTATTTTTGACATATAAAGATGTCTTAAAAATAAATATTGCTTTGGAGAAACACATTTCAAAAGCAATTCTGGTTACCTCCTGGATTTGGGATAACAGTTGCTAACGGAACATTCTACTTGGTGTTTAATAAAAGACAACAGAGGGACTGTAGTCATATTTTCATGTCATGAGAACAGGAAGCCATAATGTTGCCCTAGAGTCTTAGGTGGGGAGAGGACTCTAGACCAGCCTTTCCTAACTAGTACAATTATCAGGAGAGACCATGACAGTCTGAACAAGTCAACAACTACAGCATCCAAAAGAGCCAGGCACACATCATTTCCCCTGCATTGGACAAGTCAACTTTGTGTAACAGCTCAAACAGAATTGCAGGAAGTTGTCAAAAGAGAGCACCTGTGGCTACAGATCTAAGACAAAACCTGCAGAAGACAGTTCTCCAAAGTAAATGTTACACTCTAACAGGAAAAACTAACAATCCCTGTTAGGCATAATGGAAGTAGGTACATGGCAGCAGGAGATTTCCTGGACCAAAGTTGGCACAAAAGAAAGCATGTAACTCGGACCAAATAACAAAGCACATGTACAAGCCATATTTTCAGAAAGCTGTCTGAAAGCAAGGCAGAGGGGAGAAAAGTAAAAACTTAAAAAAAAAAAAAAAAAGAACACATAAAACCCCATGTCATAAGACAATTTTTGCTAGCCTGGAACACAGCATTGATCCCTTTCCCATACAAACCTTGCACAAATAGACATAGAACAGATAAAAGTTGTGACCAAATATAATGACGTGAAACCAAAAATAAGCAAATGCCTCTATAAAACAAAAATTCTAAGTAAATATACAAGAGCTCAAGTAAAATAAGGGTAGGCAATAGAAAGAGATGACTAATGTATGGCACCTTTCATAAATAGAAGAGAAAAATAAAACCACCAGAGAAATGAACATCATATTGGAAACATCCCAAATATTTCAGCCTAAATACTACTGAAAACAAAGAATCATGAAGAACACAAATGAGATAGGTGATCAGAATGAAATGTAAATAACCAAGTTAAAAAATGATTACAGCAAAAATGATACATATGAGAGTCAGAAAATAAAAATCAAACATGTGCATAACTAATGTTCCTAAAAGCATAATCAAGATAATGGAACAGGTTTCAATCATATTTTTTATCCCATCTACAGAAAAATCCTTAAGGAAATAAGTTAAGACCAAGAACTTTATATCCAGTCAAACTGTTGTTGAAGTATAGAGACAGCTACAAACATTTTTTGAGCACACAAGAACCCAAAGAATTTGATACCCTCCCTCCCTTTGCCATCCCTGGAAGAAATTGCTATTATATTAACTTCAGCCAATCAAGAAATGAATTACAAAACTCTTGCAAAATGACTAACATTTGTACTGAATTCACTATAACTAAGATGAAAACAAACATAGTGATTATGGTTACAGGGTAGAATGAATATGTTGGAAGCCCTAACATGTAGCAATGTATAATTAACAAAAATTGAGACAGTAAGGGAGCAAGAAAGTATATGTATGCTGATTTCCTCATCTTATAGAGGCAGGGGTAGCAGACACCATTAGGGACCTACATAAATCCATCCTTTCCCACTTCTTTATTGGCAGAGCTAGGAGGAGGTTCTCCCAGCTCCAGAGAACGATCCATGATTAGTCTAAGTCAGTCTTAGTAAATCTATTTCCCTTGATATTAACTGGCTTTAGTATAAACATGTGATTCAATTCTGAATAACGAGACAGAAGACATTTGTTTCTTTGCTCTTACAAGTAATGTGTGAAGACAAATAACACTTTCCTCTGTGTCTTGACACACCTATATGGTAAATTCATGCTTGTAAATGCAACCAAGAAGAGACAATCATGAAGATAAGAGCCTATATGCTGAGAATTGCAAAGTGAAAAGGTGGAAAAACTGGGTTCTAATGAGATTGTTAAGATATTTAGAACTATCCTACCTCTTTCATATCATTGAGATAACATATTATCATTCATATTATTGAGATAATGAATGTCTTTATTGAATAAGCAACCATTAGAGGAGTTTTCAATTACTTGTTGATTAAAACATTCCACCTGATATACTATCAGTCAAAAGAGATTATTTAAAACTGGTAAATCAAGCAATAGAATTATGTAGATATTTAAATGTACAGAAGTATACATGAAGATACATAGTACCATCAATTTTGGGATGGGTGTGTAATTGGTAACCAAGAATGGCCACTCCTTTGCCCAGAATAAAGGACTCAAGAGTCTGATGTTGATGCAAGGTTGGAAGCTTTATTATCAAGAAGCACAACCTGAAAAACAGTTCAGCTGTAAACTGTCTCAGAGGCTCAAGAGCCTCAGCAATGGTTTTTAAAGGGAAGAGTGTGGGAAACAAAAGGTGGAGGTTAGTCGCATTAGAAAACTGCTATGTGAAATTTTGCAGGTTCTGGGCTTTCTTTATCTCAGGGCCAGTATTGTCATTCCTTCATCTGGTCCTGTAATTCTTACATTCATCCTTGGAACACAGGTGTTATCCGGCTCCCATAAGCTGGATGCTGTCTTGCTCCTGGATAGCTGTGTTTCCAAAGGAAAAATGGTTACTTCATCAAGTTCCTGATTAACTCTTATTACCTTGTTCTTCCTGAGGACTAAGTCATGTGGTGTTTTCCCTAGAGCTATGCTATGAGCCAAGGTTACAAAAAGACTTCTTTACGGCTAGCATTCTGCTTAAAGCTATATTCTACAAAATGCCTCTTCTAAGGCCAATTATCTATGACTATTTGCTGTGGTAGGCTCTTACAAGAGTAGGGAAAGAAAGTAGATATTGCCAAGTTCATCGTTATAGTAGGGAATAGAGAAAGCCTCATAAAGATAATAGTTATAAGGTAACAGCTAGCACAAAAATACAAATCTTCCAAATTGTCAGAAAATATACACAACCAACAAAACAAAATTTAACAAGAACAAAAAACGATATGATATGATGGCAGAACTAAAATTAAACATTTTTTCTATGAATACACATGGCCTAACCATACCTATTAAAAGAAAAAAGGCAGGACACTCTTAGACTGAATCTCAAAGCAAAATTCAACTATCTGCTGCATAGAGCAGGAACACCATAGATTCAATAGATAACCCAGAGAGATTGAAAATAAAAGGAAGGGCAAAATCTGTAACAGCAACAGCAAGCAAAAGGAAAACAAAGTTCATAATATCAATAACAGATAAGTTTGAATGTAAAGTAAAATACGTTAAATAAATAAAAGGATAATGTTAAAGAGCACAATCCAAAATACAGACTAATTGTTATGGATATTTAAGTACCCAATAATATAGCATCGATACCCTTAAAGAAAAACCTACAGGAAACACAAGTTTTAAACAAGAAAATAAAAATCTCAACAATAGAAAACTTTAGTTCTTTTCTCTCAGTACACGACAGAACAAGCAAACAAAAGAAAATATCAGAATATAGAAAACCTAAATAAAATAAAGTATTCCTTAAGTTATATATTCTGAAAATAGAGAATATACCTTCTTTCCAAGCATCTGTGGAACATTCACAGACCTATTTGGAAACAAAACTTCAGCAAGTTCCAAAAAGGAGAAACAATACAAACATTTATGCTCATAATGTAGGAAAACTCAGAAATAACAAAACCAGAAAACAAAACAAAAAAAACTCTACCATCAGGATATTTTAAAATTCTGCAAACTTTTTTTATCAAAGATAAAATCAAAACTGAAACTACAGGATACCTAAAAACTAATGACTAAGGAAGGAACTAAATATCATTACCTAGGTGATATAGTTAAAATATTAATAAAGAAGAATGAAAGAGATGATTTAAGTATCCAACTCAAGAAGTTAGAATAAAAGGAAAGGAAGGGAAGACAGAAGGGATAAATTAATAAAAGTAAAGACTGAAATTAGTGAATTAGAAAACAGAATGTTTCTAATGTGGAATGAATGCGGAAGAACTAATAACTAAACCTAAGAGCTATTTCTTGGGTGAAGGGGGAGGCAGAATAGGGGGAAAAAACCTTCAACTTGCCAATTTTTTTTTAATTAGGAGGAAAGAAAATACAAATATAAAGAATAGAAGAAATTTTTAAAAATCCTAAAATACTACTTTGCTCAATTCAATGTAAACAGATTTGAGAACTAAGATGAAATGGACTGTTTTCTAAGAAATCTCACATCAGATGAGATTAAAAATTTATCATACCAATATCCACAGAAAAAGTATGACAAATTTTCAAACATTTACTCCCAACAAAATAGTTGAGCACATTTGGTTTCACAAGGTGAATACTGCCAAATCCTTAAGAAATAGATAACCCTAATGCCATTCAAAGTGCTGTAGAGCATAGAAGAAAAAAAAAGAAAAGGCTCAAATTTATGTTTATGAAGATATAAATCCCTAATAAAAATAGCACAGTAAAAAGAAACCTACAGCCCAAAGCCACTTATGAATATTTATGAGAAAAAATCCTAAATGAATATTTACAAACAGAATCCATGATCAAATTAAAGTACAGTATGCCATTACCAAGGGGGCTTTATTCTCAAAATAAAAGAATTACACTATAATGTGAAATCTATTAATATAATTTGCCATATTAGTAATAAAAAAAATTAAATTACTATCTCCATAGATTATGAAAAGACTTTTGATAAAATTCAACATCCTTTTGACAAAAATTCTTACTGTATCCTATACTAAGGACAGATGGATTCTCCCTTAACATGATAAAATATCTCTATCGCATTTTGAAAGCCAGCATATCATGCTTAATGAAAACACTACTAGTATTCCTATTAGAGTCAAGCCAAAAACAAGGATGTCTATTATGACCACCATTAACTTTTTAGAGGTGCTGGATAACATAATAAAACAATAAAAAATAGGTATAAAATTTTAAAGGATAAGGTAAAATTATCATTATTTGCAGACAATATGATTATTTACCTGGACAACACAAAAGAATCACCTGAAAAACCATAAACAATGAGAAAATTCAGTAAAATGTATGAATACAAGATAATATAGTGATGTCACTACTCTTCACATAAACAAACAACACTGATACACTGATAAATATCAGAGTAGATTGTACTTACGGTAGCAATCAAAATCATAAAATAGCTAAAAAATGTATAGCAAAAAATATATACAATTTATATGAAGAAAAGTTTTAAGTGATACTGATGAACACACAAGAATGAAACAAATGGAAAGGTGAAACATTCATGAATAAGAATACTCAGCATGATAAAGATGTCAGTTTTCAACATCAAGATCAAGGATTTGGATCCCAATGCCAGCCAGCCACCAGAAAAAAAAAAAAAAAAGATGTCAGTTTTCCCTAAGTTATTCCTTATAAGTTATATGAGTTTAACATGATCTCTCTCTCTCTCTCTCTCTCTCTCTCTCTCTCTCTCTCACACACACACACACACACACACACACACACACACACACACACACACACACACACACACACCCCATTTGCAACTAGACAAACTGATGTGATTCTAAAGTTCCCAGAAAAAATAAACAAGAATAACCAGGAACATTCTATAAAAGATTAATGATCAAAGATTATCACTGCAAGACATTAAAACCAATTGTAAAGCTACAATATTTTTGGTGAGCTACACCATGATTTCCAACAGACAAATAGATTGATGAATCTGAATAGAAAGTCCAAAAACAGATCCAAATACTGTTAGAAATGTTAAATGTGATAAACAAATTTGAATCCCAGGGAAAAATGTGAAATATTCAATAAATGGTATAAAAACAAAAAACCTGAGAGCTAAATGGAAAACAATTAAGTTGGATCCCTACCTCACACCTTACACCAAAATATATCCCAGATAGAGCAAAGATTTAAGCATAAAAACCATTAAAGTATTATAAGAAGATGAGAGAATTTAAAAAATAACTTCAGCACAATGAAAATCTTTCTAATTACGTGCTATGGATTGATTGAATTGTGTCCCCCAAAGTCCACATATTAGAAGCTTAATTTCCACTGTAACTGTTGAGGGTGAGAAATCTTACTATGGTAATTGAAAAGTGGGGCCTTGAAGATGATTAGACTGTAGGACTATGCCATAGTGAATGGACTAATAATGGTGATCAGGGGTGTAGTTCTGAAGGCTTTAAAAGAAGAGTATGTGGGAGTCTCTCTCTCTCTGCTCTGCCATTTTCTGCCATGTGAGACCCCTGTATTGCTGTAAAGCCACCACCAAAGAGGCCCCTCACCAGGCGTGTTCCCTGGACTTTGGACTTCCCAGTCTCCAAAACTTTAAGCAATAAATTTCATTTTCTTACCAAGTACCCAGTTCTAGGTATTTTGTTTTAAGCAACAGGAATGGACTAATATATTATGTCACAAAAGTCAGAATCCATAAAAAATTGATAAATTTGACTAGTAAAAATAGAAAATAAAAACTTATTCATAACAAAAACCAAAAAGTTAAAATACAAATGATTAAGAAATTAAGAAAATATTTATAAATCATAAAACACTGGGCTAACTTCATAAGTTAAGAACACTAGCAAATCAATAAGAAAAAGACCAATAATGCTTCTTTAAAGGGATAAAAGATATGAACAGACAGTTCACAGAAAATACAATGGCTCTTAAACTCAGGAAAAGACACTCAACATCATTCATGATAAGAATGCAAACTAAAACAAGATCCATCAGATTGTTACTGACCATAAGGTTTAATACACAGTGTGGTGGCAAGGGAATTAGGAAATAGGCAAATTTACATATTGCTGCTGGGAGTGTACAATTTTTATGGAGAGCAGTTTACATACATGTATGCACTTTTTAACACAAAAATTCCTCCTCTAGAAATTACCATACAGATATACTCATGCAAAATAATGCGTACAAGGATATTCATTGTTATATTGTTTGTAATAGCAAAGGTTTGGAAAAGGTTAAATGTCTATGTATAGTAGACTGATTAAGTAAATCATGATACATTCATAAGGCAGAACATGAAGCTAATTACAAAGAATGAAGTAGCTCTGTATGTACGAACATTTAATAGCCTCCAAGATGAAATGTCAGGAGAACAAAGCAAGGTGCAGAATAAGCTACCATCTAACTAAAAACAAAAAAGAATAGGTTATCTCTTGAAGGATACACAAGACACTGATAACAGGGTTGCCTTTGTGGTGGGTAACCCAGTGGTTTAGAGCAAGGAGAAAGAAGGAAACTTACATTTCATTGTACATCCTTTTTGAGTTGTTCCACTTGCATACCTTACCTCAAAATCTACAGAAAAATATAAAGTCTTTTTTATATGGTTTCTTTTATCTAATTCATGTATCTTCTCAAATTTTCAACAAATTTGCACTTAGCGGCTATTCTTCCAAAACGGGTGTCACGTTTGTGGATATTCTTGTTTTGTTCTAGGGACAGGAAAGATAAATTTAGCCCTTAAGCGTATCAGTGTTTCTATTTTCAGTGTGATTATGATCTGTAGGAGAAAAAAAAAATAGACAACTCTGGCTCTTTTTCAAAAGTCCTTTAAATCATTTTTGTTCTTAAGCAAATTCATTGCCGAACATTAAAAGGGTTTTTTTTTACCTTTACATCCAAAGATAAACTGTTTTTCAAAGGCACTTATTTTACCAAAAACAAAACAAAAATAAGATGCCTAAAGTTTTATGGGATGTAACCATATCAGAGTACGAAGGGAACGTCTCCTTCAAGCAAGACAGAAAGATTTTGTTTGTGTTTTGTTTGAATTTCTTTCCTCTTTAGGACTGCTGTGCCAAGTTTCAACCTGACAAGAAGTGCCTGTAATGGATGTGCTGACAGACCTTTATCTAGAGAAATGGGAATGCGATGCAATCATTCTTAGCCAGGTGTGTTGGATATGTTTCATTATTTTAAAGTCCCTACAAGCATTTCTTAAGGAATGCCCTTATGTTATACCCTTAGTAACTCTTAAGTTATGGTATAATTTATATACTCAAGTTATACCTAAGTATAATCCTTAAGTTGTACCGTTAGTAACACTAATCAGGGTAATGTGTTTACAGAGGTCATGAAGTCTTACAAACTAGACTATCGAACTATACTATTCAGCCACATAGATCTGATATTAATAAGATGTAAATTTATTCAACAGTCTCAGTAAACCCACAAAAGTATCCTAAGCACAATATCATTAAGGAAAGAACAGAAAGTTCAGGAAATACATGAATTTCAGTCCTTTATACTCAGAATCCCCTCCTCTTCGGAACATTTTCTGTGTCCAGTTTTTTCTGGTGGGGAAAATCCAAGCTATAATGCTGGCATAGAGCCCTCCAATTGTGCCTCATCTCACTCAAAGTAAAAGCAAAAGTCCTTAGTACAGTCCACAAAGCCCCTACTACTTCCGGACCTCAATTCTACTACTCTCTCTCTCTGCTCCAGCCACTTTGGCCTCCTTGCTGAGGTGCAGTTTCCCACCTCCATACCTTTGCACTAGCTGTTCCCTTTGCTCAGAACACTCTTATCCAGAGGAAATATAGTGCCTTCAAGTCTCTGTTCAAACTTCACTTCTTAGAAAATCTTTCCTCAATCATTCTATTTAAAATTACAACTCCCCCCTCAACCCCAGCAGTCCTTTTCCTCCTCCTTTGCTTTATTTTTCTGAATGGAACATGTCCCCTCCAAACATACTATAAAATTAACTAATTATCCATTTAGTTTGTTGGCTCTATTTCCAGGCTAGAATAGAAATTCCAGGAGGGCAGGGATTTTTTTCATCTGTTTTGTTCCTGCTATATCTCGGTACCTAGAACCGTGTCAGGCACACAATAGGCACCCAGGCTGCTGCACACTACAGGGCTGACTGTGCACTATACAACCCCAGAGGATACCATTCGCCTGATCTTGGAATGGTACAATGGTGCAGCCCTGACAAAGCACAAAGTATCTCTTAACTACCTGTTTTGTGGTCTGTAATATAGCAGCTTACACAAACGGTCTAAGAAATCCATGAAGCTTTATTTTTGCCCCCTTTTTGCTCTCATGGTTTCATTTTTATTACATAGCAAGCTGGTGTTGGATATTGCATAGACAATCACCTGATTTTATAATAGCAGATATCCTCATCTAGTTTGCCAAAATCTGTAAGAATCTGCTAAACCTTAAGATCTAATAGGATCTATTTTTCTCCCAGCCCCCCTGAAGATCATATTAATGAACTATCACTCAAGCTAAACTTTCCTTAGTTATCCTAAATTTTCCATTTTTTCCTTAAATTCAAATAAATGTGAAAATAGCTCTTCAAATAGAATCTACAGGAAAATTAACTGATAATTAGGAAAGAATCTAAAAGGCTAAACTTTTATACATTCCATAAATGCAAACCAGGGAAAAGTTGGCAAGAATTTTCTTTTCTTTTTTCCTCAATCTTTTGGAAGTAATGTGCAGATTCTTTATATGATTCTTCATTCATTCCAGGCACTAAAATTACTTCGAAGAATATTTTTTTAAATGTAATGTATTACAACAAACCTCAAATTGATAGGTTCCTTGTTGCAGTGCCAAACTTCAGCCAGGCCATTTGTTTTTCTTTTGTTTTGCATAATTCACATGGACTTGACAATACAATGGTTGGTACTGTAGTGAAGTTACGTATACTGAGAGAGAATATTCTTCTTGGCAAGTTAAGAGCTGAATAGGATTACAAATGCCACTTTATACTATAGTTCCTACAATTTACAGTGGAGCATTAGAAATATTGAAAGACATACTCTTAGACATACTTGAACATGCTTTTCACACACACATGCACTTTTTTGTATGTACCCTAAACCTTATGCTTCTATAATTCTATTTCTAATAGTTCCAGCCACCATACTACTGAGTGCAAAGTAGGAATTCAGAACATATATTTGTAGACCAGTGTATCACTTGTTGACAATAAGACTTAAGATTATCGACCTCTGGGAAAGAAGCTATACTAAAGCACACAAAGTTTCTTAATTACAGATTTTATTTTGAGATCACTGTAGATTCACATGCAGTTATAAGAAAGTATACATAGATAGATATCCCATGTCCCCTTTCCCTAATGTAGCATCTTACAAAACTGTAGTACAACATCAGAACCAGGATACTGCCATTGAGACCATCAGGATACAGAATAGTTCCATCACCACAAGGAACCTTCATATTACTCTTTTACTGCTACACCCATCCCTCCCCCCATCCCAGCCCAACCCATTCCTTAAATCCTGGAAACCACTAATCTATTATCCATTTCTGTAATTTTTTCATTTCAAGAATGTTATATAAAAAGAATATACAGTATATAACCTTTTAGGATTGGATTTTATTTTATTCAATGGAATTTCCTGGAGATTCATCCAGATCATTGCCTATATCAATAATCTGTTCCTCTTTAATGCTGAGTAATATTCCATAGTATGGATATACCACAGTTTATTTAACCATTCACCCACTGAGGGACATTTGGGCTGTTTCCAACTTTTTGCTATTACAAATAAAGATGCTATGAACATTAACATACAGGTTTTTATCATTATATAATGTATCTCCCTGTTTCTGGTAATTTTCTTTGATCTGAAGTCTACTTTACCTGATATTAATATAGCCACCCTGCCTTCCTTTGATTAATCTTTGCATGATAAGGTTGATCCTCATTATCTGTGAATTTCATATCTGCTAATTAGCTCAGGAAAATTTATTTGTAACCCCAAAATCAATACTTGCAGTGCTTTTGCAGTCATTTGTGAATATGTGCAGAGAGCAAAAATTTGAGTCTCCCCACATACATTCCAAGCCAAGGTCAAATAAGGTAAAACTCTGTCTTCTTGTTTAGCTCTCATGCTGTAAACAAGTATCCTTCTCACAGTCTATTTAGTGCCACGTTTTCCATATTTCTTCCTTTTTGTTGGTGATTTCACTGTTTAAAATGGCCTAAAGCGTAGTGCTGAAGTGCTATCTATTGGTCCTAAGCACAAGAAGGCTGTGTGATATGCCTTACAAGAAAAAAAAAAAGGGCCGAGCCCGTGGCGCACTCGGGAGAGTGCGGCGCTGGCCGCGACGCTCCCGCTGCAGGTTCGGATCCTATATAGGAATAGCTGGTGCACTCACTGGCTGAGTGCCGGTCACGAAAAAGACAAAAAAAAAAAAAAGTGTGTTAGATAAGCTTTGTTTAGACAAGAGTTACAGTGCTATTGGCCATGAGTTCAAAGTTAATGAATCAACGACATATACTCATTAAGGCACCTTTAAAACTAAACATACATAAAACAAGGTTATTTATTGGCCAGTTGACAAAAATGTGACCAGAGGTTCACAGGAACCTAACTCTGTATCTCCCCTAGGAGCAGCCAAGAAATAGATATATTAGGGCTAGAACCCTAATATATCTATCATTTGAACCCTTGATCCAGCCATGCCTAAGCAGATACATCTACGAGCTTTCCAGGTTTGAGCATTACATTGCATCTATTTTGGGATCTTTGAGCCTCCTGGATCTGAAAGTCTGTGTCTCTTCCTCTACCTGGGAAGTTTTCTAGTCTATCATTTCATCAAATACGTTTTCAATGCTTTTTCCTTTCTCCTCCCCTCCTGGAATGCCCATGATTCAGATGTTTGTGCGCTTCAGGTTATCTGCTAGCTCTCTTAGATTTTCTTCACTTTTTAAAATTCTTTATCCTTTTTTTTTTTTTTTTTTTTTTTTTTGTCTGCCTGGGTTATTTTGAAAACACTATCTTTGAGATTGAAATTCTTTCTTCTGCTTGTTCTAACCTGCTGCTTACTTTCTTGGTTGTGTTTCTTAATTCCCTGAATAAATCCTTCAGTTTCAGGAGTTCTGCTACATTCTTTTTAAAGTTATTAATCTCTTTGTAAATTTCTTCCTTCATATTCTGGATTTTTCTTTTCTCTTTTCATTATGTTGTCTAACGGAATCTTCTTGTATCTCATTGAGTTTTCTTAAGATGGTTGCTCAGAATTCCTTTTCAATTGTTTCAAGGGCTTCCTGCTCTATGGGGTCTGGTACTTGAGAATTATTGTATTCCTTTGGTGGTGTCATATTTTCTTGTTTTTTCATATTTCTAGTATCTACATTGATGTCTGGTCATCTAGTAGAGCAGTTGCTTCTTCTATTACTCTGGAGTGGGCTGTGAGAAGAGACTTCCTCTTCTTTTTCCAGTCTCCACTGTGTCAATGCAGTTAAGTGGGTGGTGGGCCACCTGCACCGTGGCTGGGGCTGCTATTGTGGCAAGGAGCTGCCCTTGCAGTGGCAGTGACTGTGGCAGTGGCTGTTGTGGACCACCTGTGTGGAAGCAGTGTTTTTGGCATGCTCCTGACTTCTGCCAGGTTGGAGGGATGCCCATGCCTCCTGCCTAGGTTTCTGGGCATGCTCCCGCTTTTTGCCAGGTGGTGAAGGCTGCCCACAGTTCCTGCCTAGGTTCCTGGGCATGCTTCTGCCTTCTGCCAGGCAGTGGGGGCTGCCAGTGGCTCCCGACAGTGGCATTCTGGGCATGCTCTTGCCTTCTCCAGTTATGAGTAATACAATTTTTCTCTTTTGGTTTAACCTCGTTTTAGTTGGTTTACTTTCACTTGCAATCAAATGCTCTGATTCAACATCACCAAACTCATCATCTTCCCCCAAATCTTCTTTAACACATAATTTCCCTCTTTCTGTTAATGAAACCATAATTGTTCCTACCATTCAGGCTCAAAAGTGCAAAATCACTAATCATCCTCCCACGTATTCAATCAGTCACTGAATCTTGTCATTCTATTGTCCTGATTTTCTTCTGTCCATACCAATAAAATTATTACCTCAATTCATGTCTTCTTTACTTCTCTCACTTAGCTATGGTATCATATATAACTCATCTCAATTATCACTTCCTCTATGAACTCCTTTATCTTCCCTGGCCAAATCAGTCCCCTTGCTCTGCTTTTTCCTTGTTCTGCTCCCTTGCTTTCTTCTCTCCCTTTCTGCCATTCTTCACCCCCACTCTCTTACAATCATCTTAATTCAGTTCAGGCAAGATCTTGTCTAGGATGCTTTTCCTGACCTGCTCTCTCTTCACACAGATTGTATTAAATGTCTTCTTCTATAATTTCCCAGTACCTTCCGCTTATCTCCTTCAAAGTTCCCACAATATGAATTTAAATTATCCAGATTATGACACTAGGTTTAAAGCTTTTCAAGGGAAAGACTGCTATCACATAGATGATCAGCCATATAGAGTAGGAGCATAATAAATGCTCTTGATCATTGTAGTGGATTGAATTATGTCCCCCCAAAACTCACTGTAGCTTGAATTGTGTCCCCAAAGTTTTATGTATTAGAAACTTAGCCCTCACTCTGACTGTTAAGAGGGTGGGAAATCCTATTATGGTAATGGAAAGGTGGAGCCTTGAAGAGGCAATTGGATTATAGGACTGTGCAGTAGTGAATGGATTAAGAATGGTGTTCAGAGGTGTGGTACTGAGAGCTTTAAAAGAAGAGGAGAGTCTGTCTTTCTCTCTCTCTGCCCTCTGTACTTCCACCATCTTGCCATGTGAGACCACTGGGTCACTGTCTCCACCACCAGATGTGCTTTGGACTTCCCAGCCTCAGAAACTGTAAGCAATAAATTTCATTGTCTTTATAAATTACCCAGTTACAAGTATTTTGTTATTACCAATGGAAACAGACTCAAGTATTTTGTTGTAAGCAACTAAAACAGACTAATACAATCATTTAAAGTGATGTGTTTGCTTCACGCCTATGTCCTCATCCCTCAGCACATGTGTAACACACAGGAGCAGCTAGATTGATATTGTCTGTCTAAGCTGCAGGGCCTCTCCACTTCCAGTGTGTCTGCACTTCTGTCCACCCAAATCGCATTTCAGATTAATTTTGGCTCACAACCTTACTTGGTACTTAATGATTTCAACAATGTTTTCATGAACACCTCGGAATGCCTTTGCCTTTCCTCCTCACCTCCTTTCCTATTCCTCAAAACTAATTTTGAATTTTCTCTGCTTGCTCCAGGGTGCATAATACTACCATCAACATTCATATAATCATGCCAAAAATCTCCTCTGTAAACTAAGGCTGTCTGACCTCAGCTGTGTCCTCCGCATTGCTGGGCAACCCTTATATTTATCGTCAGTTGAGCCCTATCAAATTCCCCACAGCAGCTGCTGTAAAATTTTTCCACTCTCCCTAAGCCCCCAATTCTACCCCAACTCCCCCTCATGCTCAGCAAAATCTCTCTTCTACATAGCTGAGGAGACAATATTATGATCATGAGATGCTTTGTCTTTCTTCATCCTCACCTCACCTTTTCTATCCCTTTATCTATGCAGTTCTTCTCAGCTCCTATCTCAGTGATAGAACTGCTCACCCAACTTTCCAAAACAAAATTTCCATCCATATGTTTCAGTTATCTAATTTTTCTCCCTCTCCTTTGCTCCTTCCCTTCACCATACAGGAGTGCTTAAACCTCTTCAGACCAAAAAGCTATTAACATTTCATTATTAGCTAACATTTGTTGAGCATTTACAATGTGGCAAGTATGGCCATAAGCACTTTATACAGAGCATTTTATTTAATCCTGACAAACTTTGATGTTCTTGATATTATATTCCCTATTTTACAGATTAGAAAACTGAGGCCAGTAAACTGGGAAATTTGCTCAAGGTCTCATAGTTTTTGCCATCCTTATAAATTCTAACTTTTCCGAAGAATGATCTAAACTTCTTTCATTCTTCTCCATTATTTCCTTCCTCTCTTCCTCTGTGCTTCTTTAGCACGTGTCCAAACTTTTCATTGCTGTTCCAATCACAGAGACTTATAATTGAGCTTTTCCGTCAACAAAGACAGTGACTCACATACACTAAACATACACACACACACACACACACACACACACACCCCCCAACAACAACAATATTAACACTGTTCAATATATGTTTGTTGAAATGTTGAAAAAAATGGATTCAGTCCTTAGGAAAAGTATATAAAAAACATACCAGCACTGCCCTTTCTCTTTCTCTCAACTACAATCACTTTTATAATTTTTTAGGCACAAATGGTTTAGAATCGTGCAAAAATAACTAAAGCACTCAGTAGATTGTCTTAGGTTTGAAAAGTACTCACAGCCTGAATATTTTTCTTTAGTTACCTAACTGAATTCCATGGTCCACAGCTTGGCACAGTCTCCACACTTTCAAAAGGAATTTTGTCTGAACAAGGACAAGATCAGGCCCAGAAAGGAAGAAAATACAACAGTTTCAGCTGAAAGTGCTTCCCTATCAGAAAGGCCAAGGCTGACATCAGGTCAGCTGAGGAAATAAACATTTCTTCCATTGACAAGCGTTTAATTGAACATTTTGAGAATCTAATGTCATGTATGCAGATGCAAATGTTTAGAGTTGTTTACAGTGTAGTTTGTGCCAGACAAGCTCTCATGCCAAGCCAGCACACAGCCTCCCATTATTCTGCTGGGCTCAGCTTCTAAAGATGTTTCAGGGCTCTCTGAGCCTTGTAAATTTCCACATCCAAAGGCTCATCTGTGTTTTCAAAGCATAGTCCTTCTTCTCTCAGGAGTAGACATCAGTCCTTTCCCTGCCAATCTCTGTTACTGCCTATAGTGGTTCAGAAAAGACTTCGGAGAAATTATTTGGGAGGTGACTACTCCATCTCTCCAAAGCTGAGGAATGAAGTTTTGGTAGTTTTTGGAAAACCAACAAGAAGAAAATACCAGACACCAGCTCCCTGCCCAGAAACTGGGTCTTAGCTGATTTAGTTATTTTGAGAATTGCTTCTGTTATTCATTAGAAGCTCCGTTAATAGACAAGTCCATCTTAACATGCCATCTACATGAAAGCTGTTCTTTTGTGGAGGCGGGGAAGGGAGAGAAGCTGGCTGGTACAGGAATCCAAACCCTTGACCTTGGTGTTATCAACAATGCAAAAGCAGTTCTTGATAGGGAGGATAAACATAGAAAATGAGGAGTTCATTCATCTTGGAGAACTAGACCATTAATACCCTGCCTTTAAAAGTGCAATGCAGAAAAACATACAATTATCACAAATTGTTATAGTGCCTTCACTTTGTCCTCCTCCTATTATCATATATCTTCTTCAAGAGAGTTTTTAAAATGTTAAAAGTCCCAAATTGAAAATACATTAAGGACACTGTTCATATATCATGTTAAAGATATTTTATTCAAGAAAAGACTAATGAATAAAAATTCTGGCAATCTTACTAAAGACATATCTGATAAAGGAATATTACCCAAAATATACAAAGAACTCTTAAAACTCAACAAGAAGAAAACAAACAACCCGATTTAAAAACTAGGCCAAAGACCTTAACAGACACCTCACCAAAGAAGATACACAGACAGCAAATAAGAAAGGTGCCTCACGTTATATGAGGGTACTTCAAAAACTTCATGAAAAAACAGAAGTAAAAGATAATACAAATCTTTCCATGAACTTTCGAAGTACTCTCATATGTACCAGGGAAATGCACATTCAAACAACGAGACACCACTCACACCTATTAGAATGGCCAAAATCCAGAACACTGACAAAATCAAAGCTGGTGAGGATGTGGAACAACAGGAACTCTTACTTATTGTTGGTGGGAATGCAAAATGGTATAGCCACTTTGGAAGACAATTTGGTGGTTTCTTATAAAACTAAACATACTCTTAACATATGATCCAGCAATTCTGCCTCATGGTATTTACCTAAAGGAGTTGACAACTTACAGTCACACAAAAACTGCACATGGATACTTACAGCAGCTTTACTCATAAAGTGTCAAAACTTGGAAGAAGTCTAGATGCCCTTCACTACAATGGATAAATAAACTATGGTACATCCAGACAACAGAATATTACTCAGCACCAAACAAAAATGAGCTATCCTACCATGAAAAGACATTAAGAAAACTTAAATGAACATTAATATGTGAAAGAAGCTAATATAAAAGTCTACACACAGCATGTTTCCAACTATATGACATTCTGGAAAGGGACAAACTATGGAGAGAGTAAAAAGATCAATAGTTGCCATAGGTTGGGGGGAGGGAAGGATGAACAAGTGAAGCACAGAGGATTTTTAGGGCAAATCTACAAAAAGGACAACACCAAGAGTGAATATTAACATAAGCTATGGACTTTGGGTGATAAATATGTGTCAGTTTAGGTTCACCAATTGTAACAAATGTACCACGCTGGTGGAGGATGTTGATAATGGGGGAGTTTATGCATGTGAGGCGCAAGGAGAGTATGAAATATCTTTGTACCTTCCTTTCAATTTTGCTGTGAACCTAAAACTTCTCTAAAAAAGTAAAGTCTTTAAAAAAAAAATTCTGCCACTCATTTTACATTTGATAAGCTTATTTTTTAATCCATTGATCTCCAACATATACAAAATAATAAGAAAAATGTTAGCATTTATTAATGAGTACATTCATTTATTCATATTACAAACATTGCTTGATTACCTACAGAGTGATTGCCACAGTTCAAACATACAGAATAAAGAATATGGCATCCTTGGCCTCAGGATTCTAGTGAAAGAGAAAGGGAAATGACTATCATGTAAAACAAAAGGAAATAAATTCTTAAGTACTTATAATAAAGTCATGATAAAGTATTGCAGGATTATCTCTGGAGAGAATTTTTTTTTAATAACAAAGATGGTATTTCAGCTTAGCCTTAAAGGATAAATGAATTTTCATAGTTGTATGGCAGAAAGGGTATTTCTAGTTAAAGAGCAAAGGTATGAATATTTATAATATGCTCCTTAGAAATGGTAAAGAATCTAGGGAAGCTGGGATATTATAAAGCACTAGGGAGAAGTTTAAACACACACACACATCTACACCAAATGTATTTCCAGCCTCATTTCAGATCTACTGATACAGAACCTACCAGGAGTTGGATGTGACCCAGGAATCAATATTTTTAAAATCTCCCTAGGTGATTTGTTGTGCACTCATTAGCATAGAATACATGGAGAGATATAGTAGCTGGTATGAGCTGAACTGTGTTTCACAAAATTCATATATTGAAGCCATAACCCCAAGTACCTTAGAATATGATTGTATTTGGAAATACGGCTTTTAAAAAGGTGATTAAGGTAAAATGAAGCCATTAGGGTAGGTCCTGATACAATCTGACTGGTGTTCATATAAAAAGAGGAAATTTGGACACACAGAAAAACACCAGGGACATGTGTACAAAGAAGAAAGACTATGTAAAGACACAGCAAGATAACAGCCACCTGCAAGCCAAGGATAGAGGCCTCAGAAGAAACCAAACCTTCCAGCATCTTGGTCTTGGACTTCCAAGATCATAGCCTTCAGACTATGAGAAAATAAATGTCTGTTGTTTAACCCATCCAGTCTGCAGTATTTTCTTATGGAAGCACTAGCAAACTAATACAGTAGGTACATACACAAGGAACGTACCAAGAAATATATTTTAATACTAGACATTTAAGAATCTTAAATGCAATGTTAGGAGTTTAGACTTTATTCCACAGACAAATTCTCAAAATGTAGGACTTCTGAAAAGGGAAGTAACATGATCCAGCCTATGAGCAGTGTGGAGGATAAAGTGGTTTAAAAGATTCTGCCTGGCAAAGGCAAGAAACAGTAAGGGGTAGGACTACAGCAGTGATAAAAAGGATAGGGGAAGAATTCACATATAGACACAGCAGCACTTGGTGACTTACTAATTATGGAGGATGAGGAAAAGTAGAGAGTTAAGGATAATCTCCCAGATTCCGAGCTTCTTTGGTACCCCAAATTTCAGATACATCATGTTATGTGCTGTCCCATAGATTGAGACACCATTAACAGAAAGAGCATGTTTGGAATGAAATTGATGAGGTGAAAACAAGAGAATAAAAATCAGAAAGAAATCAAGTGTAGAGACGAAGATCTCGCAAGTATAGAGGAGAACCTTAAAGCCATGGGGTAAAGACAGCATTACCCACACTTTCAATTTAACCTCCAACATGTCACGAACTTGGAAGTCATCTCCTGTCCTCACAACAACAAATAAAACTGAGCAATGTGAAAATCAGCGACTTTCCTTGGTACCATCAGAAAACTGGGATTGCAGGACAAACCACCACCCTAAAATCTGGAGAGGCCAGCAAAATCAGAGTCAGAGCTAAGATATGCCTACCTGGAACAAAAGCTGCAGAGCCAGAAACTGATAGGAACACTGAAATAGGAATTTGAAAAATTGCTGGAGGCTGAGTATAGACTAGTAACAAGAGTGAGAAACTCCTGAGGCCGCAGTCTTGATGGGGGAGGTACCCACAATTTTGAGTGATCACAAGACAAATACAACAAAGGGGCAAGCACAAAAGTGAAACTAAAGTACCAATGAATAATACCAGTGGCTAATCTTGACTGAGCACTTACCACGGGGCAGGTCTGTCCTAAATATTTACATTACTTAACCCCTAAAACAGCCCTACAGACAGTGCATTTATTTTATATTGCTGCTGTAACAAATTACTACAAACTCGTCTTAAACAATACAAATTTATTATGTAACATATCTGTAGGCCAGAAGTCCAACACTGGAAGCACCAGGTAAAAGCAAGGTGCCAGCAGGGCTGCATCCCCTTCTGGAGGCTCTAGGAGAGGATCTATTTCCTTGCCTTTCTCAGTTTCCAGTGGCCACCCACATTCCTTGGCTCATGGCCCCTTTCCTCCACCTTCAAAGCCAGCAACATTGCCTCTCTCTGACCATTCTTCCAAAGTCACATCACCCTAACTCTCTGACCTCCCCTTCTGCCTCTCTCCTTTCCTTTTAAGGACACTTGTGATACATTGGGCCCACCGAGAAAATCCAGGATAATATCCCTGTTTGAAAGCCAGATGATTAGCAATGTTAATTCAATTTACAACCTTAATTCCCCTTTGCCATGTAACAACATATTCACAGGTTCCAAGGATCAGGACATGGACACCATTGGAGGTGGGGAAAAGACATTATTCTTCCAACCACAGACAGTTATAATTATTATTATCTCAGTTTTACAGATGAAGGAACTGAGGTATAGAGAAAAGACATATTGGCCCAAGGTCACAAAGTGGTGGTGGCAGAACTTACATTTTAATACAAGGTACTGGCTACAGAGCCCATGTTTTTAACCATTATGCTACAGGGAACTCAGTGTACTAGTGAATAACTAGTTTAAGTGGTAAATCCTAACATTTAGACTGAGTAGGCAGTGAAATGGAGTCAGATTAGTGCTGATTTCCACGATTTATCATCTGCTTCTCAAAGAACTCAACTGGTGTTTGTGATGTTCCCATTCATTTTCTTATCTTCCTATGGCCCCTTGATTTTCTTTGAGCTTTAGCTCGGAAAAGCTAATGAAAAGAAAAACCCTATCAAAGAACAGCCAGATGTTTTAGACAGTAAACTTTAGAAGATAATACACACAGCATTAATGATTTAAAATGCTCAATCAAATGTAACAAATACAGCTTCAGATTAGTTATGGATCATATATATCCAATGTATTTTGGTAATGAAAAAGGAATCTCAAAATGATGCTCTGGGTACAAAAGGAACATAGATATATGAAAGAGGAAAATAAATTATATGAGCAGCCTCACAGCATCATGAAACAAGAGAGGTATGTTTTCTTTTTGTTTTATTATTTCAACCTATTACAAAGTTAGCTGAAAATACAGGCTACACCAGAGTACTAAGGCACAAGGCCAGTAAGAACAAAAAGGACCCCAGAATTCACTGGTCTTCTCTTAACTTTTTTTTTTCTTACAATCTCTCATAAATGTTCCAAGGAGAAAGTGAATTTTCTATAAATATGTAAGTGATGTCAGAAAGATGGAAGAATAGTTGGTCTCAGGCTTCAATCTCCTCCACAGAAAATCCAGCTAGGAACTATCCACAGATAAGAACACCATTGCAAAAACTCCAGAACTTGGTAATGAGACTGAAATGCCCAAATGAACCACAGCACCAAACAAAAACCTTATTAGAAGAGTAAGATAAACAGTCTCACTTTGACCATGCTACCCCTCCTGCTCCCACAAGCCTGCACAGCAACACAGAGAGGATCTCCCTGGGCCCATGGTTTCTACAGTGAAAAAAGAGAACTGGAAGTGGACATCCTGCCTCCCTAGCACTCTGAAATACTTCCCAGGAAGCCCATTCCTGTATTGCTTCATGGGGAACACTGAACGTAATGGTGGGGCTAGACCACCTGGGGTCAGGTAGAAACAAAGAAAGGAGGCAGAGCTCAAAGAGACCAGTGTGTGGATCTTGGTGGTAGCTCTGTGTTCCAAGCAGCAATAGTGCCCAATCAGAGATATCAACCTATGGCATAGTGTATTAGTCCATTTCTGTTGCTTATAACAAAATACCTGAAACTGCATAATTTGTAGAGAAACTATACTTATTGCTTATAGTTTCGGAGACTGGGAAGGCCAAAGTCGAGGGAACACTTCTGGTGAAGGCTTTGTTGGTGGTGACAGTGAGACAGAGGTCTCACATGGAACACTGATGGAACAGAGAGCAAGATAGCTCCTCACGCACTATCCTTTTTAGGCCCTCAGAATCACACCCATGTCCACAATTAAACCATTCACTATGTCAGGGTCCTCACAATCGAATCACCTCTTTAAGACCACACCTTAAATTACCATAATAGGATTTCCCACTCTCTTAACACTGTCACAGTGGGGAAAAAGCCTCCAACACATTGAACTTTGGGGTAATACAATTCAATCCACTGCATATAGCTCACCTGCAAAGCTGAGCTTGTCAATCCCAGAAGCACAGTGGGAAGTTCTACTTGGTTTGAGTTCCTAGATAGCCATCCTCCAATCCTACCCTCAGTGCCCATTTGAAAGCCTGGCTGAAGAGGGAGACACCAGCCACAGAGCATTTTTGTGGAACTTAAGTGTTCAAACTGTCCAACATGAGAATCCAAATAGTGGCTCAGCCCAGACTCAGAGCTCTCTCCAAAGACCTGCCCAGGAAGAGCGAAAAGCCTTAACAATACATTTCTATGGAATGTAGTTTCTGGACCCATCTGTGAACTTTTTCAAAAATGTCTGTATACTTTCTAGCCATTTTTCTCTCTCTGGATAAAAAACAAACAAACAAACAAACAAAAAACGAGATCCAACTATATGGTCCCTGCAAGAGACTTACCTCACTATTATGGATACACATGGACTGAAAGTAAAGGGATGAAAAAAAAAAATTCCATGTGTTGTAGTCCGTTTTGTGTTGCTATAATAGAAATACCTGAGACTGGGTGATTTATATAGAAGAGAGGTTTATTTGGCTTATGATTCCGGGACAGCTGCATCTAGCATGGGCCTCAGGCTGCTTCTACTCATGGCGGAAAGTGGCAGACAGCCAGCAGGTACAAGCAGATCATACAGCGAGAGGAAGCAAGAAAGAGAGAGAGAGAGGAGGTGCCAGGGTCTTTTAAACAATCAGCTCTCGTGGGAACTAATAGAGCAAGAATTCATTCACTACCCGTCCTCCCCGAAGGAAAGCAGTAATCCATTCATGAGGGATCTGCCCCCATGACTCAATCAGTTTCCAACACTGCCACATTGGAGATCAAATTTCCACATGAGTTTTGGAGGGGACAACACATCCAAACTCCATCACCATGTAAACAGAAACCAAAAGAAAGCAAATGTAGCTATATTTAATTCAGACCAAATTGGCTTTAAGACAAAAACAGTACAAAGAGATAAAGAAGGACATTATATTATGATAAAGGAGTGACTTCATCAAGACTATACAATTGTAAATACACTCATATATCCATCTAACATTGGAACACCTAAATATATAAAGCAAATGTTAAAGAATTTGAAGGGAGAGATAGATTGTAGTATGATAATAGCATGGGACTTCAATACACCACTTGCAACAGTGAACAGAACATCCATACAGAAAATTGACAAGAAAACACTGATTCTGAACTATACTTTAGGCCAAATGGACCTAACAAACATATACAGACTATTTCATCCAAGAACAACAGAATACACACTACTCTCAAGCACATGAAAAACATTCTCAAGGACAGATCAAATGTTATTCCACAAAACAAGTCTGAATGAATTTAAGAGGATTAAAATCATATCAACTATCTTTTCCAATCACAATGGAATAAAGCCATAAATAACTAACTAAAGAAATCTTGAATAATTCACAAATATGTGGAAATTAAACAACATGCTTCTCAACAACCAATGAGTCAAAGAAGAAATTTTAAAAATCTAGAGACACAACATACCAAAACTCATGGCACACAGCAAAAGCAGTTCTAAGAAGGAAATTTACAGCAATAAATGCCTATATCAAAAAATAAAAAAAAAAGAAAGGTCTCAAATAAACAACCTAACATTATACCTCACAGAAAACAAAAACACATTAAGAAAAAGAAAAACAAATTAAGCTAGTAGAAGGAAGTAAATAATAAAGATCAGAGCAGAAATAAATAAAAGAGATTAGAAAAACAATTTTAAAACTCAATAAAACTAAGACTTGATTTTTTGAAAAGATAAAGCAACAAACTCTTAGCTAGACTAAGGAAAAAAGAGGGAAGACTCAAGTAAATAAATCAGAAATGAAAGAGGAAAAATTATAACTGATACCACAGAAATACAAAGATCATATGACATTACTATGAATAATTATGCGCTAACAAATTAGATAACCTAGAAGAAATGCATACGTTCCTAGAAACATACACTCTACAAAGACTGGATCATGAAACAGAAGATCTGAGCAGTCCAATAATGAGTAAAAAGATTGATTTGGTAATAAAAAGTCTTTGATCTAAAAAAAAAAAAAAAAAAAAGCCCTGGACCAGATGGCTTCACTGCTGAATTCTAACAGACATTCAAAGAATAACTAATACCAGTCCTTCTCAAACTCTTCCAAAAATTGAAGAGGAAGAAATACTTCTAAACTCATTTTATGAGGCCAGCATTACCTTGATACCAAAGCCAGACAAGGACATTACAAGAAAAGAAAATCCCAGGCCACTATCCCTGATAAACATTAGATGCAAAAATCCTCAACAACATCTAGCAAACCAAATTCAGTAGCACATTAAAAGGATCATTCACCATGATCAAGTGGGATTTATGCTTGGATGCAAAGATGGTTTGACATACACAAATCAATAAATGTGATATATATCACATTAACAGAATGAAGTACAAAAACCAGATGATTGGAGCTTCCAGTAAAGATGGTGGAATAGATGGTCCCCTGCATCACTCTCTTCCACAAATCAACCAATTTACATCTATTAAAAAGCAACAACAGACAAGCTTGGGCCACTAGAACTTATGTGAAGAGGAGGAGAGACCTATAGAGTTCATGAAGGCAGGAGAAGCCACGATGAGAAAAAGGATCGCTCCTACCATTTGAGCCCCGGCCACTTCAAGACTTGAGCTGCTGAGCACACAGAGCAAGAGCTGGCAAAAGCCACAGCTGTGCCCTTTGTATGAAGTTACTTAGAGGCTGCAGGGGAGAAGAGGGCCTTGGTGGCCCCCATGCTAGCAAGCCCACTAACAGAGTATCTGTGGACCCATGTAGGAGCAAGGAGCCACAGACAACTGAAAAAAGAAGCCACTCAGAATGTGGTGTGTCATCACAAGGGACCGGCACACAGACTGTCGCATGGGAAGTGTTTGGAGTTCGGGAGGTGGGGGAGAATGGCCCACTGGGAGAACACTGAGTCACAGCATGGACAGCTGATCTGCCCCCCAATTGGTGCAGGTCCTCTCAGTGGAGACTGGTCAGAAATAGATCTGCAGGGGGTGCAGTTTGCTGAAAAGTCTCTGGCCCAGACCAGAGTTTCCACACAACCCAGGTGTACTGGACCTCATGAGACCTGGAAGTGCCTACAAGATCAACAATTAAAACCTGAGCTGCACAAAAAGCCGGGGAATCAGCAGCAAAGCAGCAATTTACCTCAACTACAGGACTCAAGTGCTGGTCCCCACAAGAAGCTCCCCCATTTGAGACAAAAAATTAGTTCCAGTACAGAGTTTAAATGATGGGAACAGTGAATAATCCAACACTGAACTGAAAGGAAAAACAAAATACCCACAGATCAGAGACAAGTCATTAACCAGTAAAGGTCTACCACCACCAAAGAACACCTATAAACCTAGAAGGACTGGAAGCCCCCTGGGCTCCCAAGCCAGGGAGAGGGGAGGGCTGTGGGCCTTGGCCACACCCCCCTGACAACCACACCCAGCCCAGGGATGACCACAGAGCTGTCGCAGGAAGTGCCCCAGGCTCCCCTGCCTGAATGAGGGGGGTGCCACAGGCCTCAACTAGCGCCCCCTCCTTCCTACTCCTCTTTCCTTCCCCTTTCCCTTCTCCCCCTCCCCGTCAACTGCTCCTCAATATCTTAGAATAAAAAATATATATATTAATTTTTTTTAAATCATCTTATTAGATGTAGAAAAAATAGTTGACAAAATTCAACATCCTTTCATGATTAAAAACTCCCAAGAGATTAGATATAGAAGTACTGTACCTCAACACAATAAGAGCCATATATGACAAGTCCACAGCTAACATTATACTCAGCAGCAAAAAGTTGAAAGCTTCTCCTCTAAGATCAGGAACAAGACAAGAGACAAGAATGCCCAGTCTCACCACTTCTACTCCACATGATACTCTAAGTCCTTGCCAGAGCAATTAGGCAGGAAAAAGAAATAATCCAAACAGGAAAAAAAGAAGTGAATTGTCTGTTTGCTGATATGATTTTATATATATAAGAAAATCTAAATAGTCCACCAAAACATTCTTAGAACTAATAAATGAATACAGCAAAGTGCAGGATACAAAATCAAAACACATGAAAATCTGTAGGTTTTCTATACACTGACAACAAACTATCTGACAAATAAAGAAAACAATCCCATTTACAATAGCTGGGGAAAAAATACTTAGGAATAAATTTAACTAAGGGAGTGAAAGATCTGTACACTGAAAATTATAAAACATTGATGAAAGAAATTGAAGACACAAATAAATGGAAAACTATCCCATGTTCAGGGATTGGAAGAATTAATATTGTGAAAATGTCCATACTATCTAAAGCGATCTACAGATTCAATGAAATTACTATCAAAATTCCAATGTCATTTTTCACAGAAATAGACAAAACAATCCAAAAATTCACTGAAACCACACACACACACACACACACACACTCACACACACAAATCCTGAATAGCCAAGGCAATCTTGGGGGGGGGAGCAAAAGCCATCATACTACCTGATTTCAAACTGTGTTACAAGTTATAGTAATTAAAACGGCATGGTACTGGCATAAAAGTAGACACATCAGCCAATGGAACAGAATAAAAAGCCCAGAAATGAACCCATGCATTTACAGTCAGATGATTTTTGACAAACAATAGAAAACAACATACCACAGAAAAAGGAGCATCTCTTCAATAGACAGTGTTTGAAAAATTGGATACCGACATGCATAAGAATGAAATTGAATCCTTATCTCACATCATATTAAAAAATAAAAACTCAAAATGGATTAAATGCAAGACTTGAAACTGTAAAACTACTAGAAAAAAGCCCAGAGGAAAATCTATATCAGATTGGTCTGGATAAAGATTTTTTGGATTTGACCTCACAAACTCAGGCAACCAAAGCAAAAATAGACAAAAACGGGATTACATCAAACTAAAAAGCTCCCGCAGAGCAAAGGAAACGATTAAGAGAATGAAGAGACAACCTATGGATTAGGAGAAAATATTTGCAAGCCATAAATCTGATAAGGGATTAATACCCAAAATATATAAGGAACTCAAACAACTCAATAGCAAGAAAACAACCTGATTTAAAAATGGGCAAAGGACCAGAATAGACATTTCTCAAAAGAAGACATACGAATGGCCAATAGATATATGAAAAAATACTCAATATCACTAATCACTAGGGAAATGCAAACTAAAAACCACAGTGACATATCACCTCATACCTGTCACAATGGCTATTATCAAAAAGATGAAAGATAACAAGTGTTGGTGAGGATGTGAAAAAAGGGGGATCCTTGTATACTATTGGTGGAAACATAAATTAGTACAGCTATTATGGAAAACTGTATCTATCAAGGTTCCTCAAAAAAAATAAAAATAGAACTACCAAACAATCCAATAATCCCACCTCTGGGTATATATCCAAAGGAGTTGAACTCACTATGTCAAAGAGATATCTGCATTCCATGGTCATCACAGCATTATTCAGAAAAGCCAAGTTACAGAATCAGCTGATGAATGGATAAAAAACATGGTATATATACACAATGGAATACCATTCAGCCTTAATAAAGAAGGAAATTCTGTCATTTGTGACAACATGAATGAACCTGGAGGACATTATGCTAAGTGAAATAAGATAGGAATAGACACAGAAAGACAAATACCACATGATCTTATGTGTGAAATCTAATAGAACAGAAGTAGGAAGCAGAGAGTAGAATGGTGGTTACCAGAGGTTGGAGAATGGGAGGAATGTCAAAGGATACGAAGTTTTAGTAAGGAAGAACACATTTTTTGAGATCTACTGTACAACATAGTGACTATAGTTAATAACAATGTATCGCATCTTTCAAAATTGTGGAGAGTAAATTTTAAATGTTCTCACCACAAAAATGATAAGTGTTTGTGCTGGCCCCGTGGCTCACTCGGGAGAGTGAGGATCCTATATAGGGATGGCCGGTGCACTCACTGGCTGAGCACAGTGCGGACGACACCAAGCCAAGGGTTGCGATCCTCTTACCAGTCAAAAAAAAAAAAAAAAAAAAGATAAGTGTTTTAGGTGATGGATATGTTAATAAGCTTAATTTAATCATTCCACATTCTATACGTAATATCACTTTGAAAGTTATAATTTGTCAATTTACAATAAAAATAAATAAAAACATAAACTTATTCAATATGTAAAAAAGAAATCATATACACACACACACCATATATATATATATATACCATATTTACAAGAGTAGTTAAAAAAATTTGTAGAAAAATAAAATTAAAAGATAATATAAATCTTTCCATGAACTTTTTGAAGTACCCTCATATATCATGTACATCTATATTCATATATAATATGATTTTTTATTAATATTAAAATATATTATTGAAATATTTCATATCCCTATTTTCTTTAAAGAAATGCATTTATTTTTTAACTGAAGTGTATTGATTATACATATTTATGGCATACAGAGCTATATTCCAATATCTATATACAATGTGCAATGATCAAATCAGGGTAGTTAGCAAATTCACCATTGCAAAAATTTATTGTTTCTTTATGATGAGAACATTTGAGCTCCTCTCTTCTAGCCATTTGAGAACATATAATAAGTTACCTAGCACTGTTAGATACCTAGCACTACTGTATACCACTAGAACTTATTTTTCCTATCTAGCTGTAATTTTATGTCCATTAACCAACCTCTCAATATCTCACCCCTCCCTTCACAGCCTCTAGTCCACAATTCTACTCTCTACTTCTAAAAGTTCAATTTACATATACATACACATTTTTAGCTCCCACATATGAGTGAGAACATGTGGTATTTATCTTTCTGTGCCTGACTTATTTCATTCAACATAACATCTTCCAGGCTCATCCACGTCATCACAAATAACAGGATTTCACTCCTCTTTATGGCTGAATAGTATTCCATTGTATATATTCCACATTTTCTGTATCCCTTCATCTGTCGATGGACACCTAGACTGATTCCCTACCTTGGCTATTGTGAATAGTGACACAATAAACAAGGGGATACAGGTATCTCTTTGGTATGCTAGTTTCCTTTCCTTTGGATAAATACCCAGTAGTGGGGTTGCTGGACTGTATGGTAGTTCTATTTTTAGTTTTTTAAGGAACCCCCATACAGTTTTCCATAGTAGCTGTACTAATTTTAAATGTTTCATATGCCTATTCACTCTCATAAATTATATTCTTCAATCTCATTAGTTATGCTATTCAAACCTTCTATATTACTATTGGGGTTTGTTTACTTGATTTGTCAAGTAAAACAACAAATCTTAGGTCCCCTACAAATTGCTTTGCTTATTTTCTCATACTTCTGATCATTTATTTTATATATTTTGAAGATATGTATTTTTTAATGTTTGACCCATAAAGAGTCACAACTACCCCGTCTTCTTATAGATTTTATATTTTATTAATACAAAATAACTCTAGGTCTAATACAATGGTCTTTGCTTTGAAGTGTACTTGGTTTCATTTAATAATGACATGGAACTCAAGGACTACTTTTCTTTACCCTGGCCCACTATGTTGGTAGATTTACATTTATGACTGTCTGTTGTGGGTGTCACCATCAGACTGAGGGCAGCGCCAGTCCTGGGCTTGTCTCTCCTTTCCCCAGCTGAGCTTCACCCCATCATGTCCTACTTGTAGGTGCCTGGTAAGCAGTAAAGGTAGCTAGACGGATGTAACTGAAAATCATTATGTTCAATATGTTTTAAGTGGTCTCTAATAATTAGGGGATACAAATACAGATTCTGGTCTTTATACCCAAGTTAGAGAAGTCTTACATATAATAAATGTAGATGTAGCTTACTACAGATGTGTCTTGTTTTAAGCAAACCCTGTATTTGAAAATCTAAATTTATTCAGACAATATATCAAGAAGTGACTGATTGTTCACTTTAGAAAGGGACTACGGGCTTCATAGAAGATTTAATTATAAGACTGTTTTATATCGTAGACTCCCCTATTGCATTCAAAGTGTCTTTTGCTTTCCACAGATGTTCTCTATATACAGCCCTTCATGGATATCCCGACTGTATACAGCAGAATTGGTGCTAAGGGTCCTTTCCATCACTGCCTCTCTTCCCAGAGAACTTGGCTCTGTTGGCCTTCAAATACCATCTGCTTTACTTTTACTTTTACTAAATGTGATATGGTGGAAGGTGGAGGGGACACACTGCAAAAGACCCCAGTTTCTAGGCAAAGCAAGGCTTTGATACAATGGACAAAGCAGATGATTAAAAGTCAGAAGTCTGGGAGTTCTTGCCAGCCATGGAAACTGAGGCAGCCTCTTTAAATACCATATTATAAAACTTACTAAAAGAAAGATAATAGTGCCTGGCTGCACCTGCTTCTAAGGGTTCTCATAACAATCAAATGTAAAATTGCTTTTTAAATATAAGGTACTATGCTAATATATTCGTTTTTCCAAGGAAGTCTAATACCACTATACTAAGAGAATACTGCATCAATCCACCTTACTGTTTGTTGACAACTACTGTATTTGTCATAGAATTTGTTAAATGTTCTGAAAAATTCCTCCAAATCATTATCCTTTTCATTTTTATCTCCCTTTGTTATTCTTCACTTAGTTCAAAGTCTCCCAACACTTTCTCTGCAAGATAATATCAAGGCCTCTGCCCAGCACCCACAACTCTGAACAATCTCCTGTTTATCGCTTCCTGACAAACTGAATAAGATGAGAAACCAAAGCTTGTAATAGTCTTACCATTGAAAAAGTACAGTTATTTGGAAAAGTCAGTTTGAATTTCTTTTATGTATTTCACATCTGCTTATAACTGTGTCTTTGGCAATCACCACTCTCTGCTACACTCCTGCCATTTCCTTATCTTTCTTCCTTTCAACCATTCCTGTCTGTGTTTGTCTATTTCAGTTCCTACTGGTGGTTTATAATAACCCCTCATTGTTTGAGTCTCTAACCTTTTTTCCTTCACTGGAATTTACATAATGTAGTGGATTGAATTATGTCCCACCAAAATTAACAGAAGCTTGAATTGTGTCCCTCAAGTTTTATGTATCACAAACTTGGCCCCCATTGTAACTTTTGAGGGTGGGAAATCCGATCACGGTAATTGAAAGGTGGGACCTTGAAGAGATGATTAGATTGTAGGACCATGCTGTAGTGAATGGATCAAAAAATGGTGGTCAAGGGCACGATTCTGAGGGCTTTAAAAGAAGAGAGAGGAGAATCTGTTCTCTGCTCTCTCTGCTCCACCATTTTCGCAATATGATACAGGCCATCACTGAAGTCACCACCAAAGAAAGCCTTCACCAGATGTGTTCCCCAGACTGTGGACTTCCTAGCCTCTGAAACTATAAACAATAAATTTCGTTTTCTTTATAAAATGCCCAGTTCCATGTATTTTGTTACAAGCAACAGAAATGGAATAATACACATAAGGATCAGAGTTCTAAGAACTCACCTGAAATATGATCCAATGGTCGTTAGCCAAGTCTAACACTTTTTTCTTCTTCTTAAGCGACTTATTAAACTGATGTGTCTCTTTAGATTGAGGACCTGTCATAATGTTTGGCAGAGGTCTCAACTGTGTGACATCACAGCACAGCTACAGTCAAGGCTATATCCTGGGGACCACATTCTCCTGCGGATCCTAAGATGGTGGTGGCTGCGGTGGTTGGCGCGGAGTAGCTGAGGTGGAAAAGGCGGCCACTGGGCCTTAGGCAGCTGGGAAACTTGTGGACCTTACTCTTGCCGTCTCTTAAGGGAGGACCGCTGCTGGTAGCCAGTCATGGGGGCTGACCACCACTTCGCCCTTGGCAGGAGAGGCTGCCTCATTTACAGGCAACAGCTTTGAAGTATGGAGCAGGAAAAGAACTGTTTCTTAGCTGCAAAAGCGAGTCTCTAAACAGGGAACACAGTGCCGGGGCTGCTGTTGACGCTGCCAGAATCCCGGAGGCCAGGGCCGCGCTGAAGGTGGCCAGCTGCCCTATTCAGGATTCGAGGTTTCAGGCCAGCATAAAAGAAGATTCCTGGGAGTGCCCGAGCCGCGCCGCAGGACCGAGTGAGCAGCCCGAGGCAGCGGCGGCTGAGAACGGGGATGGTGATGATGCAGAGGCAGAGAGGGAGCTGCCCGACCCGGCACAGCCCTGTGAGTGACCCCCAGACCAGCCCTGCTCGGGGGTCAGATGCCCGCCCGGCTTCCGCCTGCCCCACCGGGCCACTCACCGGCCCCGGGGCTGCCTCCATTTTCTCAGGTGGTGGCAGCTCCAGCCCAGCTCAGCCAAACCTGTCCTCCTCGCCTGGCTCGGCTCCTCACTGAGCCTTCCCACTTGCTTGCCCCGGCGCGGGGCTTCCCAGGGCCTGTGGGCCGGCCTCCCCTCCCACTCCCTCCGTGGTTCTCTGGTGGGGCTGGTGGCGTGGGGTGTCCCCGGCCAGCATAGGGAGGGCAAGGAAGTACAGGCTGGGCCGACTGTCACTCCACCGCACCCTGTGCTCCAGCAGCCGGTAAACTTCCTGTTACCAGGAGGCAGATACCATCTCTGCGGCCACCAGTTTGGAAAAACGCCTAAATGATTTCTGGTTAGGAATAGTGTGGTCGGAGAGTTCCCGAGTTCGCTTGAACCTGCCAGAGAGCTGACTGCGGGCGGGTACCGAACTCGGTCTGCACCGTGGGGATTCAAAGGTGAACCGTGTGCTGCAGGCTCCTCCCCCGAGGAGCTCACGCTCTGGTGTGGGAGATAAGACAAGTACACAAATAACCGGGATACCAGGAGGAAGGTGATAAGTCCCAAGAAAGATCTACACAGTGCTACAAAGGCACCCAGAGCGACCAGTCTTCTGCGCCTAGCAGAAACCTGGTAGACTTCCTGGGCGAGGTGGTGCCGAGCAGGGTCTTGAAGGCCGAGCTGATAGATGCGGGCTGCAGAAGACACGTAACAGCCCAGACCAGTGCGCACAGAGCGGGAAGACGTCCGGCTAGGGAGGCGGAGACTCGACAGAAACCATACACCCTGTGGGGTCGCCACTGCGTGATCCAACAGCCCGGGCCAGAGCACACGGAACAGGGAGAAGTCCTGCACAGGAAGTGGAAGCTCAGCAGAGACCACATACCCTGCGGTACCGCCCCGTAATCCAGCAGCCCAGCAGAGTCCAAGCTGACCAGAGAGGTGGCCCCCTGGAGAGGCCCAAGACCAGAGGCAACTACACACACAAGGCTCTAGAGGCCACCTGAGCAGTCACGGAGGTGGCCATACCAAATTGGCAACTACAGCAACATCTTAGTTAGTCAATAGTCTCAAACCGGTGGACTGTGAAACCCCCGGCCACAATGAATAAACATCAAAAAAAAGATACCAGAAATACAAAAAATCAAGAAAGCACACCACCAAAAGTTAATAAATCTCAAACTCTAGATCTTATAGAACAAGAAGCCCTTGAAATGACTGACAAGGAATTTCGAGTGATAATTCTAAGGAAACTGAATAAGATACAGGAAAACTCAGCTAGACATCAAGATGAAACGAGGAAAAGTATACAGGATCTGAAAGAGGAAATGTGCAAGGAAATCAATGTCCTGAAAAAAAATGTAGCAGAACTTGCTGAACTGAAGAAGATATTCAGCGAAATAAAAAACACAATGGAGAGTTTAACCAGCAGCCTTGTAGAAGTTGAAGAGAGAACCTCTGAACTGGAAGATGGGCTGTTTGTAATAACACAAGCAGACAAAATAAAAGAAAAAAGAATCAAAGACATTGAAGAACATCTGAGAGAGATATCAGACAACCTTAAGCGCTCAAATATCCGAGTCATGGGTATCCCAGAAGGGGAGGAAAATGGAGATTGCATTGAAAACATATTCAACAAAATAGTAGCAGAAAACTTCCCAGGTATAGGAAAAATCACAGATCTTCAGATGCAGGAAGCTCAACGATCTCCAAACGTATTCAACCCAAAAAGGCCCTCTCCAAGACATGTTATAGTCAAATTGGCAAAACTCAGAGACAAAGAGAGAATCTTAAAAGCTGCAAGAGAGAAGCGTCAAATCACCTATAAGGGAGCCCCAATCAGGCTACCATCAGACTTTTCATCACAAACCTTAAAAGCTAGAAGGGAATAGGATGATATATTCAAAATACTAAAAGACAAAGATTGCCAGCCAAGAATATTCTACCCTGCAAGGCTATCCTTCTGAAATGAAGGGCAAATAGTATATTTCTCAGACAAACAAAAACTGCGGGATTTCACTACCACATGACCACCCTTACAAGAAATCCTCAAGGGAGTACTGGGTTTGGTTCCTGAAAAATAACTACCACTGCCATAAAAACCCAAGAAAAATCAAAACCCAATAGTATAATTAAAATGGCATTCATGAAGAGAAAACAAACAAACAAAAACGCTACCTACAACCTAAGGAACCAACAAACACAGAAGCCAAACAGTAAATCAGAAAGCAAGGAACAAAAGACACCTAAGACAACCAAACAACCAATAAAATGCTAGGAATAAATCAACACCTTTCAATAACAACTCTTAATGTAAAAGGCTTAAATTCCCCAATCAAAAGACACAGACTGGCTGACTGGATCAAAAAGGAGGACCCAACTATATGCTGCCTACAAGAGACCCACCTCACCCATAAAGATTCACACAGACTAAGAGTGAAAGGATGGAAAAAGATTTACCATGCAAACAGAAAAGAAAAACGAGCTGGAGTAGCTATTCTTATATCTGACAAAATAGACTTTAAACTAAAAACCATAAAAAGAGACAATGAGGGACACTACTTAATGATAAAAGGACTGATCCATCAAGAAGACATAACAATCATAAATACGTATGCACCCAATGCTGGAGCAGCCAGATTTATAAAACAAACTCTATTAGACCTAAAGGAGGAAATAGACACTAATACCATAATAGCAGGGGACCTGAACACCCCACTGTCAATATTAGACAGATCATCGAGGCAAAGAATCAGTAGAGAGACACAAGATCTAAACAAGACTCTAGACCAATTGGAATTGGCAGATATGTACAGAACATTCCATCCAACAACCTCAGAATATTTATTCTTCTCATCAGCACATGGATCAGTCTCCAGGATAGATCACATATTAGGTCACAAATCAAGTCTCAATAAATTCAAAAAAATTGGAATTATCCCATGTATTTTATCAGACCACAATGGATTAAAACTAGAAATTAATAACAAACGAAACTCTGGAAACTATACAAACACATGAAAATTAAACGGCATTCTACTTAATGACGTATGGGTCCAAGAAGAAATCAAGCAGGAAATCAAAAAATTTATTGAAACTAATGAAAATAATGATACATCGTACCAAAACCTGTGGGATACTGCAAAAGCAGTATTAAGGGGGAAATTTATTGCATTAAATGCTCACCTCAGAAGAATGGAAAGATGGCAAGTGAACAACCTAATACTTCACCTTAAAAAACTAGAAAAACAAGAACAATCCAAACCTAAAGTTAGCAGACGGAAAGAAATCATTAAGATCAGAGCAGAACTGAATGAAATTGAAACCCAAAAAACAATACAAAAGATCAATGAATCAAAAAGTTGGTTTTTTGAAAAGATAAATAAAATTGACAAACCATTAGCATGGCTAACAAAAAAAAGAAGAGAGAAGATTCAAATAAAAATTAGAAATGAAAAAGGCGATACTACGACTGATTCATCTGAAATACAAGGAATCTTTCGAGACTACTATAAACAACTGAACGCCAACAAATTTGAAAATCTGGAGGAAATGGATAAATTTCTGGACACACACAAGCTCCCAAAACTGAACCATAAAGACGTCGAAAATTTGAAC
This sequence comes from Cynocephalus volans, assembly GCF_027409185.1. NCBI lineage: Eukaryota > Metazoa > Chordata > Mammalia > Dermoptera > Cynocephalidae > Cynocephalus > Cynocephalus volans. The sequence goes on from NC_084474.1 coordinate 50,878,649, forward strand.
AGACCAATAACAATAAAGGAGATTGAAGCTGTTATCAGGAGGCTCCCAACAAAGAAAAACCCAGGACCAGATGGAATCACAGCAGAATTTTACCAAACATTCAAAGAGGAGTTGACACCGATTCTTTACAAAGTATTCGAAAAGATTGAAACGGACGCAAATCTCCCAAACTCATTCTATGAAGCAAACATCATCCTGATACCAAAACCAGGTAAAGATATAACCAAAAAAGAAAACTACAGGCCGATATCCTTGATGAATATAGATGCAAAAATCCTCACTAAAATACTAGCAAACAGAATACAGCAACACATACGAAAAATTATTCACCACGATCAAGTGGGATTCATCCCAGGGATGCAAGGTTGGTTCAACATATGCAAATGAATAAATGTGATACACCATATTAATAAAGTCAAACACAAGGACCATATGATCATCTCTACAGATGCTGAAAAAGCATTTGATAAAATTCAGCACTCATTCATGCCAGAGACCCTCTATAAGTTAGGTTTAGAGGGAAAGTATCTCAACATAATTAAAGTCATATATGACAAACCCACTGCCAATATCATCCTGAATGGGGAAAAGCTGAAAGCTTTTCCTTTAAGAACAGGAACTAGACAAGGATGCCCACTCTCACCACTCCTATTCAACATAGTGTTGGAAGTACTAGCCAGAGCAATCAGAGAAGAGAAGGAAATAAAGGGCATCCAGATTGGAAAAGATGAAGTCAAACTGTCCCTGTTTGCATATGACATGATCCTATATATGGAACAGACTAAAACCTCTACAAAAAAACTGCTGGAATTGATAAATGATTTCAGCACAGTAGCAGGATACAAAATCAACACACAAAAATCAGTAGCATTTCTTTTCTCCAACAGTGAACATGCAGAGCGAGAAATCAAGAAAGCCTGCCCATTTACAATAGCCACCAAAAAATAAAATACTTAGGAATTGAGTTAACCAAGGAGGTGAAAAATCTCTATAATGAGAACTACAAACCACTGCTGAGAGAAATTAGAGAGGATACAAGAAGATGGAAAGATATCCCATGCTCTTGGATTGGAAGAATCAACATAGTGAAAATGTCCATACTACCCAAAGTGATATACAAATTCAATGCAATCCCCATCAAAATTCCAAAGACATTTTTCTAAGAAATGGAAAGAACTATCCAGACATTTATATGGAATAATAAAAGACCACGCATAGCCAAAGCAATGCTGAGCAAAAAAAAAAATAAAGCTGGAGGCTTAACACTACCTGACTTTAAGCTATACTACAAAGCTATAATAACCAAAACAGTATGGTACTGGCATTAAAACAGACACACTGATCAATGGAATAGAATAGAGAATCCAGAAATCAACCCACACACTTACTGCCATCTGATCTTTGATAAAGGCACCAAGCCTATTCACTGGGTTAAGGACTGTCTCTTCAGCAAATGGTGCTGGGATAACTGGATATCCATATGCAGGAGAATGAAACTAGACCCATACCTCTCAGCATATACTAAAGTCAACTCAAAATGGATTAAGGATTTAAATATACACCCTGAAACAATAAAACTTCTTAAAGAAAACATAGGAGAAACACTTCAGGAAATAGGACTGGACACAGACTTCATGAATATGACCCCAAAAGCACGGGAAACCAAAGGAAAAATAAACAAATGGGATTATATCAAACTAAAAAGCTTCTTCACAGCAAAAGAAACAATTAACAGAGTTAAAAGACAACCAACAGAGTGGGAGAAAATATTTGCAAAATATACATCTGACAAAGGATTAATATCCAGAATATATAAGGAATTCAAACAACTTTACAAGAAAAAAACAAGCAATCCAATTAAAAAATGGGCAAAAGAGCTAAGTAGGCATTTCTCTAAGGAAGATATACAAATGGCCAACAGACATATGAAAAAATGCTCCACATCACTCAGCATCCGGGAAATGCAAATCAAAACCACACTGAGATACCATCTAACCCCAGTGAGGATGGCTAAAATCCAAAAGACTCTGAACGATAAATGCTGGCGAGGTTGTGGAGAAAAAGGAACTCTCATACATTGTTGGTGGGACTGCAAAATGGTGCAGCCTCTATGGAAAATGGTATGGAGGTTCCTCAAACAATTGCAGATAGATCTACCATATGACCCAGCTATCCCACTGTTGGGAATATACCAAGAGGAATGGAAATCATCAAGTCGAAGGTATACCTGTTCCCCAATGTTCATCGCAGCACTCTTTACAATAGCCAAGAGTTGGAACCAGCCTAAATGTCCATCATCAGATGAGTGGATACAGAAAATGTGGTACATCTACACAATGGAATACTACTCAGCTATAAAAACGAATGAAATACTGCCATTTGCAACAACATGGATGGACCTTGAGAGAATTATATTAAGTGATACGAGTCAGACACAGAAAGAGAAATACCACATGTTCTCACTTATTGGTGGGAGCTTAAAATATATAAATTCACACACACACACACACACACACACACACACAAAACGGGGGTGGGGGGAAGAAGATATAACAACCACAATTACTTGAAGTTGATATGACAAGCAAATAGAAAGGACATTGTTTGGGGGCAGGGAGGAGAGGGAGGAGGGAGGGAGGTTTTGGTAAGGGGCAACAATAATCAACCACAATGTATATCGACAAAATAAAATTTAAAAAAATAAATAAATAAATACATTACATTACAATAAAATGCCAAAAAAAAAAAAAAAAGGATTAGAGCAATGCAATGAGCACACTTAATATAATACCTATTTATAGAATTCTGTATTCAACAAAAGCAGAATAATTATCTATTTGTACTCACATAGAAGAAGAATGAAAATTGATTACAAAATGAGCAACAAGGAAAAAAAAAGAAAAAAAAAAAGGCTATATCCTGGGATCTCCACGCAGACGTTACACAGTTACCTCTACTCCCTCTGTCTTTCTCCGAAAACCTCTTCCTTGTCTTATATTTATTATCCTCATTAGTGGCATCTCCATTCACTGAATTAAGCAATACCCAAATCTCAAAATTCTTTTCAAATTTATTTCCCATATCCAGCTAGTCATTAAATCCTGCCCTCTCTACTTTCTAAAAATCTCTCAAGCCTATCTTAGTTTCAATGCTTATCCTATATCATTTGGACATTATCCTCATTTTCCTCTCATCTCCTGGCTCTTCCCTCTCCAGTTCCTCCAAAACATTGCTAAAGCTATTTTCTAAAGAAACCCCAATCATATCTGCTTAAAATTCAGCTTAAAAACACTAAAAATATTATCTATGGTATGATAAAAAACTTGACATTCAAGGACCTTCATTGCCTGGCCCCAGCCTCGTGAGACCTATCTATTATGACCAGTCTGAACTCCCTAACTCTCGTTGTGAATGCCATGATCACATTTACCTCCTTTTCCTTGCTCTTGTAGTTCTCTCTGTTTGGAATACCCTTCTTCCTTCTCTTGGCCTTTAGGCTTCAAAACACAGTTCAAAATTCACCTGTTCTGTGAAGTCTTCCTAAGCTTCAACCATACCTCTTTCCACTACCTCCACATCACCCTGTGGTACAATTAGTTGTGGTGGGTAACTCTCTTACTTAAACTTGGTATCTTATTCATCATTATCTAGCCCATAGAACACACTCGATAAATGGTTACTAAAGTTAATATCTCCTGAATAAAATAATTTTTAAAAAGATTCCAGAGACCTAAAAGTATACCAGTCCTACTACTTTGCTGCTTTAAAGAAATGGGCCCAGGAATAAAGGAAAAGGACTAATCTGACTGCAGCAAACACGTGAATACGTTGTTTTTCAAAGCTAAGTGGTTTAGGGAGGGTAGGGAGAAAAGAAAGTACATTTTAAAAGTCTAGCTCCAAGGCAAGTAATAGAAATTGCTGCTTCGAAGTTTTTTTCATCATATTGTGAGCAATGGGAAGGTCTAGTCCATCACACCACCCTTCAGGGCAGAAAGTTTCAGCCTCCTGAGCTAAATCAAACTGGCATCAGCTCTCAGTTTTCCATGAGGCCACAACTGGTCTCTGCATTTCATGGGGCTACACTTGGCTGACCAAAAAAAAAAAAAAAAAACCAAAATAATTTTCCACTTATTTTATGACCTCTCTTTCCTCTTGTCAATTAATTATATGAGTTTCGGAAATCCATCTTGCATTCTTGTCCCTGAAGTACAGGGTGTAGGCATTGTACTTTGTCTACACTAGGAGTTCTCATCCTTACACAGAAGGAGGTTGTGAGGCATATTTTAATATGTATGTAAAATGACTTTGTAAGTGTCTTTAAAAACATCTCCAAGGCCCTTCCAGTTCCAAAATGTTGTGATCTATGATAACTAATCTCAAATGCATGCAAATTAATAGTGATATAATTCCCTAGATATACTGGAAATATATGGCATTGTCTGACTGAGTTGTACTGGAAACCATTTAGAGCCAGAACTAGACGCCTGTGACAATGTAAAAGAAAATCTTGTCCTCTTTTCTCTGCATCAGCCCAGGGTCTATAACTCTCATCTCCAGCTCCTAAATCCTCTTGTTGCAGATGTGGAGAGGAAGGGAAATAAGTCATAATTTGCAGGGAAGGAAGTAGGGACAAGAGAGTACAGAATCTCAGGCAGATCAGGTGAAGTAAAGAGAACTCCATGAAATCATCTGAAACTTCACCTTTTAATCCTGATAAAAGAGAATCCCAGAAGTTTAACTCAGGAAGGAGCCCCAGCTAAACTCTCTCATCTTGGAGATTAAGAAATTAAAACCTAGGGCTGGCCAGTTAGCTGAGTTGGTTAGAGCGTGGTGCTGATAACATCAAAGCCTAGGGTTTAATTTCTGTACCAGCCAGCCACCAAAAAAAAAAAAAAAAATTAAACTGAAAACTAAAGAGATCAAAGGAGTAGTCCAAGATCATCTAGCTTTCCTGAAACCTGCGTCTGGAAACCTAGAAATACACCAATGATCCCTATATTAAAGCAGTCTCAACCTGCGTGTTCACACACTCTCTTTTCCACTCCGGGCCACATTTACTCTTCTTCAGTCACTCACAAATCAGCCAGTACCTGTCTCAGGAAAACAGACAAGAATCTTCACAACCCTGAATTCAAGAGAAACGCCTGGTTCTACCTTTAGATTCACCCTTCTCTTTCAGAAATACATTAAATAATGTTGTGGTGACAATGATTCTTTAAAAGGCAAAAGTAGGAGAGAACAAAACACATGCAAAAAAGCCCAGGCATATTTTGTTTTAAGCAAACACATACACCCAAATCCACCTAAAGTGGAAATACGGGAGGGGGGTGGGGGTGGTTCTAGTGATTATTTTCTTTAAAGACAGCATAGAACTCCTTTTAAAAAATCACAATCAGAATGTCTCCATTAGCAAAACTGCAACATTTACACAACTATTTGGAAAACTATCAGAAAATAAGAGTTGTAAGCCTGTGTCTGCAGTGCCTCTGCTCCACATGTATTTATATCTACTCCTGTGTTCGTTGGTTCAGCTCTATTTCAAACGTACTCCTTCCCTTACTCATTTGTTAATTCAGTTCTACTCCACAGGTACTCACTCATTCAGTTACTTATTTAGTAGTACTGAGTACATGACAAGACACCAGCTTGACCCTCGTGGAACTTAGAGTCTGGGACTGGAGCCCAGACACATCAAAAGTTAAAGTACAAGGTAAAAAGCGAAAGAACCTCAAAAGAGCCCCATAAAACACCTTGGAGGGGCAGCGGAACTAGGAATGCTTCCAGAGCGGGAAGGAGGGAAGCTCCTTGGGGACTCGGGGCTGGGCCCAGGAGCTGAGGGACAAGGGGAGGCCGCCTTGGGGAAGGGCGGATGAAGGCCGCGCGCGCTGCAGCTCCGCAGCATCCTCCTCCATCCCCACGCCCAGACAAGCCTTCTCAGTTTCTAGGCCAGGTCACTCCGGTGTCACGGAGGGGCAGGCCCGGCCCGGCTCCGGGTGGCTCCCCAGCCCTGTCCTTCAGTCGCTCCCACGCATGAGCGATGTTGGAAGTCCCTCCCCGCGCGCCGCCCCAGCCTCAGCCCGCCCGCCCGCAGGAGGAGCCAGGCCTGGGCGCAGCGGCCCGCGGGCAGGGCCAGGCCGGCCACTCACGCACCTGGTCTGGCCGCTCCGGTGGCTGCGACAGCGGAAGCGGCGCCGGGGGCCAGGCTCGAGGCCCAGTCTTAAAGTGGCGGCGGCCACACCCCTAACCAGGCCGGGGCCCTCCGCACCGCCTCGTGACCGCGGCCCTGCCCCCCGCGCCGCGGGCCGAGAGGGGGGCGGGGAAGGCCTAGTCCGCGAGCCCGGGACGCGGGGCGCCACCTCCAGAACGCCTAGGGGTCTCGCCAGGACTGTGGCGACCTCTGGGCCACAGGTCAGCCGGATGGCTTCTCACCTTCCGGGTTCTGGCTCCTGTTAGAAAATTGAGTGGGACACCCTGGGTCCCTGGCCCCTTGTCCTGGCTTCTTCATGTAGGAGCGACAGAGACGCGGGCGTCGCCTTCTGACCCCCGTCGGTCCGCAGGGCCTGGGCTGTGGGCCACGCCGCTTTTCTGAAGCTGGAGCCTCAGATCAGGCCGGCGGCAGGGCCGTGAGAGGGAGAAGGGCTGGGCCGACGTGTCCTGTGCTTTAACGAGTGGCGGTGCAGGTAGGGAAGGACGGGCTGTGAACATGAAAGGAAACGGGAAAGGGTTTGGTCTGCCTCCGAGCCTGGCTCGCAGCAAGCAGTCCTCAAAGCCCAGCCGTGGCAACTGCGTGCTCTGCGCGCTGTCCAACGCCTCCCCGGGAACGCGGCTATGAAACCGTTATTTTCCCATCCAGAGCAGGGGATGGCGGAAGGCAAGGATCAGAAAGATCCTCTTTTTCTCTTTCGTTTATGCATGAATTATAGGAGGGTGCCCAAAAAGAAAGGAGACTGATCTGATTACCCGCTGTAGCTTATCTCAAGTCACACGCATTTCTTGTCACAAAGTATGTGCTCACGTATTTTCAACGTTTTATGTTTTGATAAGAGTAAGTTCCTTTGTTGAACCAAACTCTTATCAAATACAAACAGTTATCTTTTTGGAAAATTCTGGTCTCTCCTCTTAACAAACAAAACAAAAAAATCTTTTAATTAAAAAAAAGAGAGAAAGCACGTGCTCAATGGGGAAAAAAACTGCAAATCATGCAAAGTCCATTCACCTACGTACACATAACCCTCTGTTAACTTTTACTAGCCCTGTTGCCCACCAAATAAACTCTATGAGGCATTCAAGGGTCCTCACAACATGGGCAGGCCATATCCAGGATCATCTCTAGGATGCCATCTCCATCCCCTTTGAATTACTTTTTCCTCAAACTATCAAGGTAAAGGACAGTTTTTATTATCTCCAATCTGTCATGAGCTGTTATTTTTGTAAAATACAATTAATCTGCTAGCAAAAGTGAAAAAAGATATAAAACATTACAAGCCCCAGTTTTTATTACGAGTATGCAACAAGTGTACAAAAAGTGCAAAATTACTTTCAATGTTTTGCTTTGTTTATTTCTAAATGCTGACTCTCATTTTCTATACTTACCTGGTCATGGACCAGTAAAAAAATTATTCATAGACTGGTACTGGTGACTATACTTTAAGTGGCACTGACTTGTTGTTCTTTAAATACGCTGGATGCTTTTCAACTTCTGAGCCTTTTTCATGTTATTCCTTTAGTGCTAATCAAAGTTCTTCTTACTCAAGTTTCAACTCATAATGTAATAATAACAATAGCTTAACATTTATTGAGAGTTTTATGCTAAGACTTAAGATGCATTTACTGTGAATTCATATCAGCCCTATAAGCTAGGTATTATTTTTATTAGTCCCACTTTACAGATAAGGAGATTGAAGATTAGAGAAGTCGAGTAACACTTCTAGTGAGGTTCAAAGTCAGCATTCTAAACTGAGCTGGCCCGATTCTGGAGCCCTTGCAATTAACCATTATGCTGGGACCTTCTCCATGAAGCCTCCCTGTTTGCTTTTCAGTTCAAATTAATCACACCTTACTTTTACCTCTACTGTAACATTTTGTCAGCATTCGTCTTCTTCATTCATGTTCTGTATCCCTCACTAGGCATTAAGCTTCTGAGTACGGTGATATTTGTGTATCTCTGCAGCTGTTAGCACTGCTTTCCCCAAATGGAACATTCTTTATGCCCTGCACTCTAGTCACACTAACCACTGGAAGCGGAGTTCATTCTCATCTTTGTGTTGCCACTATCTTTTGTGTTTACTTCATGTTATTTATAATTATGTGTTTACATCTGTGTCGCCTACTAGACTACAGGCCACTCACTACATTCAGAGTTATTACACCAAAGATATTTTTATTTATTTAATTGAACAGACACTTCTATAGCATTTATAATGTGCCACATACTGTTCTAAGAGCTTTTATAACCTTGTAAACAGCCCTATAGAGAAGGTATTATTTTTATCCCCATTTAATCCATAGGAAACTGAGGCACAGAGAGGTTACAGAGTAGGTTGCAGAGCCAGAATTCCAAGCCAAGGCAAACTGGGTTCAGAATCTATTTCTTAACCACTGATTTTCTACTATAACATGTGCAAAACATTTCGACAACCTTACAATGCTCTTAGGATAAGGGTAAAACTCCTTAGTAGGGCCTACAGAACTCTGTGTGGCTTGGCTCCTAGTTAACTCTCTAGCTGCATCTCATGCCAAGCTTCCTAGCTCCCTTCTTCTAGCCACATTTGTCTTCTTTTCTCACACCTGGGAGTCATGTTCTCTCAGACCATAGCACATATTGTTCCCTCAGCTGGAATGCTGCTCCCTCACTTTGCTCCTTCCTCAACTAAAATTATTCTTCAAAATAATTAAAATTATTTTTTCAGCTCAGGAAAACCTTCCTAGACTAGGTCAAATATCCTATTACACATTTTTAGAGGATTTTTGGTTCTTAACGTAATTGTCATTTTGTATTTTATTTATGTGAATATTTGACTAAGGTCAGTCTCCCCCTCTCAGTTGTAAGCTCCATGATGGCAGGAACCATCTTATTTGCCACATTTATATCCTCAGCATTTAGTACATAGAGTAGACAGTCAGTAAACATTCACTGAATGAATGAAGAAATAAATGATGTTCAGCGTGTTATGAAAGTATAGGAAGGGCACAGTGGTGTGCTAGTAAATGTTTACCAATCAGTTTTAAAAAATTTAGAAAAACCCTCATTTGTACCATTTGCTGATGTCTGTGGTATAAATACACCCACCATGACCTATTTCAAGATGCCAACATGATGTCACGCTGCACTGGAGTTGGGAAGTGTGTACAATTGGCTTTGAGAGTCTGTACAGCTGGCCCCAGCACGCCACTGGAAGGGCACCAAAGTTAGTGGGGCGGAGAGTGGCGCACAAAGCCTGGGCAACTTCCCAGAGGTCTCAGCTGAGATGTGAAGTGTGATTAGAAGAAGAGTCTGGGAGGTGGAAACTTAGGGCAACAATAGGCAAGCAGAGAGGAGGAAGGAGTTGGAGAAGGAAGAGGAAGAAAGTTCAGTAGGGCTAAAGTGTGCATTTGAAAACAAGGACCTTCTAGATCTTCACAAATGAGTTAGGACTTTTCCTTTCAGGAAGCACTAGACTGGCTTCAGCAGGCAAGTGGCATGATGAGGTCAGCATTTTGGAGAAATTGCTCTGGCTGCCTTGGCCAAATGGATAGGGCACTCTACAGCCACCCCGGGAAGAGACACTGGTGAATAGAACCGGGACAGGGATAAAGGGGAAGTGCAGACTAGTGTGAAAGGGAGCCTGGTAGGCAGAAGGCAGCCTGGCAGAGAGCAGGCCTGAGCTACAACCTTACATTGATGGGGTGGGAACACATGCCCCAGGGAAGGGAATCAACACGAGGCAGTACTCACCCTGGAGACTCAGGAACTAGACCTTGATTTCAAGAATAGCCTTCAAAAACAGAGAGACCAGGGCTTGGGCTCTGGTTCAGCCACCTACTAGCCACGACTAGTCAATTAAACTCTCTATGTTTTGTGTTTTCTTATCTGTTAACAAAGAAGGGGGCGGGGGGTGGGGGGGGCTACAGTAAAAATACATCACATGTTAATTCTGATGATAAAATGAGATAATGTATGTCAAAGTACCTAATATAGTGTGTGGCATGTAATAGGTATCCAATAAATATTTTAAATTTTTAGTAAGAGAAAAAAATAAGACCTAAGTCAGGAACCCCTTGCCTTACAAGAGTGGTCTTTAAATCAAAATTTATTCCTCTGGAGAACTAGCAGGGGTACTCCCTGGAGTGACCAATAACTTATCATCCAAACTGAGATACTTGGAAAGTGACAGGGGACAACAGGCATAAAGTACAGTGTGTCCCTCTTAGTGCTCAAGGACTTTCCAAGAGGCAGGCAGTCTGGGAGAGTTTTAAGGCACCAGTTTGAAGTCCCAGAATCTCAAAGGTCGTATTGCCTCTTTCCAGAAGTTGACTTGTCTGAAAGGAACCTTTCATAATTGCCTTTCTTCCACTTTCCAAAAGAAAAAATTCTCTCACAAATCCCACACGTCGCTGAGGTGCATTCCCTAGAGGAAGAAAGATGTTCCAGAAGTCAAGCCAAGGGACATTTTGATAATTCCTTTAATCAAAGTTCCATAGATGCCTGTGGCCCCAATCTACCTCATGAAGATTCATTTCCAATATCTTACTTTTTATGCTCAATAATTATTTATTAAATATATAACATATTTATATTGTTTTAATAAATTACACAATACTAGTAATTAGAATAATTCAATTCAAAGAAAAATTTCAACACTCAGGACCTATGGTCACAGGAAATGTTTTAAATTTTAATATGTATTTTTTTATTGTGGAGAAGTATAATAGGGCAATCAACAAAATATTCTGAAACATAAAAACTGAGGGGCATTGGGTTTGAAAAAAGTTCATGGAAGAAAAGGAACAGTGTAAAATTTCTGAAAAGTTTTTTCAGGTATTTTTAAGTGGACTATGGTAAGTATCTGATCACTGTGGGATTTAAATTCCATTAGGTACGTTTAGAAGAGAGCTATCATAGTTTTATTTTGAAATGTCAATATTTACAAGATGTTGGAAACTTTATTCCTTGCAACTGTTAGTCTTACAATAAAAATTATAGAAATAAGTGTAACAAAAATGTGCCAGGGAGTATATTAAGCAAAACATTTGAAGACCACAAGTTTACAGTACACAACTTAGAAGTTAGTCTGGCTCTGCCATTGTTAGCTCTGTAACCATGGGCAAATCACTTAACCTCTCTGAGCATTAATTTTCTTATCTATAAAATGGGAAATAATGAAACCTACCTCAAGGATTAGATTAAATAAACCTCATTAAAATTCCAAGCAAGCTTGGTATATGTCAGGTCCTCAATAAATGTTAATAATAGCTAACATTTCTTGACCACTTACTATGCGCTAAGCACTGAACTAATTTAATTTCTTGACCACTTACTATGTGCTAAGCACTGAACTAATTTAATTTAATTCTCACATGACCCTCATATGAGGTAGGTTTCTATGAGTCACAGATGAGGAAACTGAAGCACAGAGCCATGTCTTTTGGCTTCAAAGTATTTTAAAAAACAGTTGGTTAATGGTAAATCTATCATTCAAAATCAAGTAGTTTCACTCTAGAACCTTCCCCAGAAATCACTATACCATACATTTCCTCCCTAGAGGCCCCTCCTACACATCCCATGAACCTGGGTTACTAACAGGATTTAGGAGTAATTCTCTATTTTTAAGTGGGTCTGATTATTATTACTTCTTTTTATTGACTTTCCAACCCTTTTGACCCCCCTGCACACAGAGAAAACGATATCTGTACATCTGTAAGGCACAAAGGGGTGAGGTTGCAACATGTCCTGTAGGAGGTAATCAGCCCAGTGTTTCAGTTTCCCCAAGCCTGGCTTGACCACCCTGAGGATCCAGTAGAATTTGTGCGTCCACAATCCTGTAATTCATTCCCAGGACTCAGTGTGCCAAGGCACACAGGTTAAGAAACTCTGATATAGACACCACTGAAGAGAGGTCTGTACCTTTTTTTTCCTTTTGACATGGGCCAGCAGGAGTAACTGGTAAGTACTTATTTTTCCAGTTATCCCAATTAATTTAGCATTATAGAAAAGTGTTTCTTTGTCAAAGATGACATTACCAGAATATGCAGTTAGAGAAAGGTAGTAAAATTCTATCTCTCAGATAACATAAGTCAATGTTACCTTGATCCTTCAAAGAATGCAGTATAAAGCATTGATTTTTCTCTTTCTTTGTTCACTCCTAACTACTCTCCCAGGTATGTGAAAAAAGAGGTGCACTTGAATGTGAATGGCCAAACTTATACTGAGATGCTTATCCTGTCTAAGTGCAAATTAATGGGGAAAACACACATACACACACACACATGCGCCTCATAATATTAAAAGCAAGAATTACATGATCAACAGGTTTTAATGACATTTCCCTATTTTTATGCAGCAGTTTTTACTTAAGATTGTACTAAGAAGCATGGAGATTCTGATAGTAAGTACGAGTGCTAAATATCTGTGTATAACTCAATGAATTTTAATAAGGTGAACATGCCCATTTAATTAGCATGCAGATCAAGGAAGAGAACATTACGAGTACCCCTAAAAGCCCTTCTCATACCACCTTCCAGTCACTACCTACACGCACAAGATATCCCCCTCCCCTGATTTCTAACACCACAGGTTGGATTTAATTATTTTTGAATTCTATATAAATGGAATTATACAATATTATTTTGTCTCAAATCTTCCATCCAAAAATATGTTGGAGAGATAACGACCAACAGAATAGAATAGACAGCCCAGAAATAAGCCCTCAAGTATATGATCAAAATGATATTTGACAAGGTCGCCAAGACCACTAAATGGGGAGAGGACAGTCTCTTCAACAAACAGTATTGGTGAAACTGAATATCTACATGCAAAAGAATGAATTTGGACACTTACCTTATACCATATGCAAAAATTAATTCAAAATGGATTAAAGGCCTAAACATAAGACCTAAAACTATAAAACTCCTAGAAGAAAACATAGGGCAAAGCTTCATGACAATGAATTTGGCAATGATTTCTTGGATATGACATTAAAAGCACAGGCAACTGAGTAGAAAAAAACACACAAGGCAAAATGTTTTTCCTCTGACTTCACATCAGAACAATCATCAACACAGAAGACTGACTTTTGTGACCAAATGTGTGGGGATTTTTCCCCACCAGCAAGCTAGCAATTCTCCAGCAGACACTGGTTGGGTATCCTCTAATTCAGTTCAATTCCCACACTATCAACCTGGAGACAGTGTCAGATCCCACAAGTTAAGGCCTCATTCCCCAAAACTGCCCACCACTTCAGATGCCAGTTGCAAGCCTAGGCCTCTGGAACTTCTGACGAGCAGCTATATAAATCAAGTTTCCCTCAGCCTTCTCCTTGGGTTCAATTAATTTGCTAGAGTGGCTCATATAACTTGGGGGAACATTTGCTTACATTAACAAGTTTATTGTAAAGGATATATTAAAAGATGCAAAGAAACAGCTAGATTAAGAGATACATAGGGTGAGGTCTGGAAGGATCTGGAGCACAGGTACTACTATGCTTACAGAGCTGGGGTGTGCCACCCCCCCAGCACACTGATGAGGTCACCTGTCCAGAAGCTCCTAGTATCTGTCCTCTTGGGTCTTCTGTGGAGACTGTGTTGGACAGGCATAACTGAAACATGGAAAACAGTGTAGAAATGTGATTGAACAAAAAAGGGTATGACCTAACACAAACAGACTGGGTGGAAAAACCCAGCAAGACCTATCTATTTAGAATTTTTTTTTTTTGGCTTCTGCATGCAGCATTCCTTCCTCCTGGGTATGAGGCAGGACCCCTTCTGGAATGGGGGTCTTATGACCTACAATCAGATAAGGTAGGTCAGAATTTCTTTATGGCCAGCTCTAAGACAGAAAGGCAGGGGAAGATTAGAACAAGCCAGGAACTGTGGACAAAAACCAAAATATACATGTCAGAATAGCACAGTAACAAAAGCAAAAATAGACAAATGGGACAATATCAAACTTAAAAACTTCTATGCCTTAGAGTACACCATCAACAGAGAGAAAATTTCTCCCTACAGATGAGAGAACATATTTGTAAATTATATACCTGATAAGGGATTAATATCCAGGATATATTTTTTTAAACTCTTACAGTTCAACAACAACAAAAAACAAATAATACTGTTTTAAAAATTGGGCAAAAGACTTGAACAGACATTTCTCTAAAGATGATATCCAAATGGCCAACTAGCATATGAAAAGATACTCAATATCACTAATCATTAGAGAAACATAAGTCTAAAACGCAATATGATGCCCCTTCACAGCCATTAGGATGACTACCATTTTAAAAAAAAACCAGAAAATAAGAAGTGTTGGCAAGGATGAAGAGAAATTGGTACTTCTGTGTACTGCTGATGGGAATATAAAATGGTATGGCCACTATAGAAAATAGTATGGTGGTTCCTCAAAATATTTAAAATGGAATTACAATATGATCTAGCAATCTCGCTTCTGGGTATATACCCAGAAGAATTGAAAGTAAGATCTCAAAGACATATTTGCACACCCATGTTCATAGTAGCATTGTTCACAACAGCCAAGAGGAGTAAGCAACCTAAATGTCTATCAATGAAATGAATGAATAAAAAAGAAAGTGGTATTTACATTCAATGAAATATTACTTAGCCCTGGGAAAAAAAGGAAATCCTGTCACATGCTACAACATGGATAAAGCCTGAAGACATTATGCAAAGAGGAGTAAGCCAGTCACAAAATGACAAATACAGTATGATTCCACTTACATGTGGTATCTAAAGTAGTCAAATTCATAGGAACAGAAAGTAGAATGGCGGTTGCCTGGGGCTGGGGGAAAAGGAAATGGAAAGTTGTTGTTTAATGGGTATAGAGTTTCAGTTTTGTAAGATGAAAAAGATCTGGAGTTCCATTGCACAACAATGTGAATATACTTAACACTGCTGAACTGTACACTCAAAAATGGTTAAGATGGTAAATTTTGTTACATGTTCTTACCACAATTAAAAATTTAAGAATTTTTTAAACGTTTGAGGGATTCACTCATATTATTGCACACAGCTGTGGTTTATTTTTTCTCTCTGCTATTTAGTAGTGCATTGTGCACAATACACTACAATCTATCCATTCTACTGTTGGTGAGCATTTGGAAAATATCTAGTTTGGGACTACTGTAATTAGTATTTAATTACTAGTACTGCAATTAGTATTTAATTTAATTAGTAATTATCTTTTTCTTTTTCTTCTTTTGTGGCTGGCCAGTACAGGGACTGAACCCTCGACCCTTGGTATTATCAGCGCCATGCTCTAGCCAACTGAACTAACTGGCTAGCCCTATAATTAGCTTTTTAAAACGAGAAAAATAAAAATCTATCAGATTTCTAGGGCTTGAAAAGCATTCATAGAACATTCATAATGTATTTTGAATGATTTAATATTTTCTTTTCCATCTTTGTTCTCTTCTTGTATATCCAACTGCTAATTTAACTTCCCCATTTAGGTCCAAATCTGCATTACCTTCAGGCTTTTTTGTCCTTTTAGCTGCCCAAACCAAAAACTTTGGTAACGTTTTGACTCCTCTCTTTCTCTCATGCTCACATTTAAGGGATCAGCAAATAAAGCTGGCTCTGCTTCAAAATAAATCCAGAGTTTCAAGTATTTGGTTTTCACATGGCATAATAAGAGTTAGACTAAAGGTAAGCACATCTAAGGAGCATCTAAATCACACTGGAGGGCAGAGAAAGCTTCCTGAAGGAGGTGATATTTCAGCTTCATCTTAAAGAATGAGAGTTAATTAGACAGAGAAGGTGACTAGGTATTCTAGGAAGAGGAAACTGAGTACACAAGACATCAAGTAAAACAACGTGATCTGTGTGGGGATCCATAGTAATGAGTATGTAGAGTAGGAGATGAAGTGGACAGTTTGGCAAGGGTCAGATGCAAGACAGTCTAGAGATCAGAGTGAGGACTTTATCATAGAGGAGACATACAGGAAGCCATTCAATAATTATAAGCAGAATAGTGATAGCTCCCATCCCAATTTCAGGACAATGCAATGATATTTCCACAGTGGCTAAAAAGTGTTCAAAAAGATTGTTTCAACCAACTATTGGTGTATAACAAACCACCCCAAAACTCAGTGTCTTAAAACATTATTCATTTATTCTTGCTCACATGTCTACATGCTGGCCAGTACTGATCTGGGCTGGACTTGGCTGGGCTGCTCTGCTTCAATCTACAGGTCTGTCTGGGCTTGGTTCCTTGCTGTAGATCGGGCTCAGGTCTGCTTGTGTATGTTCATTATGAGCCCAGGCTAAAGGGGAAGCAGATACTTAAGAGGCACTCTTCTTGTGCTCCTTGGGCAAGTGACTATCCAGGGCCTTTTCTTCTCATGGCAATGGCAGAAGCCCCAGAAGGCAGGCAGAAATTGTGATGCCCCTGAAGCCTAGGTTCAGAACAGGCACATGGTGACTTCCACCCATATCCTGCTGGCCAAAGCAAGTCACGTAGCTGAGTCAAGAGGCAGGGAAGTACATTATGTCCTTAGTGGGAGAAACTGTAAACTCACTTGGAAAGAGTGTGGATATAGGGAGCAGTGAAAAATTCAGGCTAACAACTCAATCTATTATAGAGGCCATTTTTATTCAGTATTTAGAAACTACATGGGGTAATAGAGTATCAGCTGTGGAGCCCAACAGACTACCACTTAATAGCTCTGTGCCCTTCCGCAGTGATTTAAAATTTTCCACACATCAGTTTTATCATCTATAAAATCTATATTGATATCTTCACACCTTATAAGTGATTATAAAATTGCATGCGGTATTGAGGTTTTGGGTACAAATACTAATTAGGATGCTTCCAACTGCTAGTTACATCTCGGTATAACATGACTTCATTAGTAAGAACTATAGGAAAAAGACTATTGGTTGAATTGTGGTGCTGAAAAGTCATCATATTGGAGAGAATCAAAATCCAATAGGACCCAGAATACAGCATTCCCCCAAGATGTCTACAAACACCCCCTCTGCTTGCAACTATAGTTATGCGTCTTTGGGGAAAGATATGTCTTCCAGAAGAAAGGCCAGCCATTTGCCAATATGTGTTTGGTCTGATAGTTCTTTTCCACATACACTTCATTCCTTGGCAGTTTGGATTTTTGGTTCATGGATAAGAGGGGTATTTATCCCAGAAGGGTCAGGGGCAAAGCTGGGCAGGAGGCAAATGGGAAAGGCACCTCCTGGCATTGCTTTAGAGTTTATTCTCCCTTTGTCTGCAGCTGCTGCTCTGTCCAGATGGTCTCCCTTAGCTGAAGGATTGTGCAAAAGACAATACCCAAAGTGCTCTTACTTATCTTCTCATATTGAAACCAACTTGCCCAGCATCACATAGCTCTTTGAATCTCAAGCCTTTTGAGTCTCATATTACTGCAGGTTTCCAGGTTCTTTCTACTTGCTGCCCTTCCCAATAGAGTTTTCTTGAGAGAATTAAGCTTTAATGCTTTAAGGCATCTACTGTGGCAATAAATGAACTTTTCTCCTCTGCATCTATAATAGTATAGCTTTGTACCATCCTTGGAATAATGGAGATAAGAGTTTGTTACTTCAGTCATCTTCTTTAGGGCTTAGTTCTCTTACAGGAACTCCAGTTGAGAAAGCCTGCTAGAGTGCAGCTCTTACCCCATGGTTGAAGATGGACCCCAGGACCAAAGCCCCACAGTCCAGTCTATGGGATGGGGGACAGGAGTGGTGGGAGCAGGGAGATTCTTTAAATAATATGACCTGGGAGTTGCATGCATTACTTCTGCTTCACCCAGTTGGCCAAAACGTAATTTCATAGCCAAACCTAGTCACAAAGGATACTGGGAAAACTAGTTTCTAGCTTGGCAGCCATATTACTAATAGGAAGAAGGATGGAATAAACAGGAAGATAGTTATCAGTCTGTCATATTTGACTATTACTCACTAGACAATAAACTATAAGAGCTGGGACTGTGTCTCCTTCACTAAGCACAAATAAGTTGAGTATATTTTTTTAGTACAGTATTTATCACATAGAAAATCCTTAATAACCTTAATTAAATTCAATTTATTTATATCACTAAAGTAATCCAGAAGAATGTCTTGAATTACAATTTTTGAAAGACCCAGGGACCAAACACTTCAGTGAGTACTTACAGAACATTTTCTCTTCCCCTTCGCCTTCCATCCCTTTCCCCTTCCTTCCCCTTCTCCTTCTTCCTCTTCTTCTTTCAGGGCAACCCTGATTTTTTTCTGAGCTAAATTTCTCTTTGTAAGTTTTCATTTTGATAACTTTGACTCTTCAAATCTTCAGGATGAATTTGTGGACTTTCATAAACCTGCAGAAGAAAACCCCTCTCCTCAACTGGGACACAAAGGGGACTGTTGGGATATGAATATTATGTAGTAAAAGGCGAAAGATTTATATGTTTTGAAGAGAAACAAAGAGAGTGAATATTATGTAGAATAAAGGAGTAAATATTTTTTTAAAAAAGAAGCCCTTAGAATGGTGCTTGGCACATAGTGAGTGCTATAAAAGTGTCATGGATGATAGAATGTAGAAGGGATAGATAGATAGACAGACAGACAGATAGATAGATAGATGATAGACAGACAGATGAAAGAAATGGATGGACGCAATGAAATAAAGAGATGAAGGGGTGAGGGAAGAAGGAAGGAAATGCTATGAACGACAAGCTAACATTTCCCCCCTTAATCATGAGTACATCATAACACTTTTTACCAAAGGCAGAAACAGTCAATAGTTTTCTATAGCAGAAGAAGTCTCCCCAAGACCTGAGGATTCATTTCTTTGCTTGACTGAGCCTGGATGCACTTTGCCTACTACATGTGCTGCAGTCAAGCTAACTGCTCACTGGTCTCTTAGGGGACACTAAAATGACAAGCAAAAGTGGATCAGAGTGGATATTGGTTTAGCAGGTAGAGACAAGGCCTGACTTAGAAGGAGGCAAATGCCATAGCAAGAAACCCCAGGATGTCTTGTGGCATATTCAGACCTCTTTTAAGGGCGCTCTCCTGCATTTTAGGGATGAGCCGGCACACAGAATAATACAGGACAGATGTTCTGGGCATGGAAAATGTGTTCTCCCTGGTTTGGGTTTAGGTGTCTGTAATGGATGTCTGGTTTCCTCACTGTGAATTTATTCTTTTTCTGGTAACAGTGCTTTGCTGCCCTTTTAGGGATCCTCTTTTCTCCCTTTTTACATGATTCTGGTAGAGATGTGCCCACCCCACCCCCAACTAGACCCAAAGTGACCATTCAGAATATACCATCTTTCTGACCATGTGATTGGTTTACAAATGGGTACGTGACCCAAATTGGGCCAGAGTCTACCTTAAAATTTAATATGAACACTGGAAGAGAGAGAGGGTGGGTTCTTCTGGGCAGGTAAAGGAAAATGGAAGCTGTTCTATTTGCAAACATCTTTCCTGCCCCAGAAAAGTCATATATAGTGAAAAAATGTAGCCACACCAAACAGGGAGGCAGAGTTGAGCAGATAGCAGATGGGAAGTGCTGATACCATCTGAACCCCAAGACCCAGCTGTGCCTGAAACCAGATTTGCTCCTTTTCAGCTATGTGCAACAATACATTCCCTTTTTCATTTAGGCTCATTTGAGTTAGCATTTCTGTCATTTGCTTCCAAAAGACTCTTGATTTATAGAGTGCCTAAATTGCTTTGGTCTCCCTAACAACTCCCTCATCACCCATGGCTAAAGCTGCTGATGCCCTGTAAACGACTCTTACGGTTATGTCCCAGTGGTTTAGAAAATTGCTCTAGGTTTCACTTTGTACTTTTCACCCAAAGCCATCTTGCTCCAATTCCTTATCTCTACTTCTGTCCTGTAGCCTGGCACCTGGATCTCTTTCGATTGACACTTCATAGTACATTGAGCTTAGCCTTCTATTTCAGTCTCGCCCTAAATGTAGTCCCTTCAAAAACCTTGGGCTGCACCCTTTTTTTCCCATTGGGTGGCATCTCTGACCTCTGAACCCAGCCCAGGATCCCTGAGTCAGATATCTCTCTATAAGCAAGAACCATTGAGTCATTTTGTCTCAAGTGGGTCTTGTAGCAAACCTTCCAGGTCCCATTAATAGATGTTCATTTTCTTTTTATGTCATTTCCCTTGGCTTTAATTTATGTGATTCAGGAAATCTCCTCTATCGTCCACCAAGCCATTCAGTATTTTTCCCAGGTTTGGTAATAGGAATTTTTGCTATGAAAGGATAAGAAAGAGTAAGATTTTATAAGGAGGTTAGTCATTCAAGTAAGGAAGTCTTAAAAGTCTGCATTGCATAAGACATTCTTGTCATACAAAGAAGAACATGAGACTTTTTGCCCTCTGGGAGTATGTCCCTGTTATGGGATGAATTGTGTTGCCACCCCCCCAAATTAATATATTAAAGTCATATTCTCCCAGCACCCCAGAATATGGCTGTACTTGGAGATAGTCTTTAAAGAGATAATTAAGTTAAAATGAAATCATTGGTTTGGGCCTTTGTATTAGTCCATTTCTGTTGCTTATAACAAAATACTTGGAACTGGGTAATTTATAAGAAAACGAAATTTATTGCTTACAGTTTCAGAGGGTGGGAAGTCCAAAGTCTAGGGAACACCTCTGGTAAGGGCTTTCTGTAGGCATCTCACATGGCAGAAAATGGTGGAACAGAGAGATCCTAACCTCCTCATGTGCTATGCTTTTAAAGCCCTCAGAACCTTGCTCCTGAATACCATTATGAATCCATTCACCATGGCACGGTCCTACAATCTAATCACCTCTTCAGGGCCCCACCTTTCAAATACCTTAAGAGATTTCTCACCATGTTAACACTGTCACAGTGGGGATCAAGTTTGAGGGGGACACTCAATACAAGGCAGCTCTAATCCAATATGACTGGTATCATTATTGGAAAAGGAGATTAGGACAGAGACACATGCACAGGGAAGACCATATGAAGACACACGGAGAAGATGGCCATCTACAATCCAAGGAAAGAGGCCTGAGGAGAACACAAACTTGCTGACGCCTTGATCTCAGACTTCTAGCCTCCAAAACTGTAAGAGAATATATTTCTGTTTTTAAGCCACCCAGTCTGTGGTACATTGTTATGTCATCTCTAGCAAACTATTACTGACCCCACTAATTTTCAAACTGGCATCTCTTCTCACCAAATCCTTTGGGAAAGAATAATAGGAATCTCTTCCTTACTCCCCCTCTCTCTAAAAAAACGAAACGAAACAAAACAATACAAAAACAGATAACAAACCCATGGTATTTCTGGAATTATGACTACGTAGTTTTTCACTCAGCCAGTAACTAAGGAATGGGTATGGAGGTCTCAGTCACTGGTGGGAGAAGGGGTTAGTGGTAAAGTGCCAGTAATCTCTTCCTCAAGAGTCAATGATGGCCCTACTTCCTCCTCATCTTTCCCTTCCTCTCTCCTTCCTGAACAATTTGTGCAAAAGTCAGTAGGTGGAGCTGAGCAAGCACGGAGAGAGAGGGAGGGAGAGAGAGAGAGAGAGAGAGAGAGAGTGTGTGTGTGTGTGTGTGTGTGTGTGTATTGAAGGGGTGGTGGTAAGCCAAGGTTGTCTAAAGCAGAGTGCTAGCACTGGAGTGGAACAAAGAGGGTGTCCACAACAGGGGGTGGTCTGGCCCAAAAAAGGAGAGCAGAGCATTTATGTAGATGGGCTGCCTTGGATGAAGTATTGAAGGCTGAGTGGGGTAAGGTGAGTCTCCATGTGAAAAGATGGCCAAAGCCAGAGCAGGTAAGGAGGGTGTCCCTTCCCCACAAGGGTGCAGCCCAGTGTGGGTCATTGAAGCCCGAGCAGAGTGAGAGAGACATCCACATGGCAGGGTGGCTCAGTATGGTTTCAGAGGTCAGGAGGGGCAAGGAAGGCATCCACATTGGAGTGGGGCAGGGGCTGGCATGGATTGTTGGAGCCTGAACCAGGTGAAGAGGATGTCCATGCAGACAGGCTGCCTGGTGTGAGATGGCGGCTCGAGTGGGTGAATAGGGCATCCACATGATAGGTTGGCCCAGTGGGGTGTTGGAGCCCAAGTGATATAAGGAGGGCAGATAGGATATTGGTTACATATTGGAGGATTAATTAGATAAGTAAATATATTAAGTACAATGAGAGCTAGGTGTCCCATTAGTGGAGAGGGAGTTGCAAATATGGAAAGGGGAAAACTAGAATGAGCCCTGTGGTGTTGGATTAGACTTGGAGACAATAATGTAATGCATAGTTTTCAAGATACAGGTATGTAATAAGTAGATGATAGATAGATAGGTAAAAATAAATGTAAAAGCATACACACAGAGACATACACATTCTCTAGCTCCATTCACTGAGAGGGTCTAGAAGCGGTGTCATCCCAATAGCAATGAGCATAATGAATGCCTAGATTTTTATTTTGAAACACCATTTTCCATTAAAAGACATCAAGGACCCGTGAATAAATGGCTGATTCCAGAGCTGGGCTAGGGAAAGTACAACATAAGCCTGAAATCTCTTTATGTACCAGAAAGTAAGTGCTCAAAGAATTTAGAGACATGTTAAATCTAAAGGACACAGAGCCAACTTGAAGGAACTCCTGCTGGCCAAATGTGGAACAATATAAACATGAAAATAAATAATGATAGTAATGGATTATGACCCCTTAAATAAAATAGGAATTTGTGGGTCCATACTGATGTAGATAAACAACAAATTGAAAGTATGACAAGAAACAGGTTACTGAAACAGTCTCAAAGTCCCTAGAAGATACTAACTGCAAAGGACAATATTCCTGGAAAATACCACCTTAAACTATGATCAAGTCAACACCATCAGCAATGGACAAATCTAAATCCCGTTCCATCCAATGTGATGCAATGAGAACATAGCATTGGTTCTATGATATTTCTGTCAAAAATGCACAGCTTGCATCTAATCATAAAGATACATCAGTAAATCTAAATTGAGGGGCATTCTATAAAATAACTAGCCTTTAATCTTCACACGTGTCAAGGTCATGAAAGTCAAGGAAAGATAAAAAATGTTCCAAATTGAAGGAGACTGAAGAAACATGACAACAAAATTCAACACATTATTCTAGACTGGACTCTTCCTGTAAAGGACATCATTGGGGCAACTGGAGAAACTAGAAGGGGAGGATAAGATGGTAGTGATTTATCAGTGTTAATTTTCTGATTTGATGTTCATGTTGTGGTTATGTAGGAGAATGTCCGTTTTGTAGGAAATGCACACCTAAATATCTGGGAGTGATGGGGCATCCCGTCAGCAACTCTCTCACTCACATGCTTCTGAAAGAAAAACAGTTATTTGTACTGCAACCTTTCTATAACTTTGGGATTGTTTTCAAATTTTTTTTAAAAAAGGTAAAGGATGCAGGACAACTGGCCCAGTCTCTTCAACAAATCTGTGTCATGAAAAAAAGGGATAGATTAAAAGAGGCTTATGAAACTTAGCAAGTAGATATAAATATGGGCTTGGATGGGATTCAAGTTTGCATAAACCAGTGATAAAGCACATTTTGGAGACAATTTGGGAAATATACATATGTATATATGGCATATTATTAGATAAACCAGTGATAAAGCACATTTTCGAGACAATTGGGAAAAAAAAATATATTATATATATATACATATATGGTTTATTATTAGATGAGATATATATATATATATATATATATATATGTTGAAATGGAAAAGTGGAGCTCATTGTCTGAAAAACAAGTAGGTAATAGAACAGTAGTATGAATCATGTGATCTCATTTTGTGAAAGAAAAGAGAAATACAAATAACATTCCAGAAGGATAAATACTAAACTTAGCACTCCTGCTCACTAAGTGGGGGAATACTTTTTTATTCTTTTATTTTTGCTTGTGTTTATTTTCTAATATATAACAATGTACATGCCCTGTTTCTATATTAGTAAAAAATCATTTTTAAGGTAAAATTTAAATAACAGAATTAGAGAAAAAAAGTCAATAGGGTCAGTATTCACAACCTGCAATAACTCACATTTTATCAACTGGGATGTGTTAATGGTACCAAAGGCATTTGGGCAAAGTCCCTGAAGCATCTCCTTGCCTCTCGCATAGGGTAACTGACTCTGCTACATGTGTCTGAGAGGCGCCTACCAGGTTTGTATGACTGTATCGGTACATTTTAATACCATGTAGAAATGCCTCAGTTATCTCATCTATAAAATGGGGGCTAATACCCCATCTCAGAAGGTTATCAGGAGGATTAAATGTGTTAATATATCTGTAAAGTGTTGTATAAGTGATTCACAGATACCGATAGCACATCATTTACACAAATAAAAAATGTGTCATGACATTTTTTGTTTCATGAAGAGAATGAAAGAAACAGATACAGCCTCCCAGTTTAGATTAGGACCTGGTATTTATTTTAATCCATGAATTCTTATATTGTACCTTCTATATATACCAGGCACTATTGTAAGTGTTTTACAAATAATAAATTTTTAATCATCATAATAACATTATGAGGAGGGTAATCTTATTACCCTCCCCATTTTATAGATGAATAAAGTGAGCCATGGAGAGGTTAGTTAACTTGCCAAAAGTCACAGCCAGTAAAAGGAAAGGGCAAGGATTAGGATTTCAACCCATGCTGCTGCTCTTAAAGTCATATAACCAAGTACAGGTGAATGCCAATTTATGTACCAATTTCTTCCAAACTCTCCCTTGTAAGCTAATGTTTCAAGATCCAAATGCATTTCCCCCAAAAGCAGTATTGAAGTACTGAAAACTAGGTTGGTTCCTTAGGCCAATCTATTTAAATAGACCAACCAATTTAACTTACAACATGGCTGGTTTGGAACGACTATGGCCTCAAGACCAGTGTCCCTTCAGGCAGAGGATGGTAGATAGGTTTCATCTCCCAACCCAATTCCATTCAATTACTTTGGCTGCATGGAGCCCTCTCTGGAGAAGAATTCTGAGGCTGGCCTTGGCAGGAGAGCACACTAGCATCAATAAATGATGTATGCAGTGAATGGAGTAGACAAGAGACCCGAAAAGCAGGTATTTGCCATCTTTACTCCAGACCCTTTTAGACACTGACACTAAGCTATAAGGTAAGGCCTGTTACCTTGTCTCTGAGCACTTCTCAATCTTGAGCCATAAGGAGTCCAGGGAGTAGGGCAGGGGACAGGGCAGGGATTCAGAGAGCAGAGAGGGGAGGCAGAAATTGTGTGAGGCTTCAGTGACAGTGTGGACGGGCCTGATGAAATCGATGCTCTGATGGGGTGATAGTAGCTGTTCTGAAGTACTGGGTGATTTATAAGTCAAGTGTTCCTATGTCAGTGAGGCTTTCCAAGCCCTTCTTCACACATTGTAGACATCACCCCAGTGATAGACTTGCTAGCAAGCATAAGAGAGATCAGGTATTGACATCTTCTGTTCCACTGGCATTTCAAGGAATTGGGCTCAGCATGGTTAAATGATTCTTTCCAGGTCCCAGAACATCAGTCATAAGTTATATATAAAAGCAGTGTCAAAGTAGAATGAAAATGAGCACACACAACCTAGCAAGATGATCCCACAAACCACCAGCTTACGTACAGGACTGTTAAACTAAGATTTGGGTTGGGTGGATCCTTGCACATACTGCTGAGGTTTTCAGAGGGGACGTTAGGATGGAAAATAGACTTTGCATGTGGTTTGTTGAGGACTTGTTTCTCAACATAAACTCAAAAAAATTATTTGAAGTTTAAAGTGAGTCCCAAGCCAGGTTGCATTTAAAAGAGTACTATAGCCCAGCAGGCCCCAGAATGTCATGTCAGCTTTTGAGGGCATTTCACAGTTGCTGCAATAGCACCATTGGAACAAAGCCAAGCAGCGTTAGAAGCCCAGTCCCTTAGACATAGATGACACTGCCAAGAGCAAAATAAAAAAAGGCCATTGCCTAGCTTGGCATCTGGGTCCTGCAGCTGCCAAATCATATCTATTAACCATGCCAAAGTAATCTGTGGAGAAATTCCCAATGAGAGGCCCAGTGGCCCAGCAAGCTAGAAAACTGCCTATGATCTAGGCAAGCAGAGGGTTCTAGTTCCCCAGTGTCTGCTGAGATTTCTGGGCAACTTTAAACAAGTCAGCAAAAGATTTCAGTTCCTGTCTCTTGTTCATAAAATGGGCACTTGTATGTGTCTGAGAAAGAGACAGAGGCAGAGAGAGGGAGGGAGAAAAAGAAAGAACTGGGAGGAGTGGGGAGAAAAAAAAACTCTTAGATTACAAGAAACTGAGACACAGCAATTAAAATTCCACACTTTAGGAAGAAAAGTCATGACTACCCAGCTAGGGAGAAAAAAAAGGGGGGGGGGGGGGGGAGGCAAAGTAAAAACTCACAAAAGTTGGCCCAGCCAGGCAGAAGCTCTTCTCCCACCTGCACATTTGCCTTGGGCATTTCTTCTTGTCAGATATTTTTGTGAGAAAACAGATGGCGACAGAAGACTGAATTTTAAATTTATGAATGGAAATTTGAACAGATGTTAGCAATCAAGATGGCATATAAGAATTTTTTTCATACCATGTTTACAGCCCAGCCTCCTTCACATAAATGAGAGAGGGGGTCATAAAAAGGGTAGTTTTTGATCTCAGGGACAGCCTGGATCCAGCATGGTGATTATGTGGCACAATAACGGAAATATGGAAAGAACAAAGGAAGAAAACACTAATCAGCTCCCTATGTAAATGCTAAATATTTATCTGCAAAATATTAATATGTATCTGAAAAAAAACCCCATCAATCCATCAGAACACTTTTGGTGTTTTAAGTAGGTGAAATTCAAGCCCAAAGTTTTAGCAAATATCTGTGGACACCTACTTACTTGAATTCTCTTCAGACTTTTGGAATGATATACATTGTTTTGTTTTGCTTGGCTGAAGGTCCCAGGTATGTAGAGGAATTGAGAAAGAGAGGCTAGAAACAGAGATCTGATGACCTATGCCATGCTAGGAACTTTGCTAGGTACTGAGGGAAGGGGTGGCAAAATGAATCAAACCTGATCCAGGTCCTCAATACACTTGGAACTGAAGGCAAAAGTAGGTAAATATGAGGATACTTCAAAAAGTTCATTGAAAAATAGAATTAAAAGATAGTATGAATCTTTCCATGAACTTTTTGAAGTACCTCTGTATAACAAAAGGCCAGAATGTGGTATGTGTTGAAAGTTGTGGGAGTGAAGAGAAAGGAGTGACATTGATTGGAAAACTGGATAATGACAGTGGTTCCTGAGAAGAGGGGAGGATTCTGGAGCTTGTGGCCATCTGGAAGAAGAGAGTGTCACCCAGGATTTGTTAGCAAATCCTTTTGGCTATACCTTCAAAAAATTGAGTGGGCATAAAGTCTGGAAACATGGATCATATTATCAGGTACTCTAATGTAATGACATAAACCATTTATTACATATTCGTCTAAGTTTCTAGACCTTGAGGCTACCCTGGCTCTCCGGAATCCTATCACTACCATCTACCATGATTGCCTCTCTCCTTGAGTGCTGCAATAGTTTTACTGGTCTCCCTGCTTTGTTTTTGCCTACATTCGCCACTCCTAATCAGTTTATTCTCAACACAGTAATCAAAGCAAACCCTTTGAAGAAGTTGTTCTCATCAAGGGGTTCCTGGACTTGCAGCAGCAGCAGCTGCACCGAGAAACATGTTGGAAATGAAAATTCTCAGGTCCCTCCCACCTACTGAATTAGAAACTCCAGGGGTGGTGTTCAGAAATCTGTGTTTTAACAAGTACTCCTACTGATTCTGATGCCTGCTGAGGCTTTAGAACCAATTTTAAGCATAGGTCAGATCATGTCACTCGTTGGCTGAAAACCCTGCAAACAGCTCTGCAAAGTCATTACAGTGGCTACAAGGCTGTACGTATACTGGCCTGTGGATACTTCACTGACCACCCCCTGCTCTGTTTGGAATGCTCCCTTCCCTCACCCACCATGCCTCAACACCTCCACCTTCAACTCTGCTCTAATGTCACCTTCTTGCTGATATATTACATAGTTGTTTATTGTCTTTCTCTTCTCAGGGTCTAGAACTGTGCCTGGCAGATAGTGAGTGCCCAGGAAGCATTTGGGAGAGTAATGAATAAACTACCTTGTATTGAAGATCTACCAGATGGCAGATATCATACTCAGTGCATCACCTCCTTGAATTCCCACAAGCCAATGTGGCAGATATTATCATCTGTATTTTACATCTGAAAAAATAAGCTAAGTGAAAAAAAGAGTAATGGGTTCTCAAAAAATATAAAGGGCTAAAATGCTTGGTTATCAGAAAAGGAAACTTTTCATGACCCCCAAGTGTTGGGTCTACTGACATTGAGCTGTCATCTACATTTTTACCATCTTTACTGCTTTTCCCTATAATTGGTTTTGCATGCTTACTCTGGTGTTTAGCTAAGTAGATTGTATTAAGGAGGCAAAAATTCTGCTTTCAATCACCCCAGGACAAAGCTACAAGTGGGAGAATTGTTTGCTGCTGTGTTTGCTGATATATTCCAATGTAAACACAGAGCACTATTTCCTGAATATTCAAATAGTTCTTACTCCTCTGTCCACTCTATTTTTAAAACAGTTCATATTTTATCTCATTAACGAACAAGTAGAAGCGAACACTTCAACATACTTATTAATTTGCTTAAAAACATGTACTCTATGGTGCACTCTGGGGATGCACCCCACTTGCAACTAAAGATTGTTTTCTCTGCTAAGCATCTGCCAAAATGGCAAACCGGTGCTAAAGAGTCTGGTAGTGGTTAATCTGAAAAGATAGACTTTGCTAGAAGACAGACCCAAGGTCATTCTCCTTCTCTATTTACTTACCTCTGCAAATAATCTCATCTAGACCCATGGCTTTTAATACTATCTACATAATGTTCACTCCTGTGTCATCAGCCAGGGTCCAAGAAGGAAAGTAGACCCCATGCTATGTAACGCAATAGAGAGAATTTAATATGCGAGTAGATGGCAAAGATGTTGGAAAAGCTGTTAGGGCAAAATGGGAAGGGCAAGATAACCTAGAGAAGGGCAAC
This sequence comes from Cynocephalus volans, assembly GCF_027409185.1. Taxonomy (NCBI): domain Eukaryota; kingdom Metazoa; phylum Chordata; class Mammalia; order Dermoptera; family Cynocephalidae; genus Cynocephalus; species Cynocephalus volans. Next base: position 50,907,925 of record NC_084474.1, read on the forward strand.
ATCAGAAGTTGCTACAGAGACAAAGGGAGGAAGTGGGGTTATTAGAGTTTAGGAACAGTGGGAGCTGGGACCATGGAGGGTGGCCTGACTAGTGGGAATTCAAACCAAAGAGAAGATGCGTTAATGCTAGAGATATTGCCACAGCAGAGGGGAAAGTACCCCTCCTCCCAACAGCTGTCTTCTGCCAGTGCCTTCCATTGGCCAAACTTTCCCAGAAGCCAGTTGGCAAGGATGCTTGGGAAATGTAGTTTGCATGGGTCAGCTTTGTGCACACCATTCTCCTTGCTTCAAGCCCCCTCCTCCTATCTATACAGACAGGAGCAGGGAAGAGTAGGAAATGAATCGGAGTGCCAAAAGGCAATGGCGGGTACTACTCCTAAATTACTATCTCCAACTCAGAGCTCTTCTTTGAGCTTCAGATTCTTACATTTAATCTTTTACCTGACACCTCCACTTGGTGTCTAATAGTCCCCTCTAACTTAACATGCCCAAAGGAACCTTTGATTTACCAGCCAACTTCCCTTAGTCTTCCCCTTCTTGGAACATGATTCACTCACTGCTCAGCCAAAACCGTGATGTCATCCTTGATTCTTTTCTTTGCTTACTCCCTACTCTTTCTAGCCTTTTAGCAAGACCTGTTGATTCTACGTCCCCACAGCTCCTCTCTAGTCCTCTCCATGCCCACTATGACCAACTCAGGCCAAGCTATCATCACTTCTCCCCTAGGTTACTATGACTTCCTAAGTGGCCATGCTACCCCCACTGCATCCCCTTATAGTACACTATCCAGGGGGCAGGTCCTGTAGGCCTTGAGGGGCAAGGGTAAGAAGCTTTATTCTAAGTGTTTAGGAGCGATTGAAGGGAGTGACATAAACTAACTTATATCCTGATAAGATCAGTCTAGCTTCCTTGTGGGGAATAAAATATAAGGGGTCAAAAATGGTAAAAGACCAGTCAGGAGGCAATTACACTTCTCAGCCCTCTTCCTCCACATCTTCCACCACTGTCGCCTCACTCACCAGCCACTGGTGAGTTCCTCCAGCCTGCCAAGCCTGCTCCCTCTTTAGGGCCTTCCCACAACCTGGAATGCTTGTCCTGGTTTTAGCACAACTGGCTCTACATCATTCAGGCCTTTCCCTCTAAGATCCTTCCTGACCAGGCCATAGTAGACATACAGTTGTTCATAAACATCCCTTCTCTCCTGGGCTAAGTAGGAATGCACTTCTCTGCAACCTGGACGTTAGGTGTGGCCATATAACTTGCTTTGGCCAATGAAATGTGAGTGGAAATGACATATGTCATTATTGGGTGGGCCCTGTAAGAACCACTGTGTGCTTTGCCCCTTTTCCTTCCTCCAGTGACCAGCTACTCCATCACCTGAGTCCTGGAGTGAATATGACAATTATTCAGAGCACAACTCCCTGCAAACTCATGGTCACCAAGTGGGAGCAAGAAAGAAATCTTTGCTGTTTTAAGATGCTGAGACTTTGAGATTACTACCACAGCATACCTAGCTTGTTTGGACTGTTACAGTCCTTCAGTCCCTTCTTATATCAGCCTGGATTATGTCCATTGAAAATTACCACCAACTGATAACTCCCACTTGTTAGTTTCATTTATTGCTTTCGTTTTCTTATGCATTCCCCACTCCCACAAAAGCAGGGTCTTTGTCTATGGAGTTCACCACTATACTCCCAGCTTCTTGAAGTGTTTAGTGCATAGTCAGTAGGTAAATATCTGAAGACTGACCTTCTGATGGCATGCACATACATACAAGCATCTGTTACTTGAATGCTATTTTGCCAATGAAACTGGGATGAATGCATCTCATGCTCAGCATATCTGAAGCACCAAAGCTTAAAGCTTCTCCCTGCTATTTGTGGGTTGGCTCGATGGCTTGGGTTACACCCTTCCAGAAAATTCACAGGAAACCAAATTGCTCCCAAAGCTGCCACGATTCCTTGGTCAGAAAAGGCCCTGCTAAAGACCATATACAGCAGAAAAACAAAAATAAATGAAACCTTAGAACCATAAATCATAAGAGTGAAGTCATTCAGAGTTAGAAAACAGAATGGTCCAGAATTCATTTTGATAGTTTTTACCACTAAAAGGCAGACAGATGTTGTTCTATCCTTTTAAAAATTTTCTATGCTGGCTGAATCTAATTCCCCAGAAATGGCCAAGTCTCAAATTTCTATTGTCATAAAATATTAGCACTGAAAAGAACCTTAGTGATCATTCAATTCAGACCACTTCATTTATCACCTGGCTTGATTAATTAGAAACCTCTTCAGGTCTCACTGTTGTCTGCTAGAGGTTTAGAACTTAGAAACTCATGTTAGAGACTGTGTTGCCTAAAGTCATTGTCTTTTTAAATCAAAAGTTAAAAAATATATATATTTTACTACCCATTATATAATTGTAATAAAGCTATAAAGATCCTGCTTATAAAATTAACCCTGCAGTATTTTCAGGTGTTATATTTTTGTTCTTCACTTAAACTTTCCTTGAGGTTTCAAAACGTCTAAGATATTGAAAAAACAAGCTCCTTAACACTGAAGTTGGTACTGTGCCTGTTCTTGTAGACAGCAGCACCCTTTGTAGGACGTATTAGTTTCTTTAGGGCCATTTGAGTAAGGTAATTATGCTTTACTTATTCAGTTTACTCTCCTAGCCCCTATATTAAACAATCCATAACCTCAACAAGCAAAAACACTTTGTCTAACTTGCAAAAAAGAAGGGCATTACCAAAATATCGATTCACTAGACATTTGATGTGAAACCAATTTTTTTAACATTAATAGATGGCAGTTGTTATAATCTTGTTCAACCTAAATTCAACTTTACTAACCAGGTCCTAATCCTGAAGTTCTGGTACTATGTACCTGCAGCTAAAACTAAAACACACACACACACTAAAACACATACGCTTATCTCATTTCCCCGCATATGCTGAAAACAGAAGAGTTTGAATATTGCAAGTCTTGCAAACACAAAGCCATGTTCACACAAGGGAAATCATTTACATGTGGTTAAGGAAACAGGAAATTTTCATCTTGGCTTTGATATTTATATTTTACCAAAATGTTCCTAAACTCAGTAATCATTACCAACATTTTAGTATTATGTACTACATCTGAAAAATGAAAAAAAAAAATAAACTAAGCAGAAAACATACAGTTGAAGAAAACTGGATGTCAGTCTATACAATGATTTACTTTCGGCATGACAGACTTTATTTTGGCACTTTAACAAATATTTTGCTTTACAGCAGTGACAAAATATTTGCCAGAAATTTTCTTTTCCTGGCACGGATATTCCAAGCAGTGGTTATTCTACGAATTGAATCTCACTCTGCTTTGCACAGAGGTATACCCACTACAGTCTTAACCTCTGTAATGGAGGGACACTGTGCAGCTTTAGAAGGTGCTATCATTTCTTTTTAATCACTCTAAATTGAATTGGTTCTGTACGTGATGGGGCAGGAATTTGAGAATTAAGGCCATTAAGGATTTAAGTAAACAGTTCCAAGTGTTGCTTGATTTTTTTTTTTTTTTAATGTTCTGTGGCAATTCCAGGGAATGTTCTCTAAATGAAGTATTCATACTTTATTAAAAGTAAACTCTACATTGGAAAAGTTGCTGTTTTTGCTGTCTTCTTCTTACTTCAGTGGCTCACAGTTTAAAACAAAATTAATGGTAAAATAGAAAAAGGAGATGTTCAGTACCGTAAGTACCCAGCCAGGGTACCCTCATACCTCCATCTCCTTAGGCAACACTTTCCAGCAACTTCAGTCCTACACAATCCTCCCTACCTTTCCCTCTTTCCCCTTGATGTGAGCTATGGCATTCCATCTATTAGTTCTTCAGTTAAGCTTCAGGAGAGATTTGGAGCACAGTTTCAAAGGTAAATCAATCAATCTGCAGGACTAAGCCTTACATATGGACTTTCGGGAAAGCCCCCTTCAATTCTTTGGAATTTATAGTCTTAAAAGTTATTTGCAAACACAGGCACCTGTCTCAATATCGCCATCAGCTATCCTATAAAGGTTACAAACTTTGAAATTCCCTGGCAGCCTTCCAATACCTGTACCCAGACACACACAAGACAATGCATTCAGATTTCCTCTAGCCAATTCAGAAACGAATCTGGTAATAAACAGCCTCATTCATTGGCTCTTTGGTCTTGATTTACAGACACTGTGGAACACTTGGAAATCAAACCCACATCATCCTTACAAGCAGACAGTCGTTAGCAAGGGGGAGATGTACATTTGATCGAAATGTACAAAATTTATAACAGTGACATTTTCAATATTAGGCCACATGATTTATTCAGTAGTTTTTATGTTCCCAAATTACAACTTATGTCTATTTGTAAGACTACAAAAGTTACCATTAGAATTGTCTGTGCTTATAAAATACCAACTTTTTTTAAACTGTTATATATACTCAACACCAGTCTGCGACGAGTTACATAGAATCATAGGCACTTCAAAGGCTTAAAAAGACATTTACAACTTAAATGCATTTTTAAGAACAAAAACTGATTTTTCTTTAAACCCCTACTCGTACCTTCAAATTGCAAGAAATTAACAAATACAGTGGCCAAAGGAATTTGCAGCAACTTCTTAAAATACTGTTAGCATCTTTGGGTTTGCTGAGGCTTGTCAGTAACTCACATCAAATCCTCCCAAAGGAAGATCTGATTAGACAGATATGACTAAACAGTTTTGTAGTAATAATCCGATTTTACACATTAATTTGCTGTTGCAAATCTGCCCGAAGCTACAGGTAATGAAAAATAAAGCAAGTGTAAAATGGATAGTCTGACACTTAAAGATTTATACAAAGCGGAGGTTAAAGTTTACATATTTGAAAATCACATATACACTAAATTACCATTATCTGAATTATCCAAAGACAAATTGCACCATGACAGCTACAAAAGGCATAGGATTTGGTTTTGTTTTTAAGGGCACAAGAAAAGAGATCAGAGAAGAGGGGGACAACAGATAAATTAACAAAGTAAGATCAACTTGGTAAGGTCAATCTGAGACATGCTGACACAAATGAAACAGGTTTCATCTTCGAACCGTAAAATAAAAACAATCATTTTGTATTTGCGCATAAAAGTTTAAACCAATTCCATGAACATCAAGGGTCTTTATAACATAGTATTTTGCCACTGCTATTCACAGAACACTGCAGATGTTAAATTTTATGTTGTTCTAAAGAAATACATGAAAAGTTTTAAATACAATGGGATTTTATCATTAAATGCCAGAATGGCCCTTTAATGAAAAAAACAAAAAACAAAGATCTTCATTATTCTATGCAAAAGCTTTATTTTGAAAAGTTCAGTGATCTCATAAATAGAGACACTAAGTGGGAGTTTTATGCATAAAACTCCTTAGTAGGGGCCTTCTGATAAGCAGCACTGGATGGTTTTCGCTCTCCAAGGTCATAGCTTCCTTCATCCTTCTTTCTCATGCGATATACCAACAGCAGGATAAGGAAAATTGCGAAAAGGAAGCCGATAACTCCACCAGCAATGACGGCTAAAAAACACCAAAAGGAAGATTACTTTTAGAGGAGATTCAACGATTGCAGAAGTTAGCTTTGACATGCCCAATCTATTTACATTTTTATAAAAGCCTTAATTTGAAAACCCTAAATTTTTTTAAAAACTGGATTCAATGAAGCAACCAGGTAATTATGTAAATCTGATGTTCCTCAGAAAGGTACAATACTTTCTTTGATTAGTATTAATTATATCACCCAAAAACCTCAATAAGAAAAATCCGGCTGTCACCTCAACTAATTCCATACTTTAAAACTGTTTTTGTCTTTTCAGTACTCACATTTCATATTCTAATCTTCTAATTGCTTTTTCAATGAAAACACAAAGTATGATATAATTGACTTACATTTTTTTAAGAGTAAATATGAAAAAAGCATGCAATTTTTTCATCTTTTTTTTTTCTTAAAGGCTACAACTCCCAGTATTCCCAGGTGGTCTCCCATCCAAGTACTAACCAAGCCTGACCCTGCTTAGTTTCTTCAGGTGTGTTCAGAGTGGTATGGCTGTAGACACAAATTTCCAGTGTTGGGTTTAAGACTATCCTTTCAAGGGTTAGGTGTTCTTAAATCTTGCAAATCTTCCCCTTTAAAATCAAACTTTAGTACTTCCATCAAATAAGTTACAAATAGAGATAACATCCTTAAGCCTTGGGCAGTATTTATGTGAACTGCTCTCCCATGAAGAACTTTTCCTTTTTTTTTACGTTTATTTTGAAATCTGGGATGACCTGGAGCAAGACTGATCAATCTCCACACCCCACCATCTCTCCACACCCAGTTGTTCTGGACCAATTCAGATCTTAACTTTCTTTCTCTGGGCTACCCCACACCCTCTGCTCAATGGCTGGCTAAGGGGTTGAGTGGGCTGGCAGAAAATAAAGACAATGTTTGCCTAACCTCTTACAGCTCACTCAGGATGAAGGACCCTGAAGATTGCTTTCAGGACAAAGTGACAGTCAGCAAACTTTGCTACACCTCTGAATATCACTTAGACAAACAGAGGCCGATTTAAGCACCCTCCCACCTGCTCCCCACCCACCTACTCACCTGCTAGGACTTCTGTTCTTTTAAACAGATTGTCTGAGTGTTTCTCAGTATATACATTTGTATCTTCTTCAGCTGGATCCATTTTCCTTTCTGAGTCAGAGAGGTGAACTTTGTCCTTATCAATTTCTTCAGGTGACTGGTATGGGAAAAAGGGTGAGATGATATCAATTTCTAAAAATGTGCCAGAAAGTAGAAACAATGGATGAGTATATTCCAAAGTTCTTTTTTTTTTTTTTTTTCAAACAAGTTTAGAAACTAATTGGAATAATCATTTTGTGTGTTGCTTATACCAAGTGTGAGTCCCAGGATGGACCCACATAGCTCATGGTTTTACACAACTTCCATCACATCAACAGGCAAGATAAATAGTGAGTTCATAATAATCCTAATGACATAGTTAGGTTGCTTTAGTTGACATTTTATAAGATATCCACTTTCTCACCACTCTTCTGACGTCAGGCCACAACCTCCCTCTGGCTGCTCCAACCCAATAGCATTGCCCCAATTCTTCTTCCCTCCTTCCTCTCCTTGCTACACAGGGCACTGTGATGACAGTTCCCCCTCAGGCCTTCTCTCACACCTGACTGGGCTCTTCCTGCTCCCACTCTGTGAGTTGTAGCCCCGCAGGCCTTACTCTGTAATGCTTACCTTCACTTAGTCTTGTACTTTCAGGGAACTCTGGGCTAGGACTTCAGGGAACCGGGGTTCTGCAAGTAACTCCTATGGGACCCTGACCAAGTCATACTGCTTCTCTGGACCTCAGTTTCTTTACCTGTCTAATGAAGGACACTTTCAGGGTCTTAGACACTCCACAATGGTAAAGTATAAGTCTATGGTAATAACTCTCACCACCTCATTTCCACTCAGCATTATTCCCATGTAGCCAGCTGCCTACAGGACACTAACCGTTGGCTGTATCACCTGTAACTCTACTTGTTAAGTCTGAAAGGTAACTCACCGCCAAATCACATCAGCCCTCTTTTCTACTTCCATTAAGGGAACCGTATTTTGGGGCCCCCAATCTTACACATTTCACATTGTGTGTTTTCATGCATCACAGTCCTGTCATTTTGCCTCTCACCATTCTCTCAAATTAAGTTCCTTCCTTAGATTTTCATTTCCACCACTTTGTTCAGGTCTTTATCACATCACACCCAAGTTCCTGCAACAACCTCAGGACTGCATGCGCTGTATAGCTTCCAGTCTTCTGTCGCCCATCACTTATTCCCTGGTAGGAAACCCTGTGAGGTCATCGACACCACCCTCTTACCAAAATTGATTCTTAACATGTGTGCTTTGGTTCATGCAGTCTTCCTACTCCAATCCAACCTTTTCACTTCTTTCATTTTCCATTTGTCCTTAATCAAGCCCTCTCATCTTTCACCTCTCTAAAGCCCCCAAACACTTTACAGACTACCACACAAAGAATCTGTTGCCTTTCTAACATTCAGCATCATCACTTGCCATCTTGCATAAACCACCAAAGTTATATTAAATATAAAAATATGAATTACTTCAAAGGCATTAAAAAATATATATAGGCCTTATGAGTAGAGATTCTGTTTTAATTGATCTGGGGTGGGGAAGCTGGCACTGATTTTTACTATTGTTTATTAAAAGTTCTCCAGACAATTCCATGGTTTGAGAATCACTGGGTTAGAGAAGGTCAGTTCAAACGAACTGATTTATTCACTATCAGGCTGAAGTTATTATTGGCCAACGCTATTGACGAAAAACACTGTTAACTAACTGCACTGGGTCATAAAGACTGTAGACAATAATCCTTTTTAGTTCCACTACTCTTCCTAAGAGCATTCAACTGTCTTCATCAGGACTTTATAGGATCCAACCTGTATGGTCCAGTCAAGCAATTGACTGCTTTCTGAAGGCTGGGGTTCATTCAAAATGACAGCCTGCTACTTAAGTCTAGAGGGTTAAAGAACATAAGAAAAGACTTCACCTCTTTCGTTTGCCTTAGGGTCATTTCTAGGAAGTACCACAAGATAGACCAGGTGATCTACTTGAACTCCAGGGTGTATGAGATCAATGGCCCTGTCTCAGTGATCAGAAGATGAGGCTCCACCGAAGACAGCATATAATAAAGTGTGATAAAGAATGACTCTTTCCCAAGCTGTACTGCCTGAGTCTCAACCTGCCATGACTTACCCAAAACAGAGGCCACTGAGAAATTATTCACTGCTGCACAACATGCACACCAAATTTCACTGTTCTCTATATTATTAAGATGGAGGACAATATGAAGGGTCTTCCCAGTCCTTCATGTAACAAAGTAAAGCAGAAGAGAGGAGCTCATTAGCAGCATTTTGCCTGAGTTTTCTCCATTCTTCTCAGGGAAGCCCACCACTAATTGGCTGCCTAATGGAAGGACAGACAACTCAACAGCTCAGAGAACAGATTATCTGCATTCCAATCTAGGAAGCTTTTCACTGCTCATTGGCACTGCTTTGCTGTTAGAGGTTGGGAAAAGGAAGAGAAAACTCAAACAGGTGGACACTAAGGTTTGTGGAGAGAGAGGCAGAGAGGTAAACAAGCTCTGGTGGGAAATTAGATGGACATTGTAGCTACTGTAATATTAGAGACTGTATTTAATTTATCCATATCATCCATGTCCCATTATTATGACAAGTCACATGGTTTCACCTCAAGTTTTTTTGGCCCCTAAACTCATTTAAGAGAGCTGATCTGTTCACTTCCCTTTGACTCGGCTTCTGACAAACCAGGCAGAAAGAAGCATGCACTTCAGAGATCTGTGGTGTGGGGACAGAAGGTCTCCACAGAACTCCAGCTACCTACACTTAGAGAAACAGTCCATCAGTGCACAAGCTCCAGGTGCTATGGATTGAAGCATTCATTTTTTAAAATTGAAAAGTTTTATGGCTTGAGTAAGAAGGAACCCACTCTACAGTACAGGACTAATCTGAAATACCTTAACTCTTGCATATATGTGCAAAATGAAATTACAAAAAGGCAGCACGGATGATTAAATAAAGCCAATTAAAGATCTGTCACATCCCTGTATAGTTGTTTGAATGCCATGGAAATGGAAGGGAAGTAAAAGATTACAAGTGATGTTCTGTTTAAACAAATAACTGTCTTATTTTTACTTTTTAGTCACATAAATCTACAATGAACTAGTTAGAATATCTATAACAGTGACATTAATGCCACTATGAGACCCATTCAAAAGCAAAATCTACAGTAATTGTGTCCTAGAGGCAATGTTTAATTCAGCTGCAAAATGGAAAATTTAATCACTGTAATTATTGTTGTTATTCATGATCAATATTATTATCAGTGCCTAGTACTAGTACAGTGTTCGACACATAATGAACAGCACTCAGTAACTCTCCCATGAATGGATGTATTTTTATTATTACTGTATTGAACACAAATAGTAGAAATACAAATACATTAAAATATTTTAGGATCCTTAATTTCTAAACTCATCTCCAATTGTCTATATTAGTTATCTTGATCTGGTGCAATTACTTCCTTAAAGCCAATTTTTAAAAACTTTAATCAGTTTTCAATCCACTGTTGTCAACAGACCAGAACTCTATGTCAAATTAAGTTTTGCTTAGGATACAACTCTTTATCACTAACAGCCAAAACTCACCCAGGAGAGTTTCTTGCCTCAAGCTAGTGAGTCCTAATGGTTACTGAAGTCAAGAGATTCAGGCGTAAGAAGTGGTCAAATAAAGAGGTGGTAAAAGTCAAATGCATCTTTCGACAGCCCTATGGATAATCGTCACACACACTCTTAGGTTTTCAGCCATCCTACCGTCAACTTCACCTGCTACTTTTCCATTTCTCCCCTTCTCCCTCCTTTCGTTCATTCAACTTCTACATTGAAGGAACAGCTTCCATTCATGGAACTAGCACATGCTAGGTACGTCTGCCTCAGTCCTCACGGAACTTCTCTTTGCCTTCCTATCACCTGGCTTGTGAAGTCAGTCTGCCACTAAGAGTAATTGGTCCTTTTTAATCCCACAGAGAACAATCCATCCTGGAAAGTGCTGACCTCCTGGCTGCTTCACATTTGCAGAAACCCATCCAGCTGTGTCATTCACCATCCTGGTCACATGTACTGGGAGGACCGAGGAAGAACAAAGGTACTCAGGGGTGAGGGTAGGAACAGCCCACATGCATCCCTGCCTGTAGAGGGGTGCTTCTTACTCCAGAGAAGGCCTGTCACTACCTTCATGAAACTAACTGCCTTCCATATCCTGTCTGCTGCTAAAGCCTGCAGCATCTCATTTCTAATCAACAGATGGGTGAGCTCCAAAAGGGTATGCTTGTGTTTCTAAGTTTTCATAAGCAGCATGCTTACCCCTGAACTGCCTGCAAAGTCTACCACTGCAGTTACTACACATGCTCATTTGGTGAACTGGCTTGGTCTCTTCTGCTCCACCAACTTTAATTAACGTTTCCAGAATGCTTACTAGGTCTCAGGTGCCATGCTGCATATATTCACATTTAATCTTCTTAACGACCCATAAGGAATGGGCTCAGAATCTAAGAAACATGACTGCATCCAGAATTTGAAACTCAGGCCTTCTCCAGACTTCAATATGCATTTTCCAACTTAAATAGCTTACCTATTAGTGGATGGCAAGCTAATTGCAATATAATGCCCATAAGGCCAAAATCATAAGCTCAGTTTTCAGTAGCTCATAGCTTTGTTCTGTTCTAAGGCCATAGACCTTATTCTTTTTGTTTGTTTTTTGGGTTTGGTTTTTTTTGGGGAGCTGGCTGGTATGGGGACCTGAACCTTTGACCTTGGTGTTATAACACTGTGCTCTAACCAGCTGAGCTAACTGGCCAGCCTAAAAACCTTATCTTTAATAAGTCAGCTCTCAAAATGATCATAGGCAGATGTACCCAGATTCATCGTTACCACTGAAAGATGTTAAAATGTACTACTATTACATCCTGATGATGAGCCTGAGGAGACTTGAGATGACTTATTAAGACTAGAAGCATCTCAGAGTGTCCTTATTCCATAGCCTCTTTCAGCATAGGTGAAGTTCACAACGGTTCTAACTCAGAACATTCTCTACGAAATGAAAAAAGTTTTCTTGTCTTAAGCCAAATAAACAAGGTTTTGATTCTTAACTAGGCTTAAGCAATTCCTGAAGAAGGAATGCCATGCAAAAAATATTCATATATAAGCTAGGCCCAGGTGATAAAAGCAGAAAGCAGGTGAGAAGAGCCATGTACAACAATATAATGAAAAGATCTTTTGTCCTTAACAATAATGTGATAATACAATGCAAAACAAAGCGCACCTTCGTCTGAGCAGGTAGCTTGTTCTGTATCTTCGGCGTCGTGGTTTCCACTTTTGGAGCAGCACTAGTGAATGGTATCTTTGGAAGGGGTCTAGATGTCGTCAGCTCTGGACTCTCTACGTCCTCATCAGTGCCTGGAAAAATAAGCACAGATGAGCTCATTTCTATATTATCAGGCAATACTGCGTAATGTTGACTCTGATAGAGCCACGTTCTTTCAAAATACCAGCTCCTTCAGAATTTAGCACAAACCTTCCTGTGGTCTTCACCATGATGAAAAGAAGAAGTGATTTCAAAGGGGATCGGTGGGTAGCCTGGCAATTTTTTCTATAATATTATGATCCTGAACATTCTCAAAAGCCCTTCTTTCACTTACATGACAATCACTCCTGCTCAACGAGTTTTCCTCCTGTCCGCGCAGAAACATGCTCCATTTTCCGTTTTAAAAACACAACAAAATAACAAAAAAGGAGAACTCTCCTGCAGCTGGCTCCTTATCTCAAGCGAGCTCCATCCTGCTCTCCCCTGTGCACAGCTGGCTTTTCCAGTGGGCTGCGGATACTCACCAGCTCCTGTCCTCACCATCTTCTCCACGCTGTGCTCATTCCCTCCGGTCAGATCTTCTCTGTCACCACACTATTGGTGACCTTCACAAAACAGTATCAATGTCCTCCACGTTGCCATATCCAGTGGCATTTCTCAGAGTGGTTCTCATCTAATCGAACCTCCCAGGGCCACTGGACACTGTCAACTGCCATCTCCTTCTTGGTATTTCCTGATTCTTTGGGCTTCCATGACTTGCTAGCTTTCCTCTCACCTCTCTGGCTATTCTAAGTCTGCTTTGCAGGTTTACCCTCCTTTGCCTGAACACCCAATGTCAAGTTTAAGGTTCAGCCCTAGGCCTCTTATTCCATCCTTTCTCCCTCATACACGTCCATGGCTTCAATGAACCGCATCAATCCAGATGACACGTAAGTTTACATCATTAGCTTTTTACCACCCCCCTCAAATTCAGACCCACTTAATTCTACTTGAATAACTCAAAGGCACTACACACCTCCAACACATCCAAAACAAAACTCATGATCTCTCTCCCTCTCCTCCCACAAACCCAGGCTTCTCCCCAGGTTACCTTGCAGTGAATGGAATCCTCCATCCCTGTACACCACAACTCTGACTTCCTTTTCCCTACCTCCATGTCGAATCTATCGCCCAGTCAGTCCTATCGATTTTACCTTCTTCATCTCTCTCCACCCTAACACCTTTCTACAGCTCCAGGGAGACCACTCCAACCCAAGGCACTGTCATCTTTCCATGAACCACTATACCTGCCTTCTTCTTAAAAGGCTCCTTTCAGTCCAGTCTACTTTCCACAAATTGTCTGTGACGTTGTCACTACCTGTTTAAAATTCTTACAATGATACTCGACTGCTTTGGGGAAGAATATAAAATGCCTCAGCCCAGCCTTGTATGGTCCAGCTCTGGCCTACCTTCTCAGCTTCCTCAAGCATCCTTGTCCCTGTTCCCTGTGCTCCAGCCATGGTCCCCTGACCCTTCTACCAGAAGCCCTCACTAGTTCATTCCTAATTAACCCCCAGACTCTGGGAAAGACCTTCCTTCCATTTTAAGTCAGAGTCCTCTGTTCCATGGTTTTTAGCACTTTTCTTATCCTAATTGCATTTACCACAAATTTGTAATTATGCATTTATTTGTGTAACTACTGATTTAAGTCTCCCCTATTAGACTGGAAACTCCGTAAGGCCAAGGGATTGCATCTGTTTTGCTCCCCAAGTCTTACTTAACACAGTAAAGCTCCGATCTGGTATTTGTTCAGGAAGTGACTACTGACCACTGACTTTCCACCTGGGCACTCCCCCCCCCGCTTTTTACTAGAAGAGCATTTGAGAGTTTCTGTCCTTCAAATACAACATTGTTTATTTTATTTTATTTATTTATTTATTTTTTAACTTTTATTTTGTCGATATACATTGTGGTTGATTACTGTTGCCCCTTACCAAAACCTTCCTCCCTCCTCCCTCTCCTCCCTCCCCCGCAACAATGTCCCCTCTGTTTGCTTGTCATATCAACTTCAAGTAATTGTGGTTGTTATATCTTCTTCCCCCACCCCCCGGTTTTGTGTGTGTGTGTGTGTGAATTTATATATTAATTTTTAGCTCCCACCAATAAGTGAGAACATGTGGTATTTCTCTTTCTGTGCCTGACTCGTTTCACTTAGTATAATTCTCTCAAGGTCCATCCATGTTGTTGCAAATGGCAGTATTTCATTCATTTTTATAGCTGAGTAGTATTCCACTGTGTAGATGTACCACATTTTCCGTATCCACTCATCCGATGATGGACATTTGGGCTGGTTCCAACTCTTGGCTTACAACATTGTTTTTAAGTTGACCATTTGTCAAATTTGTAACAACTCAAAATATACTCAAACTCTGTAACTCTAACTTGCTTCATCAGTCAAGAATGAATGAAAGAGTACCTCTAAATTCCTCAAACAAAAGAAAATGGGTATCTTCCACAGAATCCTATCAGTGTAATGAGCAGTTTGGAAAGCAAGAGGTAACATGCTGGAAACAGTGCAATGGCTGTGGTTCATTTCTTATATATCATCTGTCTCCTTTAACTTCAGAACATATACACTCATTATAGAGAAGAAATGGCAGGGTATGTTGTAACATACAAGATTTGGCATTAAAAAACAAATAAGTCTAGTGCTGGTTCTGGCATATATTAGTTCTGTAATCTCGGGCAAGTAATACTTGAGTCTTAGTTTCTTCAACAGTAAAACAGGGATAATAATTAACTGAGAGACATACATATATCACCGATATGAGGGAACTTCAAAAAGTTCATGGAAAGATTCACATCATCTTTTATTTCTATTTTTCACAAAGGTTTTGAAGTACCCTTGTATGTGCGTGTCTGTACCTGTGTATATATACAGATGTGATGTATGTTTGAAAGCATTCTGTATACAGAAAATGTTACATAAACATGTCATGAATACTGATGGCTTCAGAAATACATTGCTCTTTATTAGCCTACTTGATTGTCCATCAAAGTTTTACAAATAATATGCTTGATTTGTTCCTACAATGAATCATTTTCTTACAAAGAATAAAATTTCAATGAGAAATGAAAAATTTCAATGAAGGGATTTCAAGAGCCCCTTGCTTCACATGAGTTACAAATACGAGTCATCAACAAAGAGTGGGGAGAACGTGTGAGAGAGATCTAGAAAGGAGAACATGCTCTCAAACTTGCACTTTTAAAATTAGGGACAGATGAGTAATCTGCCTCGGGTGACTCTGCTACTATTTTTACTATCTTTATTAAAAAGATTAACCCTCTTGCTCAAACCAGAACCCGGGAGCCCCCCTGATTACTTCTCGCTCATCCCTGACTCTCAGCTCTGGATGTTCTGTCTGAAATACCCCACCCAGAGCCTGTTCCCACTTGGGAAAATACTGCTTATGCTACCACATCCAGCACCAATGCCACCCCTCTCGGAAGCCTGCCTGGATCTCTCCATCGTGGAACTGTTTCTATCTCTATGTTCCCACTGGTCATTATATCTCCTCTTTGTTTTTAAATAACATTTTCTCCTACTTATGCTACAGTCCAAATGTTTGTGTATCCCCCCCCAAATTCAAATGTTGAAACCTAATCCTCAACGTAATAGTATTAGGAAGAGGTGCCTTCACGAGGTGACTAGGTTGGGAGGACGCCGGCCTCAAGAATGGGATTAGTGCTCGTATAAAAGAGACCTGAGGGAGCTTGTTTGCCCTCTGCCATGTGAGGGTGCAGCAAGAGGTGCCATCAATGAAGCAGAGAGCAAGCCCTCACCAGAACCAAATCTGCTGGGGCCTCGATCTTGGACTTCCCAGACTCCAGAACTGACCAATGAATGTATGCAGTTTATAAAGTATCCAGCATATTTTGTTACAGCAGCCCAAATGGACTATGACAACTTATAAAAAAAGTACCTGTTAAAAAAAATACATTTTCTTTTCATGAATAAAATTTGGAAATACAGGAATACATAGAGGAATAAACAGATTTATCCCACCGTCAGAGAAAGCATTGTGACATTTTGTTTACTGAAGTAGCAAACTAGCACTAGAACGATGTCTATTCTCCCATGTAGTGGGTAGTTAATAAATACTTGTTAATGAATGAATAAATATCCTTTGTATCTTCTCATCTTCTAAGGAGTTTTTAATTGTTGGAGTTTTTAATTTTTAATATGACAGTTCCACCCTTCTAAGAACTCTATGCTCTCAGAATATTCCTATTTTACAGTATCCTGTTTTTGTTTACCATTAAAGCATCTTCTTATCTCATCTCTCTGAATTTAATACGTTTTTCTGTAAATTCTCTTCTTTCTGTGAGTTTCTGTCCTCTCCCAATTTGGGGGTTGGGGAAAGTCTCTATCTTTCATGTGACAAGTTTTTCATAAATGTCTGTGGAGCCTTGGTTCTTTTCTTATTTAAGAGAGAACCTCTGAGCCCACAAGAGAGGTGTGTCAATGTGGCCATCGCAGGTTACGGTAGTACTGTGTGCTCTGTTGGAGAGCTCCCAGTGCTGCCAGGAGAGCTCCCAGTGCTACCATCTTTGAGCTGTTTCTTTTGAGTTGGTCCAGTTCCCCAGAGGGGAGCCTCCTCGTCCCCTACCCTGAGGGTAAAGGACAGACTGTCAGTGTTCTGGGAACTGACTGGGAGGAGATAACTGAGGGTATCTCAGCATTAAATAACTCTTAACCAAAGAACTTATTCTCCCTGTTATAAGTAAGGTACCCCCCAGTTCAAAGGCCCTGTGTTTTATTGTCTCCAGATGATAAATGTCCAGTTTTCCTCTGAAGTTGGGGAGCATGAATCCCTTTGCTGAATGATGGAAGAAAGGAATCTACTTGCTTCTTAAACAGACTTTCAGCCATCTGTCCTGAGTTTAGTACAACTTCCACTCTCCATTCAGTGCCACTGGCTCCTGGGCCCCAAGGGGACTCGGCTGTGTTAAGTGGGTTTCTTCTTGGCTGTCCTCACTGGTGGCTAACTCAGCCTTTTCAAGTCTGCCAAGTCTGCTAGCCAATATGGTCCCCAGCTTTCAAAACATTGTGGCTTTTGCCTCCTTTATTGTTATGTTTGTCCTTGTGAGTTTACATCCAATTTCCTTATTGTCAGTTTAGTCAGGTACTGGAAGGTATCTGTGCTCAATCCACCATCTTTAACTAAAGGTCTGTATTTAAGTCTTAAATTTTTGTTGTACAGCACTTCCCTACGTAATGTCACCCATCACATGGTGTTATAATTATTATTTATCATTTCTACATTTCACTCATTAGACTTATTTCTCATTTCTACATTTCGCTCATCAGACTTAGTCCCTTGAGGATAGGGATCAAGTCTTTCTCATCGCTGTGTCCCAAGAGCATCGCATACAGGAAATGCTCATGAAGATTTTCACATTTGCTAATGCCTATACTTGAGTCCACATATGTAACATGGCCCCATCTTCTCATCCGGGAATTACCTCTAGGCCTTTAGCTATTATCTAGTTTATTTGCTTTTCCACTGAATGTAGCTTGATAGAAGTTAGGACAGATAATACACTGGCCAAAATCCTGGGGAATCCCAGTGTTTCTAGCTAGGACTAGGCATCCACTGGGCAAAACCTCTTAATTCTGTCGTAGGGTTTTATGACACGAAGAAGCAGAACAGCAAGGACTGAAAGAGAAAACACTCTGAAGCCCAACTCCCTGGTCCCTAGGCCAGCTCCATTACCTGCTGACAGTGTGACCTGAGGCAAGTTACTTATTCTCTCTGTACCTCAGATTTTCTTATGTAAAAAATGGAAATAATAGAATCTATCCTTACAGGAATGTTATAAGGCTTGGAACAGTGCCTGACACAGTAACTGTTTCACAAATTTTAGTCATAACTACCATGCCTTTAAGCTGGAAAGCAGCATCTCCAGTTCAGTGCAAGGTGGTTTCTAAAGTCAAGAATGATACTCTTCATCTTTTTCACAGCTATGAACTACTCAAGGCTAGAGCCGTGGCAGAAGCAACGTGGGCCTATGTTTAAGCCTCTGCTTTATCTATTCAATTAGTGGGTGCAGAATTTCAGATGACTCACTCCAACCCACTTTCATCTGGAGGAGAGGGGGCAGGCAGGGGAGCAGGACTATGTACCTGTTCTCTTTAAATTAAACTTAAGGACAATCTTGGCAGAAGTCAGCAAAATGACTTGGACAACTTCTAAAGATCACTAATAATTCTTGGATCCTAAGATCTGTGAAATGGAGACAAAAAAGTGTCCATATTTATTATTTCCTGGGACATTTTGAAGATGACAGTTACAAAGCACTTCTGAGGTGCTTAAAAAAAAAAATTTGCCATTAGTGAAAGACATTTTTAGAGCTGTGGGCTACAGAGAACAACTCTTTTCACACTCATTCTGTGTATGTGATATACAGCACTCTCCCAAGAATAATGAGGGTTATTTTTACACTAGGATTGCATTGTAAGCTCACTGTTACTAGGTCAGCCACCACCTCTCTTGTCTTTCTCAGACTTGCCATTTTCCAACTTAAAACACTCACTTATATGGCTAGATCTCTACCAAAGACACAACTGATTTTAATTTGTTCTGGGTCATTCTGAAGCCTAGGCCAATCTGATTGTCAGACATCTACATGCATAAATTTTACCATCTGACAAAGCTACAATAAAAACCCTAAGCAAGAAAGGTCCAAAGACTTTTCCAGCATACTGCTGACCACAAATTCCTGATTTGACCGTTAATTAAAAATATGCACAAGCTCTTCCTTTTTCTCAACTTCCTGGCACAGGTGAAACCTTTACGAAGTATGATTGATAGCAAAAATGGCCAGAATTCTTGTATTCACATCCTCTGCAATGTGACTTTGTAGCTCCTCCCATTAAGAGGTGGAGCCTGGGCTGACCTCTGACTTGGCTGTGACCAATCACATGTCGTAGAAGTGATGCTGCACCAAGTGCTAAGCCTAGGCTTCAAGAGGCTTTGCATGCTTCTACTTACTGTCTTGGAATCTCTGCCTCTTCCTGTGAACAAATAGCTGGCCTGCTGGAGGATGAGAGATCGTATGGGCCAGGGCCAAGTCTGCTCAGCTGCCCCCAAAATGGCAGCCCAGCCAAGATCAGCAAAGCTGCATACCGTACCTGCAGCTGAACACTGACACATGAGGGAGCCCAGTGAGCCCAGACTAAGTTGCCAACCTGCATAAAAATCAGTTAAAAGAATGACTGTTGCTTTAAGCCACTCAGTTCTGGGGTGGTTTGTTATGCAGCATTACAGAGATAATGGATAACTACTATACCAAGGGAGTTGAGGATATCATTATATAATCGTTTGACTAGGCTGCTACATTTTTCCCTCCTACTTTTGAGCAATACACTAGGAATAAAAAAGTGTAACTTCTTGGCCTCATCTATAACCTTTAATGCAAGGTAGCTGGTTTTATGAAACTAGTGTTTGTGGGATTTCTTTAAGGCTGGTTTCCATGACATCACTCTAAAAGTCTAGGAATAAAATTAAAAGCTAATGCTGACAGAGCACTATGTGCCAAGCAGCAAACTCTTAAGATCTTTACATGTGTCAGCTCCTTTAATCCTCACAATAACTTTATGTGGTAAGGACTATTATTACCCTCCATTTTATAAATGAGGAAACTGAGGCTCAGCAAAGTTAAATTCCCAGGATCTCAGCTTCAGTGGTAGAGAGCTAGAATTCACAGCCAGGCCTTATGTCTCCAAAGACCATGCTCTTAAGCACTGTATCCTGCCTGTTCAGTGAAATGTGTGTGCACACACATGCAGAGTGGGGTCGAGTGTTTAGAAGCAGTCAGCCTTACCCGAGCCAGATGCAGAAGCATAGTCATCGTCATCAATAGGGTACAATCCCGAAGCTTCTTCAACAGAACTGTTGTCAAGGTACATATCTTTATCCGATGTCAGCTCTGCTCTCTGAGAAAGAAAAGGCAAGAGATTCAGGATGGTGAGAGATTAAGAAATGACCTTCTTTATCTTATTGCCCAGCTTTACACTATGGTTGGTGACTGCCCCTCCCCTTTCCTAGGGTCCTCTGAATCCACATTTCTGGCCGCAGCCTTCCTCAGGGCACCCTGACAACTTACATGAAATCAAGGGCTGACCACAGACTAATGCCCCCACAGGAAGCCTACATAGCCTAAACACCAATAGAACAAAGACAGCTTGGAGACCTAAGCACCTATCTCAGGCTTACTTCTTATATTCCACTAAGCTTGTCTAAATTTTGGGCATCCCAATGCTAGTTAAAAGCTATTCCAGGCATTCCCTTTGTCACAAAGTCACTGTAAGGCCCCCTTACTGGAAAAGCTACAAAACACTCAAATCACTTAAGACTTTCTTGGGGATGTATACAAAGATATTACGGTGCTTAGGCTAAATAATCACCCAGGGATCCATCAAGGCCCACCACAAACTTCCAGTCCTGGCCAAGCTCAGAGCTTTATCACTACAGATGAGAGCTGCCCAGTCATCCGGACAGTCCAGAACTTTCTGCTGCAGCTCAGATCTACGCTGAAACCAGGCATGGTGCCCTGCATGCAGTGGCACCTGTGGGGCTCATCCAACAGGGGCCAAAGCCCCTGCGAGCAGCTTCTAGGGCTCATTGGCTTAGCACAGCCTTAATGACAAATACAGATAAACCCACATGAGCACATTCTTTTCATATTACTGGCACCTGGTAATAGCAAATCACACACTTAATATGGAGAGGGATCAGTCACTAAGTTTACCAGTTCCACAGCTTCTTAGCTCTTCAATAAGAGTTTAGTATTAGTATTAAAATTCAACCTAATCCTGCCAAAAGAGTGACTTGCACGAATTGGAGATGGTTTTAGTAAATTGATATTTTACCACCAGTATCTCATGAAAGTCCAGAAACAAATAAAGCAGACTGGCAGCTTCTGAACAACATTTGTATTTGGAAACAGGCAATACTCATTATTGTCCTATTTTTAAAAATCACATTGAATGTTTGTTCCTAACAGAAATTATAAAAAAACATTTCCCTTACCACGTTGGCTTTCATCATTCGATTTCCTCTTAAAATAAAACTGTTCCAGCAGTCGCTGTCATTGCAACTTTCCGAAGAGGACAGACAGGTCCAGTCCTCCCTAACAGTAGTACTACTGTGTTTGCTCAAGTTTCAGACGCTGGCTAGAGAGGCTGAAGTAGCATGAGCCTGAGCCTATGCTCTCTGCAGGCCTCGGTGCCAACGGACAGAAAAGTATAGCAATCTGTTTTGTTTGTGCTATCACACTGGCAGATTCTGAGGCCTGAAACCTTAGGCGTTGGTGCGCCAGTGGCCTGGATTGCAGGCATCGAGTGACCACCCTGAGCCAGGAGTGTGCTGGAACTTTTCTGCTAGAATGGTCAGAGCTTAACTCTGCGATCTGAGGCTGTCCTGCATGACACCCATTTCCAAGGCTATCACCATTCCAGACTATAAACCCCAAAGCTTGTGAACTGTATCAGGATCCCTGTGTTCCCCAGCTTATAATCACCTTAAGTGACTCCTATTAGATGCTCAGCTCCTTTGAGGGCGAGGACTATACCCCATTCATCTCTCCCCCTTGGTCCCATCACAGTGCCTGGCATATAGCAGGGGCTTAATAAACACTCGGGTTGAAGCGCTCATTGTTTGTGCTCCCACCTAAAAGCCATTCTCAGTCCTGCTTGTATTAAACTTTGCCCTGTGAGCTTCATTTGGAGGACCCTCTGGTTTCCTCTCTTAAGTCTTGTCTACTACAAAACAGGTTCTGACTCCTCCAGCCCTTATATGTCCCCTAGTACTACTTTGTGGTTTTGTAGCATATGAACAGTTTAAGACATAAACTGTTATTTTTAATTGTTTCATGTGTGTTTGTCTTGCCCCTCAGCAGCGTACAGCTCACTGAAGGCAGGTCTTGAATGACCTGTGTGTGCTCTCTGTCCTTCTCAAAGTGCATGGATACTCAATAAATATTTGTTCACTGAAATTACTTAAACCAAGTTGGCCTTGGACTCAGGTTTCAGACTTAACACATGTCATAAGACCTCCAGGATTCCTATAGTTAAAATCTCTACATTTTAAGCCTAGGAGATCATCTGCCCCAAACCTCCCATATCTTGCACTTCATCTTCCTAAGTAACCTAGAGTCTTAAAAGCAAGCAAAAAATTCCCTGTTACATCAGTAACCTGTTTCCCTTTTCTTAACACTGAATGACTTTCATTTTCCTCTTGGCTCTGTCCAAGAAAGTTGATGTGGCAAGGGTAACACTAAGATACTTAATCCCTATGTGTAAGTTGAATTTCTATTCATTAGATGACCCAGCTGTCGGGATGACACATCTGTCCCACTAACAGGCAGAAGAGCCAAAAACGCCTCCTAGAGAATTCTATCCACCCCACAGTTCAGCCACATTGGGCAACCTGACATGCAAACTGACTTCCCCAGGACAACCACCTGCTTAGGAGGTAACCATCAGGCCTGTGTGACTATAAGACTTGGGGTGGAGGTCAGGCTTGTCCAGAGAAGCCAGCTTGCCCTCAGCCACTCAGGTTCTGCAGGGTTCCAGGATTGTTCTGGGGCTGAGGGGTCGTTTAATGTGTTTAAAGGCAGCTAAAAGTATTTGTTTCTCTGTCATTCAGTGTGGTGCAAATAATTTTAACATTAAGCTCATAGTTCTCTCCCACTCTGATTTCAGGGGCTCCAAGAACATAGGAGGAATTACCAAAATCCTTCCAGAGAGTCTAATTTAATAATAAGCAGCACCGCTTTCACTCTATGGCAGATAATGCTCAAAGAACAGCTCCATTGTCTTTCCCTTAAACAAATAACCCTTCCAAACATGACAAATTCCTTTTATGAAGGCTCCGTATTCTGCTGAAAGGGTTTTTGCAATTACAGGCTTGGAGAAGGAAATGAATTATGTACCAGTATTCCCTTGGGACAAGAAGGTGTGCATCTTTTCAAGACCAGGAAAAGGGGTGACTCAAAACAACCGATTTTATACGTGGTCTGCTGCACAGAGCAGAAAACCCAGAACATACTCTGCACACACTCACTTGCTCAATGGGACTGAGCTGCTGGAAGGAAATGCGCAGAGGCACAGACCGGAAGTCCAAAGCCGCAGCCTGACTGCAGGGTTTCATAACGACGTTGTTTAATTTGGGACTGACCATTGCTATGAGGCAGTGCCAATACTGTTGGCTAACAGGGTTCAGAGTACAAGCTGGAAGAAAAACAAAGCTGGTCTTTCAGACCTTTCCCCTTCGGCTGATGCAAGATGTGAACACAGGGGAGCAAAGAGAAGCTGTGGAAAGCAACGAGGTACAATAGAGAGGAAAATCTGCTGCAGACAGAGAGAGAAGGGTCTGCTTTATGCCATGTTCAGCCAGGGAAACTGAAGCACTACACCTGCCTCCATAGACTACATTCCCAAGCAAATGCACATCTGACTCAGTTTTGTATGCTCACAATGCCTAGAAGAAAGGCACAACACAGGTTTGTCTCCTAACTCCGTCCTCCTTCCTCAGCCCCACAACTTCAGCAAACCTCATTATCCTGGGCCTGGACCATCACTAAGACCTCCTGAATTGGCCACTGCCCAAGTCTCTACCTTTGAAGCCATTCTCTGCAGAGAGACCATTTTTAAACATAATCACATCACTCCTCTGCTAAAAACCTTTTACTAGCTCCCTGTCACCTACAGGATGACACAGAAACTCCTTAGTATAGAAAGAAGTTCTTTTACCATATGGCCTCACCTGCATTTCCAGTGTCTGCTGCTACCACTTTCTCCACCCAAACCCCAGGTTCTGAGACAAAAATCACCAAGAGACATGGTGACATATAAAATCCTAAGAGGAAATAAATCTCCTGAAGGATAGAAAACTGAGGAAAACAACAGTGACCTAGGCCTTCCACATTTGATGATAAAAGCTAGATTTTGATAGTAAAATGATTCAGCCCAAATGTATGATATTTGTAATAAAAATGGAAATATAAAATGTTGATGCAATGCATTAAAAACAAACAAACAAAAACCAAGTGTGCCAGTCTTGATTTTAGTGAGAAGCATTACAACCTGTCCATTTTCTCAGCAAAGACCATTTGTAGGATAGCAACGGAACAAACCTACTTGCTTGATTTTTCTCATATAGGTAAAGCCTACATTGAACAAATACCATGTTTCAAACTGCCAGTTTGGAAACGGGTTATTTAGAAATCCTAAGCCTTCCTTGAAAGATACACTTCCTTACCTACTAAGCGAAGGTCCTTCAAATGTTTTTTTTTTTTTTTTTTTTGGTCTTTTTCGTGACCGGCACTCAGCCAGTGAGTGCATTGGCCATTCCTATGTAGGATCCGAACCCGCGGCGGGAGCGTCGCTGCGCTCCCAGCACCGCACTCTCCCGAGTGCGCCATGGGCTCAGCCCCAAATGTTTTAAACTAGTGCAACCAACATAGTCGTCACAACAACTAAAACTCAAAGCAGTAAGTGTTAAATTTGCTTTATGGTTAAAACTTAGGTTAATAATAAAATCAGAAAGTAGAAAATCTAAACATTTATGAATACCCCAGGCCCCTGGACCCAACTTTCAAAAAAATTAGCATTTGAATATAAAAAGAAAATATTCCTGTGGCCTAATAATACATTTCTGAATCAAATCAGAGAACACAAACACCTAGATGATACCTCTTCGTTTTAGGATAAAGGCACATCCAGCCATGATTTGCACTTGAATGTGTATGAACTTTTATGGTGATTACAAAGTGCCAAACAGGCTCTAACTTCAGCTTATCTTTATCTTTACCTTATAAATATAAGCTTATATAAAGTATAACTTTAGCATACACGTCACTTAGTAAACTATTTTATTACTAGCTAACATACATTATTAAGAAAATGATAATTAGCTAAAAATCCCTCTCTGCCACACAATCACTCAGAGATGATATACCTGATTTTAAGCAGATACTTTGCCAATTCTGGCTTAGGTATAGCCCAAAAGAACATATCATTTTAGAGCTTGGCTGAACATTATAGGCACCAAGATAACCTATTTATTTCAAAAATGAAGAAACAGAACGCCACCGTGGCAAAGTAGCTCAAAATCATCTGGTCCAAGCTCTTGACACCTAACTCTGGGCTCTCTCTGCTGACTGTAATGCCCCACAACATGAATGACATCAGGCCATTCAGCCTCGGGTCCAAAAGGATTCACTGTAGCTGTTACGTGCTTATTTATGTGCCAGGCATTTTGTGCTAAGCATTTTATGAGCATTGGCTCATGTAATCATCTCAGTCTCCACACAGACTAAGGATATGAGGCTTGCCTGAAGTCAGACAGCTCAGGGCAGGGAGTCTGGACCTGACAGAGTAGGTCACTGAGAGTGACCAACAGGCTATGTCTACTTCTTACTCACCTTTTCTCATGATCCACACGGAATCATAAGAAAAGCCCAGAGAAGAACTACAATAGTCATAGTGAACTTTGCTTAATGCAGCATTTCCAGACTTTGACCATGGAAATCCTCCCTGCAGAATATCTATTTAACATCTTTCAGAACTCACATACTTGGCATCTTAGACAGGGTAAAATTACGTTAACAGTTTAGAGCTCTGGTTTGAGAGTTTCTTCTCTGCCTAATGTCCTGCAAATCCCCCACATGGAGAATGCCTGGGGCCATGTACACCAACTGCCATTCATTAATTTTTAGTAACGGCTTTACCTCTAACAAGCAGGTGCTCCATCCAAACTAAAAATGAAACAGACGGAAAGAACCCTATGTTTATTGTTAGAAAAAGATATTGCTGGGATATTCAAGGGAATATGTTACATATGGCCAAGTTTTAAGCACATACTATTGTATTTACAAGCTGTATTTAAGGGTTTGTTTACAGAGAACTAGCTGGTACCTAGCAATTTCACAGGCTTAGCCTACTATCCTGTATGTATTACCTACAAATCATCCATAGAAAAAAAATCCAAGGTCAAATGTGAGGTCACACATGAAAGAAAATTCTTAAATCCCCCCATTTAAGAAATTGTTAGGAAAGGCCTTTAGTTCAGAACTGCTTCAAACGTCTGTAATAGCACTTAATTATATAGAAAGCTAAAATCTCTTTGAGAAATACTTCAACATACCTTCCATAAAGTGGGAAATGACCTTAAATTATTTACTCATGCATATTAGGAAAATAAACCAATTCTGGGAAAAACCACAGCAGGTTATATGAAGGTAGAATCGTATTTGGGTGTGAAGTGTGAGGTACAAGGATGACTGAGACTGGTCAGAAAAATGTCAAATCACAGGCAACTTTGGAGATATTCCACTAGTTCCATAAAGCTTTTGAAACAAACCAAGGCCTGGGTGATAACAGAATTCCTACTGTATTTCTTTACAGTCCTTCAAGTCTGAACTACTCATTTGGAACACACCACTGACGTTGGATTTTCCTGTTGGATAGCTCAGAGAGTGGGAGTCTCATCTCACCACTTGGAATGTGTGTTCTTTAAAGAGGTCCAAGAACAGGAACCAGGTGTGATGCTTTCTGCACCCCTCCTTTGCCTCCCACTGTGCCCTAGGAACCAGTGGTAAAGGCCCAACAAAGCGTAGAAGTAGTCAAATGTTGATGGATTGAATCTAAGCTGTAAGCCATTTGGTGAAAGTAAACAACCATCCCTTGTAAAGAAGTTACATAGTTACCCCACATCTGGGAAAAATAGATCAATATTCTCTAGCCTGCTCTGTTTAAAAATGGGCAAACTGGAATTCTATCTTATTCTGTGAGGAGGACTGCTGGAAAAGATGTTTGACCTTAGAAGAAACCTCCAACTCATTAAGAATGCCTCCAAAGAGCCTCGCACAGCACTAGTCTTGGGAGAACATTCAAATGGCTGAAGAGTGTTTTAAAAGGTAGCACTGAGTTAGTATACTTAACTATGGAAATTCTCCTCTTTGTTTTAAAAAAGAACTAAACTTGGTTCAAAGCAGTCAGATTTCCTAAGCCAACAACGCTCAAATAAAATCTTTCAATAAAATGCTCAGTGCAATAATCAGCGTGCTAATCCCCCCTCACCCAAAAGAATCTTGCCAGAGGATTATTTGCCTCATGTAAACTTGTATTTTTGATTCAATATAATCAATATCATTTTCAGAAAAGGTGCCTCACTGTATATATGTTGGGGTATCTGGTGCTACAAAACTATTTTTCTTCCTACAAGGTTTATTGATTCTACAGAACAGTACCGGGTTCAATAAGTGGTTTGTTGGGTAAATTTAAAATAGCATCTCAGATAGGATGATCCAGAAGGATCTCGCTTGCTTATTTAACGGAATGACGCACCCTTCCCCCACCCGCAAGCATATAACACACAAAACAGGATGGAAGTCCCCTGATGTCATTTCTCCTTAACGTATAACTTGGTAACAATGAACAGCCCTGAGCACAAACACTGAGTATACACTCATCTGCCAATAGCCAACAAATCGGCACCACATTCTACAAACTCTGGTGGCCCAAATCTCTCAGTTTTCATTAGCCACCATCTCATGAGGAAGAGCCCTTACTGAATAAATCCAGCAGAAAGAAGTCTAAGCTTCTGCACCCAAATTCTTAGCACATCTCATACTTTGTAACCTAGAATAATTACAGAAACAATTAATAAAAAGCAAAATATTCCACCTGGAGAAAATTTTCACTTTATGCCCCTTTGTAACTTTAGAATTGGAAACACTTGTATTACAAAAGTCAATGGAGACATTTTTTAAAAATACCCTTCCTGAAACTGGTTTACTGTTCATACTAAACAAAAAAGTCTTTTTCTCAGGAACTAGGAAAAAGGCAAGTAGGGGAAAACAACAACAACAACAACAACAAAAAAAAACCCCAAAAAGCAGAACACACTGACAATTCTTATTTCTGTTTGTGGTAATGAGTTCAGATTCCTGATCCAGAGAGAGCAGGGAAGCAACCTTTGTACTGAATTAATTTGTTGGCAACAAAAATAGGGATCTCTGAAGCAATGTACATGAAAACAACGCCTGGGACTTTTTGAGTGGGACTGTGTTGAATATGCATGACACACAGAAGGAAAATGTTCATTACTTACAGATGTACTCCACATTGTGCTTTCTTCCTTTTTAGGAATATCAAACAGAGGGGAGCAAGAAGTTTGCAGCCATGTCATTACAAGTATTGCTACCTCTCCCCCTCCAAACTAGAATATTCCAGTATTTATTCTGCTATCCATATGACCACAGTTTAGACTAGAGTAAAAATAGAAGCCGTGTGAGCCTAACCTGAAAAGTTCCAAGTGCTGGAGAGGGTCACTATTAATAAATTCTAACTGAAATAATGAGATTCTGTTTCCTGGTGGAGTTTGGCAAGGGGGGGGGGGAAGATATTTGGAATTTATTTCTTATTCAGAAGTGTTCTGTAAAAACTACCATAATGGAAGAGACTCCAAGTCAAGCACAGAAAGCCAACAGAATCTGGTTTAGATTTAATAAATCCCTCTAAGAGTTTTTCAACTGCTACAATTCTAGGCCCCAAGGCACAACCACATATATTCCCCATACTATCCAGGGGCTGACAGAATGCCACAGGAAGCTTACTGAACAAGAAAATGGGAAAGACCTTGAGTCCAAAGGGCAGACCATGCCTTTCCAGGCTTCAGCTGTTGTGCTGAAAGAACCTGAATTCTGAGGCTTGCTGTAGCCGGTGGATGGAATTTCCAACTGAGCCTCTATTTCAGAGGTCAAAGCTAGAAGTGAGTTTGAATGTCAATAGGAGTATGGTACACTCTACTGCTGGCCTGTAAAGAGAAGCTTTAACTATGTAAAAGATTCCAACGAACAGAAATTGGCACAGAACCTTTGGAAATCACATTATGAAGAAATCACGTTAGTAATGTCTTTTAAGAAGCTATGAAATCTTTTATGCCATTTGACCAAATATTTCTTCTCTCAGGAATTATCCTAAGGAAATACTCTAAAAAGAAGAAAAGTTGGGGTGTTTACTAGGGCATTAAAGCAAAATCACTGAGATAACCACCTAAATACCAACTATACAGGGGTGAATATGTACGATACATTATTATGCATGATACACGAATTTTTTCAACATAACCATTAAAAATCACATGCCATAGAGCAATAAGGAAAAATGTTTATGACAACACATTAAAATTTAAAAAGCATATATTTAAAAAATATTTTCTAACATTACAACTCTATTAAAATTTCATATACATTTGGCCAAGAATTGAAGAGGAATGGAAAATGAAGAAAAGGTAACTGGTTAGGGTGGTTGGTCTGTGGGTGATTTCTTTCCTAATTGGTATTACTGTTATATTTTTGCAGTACATGTATGTTGTTAAATGTACAGAAAGCCCAAGGCCAAGGAGTCACAGTCACAAATGACCAGGGTCCAGCTTCCAGATATCAACAGTACAAATGAACTTCTGAAAACGAACACAGCTAATACATTCAAACATAGACATGCTCATATTTATATAAAGAATCTAAAGAAAGCATCGCGGAAATTTATGGGTATATAAATGACAAGTACTGCAACAAAAAATAACACTTCAGAAAAGTGCCACGACATCACAGAACAGTGAGTGCTTGGGCCACTCCTGATCCATTTCATCTGAGGTCACAAAGGCAAAAGGTCTAATAAAATGGATATTTAATTGCAAGATTCCAGGTTCTAAAACTTCCTGGGTCTAATGACCCATTTCATTAGTTACTCCGTGCTCCTGGATTATCTCAGGCAGAGGAAGTCACTCCAAGTCAAGGCAAGGTTGCTCAATTTCTCCGTAATCAAGCTCCCTTCCAGCTTAGCTCCAGCCAGCAGATTCCAATGAGCGCTGTGCCCCTGCAGGGCTGGCATGCCAGCTAGCCGGGCAGATGTTCTGCACTGCTCCTGGCCTTCAGTGTCCGTTCCATTACACTTACCTGGTCTGCTTATAACAGGAGCCTCTCCTGCTGATTACAGGAAAGCCTTTGAGTTGACAGTGACTATCTGATCTAGGATGACTTTTTAAATGAAAATGGCATTTGCAGCTGGTTCCTTAAAGACTGAAAATATTTCAGCACTTTGAAAAAAAATTTTTTTTTCATTTAAAAATCTAAACATAAGCGACAAAGCTAGAACAGAGGAAATAAACCCAAATGTGATGAAACCACTGATTTCAAACCTGGAGTTAAAACAATACTGTTCTAAACGGTGGGCTTTTAGTACCTAGTGCCAAGTCACCCTGGCAGTTGCAATGCATGCCCAAGAGATTATTCACATTCCTGTTATCTACTGCAAAAACACCCTGATGCTGTTCATGACTTATAGCCCCAGGCCCTGTATTTCTTTTTGTTAAGTTAGGGAACTGTTTTTGACCAAACTTTTTAACCAAGTAAAACAACTGACGAGGACCAAGCAGCTTTTAAAGAAATGGTTTCCTTCATAGAGGAACCAGGAAAAGATTTAAAGGTATTAAATCTATTATGAAATCCATCACAGACCCTACATGAAATTCCCAAGGAAATAAGGCCTCCCTCAAGCTGCACCATGGTGCTTGGGGCAGGATCATGAGCTCCTAGCTGCATTTTAGAAAGTGCTCCTGTTAGTGTGCAAAAGTGTTGTACATGAGAACTTTATCTGAAGATATAACATTTATGGCCTTGCCAAATGAGGAGGAAAGGAAAACTGTAGACAGTAATATTTTTTCCACAAACAATAAACCCTTTATCAGCCATGCAAACTGACATGTGGCCAAAGCCTTAAAAAATACAAAAAGTAACCTAATCCATTCCACCGCTGCCTTGTCTTTCTGATCTACCTCCATCAGAATCTATATATGAAGACATTTTGCTGATAGAATTATATATTCTTATCTTTATGATATGAGGACTGTGGAGGATGAGGAGAAAGAAGGAACTTGCAAGATGGCAAAATTACATGCTCAATTAAAAAAATAACATTTAAGAAGCACTTTTGACAATATGTTAAAAAAAAATCCACCACAGATCATTATTATTTTTTTGCCCCCAAATGAGGCTGATTTATGGTAATTCACTAGTGATAATTAAAAGTCTCAGTTGGAACACACTCATAAGCACCATTTTGTAAAATGCATTTTAGTTTTCTAAAAACATGGAAGATAATGAAAACCTAATAGTTAAGAGTCAAAAGTATATCAGATAAGTCCAATAATAAAAGAAGCTTACAGCTGATTCCACCAGTTCTATAGCAAGCCACACTAAAAGCCTCTGTGATGATGCAGCACCCAAGGGTGCTAAATAAAAAGTGATGATGCTAAACTTAACACTATTTTCTAAAGATTTCCACACTCTCCAGGACCTATAATTCTTCCCTTATTAATGGACCACCCCATTCCTGCAAATGCTTTCTGTAAAGCAATGATGGCAAGGTCTATATGAAAACGAACCCCACATCCCCTTTTTATTTATTTTTATTTTTTTATATATATATATATATTTTTTTGTCATTTTTTCGTGACCGGCACTCAGCCAGTGAGTGCACCAGTCATTCTATATAGGATCCGAACCCGCGGCGGGAGCGTTGCCGCGCTCCCAGCGCAGCACTCTACCAAGTGCGCCACGGGCTCGGCCCCACATCCCCTTTTTAAATAAAAGCCACCTGGTCTACCTTGTTACATCTTAATTTTCTAGAAAACAGAGTCTTACTGAGAATTACTCTGGAAGCCCTGTCTACATCAATGGTCTCTCACTCAAATCCCATCACATGCCTTGTGAGGATGGGACCAGTTTCTAATAGACTTAAAGGTCCCAGGCACACTTGCCTCCAGACAGTGCCTTTGCCTACAGAGGTGGCATTTATTATTTAATTGGTAGAGATCAGTGTGAAGCCTGAAAATAACACACTAATGGGCATGCATGTCTAATGGGCATGCATGTGTAGGATGACAGATGAAGACGTGTTCACTCCTCACTGACTTCAAGGCAAGAGTGCAGGACACGGAGATTGCAGAGCTATCAGTTTCTATTATCCCTAACTTTGACTGGACATACTCAGCTTTGGCCAATGCTCTGGAACAAAGACATCCTTCTGACTCCTCCCTTCTTGGTGCTTAACCTTATACACTACTTGTGGAAATATGACTTGCTACTCATCCCTCCTGCTTTCGAGACTGAAGAATGTGGCTGAACGATTAAGCTACCAGGGTAACCTCTTCGGCATGCATGCCAGCAATTCCCCACCTAAGAGCCTTTCCCCCTGCCTTGCTGCCCCAGCCCACTGGTGACGACCACAATCCCTTCAAGTGGTCACATTGCAGGGCAGCCCCCATGGAAACCCATTTGGAACTGTTCAAGCTCATACCAAAGAATGATGTTTTTAATACAGATTGTTCTTTTTAAATCCTTTACAAAAGCAGATGTAATCAATCGTGCTGGGGGACTCTGTAAAAAGCTGCCATTTAGAAAGCCCTAATATTGATTCTTTTCCCTTTCAAGGCTTTTGAGAAAACAAGCCCATGCTAAGAAACCATAATCAATTTTTCTAGACCTTGCTAACATGAAACAGTATCTAAATTTAAAGATATATTTTAAAATCACATAAAAACCATAGTAGATTTAAGAAACCCATCTGTTATCCTGCCTTTCTTTCAAGGAACATGTCTCTTTTTAAAAAAAAAAAAAGTCAGTTGAACAAATTCAAAATTAAATACTGATTAAACCTTGGCAAGTCTTCCAAGAATTATTTAGCAAATGACACTAGCTTATAGACAGGAGAAATTTGTCTTCATCTGAGATGTGACATTTCAAAATTTTAATCTGCAAGATAATATACTATTTTCTCTGTGCCTATTCTTAGAGAAAACTATTAACTCTAAGCCTGTGTTTATAGACAGTCATGATTCCAAGTGGTCACATCCACTTTCAAATACCAGAATATTTTAAGTCTTTTAACAGGAATTATGGTGGTGGATAAATTATTCTGTCAAACTCACCTTTCCACACCAGGCCTCTTAGAAACTTTGGCGTTTCAAAAGGCGAAACATCAATATTTAACGCTACAATCTGAAGAAAGAGCAATTTGGCATTTTCATTTAAAAATTATATTAAAAACCCTCACCAGCATCAACAGCCAATTTCCAAATTAGACATTAAGAAAAAGCACAATTTAATGTAATGTTTGTTTTCTGCAGTTCTGCTTAGAAGAAAAAAAATGGAGACTTTATTTTTGCCATATATAAAATGAATAAAGAACTAAAATCTAAGCAGACTGACAGCCCATAATACTTTGTGTCAGCATGGCACCTACCACATGAATGAAATTAGATCTGATCAAATCCAAAGAGCTGGCCAAAAAGTAAAAATCCAAAAAAACTCAGACTGTCATTTGCTTTGCTCCTAAATAGAGTAATTTCCATTTCAAGGGAATGAGCTGCAATTTCTGTGGCAAATATCTGATATTCATTCAGGTTTCACATTCCTGGTATTCAAAGGCCGCAGGAATTCACTGGGCAGATGGGTGTACAATTTGCAAATTTGTTAGTTGAGAAGTTTAACTCCCTCTCCACACCCACCCCATCCTCTCAAATTAGAAGGCCCCATTCTTTTTTAAAAAACCAAACTATTTAGTTTTATTTAAGCAAGCGCCGAGAGTTCTGTATAATTTCTATCACTAGCTGCTCAAGGGCATATTCTGTTGTCAAGCCATACCTCCTGGGGTGGTCATGCAGGGAGCATTTCACAGCTTCACTGGCCTGGGCAGCCTTTGTATGCCCAGTAATTCATATTAAACAACTTTTCTCCAGCAAATAAATCTCTGGGCTTCATCTCTTCCATTGTAAAATTGTCATGCCACAAAAGAGCTAAGCATTAAAGAGAAACGAGAATCAGCCTGGTCAACTAATTTCAATTGCATCCTTCTATTTGAATGCTTTTATTTGAATCAGGGCTAGCCAACAAAATTTTCTGTGATGACAGAAATCTTCTACAGCTGCACTGTCGAAAATGGTAGCCACTAGCCACTTATGACAATTGAGCAGTTGAGATGTGGCTAGTGCAACTGAGGCATGGAATTTTTTATTTTATTTACTTTTAATCATTTTAAGTTCGAATAGCCCCATGTGGCTAGTGGCTACCATACTGGACAGTGCAGTTCTAGAGAGAATTCTTAAACTGCTGTTGGAAGCCCAGAAACATCACAGCTGTCTACCTCTGCTGGGCTAAGCAGCTACAGGGTTAAATGCTTTCTCCTTAGAAAATAACTACATATTAGCAGAAGTCCTAACAACATAATTGCCTTTTCCATCACAACTCTCCCTCGGCATTATACACCTGGCAGAAAAATTAAGGAGTCTATCAATTAAGTCATTTAATAACTATTTATCAAACAACTGCTATGTGCTGAAATGTTCAATCATTTGCAAGCCTTGGAATGGATAGACGACTGTGGTACAGCCATACAATCTAATATTCTTCAATGATAAAAAGAAATGAGCTATCAAGCACCAAAAGACATGGAGGAACTTTAAATGTGTACTGCTAAGTGAAAGAAGCCAATCTGAAAAGGCCACATATTGTGTGATTCCCGGTATGTGACATTTTGGAAAAGGCAAAACTACAGAGACAGTAAAAAGATCAGTAGTTGCCAGGGGTTCAGGGAAAAGGAAGGAGGGGTAAATAGGTGGGGCACGGGGGATTTTTTTTAGGACAGTAAAACTACTCTGTAGGATACATGACATTATGCTTTGTCAAAATCCATAAAACAAAGTGTGGACCTTAATGTAAACTATGGACTATAGCTAATAAAAATATATCAGTACTGGTTCATTAATTGCAACAAATGTAGTGCACTAATACAAGACCCGTTAGCACACACTAATAGGGGAAGTGGAGGGAAAGCGGCCGGGGTGGGTATATGGAACGTTACGTGCTATTTGCTCAATTATTCTGTAAATCTAAAACCGTACCAAAAAAATAAAGTCTACTAATTATCACAAAGTCCAAATCCCTGGAGAATACCTAAGGTCTACCCAAATATTGCCCTGAGCAATTGGTCCCTTCTACAGTAGCGACAGGTTTTTGGCAAATCAGCACACAGGAGATGGTTCCTGGTCGCTAACAATGTGTGTACCTGGCTGGCTCACCCCTGTGGCATCAGACTCAACTAGCTGCACATTCCTAGACTTGTACAACTTATATGTGGCCCATCTGCAGTTGCAAAGGGTGTTATGCATATAATTTCATTCACTCACTCTTGCTTACGCTGCTAGATCAAGCAAGAAAGGAAACAGCCAGCAACAGATAGGGAAGTGCAGTGTTCCCTAGGAAAATGGCCCATTTGTCTACATGTATTAAATAAGAGTGGCACCACTGATCCATTTCACTTAACTGTTACAATCATTGGAATATTCCCTGTTGCATTACTATACTGCAGGGGATAAGAACTCCAGTAGATCCTGGTTTTTTGCTTTTTTAAAAAAAACTGAAAAACATTCTTGAGACAACTGGGAAATCTGAATACCAGAAATCTGGACATGAGAAGATATTATGGAATCATCATTAATTTTCACATGTGAGATTGTGTTTTGTCCTTACTCATAGGGATGAAAGCTGAAGTCTTCAGGAGTAAAGTATCCTGATGACCAAAATTTACTACTGATGGTACAATACCACCACCACCAAACAAATCTATATAGAAAGTGAATAAAGCAAATATGGTAAAACACTACCAATTACTGAATTTAAGTAGAGTCTACTGTCCTACTCTTTCGGCTTTTCTATATATTTGAGAATTCACAATTAAGAAGTAGATCACTTCCTTTTCAGAACTACATGTGGGGTAAGATCTTTGGTACTCTTTTGTCAGACAAACAAGCATCTGACACACAGAACAGTAGCAATATTTATACACATGTGGCTTTAATGGGATTCACATATGTATTGAAAAGGCTAAAGTAACACACTTGGAGGTAAAAATTACAGGCTGTGAGTGGCTGAGATATTACCACCAGGAAAACAAAACTTTGTCTCCTTGAATAAGTAAGGGAAAGTTATTAAACACTTTTGTCAAGAGAATGGAGTTTAGAACTACCCTCATATCTCCATCCTCACCAACCCCTTAATTTATTTAAACAAGGAATTGATGGTAGCATCGATACCTAAATTATTCACATATTATACATTAAAACATTAAAAGGACAACTTGAAAATTCAGTTGTACACTTAGAATTTGTGTACCTTTCTGGCTGTGTTATACTTCAGAGAAAAGTTGACTAAAACAAAGAAACATAAAGAGAGTAACCTAATTCTTAGAAAACAAACCTTTTCTCTGGTCGCAGCATTCTCTTTCATACAGGTTGCAATTACATGCATTTACAAGGCACACACCCAGTGGGTCTTGTGGTTCTTTTTCAGGCACACCTTTGTATCTGAGCACTGAACTCAAGAGATGTCAGTGCTCACTCACGAAACATACTTAGAAGGCTTTTTTGCATCTTATGGGAGCAAATCCCCACAGTTTTCAGGAAGGAAAAGGTTTAGATCTGTAGTTGTTTAGAATATACATGTACTGCAATAAGTTTTCTGTGGTTCTTGGGTTTTCCAAAGAAGTAGGTGCACATAGTAGGTGCTCAGTGAATAAATGAATTAACTCTTGACTTAAGTGGATACAGGTGGATACATTTAAAAGTACAAAATAAAGATGGAAGGAATTAAATGTCTTTCTCACAGAACAGCAGTAAGACTAGACTAGAGCCTCACTCAGAACTTTCAGTACAAAGCTTTCAGTTTGCTACGGAGAGGTGTGATTCCTAACACAACAGAATAAGGTCCTACAGACTGTATGGATAGCAGGCCTAGCTTTGCTACCTTTCAACTAGTGGAGATTTTGCACCTGGTTGTAGCTTGGGAGGAAGGACAAGAACTGCTGCTGCTGTGTACACTTACGTTCAGATAAACCACAGGTAGGCCTTCTTACTGCTGATAAAGCAGTTGACGTGTGGTGACAGTGATCTCTTCTCTCTTCACCCCAGCTTCCCAAGTGCAGACTCTAGGGGGTGGTTCCGCAACCAACCCAGGGGTCTTCCCCTAAAGATCTAATCTGTGTCCAGCCTTGCCAACCCTCCAGAAAAGCTAGAGCCTTGAGAGGCCCCCTAGGCTAAAGATGCTGGCCACTTTATATCCACCTAGGCCAAGGGTTAATTCATTCATTCACTGAGTAGCTACTATATGCAGGGTGGCTAAGATCACAAAGCTGAAGATGAGCTGACAGTGGCTACACACAGGGCAGGAGGTGTGAAGGGCAGAGAATAGGGGAAAATGAGGCATTTAGGGGACCAAGACAGGATGGGGAATTGAGAAGGGTCCTAGATCTGCATGGTGAAGGGTAGGGTGTGTGTTCAGGAACAGGAATCATAGTGTGAGATAAGGCTGTGAAAAGGGTCAGATTATCCAGGGCCTTAAGTGAAAAACTAGGAAGTATTTCATAAGCAAATGAGGAACTTCAAGGAGAAGATCAAATTTGTGTTTGGGAAGATCAGGATGGGTGCAGCACAGATGATGGATTACAGGGGCTTGACTGGAGGCAGGGTGACAGGCCATGTTATGGAAGTAGTTGTATAAGAAGTGCTAAAACTGAAGAACTAAAAAGGAGAGGATGTGGTCAACAGTATTAAGTGATGTAAAATCTATAGGTCCCGTCCACTGGTTGAATGAGAGGTAAGAGGATATACTTTTTTTTTTTTTTAAATGGCAACAGTAGCTGTTGTCCTTGCAATGCATTAGTACATCAGGCACTGTTAGCACTTTCCATGGATGAGATCCCCAAATCCTCCCAACATCCAACAATGCAGGTATTAGCCCCATTTTACAGCTGTGGAACCCAAGCCTCGGCGATCCCATGGCCTGCCCTCCATCACCCACATACAAAGTCTAAGCATAGCACCCAAGTTTCTGATTTGGGCTTTTGGATGAGGGGCAGAGACCTTCCCTAACATCAGGGGTAAAGGATGAGGCAAGCGTGGGGCTTGGGCAGCAAGTCGTGTGTGAGACGTGAGGAGCTGGAGGCGTAAGGAACGAGGATGTGCCAGCAGGAGTTACTGAAGTAAGAATTAGAAATGATACTTGATAAGGATAATTTTCTCCACTTATGTTGAATGACTGGATTCTGTAGTCCTCTTGGCCACTTGCCAGGTTAAGCAACACAGCAGTTGGAGGTATGGGGAAGAGAATCCAACCTGAAGCCAAAACACCTGGACTGAAACTCTGAGGTTGAGTTTGTCTATATGTAAAATGAGAAAATAATAATGCCAATCTCCCAGATTTCACATAAAGATTAAAGATGAAATGCACAAAATAGTTAATGTAAAATGTAAAAAACAAAACAAAACCCCCAAACCCAATACAAACAATTATTTATCTTCGTGTACATGCATTTGCTCTCTGCTGTTAAGGCACCAGGTTAAAAGAGTGATTGTTCCTCAAACTTGAGCCACCCCTGAGGAGGTCGCACAGCTTTCTTAGTCTGTGTCGGAATTCAGCCAGATGGTCACAGTGATCTGGCTGATCCTGACATGCACAAAACAAAAACAAATGAAGCTCATCAGGACTGAAAGAGAAATGAAGAAAGGATCTGTAGCTAAGCCTAAACCTAACCCCACCTTCACATAAACCTACTGAAATGAGGAGTTCCTTGAAGTTACAACTGACAAGCACAGATGACACAACACAAATGGACCACAGTATGTGCAGAGCTAAGAAATCTTCTAGAAATTGGGAGGCAGTTTCTGGGTACAGATTTCTGGTTTGTGGCTCAGCTATCAGTAACTACATAACATGGGGCAGAAACAGCCTTGGTCGTTTTTTTAGCAAATTAGCTTATACAGAACCTAGGCAATGAGGAACAGCTAGCCATCCCAGGGGAGCACAAAGCAACCACTCGACTTTTAAACTCCACACAGCCTAAGGAAACTGCAGTCACCTCTCCACTTCACACCGCCTGAGATGCCACCAGAACTATTTGATTGGGGAGTTCAAATATGACACAGAACACCTCTACAAAAGACCAGAGCACAAAGCAGTAAGCATTATTGCTGGCTGGACTCACTAGTCCCTGGCAGGTGGCCAGAGATATTTCAAAGCCCAGAAAATGCTTTCATGAAATGAAGCATTTTAGGTATTAACTGTCTTCCCCTTTAATATGAACGAATATTTTCCACCAGGGGCTCTGGAGTCAAAAACCATTAAGAAAAAGATTCATTCTGCAGCACCTCCTGTGGGGTCGCCTCTCATTGTCCAAGACCCCTGCTCTGCAAAAAGCAGTAATAACACACAACGAGGCCACCAAGGTGGACTCAGGAAACAAAATGGGGTGGCGGCGGCAGCCATGAGACTGCCTGAACCTGCACCAATAGCCTTTAGCAGAAGGATAAACAACCCCAATTTATCTTAACAACCCTCCCCTACACAGAAAGCCAACCCTTCAATTTACTTGTCCTGAGCCAAGACCTTTCCAAAAAGAAAAGTCTACCTGTGCAATAATAATAAATGCCCCTAGTGACTTGATACAGCCAAGAGCCAAGGGTGCTAATGATACTATTATCTCTCCCTCTGTGTTCTAAAAGCCACCAATCTCACAAAGACGGAGGTTTATGAAATAGGAAATGTTCAAGATACTGCCTTCAGGGTTTTTTTTATTTGTGACAGTTTTAGTTTGTGAACAGCTAGGTTTTCCTTCATTTCAACACAGATTTGTTGTCGGGCATTGTGCTATCAAGCCAAAAGGGTGGGGTGCTGTCCTCCAAGGTGCCCATTGATGAACAAGTTAATTAGAAAACAACATGGTGCATTCTTTGCTAGCACACTGGGAATGTCACTGGGGAAACGATCAAATTCCAAAACTACAAACACAATGTTAGCTTGAATCATATGAAACTGCTATTTTGTAGGTCAGAAATATCAGCAATTTCATATTGTTTAATCTATATGGGAATTTGCATTTTTATTGCTTTGTTTCTATTCTCAAGATTAATACAGAGCAGCAGTATCCAAACTCCTCACCATGGCCCATAAGACCCCCTTGCATGACCTGCGCCCTGCCCCTTCCCATCCTTATCTCATCCCACCTCCCCAGACATACAAGCTTGTTCCCACCCCTGGGCCTTTGCACCAGCTCTTCCTCTGCTTGAAACTCTTCCCTTAAGCCTCTTGTGCGGTCAGTTCCTCCTCATTTCATAGGACACAAATGTGACCCTCTTCAAAAGAGGTCTTTCCTGACCATCTTAACCATTACTCTCTACCCCAGCACAGTCCAATAGATGTATAATGTGAGCCACGTGTGTAACTTTAAATTTACAGACATATTTATAGTAGAATATTTAAATGTAGTAGTCCTAATTTTTTTTTTAAGTGAAATTCATTTTTTTTTTTTGGCTTTTGAAAGTTGTGGTAAAATATACATGACACAAAATTTATCATTTTAACCAGTTTTAAGTGTACAGTTCAGTGGTTTTAAATACATTCACACTGTTGTGTAACTATCACCACTACATCTCTCCAGATCTTTTTCATCATCCCAAACTGAAACTCTATATCCATTAAACAATAACTCTCCATTCTCCCTTCCCCCAACCCCTGGTAACCACCATTCTACTTTTTGTCCCTATAAATATGACCATTCCATGTATCTTATATAAGTGGAATAATACAATATTTCTCCTTTTGTGTCCAGCTTATTTCATTAGCATTCATTTTAATAATGTATTCTATTTAACCCGATACATTAAAAATTATTTTAAGATGTAATCAATGTAAAACTTATTAATGAGATAGTTTATGTATTTTTTTCACACTAAGTCTTTAAATTCTAGTGTGTCTTTTACACTTACAGCATCTCAATTTGGACTGGCCACATTTCACGTGCTCAATGGGCGCACGTGGCTAGTGGCTATCACAGTGGACAGCACAGGCCTGTTACATTACCTTGTTTTATTTTCTTCATTTGCCTTTCTCCACCCAAAATTATTTTTTTCTTTTTAAGTCTGCATGCTTTTCTCTCTCCCCTCAGCAGAATCTAAGTTCTCTAAGGGCAGAGCCTGTGTTTGTTTTCTACACTAAGCCAAGCATATATTAAAATTAATCATACAAATATTTCTAGACAAATATCTTTACAGCAGATGCTTTTAGAAATGGAAGGATCTGTTTCCAAAATATCACTGTGATCCTGTACTGCTGGGAAACATCACTGGAGACTACTAGCAATCACTCCCTTTGTCCAGGAAGACTAAGAGGCAGCTTGGGATAATAGTTGAAAGCCTGGCACCAGACTTGCCTGGCTCTGCCACTCACCAGCTGTGGGAACTCTCCTAACCTCAGGTTCCTCATCTATAAAATAAAAAAATAATAGTACATACTTTATGGGTTGTTGAAAAATTAAATGAGTTAATACATGCCCAGCACTTTTTACAGTGTCTAACACATAATAAGCACACAATAAATATCATCTAGTATTATTGCAGGGCCCTCCACAACTGAACTTTAAGTTTAATAGCTTAATTTTAACTCATTTAGCAAATATCTAAGCACCTACTATGTAGGCATTGTGTCCCCATGGCTCTTGCTCTTACAGGAGCTTACAGTTGGGTGGGAGAGATGGATGAGAACCAGTAACACCCAGGGGTAGACACTCAGCTAAGGGCGGTACACTGCACTCCGGTGCCCCACAGCCAAAGGACCTACCCCAGTCCCGGGGTGGGAGTCAGGGAGGTACTTCATGGAAGAAAGGATATCTAGGCTGAGAGTATAAGAAGAAGGAAGGAGGAGAGTGAGCATGAAAGAATATTCTATCATTCTTATCCAAGCACCAGCCACAAGACACTTCCCATCCTTCTCTAAAACCCAACGCTTTTCATTAGTCTTCATACTTCTAACTTGCATTACACTCTGACTTACGTCTGTCTACCCCAAACAGATGGAGAGCTCCCCATTTACCTGTTTCCTTACCATGAAGCAATTTATTGAATGAATTCACTTTTTCTTGTTTCTCTTCGGACTAAAGACTCACATGTCCAAAGGATGGCTGAGCTAAGGCTGTAGACCAGGGCTGTACTAACCAGCTCCTCACTTCAGCAGACCCACGCTCAAAGTACAGCATCTCACCAGTCCACATTCTACAAACTTGTAGATGTAAGAAAGGACGACGCTAACTCTGTCTCTGTGGTATTTACTCCTATCTACGAATCAAGAACTCCAAGCAAAAGCTCCACCTCCAGGTATTCCCATACTCAAATTATTGTACCTTGGACCCACATGTATCACCCCACCAACTACCTTCCCTGTCTAGCTAACACAGAGTTTTGGGGCTCCACCACCAGGCACTAATACTACTTTAGCAACTGAACAGTAACTTAGGATCTATGACAGGTTTTGATTATGTTTTAAAGAAACATTATGAAAAAAATTCATTCAAGCTGCTCCTTGCTTTTATTTAAATCCACTTTTTGAATTGGACACTGATTTTGTTCATTATAGTCAACATTTCATTTTCCACCCCCACAAGCTGTATTCTTTCACCACAGGACATGCCAAGGGTAATTATGAACTTCTGAGGAAGTGAGGAAAAACCCACAGGCTTTGCTGGAGACAGAGGGCTTACCTGCCTCATACCTTGTATAACTTTATAACACAAAGCAAAGCAAATTGAGGCAATTCTCCTTTAAGCTTATTGAAGTTAAAACACGA
The DNA here is from genome assembly GCF_027409185.1 of Cynocephalus volans. Classification (NCBI taxonomy): domain Eukaryota; kingdom Metazoa; phylum Chordata; class Mammalia; order Dermoptera; family Cynocephalidae; genus Cynocephalus; species Cynocephalus volans. The sequence continues at coordinate 50,950,685 of NC_084474.1, forward strand.
AAATAAGCATTATTGCCATATACTAGGAAAAGTGCAATTATGCCTGTGTAAGGAAGCAGTGGGGAAAAATACAGACCTTCTAGTGTGCAGCAGACCAGGATTCAAGTGATGGCAATACTTTATAGAAGTTTCCTCTTCTAAAAGTAAGGATAATATAATAACCACCTGCACCTACAGTGTCTAACAGTACCTGGCACATAGTAGGCGCTCAACAGATGTTACTTCTATTCCACTTCTCAGAATACGGGTGGGTAATGAAGCTTTTGTGGGAAAAGTAAGTTTAGAAAAAAATATCTATGACATCTAAATTATTCTTGGGCTTTCTTAATCAGATTAATGTGGCAGAACATTCCCATACTTACAACTTTTATAATAAGATGCCATTTTCTCTTCAAACTGCAGTTGAGAAATAAGAATTCTCTATTTTTTTGGCTGCCAGAATTCTTGAAGTCAGGCTTTGACTACATTTGAACTGAAGCCATTATAGCCATGAGAGCTTATTAATAAATGATCGCTTGTGTAAATTTTAGAAAACAAAGATATATTAGGACATACATACATAACATAAACACACCCCTCCCTAAATATAAATGGGATTAAGGTATGAAAATAGGGCCCATGTGCCTCAAATGACAAGGTCAGAATAATTAGAAAAAAAAAAAAAAAAAAAGACCACCAATCTCACGGAAACTAAGAACAATTAGCAAAAATATGTTTTGGTATGTATGAGTATATATGTTATATTATGCTAGCTGTATTTCACATAAAACTAATAAGTATGACAGTTATTACAAGAGCTTCTTTAGACATGTATAGTATGTCCAATTAAAATCTGTTAAAATGGTCTACATTTTATTATTTTGCAGATATGTTGAAAGCAGCTTGCTTGAAAACCCTTGCACAACCCTTATCATTCTAATGAATTAGCTGTAGTGTTTGCTTCCAGAGCTATAATACCATTAATAGTTTTATAACTCCATCACATTAGGAGGAATTAAACATTTAAATAATCGAGAAATATTTAAAGGCCATGAGAAGGTTTAAGTTCATGAATTGACCAAACTCCAATGTTTTTACATGAAATGCATTTTTAGATTAAAATTCCACATTTCTTTGAGAGGAGTATCTAAGAAGCCCACAATAAAGTCAGCCACCAGACATTTTAGCTGGCTGCTTTATATCCAGGACACATTTGCACATCATCCCAGTTAATGCTCATTGTGCCCATGGGAAGTAGACCAGGCCGCCATCATCATCCACATTCTACAGATGGGGAAAGTCCTGCCCAAGGTCACAGCACAGCTAATAAGTAGTGTACGAGGCAGGAAAGCAGGAGGAGTCAAGCCCAGGTCTGCTGGGAGGAATGTCCATTCTACTGTTCACAACAGCAGGAGTCTTCAGTGGCTAACAACTCAGCCCTGTCGACTGGCTGCAGAACTGACTTCACAACTTCCTGGTCATAGTCCCTCCACTGCCTATGCCTTCCCAGGGGAAACACCCACACACTCAAAACATACCCAATTTCTTCACTGCAGTTCTCTATGTGGCCTTTCCAGTCAGACGCTTCTAGGTTTGCAGAGGGAATGCAGTTGTTTTCATTGTATGTGAAACGTTCATATGATGGTGTCAGGGAAAACTGAGACACAGCCACAAAGGCTATAGCTTTTGAAGCAATTGCTGCTGGGGTCCTGGATTTTCGATTCTCTGTCCCCCCACACCATGCTTCCCACCATGTCTCTACCCTAATATTAGACCACATATGCATGGAATATTAGGATTTACGTATGTTAAACTCTATCCCAAACCTTATTAAATTAAGACAACCTAAATTCAGGTCTTCACTATAGAGAAACAGTGAAGACTCTTTTTAGTGCAATGATCCTGTAAGACTCTGAAATATCTTCTGCATCAAAGATTAAGTCAGATTCAGAATGGTCTCAGAGATCAGTGTGATTTATCAAGACCTTATCACATTTACCTACACAATAAGAGATTGAACTTGAACATCTGTAAGAAAACTTAATTCTAGAACAAAGTCTGAGACATTTTAATTTTTAAAAAACTGATTAATTCACAAATGGCAATCATAGACTCAACCAGGCTAACAATAAACAGACATCCCATTTCTAAAACAAACATCAGAAATAAGAGCTTAGTGTATTCATGCTTATTCTCATTTGAGGATAATAAACTATAACTAAAATACTTGGCAGGTTTCATGCCTTTAAAACACAGGCTTAACACATTGTAATTTTCCTAAAAAGTACTTTCCTTTCCTCAATGTACAATTTTTAAAGAATAAATAAATACACCTGTGCAGGAAGGAATATCCCATTTCTAACTTATCAAAGTCTATGAAACAGAGTGAAGAATGTGCAGAGACGGACTAAAATGCAGCAGCAAACAAAGTTCATTTTCTAAATGATCACAAAGTTCAACTTCCAGGACAGCGGGCAAGGTGCTTCCCCAAAGAAGGGTTAGAGCAGACTTCATCACTTACCTACAGAAGGTAATAAAACTTGTCAGATGAACCTCAGAAAAAAAAAAATCTGGAATCTTGAGGCATTTCCTTAGAAACTTTTATTTCAAGTCAGATATCAAAAGTCTAGAGGTGTGTAAGGGAAACAGGTACATTCACCAATCAGAGAGTACCCTTCACATGTTCCCTTTAGAATCCTTCACAAAAGAAGCTTCATTAAATTAGAGGTCCTTGACCTCTCTGTGGCAGCTAAACCACATTCAACCAACACAGCCCTGCACAATGCAACTGTAAGGAGAAATGAAAAATCTATTAGGTACAGATTACCTTCTAAAAAAGTTCCAAATACCCTACTCAAATCACTTCACTCTTGGACATCACATCCCCTTGTGAAGTTAAAAGGACTAAAGTACCTTAAATAGGCTATTGGCCTGGACAGAAGCCATGTACCCATGGCCACAGTGACTTCCCACCCCTCCTTCCCTACCACCACTGACAGCACAGGGGGGTTGACACTTCTATTTTGAATGAGACAAGAGAACGATCCCTACATTTAACAAGAAGACTAAAGTGTAAAGCCTTGCCAGTACAACTGGGGACACCTGAGTTATTTGAAGAGTGTGATAACCAAGCCACCAACCTGCAAGACTATGGCTGGGCCTGGTAACAGAAGGAACACAGATGCTGGCACAGCTCGGCTAAACTGCTTCTGGAATACAGGCCTGTAGTTAGGTAATTGGCAGTTGACTAGCTTTAGAGACTGCTGGTCTGTCATGACAGAGTGTAGCCATCAGTGGCTCATGGCTAAATATGGCAAGTGTCCTCACCCAATATGTGGACAGGAAAGAGAAGTATAACCCTTAATTCAAAAGTGCTTTTACGGACAAAGGGCCTGTCAGCTGGCACAGAGTAGGAGCTCAATGTGTGTTTAAGCTTAAAACACAGTTTTAGCATTGTTGTACGTACAATCCAATGCACAGATCTGAATAACCGACAGCTTCCTTATGTATTCAATGTATCTTTTAAACAAAATGTATTAAATACGGACTGTAATACTTCCACATCAGCTCTGAGAATTGCTCAGAAGAGTAGTTCTCAAGGTGGGGTTCCTGGGCCACGTGGTACATGTTAGGAACATAAATTCTCAGGCGCCACCGTAGATCTACTGAATCAGAAGCTCAAGGGGTAGGGCCCATGGACCCACACTGTAACAAGCCCTCCAGGTGAGTTTGATGCATGCTTAAGTTTCAGAATGACTGGCTTAGAAGTCTGGGAATAAAGACATAAAAGTGGAAGAGTACAAGATATTTACTGGAAACAGGGGGAGGGGAAGGGCACTCAGTCAGGTAGCAAAGAGCATGAGAGGATGTACCAGAAATAAAGGTGAATATTGGGTAAAAAGCCAGTGAGTGCTGGCCTAGGAAGCCCAAACTCTTCCTACCTGGAAATTGGGAGCTCTTGAAAATTTTGGAGGCAGGAAGTGAGATGGTTAGAATGGTGGGTGAGGAAGAGCCAGGAAGATGGAGGCTATTAAGAAAGCTGATCTGAGCAAGGCAATGGAATACAGATAAAGGAGAGAATTATAAGGTTTCGGCACAGGAACCTTCAACTAGACTTGGCAACAGAGACATCTCGCAGACACCATTTATAGAAATATCAATGGAGAATGTAAATTTGGGAGAAGACTGACAGATTTTACTGTTGGTGTTTGAGGTACCAACAGGGTGTCAAGAGAAAATGTCCATCAGGTGGAACAATGGGACAGTAACTGGACAGGAACGAGCACAGAGCCAGAAAAACAAAATTAGGGACGTTGTGTGTCAAAGTGATGGTCTGAAGTCACAAAGCTAGGTGATACTGCTGGGGGGAAAATGTAAAGAAAAAAAAGAATGGAACCCTACTGCAGACATGTCTCCTCTCCCAGTCACTAACCTGTTACTAAATTAACCTTGACCTCCACAAAAGAACTGAGTCCCCAAATAGGAAGCCTGGAATTTAGGTTAGCCTGGAGATAAGGAAGAGAAACGGGATAATTTAAGTACAAAAGCTCTGTTTGAGAACAATCTTAATTTTATTTTAGTTTTCACTAAGATGAAGAATTGAAGGGGAGGATTACCAATTATAATTGTTTCAATGGAATCCCTGCTTCTAGGAGTTACACAAAATTTGGCCCTAATTATCTCATCAATTAGAATGAGTGTGTTAGGAATGAGGAGCCTGCAACAGAGGAGAAAATGAAGAGAGGACTCATTGTCATTCCACTGATGCAGAGCCTCTCACTTTCACTCTGATCACGATGAGTCCTTTCCACAGAAACTCCCATGGCTACCAAGACCCACAGGGACTGAGCCCTCCATGCCAGTTCCTGGCTGTCCTGACTCCCCAGGCTGCCCATGGCCTTCAAAAATCCTGCCAAGGGCAAGAAACGGAGTCGGTTCCAGTGAAAGATGCCACCTCTTTTCATCTTTAAGTCACTAAAAGGTTGTGGACCAGAAACAGACCCACATAAATACAGGTTACTGACCTTCGGCAAAGAAGCAAAGGAAATACAATGGAGAAAAGATGGTCTTCTCAACAAATGGTACTGGAACAACTGGACATCCACATGCAAAAAAAATGGATCTAGACACAGGCCTTATACCTTTCACAAAAATTAATTCAAAATGGATCACAGACTGACATGTATGGAAAACAGAAAACTATAAAACTCCTAGAAGATTAAAACAGGAAAATCAAAATGACCTTGGGTATGGCGATGACTTGAGTTACAATACCAAAGGCATGATCCATGGAAGAAATAATTGATAGGCTGAACTTCATTAAAACTAAGGACTTCTATTTCTGTGAAAGACACTGTCAAGAAAATGAGTGGACATGTCACAGGCTGGGATATTTGCAAAAGACATATCTGATAAAGGTCTGTTATCCAAAGGTTGTGTAGCAAACAGTCTGCCCTCATACTTGTTGGGGCCACCTGGACACTGTTAAATAGCACTTACTTGGCTTTTACCTCATCTTTCTCCCATTCCCAACCCTGGGACCGTTGTTCTTAGCTGGATCCTTTCACCACGGGTACCCAAATATTTCCACAATAATGCATCTCAAATTCAGGAAAGTAACAAGGAAAGCTGATGTGGTAAGGAAGAAATCTGCTTTTTAGACATGGTAAGAACACCTTCATAAATGTACTGAGGGACACTGCACTGTGGGGCCATTTAACAACTATGAAATAAACAACAGTAGTGTCAAGCGGCCTGTGAGTAACAGCTATCTGGAGAATACACTCAATCAAGACTACCCACACACCCTGTACAGTAAGGCTGCTGTGAATTCCCACTTCCCCCCCAGGTCCTTTGGGAACCCAATGCTTGTTTACACAACAGTTCTAAAACATGCAGGCCCAAGGACTACCACCACAATATGAAAAGGTGCTCTGGTGGCATGTTCTTCCTCTCACTACTTCTGTCTTTCAGGGGAACTAGTCTTCACGTCTTCTCTATGTCAGGTGCATGCACAATTTCATGCCTAGAAGAAAATCTCCCTTGCTTGGAGCAGCACATACTGGGCACACTTTTACACGGACAACAGAAAATACTGAAAATTGGAGGGTAAATAAACACACCTCAGTTTGATTGGCTGTGTTTTCCTGCCAATGTGGGGGACTGCCTGGTCTAGCTTAGAAGAGCTATTTTATCTTTCTTTTTACATCAACCTGTTATGTAGGGACTATATGGATAATTGTAATGGATCCATGAATGTCCTGATGTATTGTTTTTGTAAAATCAAGTGTATGTGTATAGCTTTCTTCAGATTCTCAAAGGGGTTTATGATCCAAAAATAGCATAAGCACTACTATACTAAGTTCTACAGGAAAATCCAGAAAAACTCCTTACATCTTAAAAGTCAAATCTTAAAATCACATGCATAATAAAACCACAGTCTTAAAAACAAAATCTTATGCATGTTCATATAAGCAATTGTTATAAGCAGTTTTTTCAGGTTATAGTACTAGTAAGCTGGGATTTGAACCTAGCTCTTCTGATACCAAAATCCATAGCAACACTCTGTAAAATGCTAGTTTAAAAAGATACCAATTGGACTACAGAGACAGAAATTGAATTAGTGGTTGTCTAGTACTGGAAGGGGGTGAGAATAGTAGGGTGGCAAGAGGGGTAACTGCTCGAGGATGCAGGTTTTTTAGAGGGGTAATGAAAAACTTCTAAAATTAGATTGTGGTCATGGTTACACAACTCTGAATACACTAAAACCCACTGAATTGTACAACCTTTAAATGGATGAATTATATGGTGTATAAATTATATCTCAAAAAAGCTGTTAAAAATCAGTTAAAGTTGAGGGGGAAAATGAATTTTTGATATTTTGTTATCTTAAGATCAAAATTAATACCAACTCAAAAACTAACACTTGATCTAGGTGTTTTTGTTTCCCCAAGTATTTATAATTCATTTCACATTGGGAAGTTCAGTAGTAACTGGAAGAGAAAAGTTGGCTTCCTATTCCTGGACTGATTTTAACTTGGTTAGAATTCTGAAGAACTCCTGAGTTTCATCTATCTCCCTCTCTATAGAAGGGGGATTTCAATACTTATTTACACTCTTAACTCACAGAGGTATAAAAATCAAGACAAATCCTAATACTTAGAAAGATGTAATCACTATATCATAACTTTAGGCTAAAAGGATAAGTGGGAAAAACCAAACTTCTTTAAATCACAAATCAAGCTTCTTTAAACTGCAGTTTCAGTCTTGTCTTCAGAAATTTTCAATGGCTTCCTAAAAATCCCAACTCCTCTGCCTGGCCTCCCAACCCCACATCATCTCTCCCCTTTTCTCAACAGACAATCTTTACAAGGTAGGTCTCGTTCCTCACTGTCCCAAACTCAGCTCCATCTCCAAGTCAGTGAAGATTCTCCAGCAGTTCCTTCCTTTCTCCCCTCTTGCTGTCAAAATCCTCGCTCTTTCAAGCCGCACCTCAAGTTTCACCTCCTTGGCCCATTCAGCCCTGACTTCTCCTCTCTCATGTCATCAAATTCCACATAGTCCCTATTGACCATTGTGTCAAAGACGGCAACCTCGTTTCCACTGTTTTTTGGGGGGGAGATCCCACATAGCAAGCACCCAGCCTAGAACTGAGCATGAAGTAAATGACTTAGTCAAATTACTGTGAGTAAATTTACTACCCAATCACATTAAGTCATGCAACAAAAGTCTAAAAATAAACCAGTTCTTCCCCAAGCAATCCATGAAGTGATCTGGAAATCATTTTTATATGTGACTTTAAGAGATTTTCATTGAGGTGCTTTACCAATGGGTATCACTTAGTTTACTACTGCACAGCCACACGAAAAGAACTGGTTCTCCAAAAGCTTTGATTTATTAAAATGTTTCAAAAATGGATACTGATTTATATGGACTTATTCCATTAAAAATCACATTCATTCATTCATTCATTCTATAAATATTTCTGAGCACTAACCAGGTATCAGGAACGTAGTTATGGAACTCTAAGCCAACTTCAGTGAAATTCAGAAATTCTTTGTTGTTATATTTTCCTTAAAAAGATCTGCTCCATACATGCCCAAGGTACAAATGAAGACAACAACCAACACCAGCCTACACAGGCAACATACCTACCAATGAAGGACTGTCAGCTGATAGCCACAAAACCACTATTAGCCACCTCCTTTGCATAAGCATTGTTCCCGGTCACCCAAATCTTAAGCCAGAATCACAAATTCTCTCTCCTTTCCTAAGAGCCAGGGCAAATCCAGCTATTTTCCTCTCATCCCGTCTCTACCCACCAGAAAAGAAGCATGTATCCACCTTAGTAAACCACTTCTAAATGACACACAGCTCTACTCTACACTTATAATCTCCTCAACCACCAAGAACAGGATGGATCCTTCTCTTAGACGGGTTACATGCAATTAGAACTGCTCTAACTACTCATGTGTATCAATTATGGGCTTTATATACAAAGCACACTGAATGTAGACATGGTTTAGATACGCTCTAACATCTATTCAGGATCAGTTTAAAGTTCTCGTGTTCCTCCTGTACTTATGTATCTTCTTGGAAAAAATCCCTCAGCCAGGCATTTTAGGACCTTCCTACTACACAACAGAGCTATTGTGTTCTGGTTTAGGGCAAGTCATTGAAGAGATAAAAATAGTGTTCAGCAAGAAATGGCACCATTCTTATAAAAAGACACCAACTGACTCAACATGTGACAAAATATTTAATTGATAAAATCCTAAAGCTGGTTAAAAGAAGAGCAATAATTTCCATGTTTTGTTTCTTTTTCTTCTAAACATAATAAAATTTCTTGCTAAAGCTAATATGTAGTTAACTTCTCAAATTACAAGCCCCAAAGAGGAAAACATAGGGTGACGAATATGAAATAATGCTACAAAAATAATCCAAACCATAAACTTTTTAGTCAAGTTTGACTTTCAAGTAGGTCACTTAATCACATAATTAGTATGTGTATATGTGTGTTGCAATATTCTGTAAATTCATTCCAACAAACTACATTTTAGCTATAAAGCTCAAGAAGAAGTTGAAAGGTATAGCTTTCACTAAGTTTTAACAATTTGTTATAGCTCAGGCTGGAAACAGATTATTCTTAGAGCAAGAGAAAATTTATACTATCTCAAACTTTCCCTGCAGCAGGCAAAGAAGTTAAATATGTGGATTTGTATGAGTGCCTCAGCCTGCAGGGTGAATAAGGGAGTTTGAAAGATGAACAAAGAAAAGACACTGGTGCAGAAAATGCTATTACATTTGAAGAGTAAGGTTTATCTGGAGTCATTGAGAAGTGGGCCCATTTCCTGAAAACTTTCAAAACCATGAAGTATATTATACACCAAAGGAAAAATTTTAAATCTGGCCCAGTTTATTAAATCCTACCAATGACATGCAGTTTGTGTTTACATGCTTGTGCAGTTCCCCTCACACTGATATTTATTATCTGTGCATGCTGGAATCATTCTCGTTAATCTGTAAACATAAAAAAATGCCAAGATACAGAAATGAAGAGGCCAACAGGGCTACAACACTTCACTCACACTCAATATAATATTGGTTAATTGAATGGAGTTGGAACTAAACAATACAAAGGATTCCTCATTTGTTCAAACCTAGCCAAGTTCTAACTGAATTCCATAGGCTCCCTATGATTCTAATGATCTAAGAAAGAAAACAAAGTCTACATAAGTGATGAGTCTTTGCATCATTCACTTATTCATTCATTTATCCAAATATGTGGGTACCTCTTATATGTCAGGCATCAGGCTAGGGGCCAAGAATACAATCAGTGAAAAATTGGTCAAAGATCTTGTCCTTCCAGAGCTTGGTCCAATGAGGGAGACAATCAAGTGCCACAAAAATAAATCAGAATCAGTGCTTCCAGTAGAGAGGGAAGCAGAGTTATAAGAATGTACAGTGGGGTACAATGGGGCAAAAATTTTCGTGAGCCTCGAGGATAATTAGGCCTAAACTAGGAGAGGAAGGAAAGGAAGGAAGAGGGGCAAGAGGAGGGAAGAGAGTTCTATGCAGAAACATCAGTTATGCAAAAGCCCCCCCGACAGAGGACAGGAAAAACTGTCAAGCAGCCTATGCTGCTGCTGGCGGAGGTCAGGGAACATGGTAGGAGAGGACAGAGCAGAAGGCAGCAGGCAGACCTGCAGCCCTGGTTAAGAATTTGTCTTTATCTTAACATAAAGAAGAAAAATCCAAAAAGCTTCCTGTGGCATAGGAGAAAGTGAACTGTATCCCAAATTAGACAACCTGAACCCAAGTCCCAAGTGCTAGTTCAACCACTGGTGGGATGCCTGGCATCCTTGGGCCCAATCTCTGTCCCATCAGTGTATCAACTGAAGATAATAACACCTATCTCAGAGCATGCCTGTGCAGAAGGAACTAGACAACAGAATACGAAATTGCTTTGTAAAGATAAAGTGTTCAGCAAATTAACAGCATTATAACTATAGATTTTTCTTAACTAAATATTGGAACATAAATTATGATGTGCTTACAACCTTTTTTCCCTTTAAAATCAAAGACAAATTAAGAAACAAGTGCCCAAAGATGTTTAATAGTTTTAAAAGAGTATCCTAACATTCTAATACTTGAAAGAAATGATATTCACAAAACTCAAGACTATTAAAATTAAGAAGTTAATCTGCATTATAACTTTACAGATGGCAGGCTGCTCAGATACTTACATATACACCAGAATCTTATATTTTAAGTAATCATCATGGGAACTTCCTTAGAAACATATTCCTGGCGCAAATCCAGAATTGTATATCATCTATCAATTACCCTATTACAAGAGCACTTCAAAAAGTTCATGGAAAAATAGAATTAAAATATAAGATGAATCTTTCTACAAACTTTTTGAAGTGCCCTCATATGTAGAAAACTTAGAGGCAAACCAGACAGAAAGATTAACGGTCTTTGTATAAAATGAAATATAAATAAGTTAAGTACAAGTGGGTCTCACAGGCTGAAGGCCATATTCTGAACCTGCATAATAAAGAAAAGAATAACACTTGTGGTCTTTAAGATAAATAAATGGCTGTATTATTTACTCGATTATTAGTGTGTGCAGTTCTTGCTGCCAAAAATAGCAAGCAACAAAAAAAGAGCAAGGTGCTCTAGAACTGATGTTGGTATAAATTTAGCTTATCTCTACAACTTCCCATTACCCTTATCTCTTCCTAAAAGGAAGATATTAAAGCAATCAAATGTAGTAGACCAAAATTCGAAAATTAAAAAAATGTTAATTTAAAAAAAAAGTATAACTTATGAGTCATTTTTAGTTATAACATGCTGTAGGTATTCTCAAAAACTGTTAAAATATCAAAATAGAACACTATATTAAAATGCTATAAAAATGCACTCTCATATACAACCAGTGTGGATAGAATATATATTTATAGATTAGCTGTCAAAATTGAATGCCTGTAATTAATATTTTCTAAAATTAGTATCACAGAAATACTGGTTTATAGGGGTTAAGTTTATTTAAAAAGTTATGCCTCATAAAATATTTTCATTTCAAATATTAGTCAAACGAAATTTATTTTATGTCTTTCAGCAATTTCTCCCTCAATGTAAAAGGGCATTTTGTAAAATGCGTGTCAGACTTTTGCATCATTTTTAAAACTTGAAACTTGTATCACACGCATATAACCTCATGCCTTAAACTGCTTTCTCTTCATCAGTCAGGTCATAACATAGCTATTCGAGAATTCCTGAAATACCTATAATTCTTTTTCATTCAATACCAGAAAACTCTTGGAAACAATGAACTGGAGAAACATCACTTTCTAGCAAGATGATTCAAGACACCGAGGAATTTCATCATTCAGTCTCCTAATTTGGGAGCAGTGGGGCAGGGAGGATACTATATGAAAAGTTAACTAAATATACTAAACAATTGTCAAGTCTCCCTTCTAAAGAACAACATAACCAAGAAATAAAATTGAGTCTTCAAAATAGCATAAAACTACTTTAGTTATATGATATCAACAGTGACAAAAGTCTCAAAACTCCTTTGTCCCTGTTAGTCTTGAATGCAGAGGAAGACACCCTGTAAGTGGGACTATTAAAAAATTTTGTTAAAGTAAAATTTAAGATGTCGCAATGATACTGAATCAGAATAAACTCTTACATATGGCACACAAATGGACTGAACTGATCAAGTGTTTAAAAAGGCAAAGTATAAACTGATTTTATGTTAAAAGACCGTGTGTGGCTTGATATAACTTCTTTCCTTTAGAGGTTAGACAGAATTCAGCCAAATACATAGCAACAACACAGCACCATTTACTTCTCTCAATTTTGAAACCCACATTTGCCAAGATCAATAACATGGAATATAATTCAAGAACTTTAATGTATCAAAATAAAGGAAGGAAAGAAGTTCCTCGGGGCCTCTGGACAGAACATAGTCCAAAGATGGAGCTCAGAGTAATAACAAGTTATGGTTTTATATTAGATACTAGCATCTGTATTTCACTCCTTATTTCACCTGGTGGCTGAGACACCAACCCAAAAAAGATTTGGGTAAAACAGGGGTTTTGGCCAAGCCTAGTGAGAGAAGAGCAACATCAAATCAGCAGCAAACCAAATATACACCCCCTGCTTCTGTTACAGAACAATGTGATTTCTTGCTTTGTCTGAACTGAGAGACATTCAAGGTCTAGGAAGGTGGCACGAACTGGCATCTCCCCCTGCCAATCAAGTCCCTGACTCATGGGAACACATACCCTGCCCCCAAGAGCAAACAGGCTGATCTTGTTTAAGAAAAAGGAAGAATGAAGAGAAAAAACAGTTTGGAAGGGAGATGGAAATATCTGGGGGAAATGATTCTAAGCAAAAAGAAATGGGCACAAGTAGATTTGGCACACAAGTTGGTAAGGGCTGGAATCAGAGAGGAAGGAGAGAAAGTCCCAGAACACTGAGGCCTGCCAAGCACACTAAGTCATAAGGTCTCCTTCTTAGTACATCTCCCTCCACAGACTCAGAAAACAACCTGCCTGCTCTGATAAGTGACTAAATTTAATCACCTGAAAAGGCCATCAGAATCCAAAATGAACCACCCTGAAGTGGTTGCACATGGTGATGAAAGGCGTGAGAGGTGAAGAGCAGGGCTTTGAAGCTAGATGGGTTATTCCTAAGCAAGTTACTGAGAGGCTCTGCGTGTCTCTGATTCCCTCACCTGTAAACTGGGGCTAACAATGGTATACCTGCCTCGTGAGCTTGCCGTGATGATTCAATGACTTACAATATATAGGATGCTTAGCACTGGTGCTGGGCACACAGTCAACGAGCAATACATAAGAGTTATTAGTCCTTATTTATTGAGGAAGAAGTTTGTTTTATACTGTCCTACTGAAGAAGAGGTGGGTTTTTCATTTTTTTGTTTTTTCCAAGTTGAAGTGACTCAGTGGTGGGTTTTGATTAGGAAAATTAGATTCTCTGTCTCAATCCCATGCAGTAAGTGAGCTTTTCGGGGCCTGCAGGAGGACATGATGCAACCCTTGGCAAGGGAGTGACAGGTATCTCTGCACCTACACCACCTGCCCAGGCTAGGTGTGGGACAACGAAATCCTCCCCACGGTAAAGGTGCCTGAACCAGGCAGAGCTCCCTGAGGGGAGCCACCTGCTATTCCGGCAGCCCTGCTCACCAGCAGGGATTTGCATGAATGCATTCACCACTGGCTGAACAGGAGACAAGTTCCAAGTCCTCCTTAATGGTACCTCGTGAGCTGTGGACACCTGGAGACTTCGCCAAACAGATGATTACAGAGACCACGGGAAGGAACCAAGAGCTGATAATACTAAGCCCAGAAAAAAGATCAGGACACCATCAGCAGGAAGCAATTTCACTCTTGTCACCCTGTGGGTGAGAAGTCCACAGGAGGTTCCTGGGGACTCCTGATGTTGATGTGGAACAATCATGTAGAGCACTGTACTGTCATGAATCACTGTAGTACGCTCTAAACAGACCAATTTTTTTTTTAATGGAAATATTTTCTGTTTATTGTTTGGAAGAATACTGCTAAAATATACATAATTCCCAAAGCAACCTACATATTCAAGGCAATCCCCAAACTTTCAATGCCATTTTTCACTTAAGTAGAAAAAGAAAATCCTAAAATTTGTTTGGAACCACTGAAGACCCCAAAGAGCCAAAGTACAAAGCTGAGCAAAAAGAACAAAGCTCAAGGTACTACACTACTCAATTTCAAAATATACTACAAAGCCATACTAAAACATGACACTGGAACAAAAATGGAAACAGACAAATGGAACAGGATAGACAACACTAAAATAAATCCATACATTTACGGTCGATTGATTTTTGATCAAGATGCCAAGAACACACAGTGGAAAAAAAATAGACTTAAAAAAAAAAATCTGTTCAACATACTGATTTCATTTCCTTTGGGTATATACCCAGTAGTGGGATTGCTGCATCATACGATAGTTCTACTTTTTTTTATATGCATATGTTCAATTTTATTTTTATTTTTTGTTTTATAATTATACAATGTAAACATTTTTTGTGGCCCTTTACCAATTCCTTCTTAAACTACCATTCCCCTTTCCCACTTTTCGTGGCCTCAGTTCCATTCTCTTCTTTTGAGAGTTCAAGGAATTACTGTGGATTGTTATATCTTCTCCGCCCCCACCCCCCCAGCTCCCACTTATGAGTGAGGACATGCAGTATTTCTCTTTCTGTACCTGGCTGATTTCACTTAACATAATTTTCTCTAAGTTCATCCATGTTGCTGCAAATGGCAGAATTTCATTCCTTTTTATGGCGGAGTGTATTGCACTGTGTATACATACCACATTTTCCTTAACCAGTCATCCGTTGATGGAGATTTCAGTTGGTTCCAACGCTTAGCTATTGTGAACAGAGCTGTGATGAACATGAGAGTGCAGGTATCCCTTCGACATGATGATTTCCATTCCTTTGGGTATACACCCAGCAGCAGGATTTCTGGATTGCATGGCAGTTCTATCTGTGGTTGTCTGAGGAACCTCTGTACTGTTTTCCATAACAGCTGTCTAATTTACAGTCCCACCAGCAGTGTAGGAGGGTTCCTCTTTCTCTGCATCCTCGTCAGCACTTGTTATTCTCTGTCTTTTTGATACTGGCCAGTCTAACTGGTGTGAGATGATCTCAATGTGGCTTTGATTTGCACTTCCCTGATGCTTAGTGACGTTCAGCATTTTTTCATGTGTCTCTTGGCCATTTGTATATCTTCCTTTGAGAAATGGCTATTCAGCTCCTTTGCCCATTTTTTAATCTGGTTATTTTTTATTTATTTATTTTATTATTGTTTGAATTCCTTGTATATTCTTGATATTAATCCCCTGTCGGATGCATAGTTTGTGAATATTCTGTAGGATATCTTGTCACCCTGTTAATTGTTCTTTTACTGTCCAGAAGCTTTTTACTTTGATATAATCCCAAGTGCTTATTTTTTCTTTTGTTGCCTGTGTTTTAGGGAAGTAGACCAATTTTTATTTTCTAATAAAATGTGCCTAGATGACAGAGGTCAGGGGTCTTGTTTTGGGCTGTCTTACTAAGTTATTTCCCCAAGGTTTCCAGAACGGGGTGTGTGTGTTAGGTGGGAACCAGACCCAGTCAATGGACATGTTATATGAACATGTTACAAAGTACCCAAACTCCTTGTTTCACAAGCACCTTTGACACAAGTGTTGAGTCAACAATAATAAAACTGTTAGTTATTAAACTTTGCAGTGGAATTTATCTATTTCTGGGAATGACTGTTAGCATTCTCCCTTAAGAACTTGAGATATAACTGATATCTACTCAACATTCTAGAGAAAAACTGAGACAACCATCCTGTATTTCATTTTGATTTTAATTTTTATATTTTACATTATATTTACTCACTTGTAAACATGAGATCTTTAACAAACTTTTTGAGTTCCTATTTTCAGATGAGCAAAGAGATTCCCCAGCCTACCTATACTGTTTGTATTTGGAAGTACTCTATACTAATAGGGAGACCCCAAAATTCCAAGTTTAAAATTCCAAACCTAGAAGAGAGAACAGTCTCAAAGGTGAGCTGGATTTCAGGTGCAACCTCAAAACTGACACTTCAGAAAGATTTTTCTAATTCTACTCTTTCAGCTAAAAGAAGAGTACCTATGCCACTACATCGTTAAGTTTCTAGGCTCTGGTTCAAACAAGATTTTATTGTCTTAAACATGTTCGTTACATTAAAAAAAATCAAATTCAATAGTATATACTTACTGAGTCCCTAAACAAAGGCATCTGGAGGTATGCAAATATATATGAGTTACTACTCCTGCCCTCAGAAGAGAAACTAATATGAAGACTTTTAAAACCTCATTTTCTTTGATGGGAGGTACCAGGATAACACAGCCTGATGAAGTTACTTTAAGCAAAGAGAAACAAAGGGCCAATGAATAAACATCCCCCAAATTACTGGCTCCAATTAACCTCCTGGGTGAAGGACAACTGGTTCTATCTACCATTTGTATTAATACTTCATGGTGTTATTTTTGTTAGGAACAAATTTTCCCCTTTCCCAACAGGTCAGAGGTCCCTCATTTCTAAAAAAGCTACTCAATTCAGAGCAGTCCTGAACAATTCTCAAAGATAAAGACTTCACTCCCAATTTCAGGGTTATCTATCTGATAAGGGTTTTGTTATTCACTCTCTACCTATCCCATACTTTGTAGGAAAGCCTCAGAGCCACCAGGCTGCTCAGGGAGGTTGTAATTCAAGAGTAGGAAACATGGGAAAACAAGACTTTACTTGTTTGTTTTTTTTCCCCAAGCCAAGGCCTCTGCCTGGGGAAAAAATGTGAAGGAGAAAAAAATAAGGAAAAGTTTGCAAATACCCAAAATTGTTTTTAAATAACACACCTTTTGTAAGTTTTCCTGGGAAAATAGGTGTCTCATTTTCAGTAAAAGAGTATTCTGTTAAACACTCAGTTTTTGAGATTCCTATACTCAAACTACCCAAGAAATGTTTCTGACAGATGTAATTTTCTACACAAGAGATAAAAGGTACACAGGCACATTTGAATTCAATTTATTGGAACACAGTGGTAAGAGGGAATTTCACACAACGTAACATTATGCAGTGAAAACCCCATTAAATATGGCATCTACTCAACGTACGCACTGTTTTCTAGGACATGCTAGGAAGTTCTGTGTCATACAAAATTGGGGTGAAAGCTTTTTTATTGTCATGATCCTACTTAACCACCAAAACTGACATCAAATCAGTGAAGAGCACAGCCCTCGATGCTGCAAATTCCTTGTTTTGTGTTCACAGCAGAGCAGATTCTCAGTGTTAAAATTGGGAGTTTAAAGAGAAAGCTCAAACCAGGGATCTCATTGGTTCATTTCAGGATAGCTATTTCCAGTAGCTCCTCACCTTTCACTAAGATTCACACCACTTCAAGAAGAAAAAAGGCAGGCACTGAAGTAATAGGGTAAGACACAGTTAAAAAGAAGTCACAATGGTGGCATTTGCTCATTCCAGTCTGAAGACTGCCTGAAGATATGAAGAATCTCTCTGTCAAGATGAATCACATCGTACTTCTGCAGCAAAAAGCATCTGTGATTCTTAGAACTTTCTTTTTCTTGACCCTTTATGTTTGGGGAAACACCTGGCAAACAGATTTTTCAACTACTTTTATTATTTAGCATTATCATCATTGTTGGCAGTAATAAACATCTACAAAAGCTGTATCAAGAGGTTTAAAAAAAAAAAAAAAAACCAAGACCCAGATATTAAGACAAAAAAACCATCCTGTAAACCCAGACTCCACATTCTGCATAAGATCCACCCTGATATTCCATATCAGCAAACAAAAACACACTACCCAGGTACGTCCAGATGCAGTTTAACTGTCTATAACTCTTATGAAGAGCTCAACCTAGCTTCAAGATTGAACACTGTGATGAGGCAAAGGAATACAGACTCGGTTAGCCAGGCACACAGAGTCACCTAACAATTTCTGGTGACTTCTTCCATAAATAGTCCACTGGAGACGGTTGGTGGGGAGGTAATCCCCAAGTTTATGGTTGAGCTTGAGTCATAATGAGGCCTTCTGGATCCATATTTACTAACTGTGACTCACACTGTAAGTAGAGCTATAGAAGTCTTGTATAGCATAAGCTAACGAACCAGATTTCTACATGAATAACCAAGGCATAAGATGAACGTAGACCTTTCAGCAGGAGGCTAGCGTCACCTCCAAAACGTTGTCAACTCAAACCTTTAAGACAAAATAATAAATTGAAAACAGCCTGCATCTTTTCCCTTAACTCAGATATGAAACTATTCAATCTGACACAAAAAGGCTTTGCAAATCAATAGGCTGTTTAAAAATGGCCCATTTTCATTCTAGCTCTGTGGCTTTTTAAAAGTTGTCACACCTAATATAAGCAGCCTACAAGCTGCGTGGAAAGTGCCAGTTCAGAAAAGCTTTGCTCATTGTGATGGTCACCATCAACAGACGGAATTCACAGCAGGATGCTCTGCTGGGTCCATTAATCAATATATGGAAATCCAAACAAAAGGCTTGTTTAGCTCCTCTTCCCAAAAGCATTTTTAATTCCACAAAGGAATCAGAAGCCAGAGACTGTAGTGTGGTTAGAGGGCTAACGATTCCGACAAATTTTTAATGAAACACTTGAGAAATCCATTCACACATGGTCCTGTTTCACACACTGGCTGTTTTCCTCAGCTCCAAACTTGATATTGAGAACTAGTAACTCACCTCCCTGCCATTAAAAGACTCTTCTCTGTGTATTTCAGCTGAGACCGGTGAAATTGCTCAAGGAACAGAAAAACTCATCACACATTCTACAAAAAGCTTCCCACTCCCCCTTTCCCCAGTTTATTATTAATGATGGCATGCCCACTTACACAAAAAGAAATGGAGGGTCTTCTGTAGAAAAGCTTAGGGCTAATCTATCACCACATCTTATGGACTAGGACCTTCTCTATTCTTTTGGCCTTTTTTTTTTTTGTCCACTAATAGGAATTTGTTCTGGATTTTAAAAGAGAGAAAGCAAGCCAGCCAATTGGCCAAGTACTAAATCATCTTATCCTAAATCCCAGGAAGGGCACCTTTTAGAATGTGCTCCAGACTATATGGGCCCTCTCCCCAGAAAATGTATATCCACACAAAATTCCACAGTTTCAGAGAGTTGGTTCACTAGCCCTCAAGTCCGTCCGTCCAGGGTTCACAGATGTCCAGTCAAACTGTCCGACTAGAACAATCTCTCAAGTTAGGCCACTTTGGATGTCTATGAGGGACCACTGTCAGACACCTTTAGAGGGATGGATTAAAAAGGTTACCTTTCTTAAAAATTTCAGTGGATTACAAATGGAAAATTTCTCTCATTTCTTAGCAGTTTACAGAAGAGTAAACTTTTTCAGCTGTCTATTCCTTCTTCTGAGGAAAAGTTCAACCCTTCAGTTCCTGATCACTGTCCCCTCACTGCACATATCACCTCAGCAGGATTATTCAGGAGCCCTGGGACTGATCTCCCAGCCAGAGCTCTAAGTTCCCCACCCTAAATCCAAAATCCTCATCCAAAATTATAAGGAATGCCAAAATGTGGTGCTTGCCACCTCATCAGTGGATCCTCTTTGACCCCATAAAGCAGGGGTTCCATCACTCTAGGCTTTTCAAGTTCTGCTAGATGACTGTGAAAAAAATGCAGATACTCAGGCCACACTCTAAGCCTACAAAACACCCCGAAGTGGCAGAATTCCAGGGTAGGGGTGGAAGGCAGGAATGTGGATGTTTAACCAGCTCTGTGGACAGTTCTAATGCACCCACAGTTTGAGAACATTGCTCTAATCTTCCACTGAAACCTGGTTAGAACCCTTCTTGCTAAATCTCCCTCCTAATATTAGATGCTCGTTCTTACCTGAGACTTTGCTCCATTTCTCATCTCTATGAGGAAATAGTCTCCTTTCCACATACCTAAATATTATGCATTTTAAAAGGCCTGTTTCAAAGTCTTTCATTCCGCAGCATCTATTCTGTTGTCTCTCAAGGTGAACTGTTCTCTGACCCATAACATCAGAATTACTTTGTTGGGGAGGTAGAGACGTTATTAAAAATGCCAGTCCCTAGGCCAGTTTAAAAACCACAGAATTAGAAGAATATGGAGTGAAATGAAAATATGTAAACATTAAAAAAGCAAAGTTTGCATAAAACAAGAGAACTATCAAAACCACCAAAGTCTTGTGTATTGAATTTCTAGTTTCCAAAAATCCTCTGGAATATTGCTGAAACCCAGACTAGGCAGAGAAGAGTTAAAATCTTAAAACCTGTTCTCTCAGCTAATGCAATGCAAGAGCTACAGAGAAAAGCTAGTCAGGTCGGGACAGCTGCGCCAGGGCTTAGCCTAACAGGATATGCTGACAGCACAGGAGCCAACGCACTGAGCTTCTGAAAAAGACCTCCACGCTGCACTTCTTCACAGTTCATTCTCAAAAGCACCTATGCAATTCAATTAAGTGGCAGGCCCATAAAAAGTGGTGCAGACTTAAAACAGTACATGATAATCTACTGCATGAAAATATACAATTACATTTTTAAATGATGCACAAACCAGGTGATAATTATGCCAATATAAGGTTCCCTGTAATATCCACGTGCCTTAAAAATCTACAGTCGCCTAATATCTTATGAGTGAGCATAACCATCTCTAAACTCAGTCATTTATTTAAAAAACATAAATTGTAAAATTTCCTAGGGAGATGGCACTGTACTAAGTGCTGTGGGGAAACCAAGTTGAATGAGAAACAGCCATTGCCCTTGAGGAGCTCCCCACAATCTTGTAAGAAAGAATATAATAAACACAAAATAACTAGGGTGTAAAGCAGTGTGTGATAAGGGTTGTAAGAGAAATTCAAGGTACTACAGGAACTCAAGAGAGAGATTACTAGAATAAATAGAGAAAGCATCATTGAGGCAACAGCATTTCAGCTGGTTCTTGAGGGCTGAGCATAAGTCTTGCAAGTGGAGGTCAGAGTAGAGAAGACAGTCAGCAAGTAGGAAGAGCAAGAGCTAAAGAATACAGATGGGAAAATTCCTATGCTAGGAGTGGAATGGGATGGCAACTGAGGCAGAGTTGTCAGAAAGATGTCTGAACTGAGACCCCTCTGCCTCTCTTGGGTGTACCCGTAGGATGGTGATAATTCTGCATCAGTAAGAGCACTTTGCAGATGACCATGTCCCATTAGGCCAAAGGCACCCAGGTTCTTCCCTAACAAGAAACAGTGTAGCATCACCTCAACCTAAGCCTAAATGGGAAGAAAACTGGAAAAAATAATTCTTACTGAAATATCCTGGGTAAGAAGTAGTTTAAGATGCAACATCATGGCTAGAGCAATGGTCATAAAGTTAGAAGACCTAGGTTTGAGTCTAAGTTCATCCTACCAGCTGTAACACCTTGAGTAAGTCATTTATACTGTTTTTTAACGTGAAAAACACAAATGCTAATTTATCTACCCTGCAAAAACAATTTGCTAATCCAGCAAGATGGAAGGTCTTTTCAAAATGCAAAGCAACATCACTTGGTAACTTCTGAAAATATTTTTAAGTATACAAATAACAGACACACATATACACTCACATACATGTATAGTCATGATAAAAAACTCATATGATGGTTCTCCACAATAAGGGGAGAAGCCGATGTCAGGGATGAGAGCAGAGAAATGGAAAGAAACAGGGTCGTGTTGAGATTGTTGGGCTGCTGGATCAACCAATCCTAAAAGCATCCTACATTTCCATTTATTTAAACTAATTTTCCATTTATTTAAACTGGTACATTCCCTTCACAAAAAAATCAGATCAAATTGGTTTAAACAAACGTTCAACATAAAAAAATTCCTAACGATACTTGATTGTAAAATACTTATTTTGTTCAGATTACATAATGTTCTCTTAACACATATGAAGAAATTAATAGGGTCCTACCTAATTTCCTTCCGTTTGGCTTTTCTTAATAGCTAAGGTTAATCAACATTGAATATCCACTATACAATTATCTAAGTTAAATACACACACACATAAAACAGAATTTTAACAGACTGAATTCATTTTCATGGTTAAAGAAACAAATGCAAAATACATACACACATTTGTACATTACAGTGAACTCTTTTGCCACTAACCACAAAAATGTCTAAAGCTTTAAAGTAAACATATTAACCTATTAACCTGCGCTAAAAGAGACTATACTATGACTGAATAAAATGAAATTCTTTGATCCTATGCAGCCCTCAAGACTTTTAAACTAACATCTTAGACTACCATGCTTATAATTTAAAAGCCAAATAATTTTTTTCCATCCAAAGAATATCTAACATGCCAAACTACAGAGCTACTTCTCAAATTCCTTACCTTCTCAATCTCTAGTAGCCTAAGTTTCTCTTCCTCTTTCTCTCCACCTTCCTCCTTATAACTAAGATAGCAATAAAACTTACATCCAAACCAGAGTACTTTTGAGTGAAAGCGGGAGCTATTAATTAAATCAAGCAAACAGGTATTAAAACCTGAGACAACCTACTTACAACTACTACTCTGGGCAGAAGGAAAAGTCTATTCACAGAGGAAGAGAAGGAAAATCTCATATTTAATAAGCTAAACTAGTAAAAAAATATTCTGACTTATCCTAGTCCTGAATTCCCATCTGAAACCATGCACAACAAAGAGAAGACCCTTGTCTTCTCCACAGCTGCCCCAATTGTTTCTCTCACTCTCTCTGGGATTCTAAGTCCAGGTCTGTGTGTACTGGGGCAATGCCTGCCTGACAAACCTCCGGGACCACTGAAAAAAGCTTGAGGGCTTGTTCCTCCTCTGCTGTAAACAGTAGACTATCCTTCCTCACTAAAGAGGCATTAATAACCTTCAATTAAATAGGCATTAGCTATGACAGCTTCCAACTTCAGAGCTTCATCCTCATCCAAAACATTCATTAAGTATGGTTTACTGTGCTGGGTGCTGCAAAGGTCAAAGTGCATAGCCCATGTCCTCTCTAAATTTATAGTCCAAATGGAAAATGACGTGGGCTGTAAAATGGGAGACATGCACACATCAAATAAGAGATTTAAAAGTGCAGACCAAGGAAGAAGAGTACAGCTGGATTTTGGAAGAGAGCAGAAGGCAACCAATTAGAGAGCTGGTTAAAATGATCCTGAGGCATTCATTGGCTTTCGGATGCAGCAATGTGGCAGCACTGCGTATGGTGCGTGGGGAGCTGGGCAGATGTGAGAATTACAAAAAGAACCATTTCTGGTCCTTTTTCATGGCCAGGTTCAGGTTCACCTGCGTTGAGGACCAAAGCATCCTCCACCACGATGTGACCTTGTGTTCTCCACTCCAGCAGCACCACACTCTCACCTCTTATCGACCTGCGAGCTCCCTCAACTCTGGGGGCTTTTGTGTCAGTCACTGGCACACAAGTGGAACTAAAAAACAGGTACTCAATAAACATCTCCCTTCAAAAAAAATTGTGGTAAAATACATACAACATAAAGCTTACCATCTTAACCCATTTTTAAGCCCAGAATTCAGTAACATCAAGCACATTCACACGGTTGTACAACCACATAACTCTCCTCATCTTGCAGAACTAAAACTCTGTAGCCATTAAACACTAACTCCCCTTTCTCCCGTCCCCCAGCCCCTGGCAGCCACCATCTTACTTTCTGTCTCTATGAATTTGACTATTCTAGGTACTTTGTATTAGTCTTACTGTGTCTGGTTTCTTTCACTTAGTATAATGTCCTCAACATTCATCTGTGCTGTATAGTATGTCATAATTTTCTTCTTTTATAAAGCTGCATAATATCCTACTGTACGTGTATGCCACATTTCATTTATTCATAATAAATATCTTTTGAATCAATGAAGTAACTGTACCTCAGAGAGTGAAACAGTCTCCTTAAATGTGAGAGACTTTCAAGTCTCTTTCTGGGAGTGAAATATTTGAAATTTCTTAGAGAAACAGATTTTAAAAACCAGGTAAGAAAATGCTTCCCTCAAGACTGTCTTCCATTTCCCAACACTCAGAATGCATGACTGAATAACCCACTAGGCCTGTGTGAACTGAGATTATTCTAGTAAAATGCCTTGCTTTTATCAGCTTATATTTTAATGCTTCTGTTTCAATGCTGTAGTAAAACCTATTTCATGAAAGCCAGGAGATAGCCTCTTCATCTGAAAAGGGAAAGCCCCTACACAATGAATAAACATTGCTATGTCTTTTCAAATCCTGACTTCCATAAACTACACAAGTTCGAAAAAGAAATAGGGGGTGAGGGAACCTCTGGGCAGCCACCATTTCCCCAAGAGTGACATCCCAAAGATGGGCAGGTGAGCACAGGCAGGCCTGGCTGAAAGTTACTATACAATTCTGACAGTCTTCAAGGCTATATTTGTTGGGGCTTTCCTTTTCCTCCTGCCCCCCATCTTGAGATTCTGAACAGGCATAAGTAAGGCAGAATCACAGATGACTTTCATAATGAACATTACATTTTTTCCTCCTGTTCCTCGGAACTTCTTGGAGGCTTGATTTAATTATTTCAGGAAAGCTAAATATAATGACTGGTTTTAAAAGCATTTCTTCTGTCAATATGGCCCTGTACTGGATTGAATGTACCCCCCAAGCTCAATGAAGCTTGAATCATGTCCTCGAGTTTTATGTATTAAAAACTTGGCCCCCACTGTGACTGTTAAGATGGTGGGAAATCCTATTATGGAAATTGAAAGGGGGGGCCTTGAAGAGGTGATTTGATTGTAGGACCATTCCATGGTGAATGGATTAAAAATGATGGTCATGGGTGTGGTTCTGAGGGCTTTAAAAGGAGAGTGTATGAAAAGGTTGCTCTCTCTGCTCCACCATTTTCTTCAATGTGATACTCTACCATCACTGAAGTCACCACCAAAGAAAGCCTTCACCAGCTGTGTTCCCTGGACTTTGGACTTCTTAGTCTCTGAAACTGTAAGCAATAAATTTTGTTTTCTTATAAATCACCCAGTTCCAAATACTTTGTTATAAGCAACAGAAACAAACTAATAAAGGCCCCATTTTCCCAACCAAGTTAATTGGTCAGAATGGCTTTTGTTAATTTCTATCATTTGGTATCTTAAGGGTCAGATAGAGTTAAATTATACCTTGCTCCAGAAATAACATCTTAGAAAATTGGAAAAAGTGGGTAGGGGAATGGCCAACAAAGACTACAAACACCAGAAATGTTCCCTAATACAAGGAAACAGAATGAATGAAAAAAATATGAGCAGACTGCACTGTAGTGATAACCTAACTAAACTCCTGTCATGTTGCTTTTTTTTTTTTTTTTGTCCTTTTTTGTGACTATTAAGGGGACAGCAACCCTTCGCTTGGTGTCACCCACACCGCACTCAGCCAGTAAGCACACCGGCCATCCCTATACAGGATCCGAACCCGCGGCGGGAGCACCACTGCGCTCCCAGCACCGCACTCTCCCGAGTGAGCCACAGGGTCGGCCCCATATTGCTTTTTAATGACTAATAAGTGCTCAGGGAATCAGACCAAGCAACCTAAAGGATTCCAGGATCATTTCTTACATTTCCTTTTGATCACTGTGGTATCGTGCTAGGCAAGTATTTATTATACTTACTACATGTCGATTTATAGATTGATGTTTACTTCACTACTTGCAATAATGAAAGATTGTATACCTCCATTTCTTAATTTAATAATTTTTTTAAAATACGAATTCAACAAGAAAATAAGAGTGAACTCATCATGAATCCACAATTGCTTAAGTATTTCACCATGTATGCTACCCTACAAAGCACAAAACCTAGTTGAGAAGTTAAAAAATAAGTAACCAAAAATGTTTGAAGAAAATACTTTTATATCCTCTCATTCACACTTAGATGAATTTCCTCTTTGAAAACATGGAAGATAAAAGATTTTCCTTTAATGTCATTTCTGCAGGAACTCAAACGGTTCATGTAGGCATAGACACAGACATATAAAATTCTATGGTCAGTACTGGTTATTGCAAAATAATGTCAGACCCTGCCTTGTCTCCTTAATTAAAAGGAAAACCAGAAAATGATTACAGCATAAATTTGGTCTTTTAGGCAAAATTTATATTTTGCTTACTCTTTCTTGAGAGACAGAAATTATTTCCAAACACATACAGATTAAAGGAATGCATCCTTATGATGTTCAGTCATCAAACTTGACCAGAGAGCTCAACTTGTGACTGCCTCTTATACGATCTTCACAGGGATGACCAAAATTGGATGGTTATTGGACCCACTAATGACTATGTCCAAAAGCAATGCCTTGGTCAGTGAACTGGCAAGGCCTACTCCTCAAGGACAATACAGACCCAGCTCACTGGTTTGCTCTAACTGTGCTTAGGGCAAATGAATTTCTTTAGCAATTGCTTTTCATATTCTGAAGATCTGATTGAATTCTTAACATTGCATTCACAGCTCAGCAAAAAAGATCCTTCTAAAATATCAGAGCATGGGTGGCTGAATAAGTTGCCATGGAAACTACCCCTCCTTCAATTTTTAGCAATTAAGAAACTTATCAGCATTTCTATACTTTCAAATGAATTTTATTTTTTTACACAATTTGAAGGTTCTCGACACAATGGAAAAAATACTTTTCTTTGCTTTAGATTTAACATTGGACTCTTATAAGCTTCAGCCAATTTAGCCTAACATTCACAGCGAGACTTTAGAATCTTTGGTTTGAAATATTTAAATAAACACTTGTATTAAAAAAGAGCAATTGTATTTTTGATACGTTTTCATATCTACTTCGTTATTTTTATATTATAAAACAGACTTCCAGGAATGGAAGCCCAGTACATAACAAAAGCTTTACATACAACATAGCCTACAGGAAATAAGACTTTGTGTCATGGCCATGCCTCAAGACTAAACATTCAGGAACCAATTAGGCCTGAAGTCAGGGGTCACTTGTAAATAAAAAGATTTTAAAGACAAAACTGACAGATACTTTTAAGTGCATTAGCCCTTAAGGAATAGAAGAATGAACTTTTTTTTTTTTTTCTAAGCTATCCTGAAAATTCACAGCCCTACCACAAAATACTGGGCTCATTATAATAGCATTTGAAACCAGTAAAAAATAACCAACATATCCCAAAGCAAAAATCTTTAAGAGAAATTATTTCTTTTAACTTCTCTAAACACCTAAAGGCACTGATTTCTAATGCAGTCTTTTTGGCATGATAATACCTCATTACTGCCTGATTTGCTATTTCCCCCAACAGAGAGAACCCTGCTACTCCTAAAGAATATTTCACTGCATGCATCTTTCCCTTAAGTATATTGTTTTCAGAATTTTCTGAGTACTTTATAACTGCTTGCAGATACCTGGACACTGTGAGATCCTGTAAATTTCAGGCTAGGGATTTCAAGCAACTCACAGGCAAAAGTTCAGATTCAAAAGGTGTGTGTGTGTGTGTGTGTGTGTGTGTGTGTAAAGTTCAGATTCAAAGCGGTGTGTGTGTGTGTGTGTGTGTGTGTCAAAAGTTCAGATTCAAAGCGGTGTGTGTGTGTGTGTGTGTCAAAAGTTCAGATTCAAAGCGGTGTGTGTGTGTGTGTGTGTGTGTGCTCGCGCGTGCGTGTTTTAATCTTAAAAATTAGAATTGCTCCACCACTAGCCTCCTTCTTTTTATACCATTTATAAATTCTTTTAGTAAGAAGTAAAAATCCTTACTGTCACAGGACAATCTTTCTAGCCCACTAAAATTGATCAAAATGTCATTAGAATTAGGTTCTACTATTTTTCATAACAGTAAACCCTCCCCCAAATGGTACTGACAATGCAGCAATATTAGGAGCTGTCAATTCTATCTGACGTGAGATGGAGCGTGCCTTCATTATTTTTTAAAGATAGATAAACTGATTGATTGGTTGATTAGCTGTTTTACCAAAGCTTGCCATTGTGACTTGCTACTGAAGATTCTGATGAGCTTTTCAAGCAACAATATGCAGTCATCTGCCACATATCCAGCAGACTGTGTCTCTAATCACCACCCTATGTAAGCTCCTGGGGGCCAGAATTCCCTTGAATATACCTGGTGTATCTTCATATTTCTCAAAGCACCTTCAATGATAGAGCACAGCTCCACTGAGCCGGGACTGTGTCTGTCTTGTTTACTATTAAGTTTCCAGCATCTAAAAATCCTGCCAGGCACACGCAAGAAACTCAGTAAACACGATGATGACCCACATCTCCAAGGTACTCAAGATATATTACTGAGTCATCAGTGTGACTTCTACTGGGTAGTACCCACATCATTACCAACCTTCACTTGAAT
Organism: Cynocephalus volans; assembly: GCF_027409185.1. Classification (NCBI taxonomy): domain Eukaryota; kingdom Metazoa; phylum Chordata; class Mammalia; order Dermoptera; family Cynocephalidae; genus Cynocephalus; species Cynocephalus volans. The sequence continues at coordinate 50,979,102 of NC_084474.1, forward strand.
ATTCTTATCCATACCTGTGGCATACCTATTTCTGTCTCTTGGGGGGGAAATTTTAAAAAAAGAAAAGAAAAGAAAAAGAAACAAAAGGAAGAAAAAAAAAAAAAAGCTGGGATAAGCCATTCTATTTTCAAATTTCTCACACATAAATTAAATTCCTTAAGGGGCAAATCTATGTCATCTGATTATTTCGGTATTCCCCATGGACATTTCCATAAATGTTAGTGGGCTGACAAACACAAATCATTTCTCTTTGGTTCTTCCCCTTCAATATCATGCCTTTCAGCTGCATGAAAAAACCATTTCTACATTTCATAACTGCCTAATGTAATACTTAACTGGTAAGATCACTTTTCTTATATTAAGTCTCAAGCCTCAATCCAAAAACTCATTCACAACATCCTCCAAGGCAGACTTTCTGCCCTGTTCAGTTAAAGCCTGATCATTAGGATTGTGAATTATGTATGGAAGACAAGATTTTCCTATGTTTTGAATTGAGGTGGAATAGCACGTGGATATAAAACTGCTGACTTTCAGCTACTTCCAGAGTTGACACTCAGCCTAAAATACAGACCTTTTACAAGTGATCTCCCAAATCAACGTTGATATATATTTCATTCTCTAAAAATCACAGAAATCCCTCTTGGTTGTTAGAATCTCTTAATAAGCTGCAGGCATTCTCTTTTCAAGTTAGTCAAAACAGGACCTCAGGAAATACCTGGGAAGCCTCTCTTATTCCTCAGCCAAAATATGCTGCTCGGGGGGTAAAAGTTATGACAGCATGACTGGTAGGGTTGCCAGACTTAAAAATACAGGATGCCCAGTTAAATTTAAATTTCAGATAACAACAAATGATTTTTAACTTAAATATGTCCCATAAGTAGTGCATGGACCATAACTATGCTAAATAATGTAATTTGGTGTTTATCTGAAATTCCATTTTAACTGCACATCCTATATTTTATCTGGCAACACTATTTGTGGCAGGAGGAGAGAAGGTTAACCCATCAGTGACAAGGCAAGCCCAGTGAGGATTCAGAATGTGATGGGGGGTGGGGGAGGAAAGACCTGGGTGACAAAACTAAAGGAGCAGAAATTACTCAGAATGATCCTAAAATGTTTGTACAACAGAGACGAGCTTGGAAATCATTCATCGGAAAAGAAAAGGTCATTGGCATAAAACAGTCTCAAATGAGCCACCACAAGAAACTGCCCAAAGTATTTGCTTTAAAAAAAACAATAAACAAAAACAAAAACACAAACAAAAAAACACACTTGGGCAAAGATGGACTCAGAAGAGGGAGGGCCCCTGTACAGCACACCACCTATGTTCCAGGCACCTCACTAGTCTCTTACACCATATCCCGGGCAGCTTACAGTGCCTCTAGAAGATGGTTCTACCCTGGAAGACTGTCAGGGGAGGTAAAGGCACAGCCCCGGAAGTACGCAGCCTTAAGTGTGGGCCAGGAGCCAAACGCAGCTTGTCTGAATTCACAGCTCCTGCTCTTTCGCTCACACCTTTTTTTTGGGAGGAGGCAGGGGTGGCACCTTTTTTTTGGGAGGGGGCAGGGGTGGCAGTGCCTGTGACTGGAAAAGCGCCATGCTGTCTGGGCATTCGTTACATGCAGTCTTAGGAAAGCCAGAAGTTGGGACATTTAGCCTATGCAGTCGTAGGAAAGCCAGAAGTTGGGACATTTTAGCCTCCTTTCTGTTCCACAACATTTCTGCAAAAGGATGACCAGACTTTAATGTTAACTAAGTCAAAAGTAACATTTTACCTATATCCCAGAAGGAAGCCTTCCTTTTTTTACCCAGAGAAGAAAATCCCTCAATAGGCAGAGATTCAGGGGCATCTGATAACAGTCATATTCCCTGGTGTTCCAAGAACTCAGTGAGCTGACTACTGTTTTTATAAAAGGTGTAAGTCTGAGACTGGAAAAGGAGAGTAAGTCTTGGCTATACTTGGAGGTCCTCTTACTGTCTCCTACTCAGTGACAATCCATGTGGTTATCAATAATGATGATGATAAAATAGCTCACGTTTATTGTATTTATTTATAACCACTATGTACTAGATGTTATTCTTTTTTTTTTTTTTTGGCAGCTGGCCTTCTGGGGATCCAAACTTTTGACGTTGGTGTTACAAGGCTATGCTCTAACCAAACGAGGTAACCGGCCAGCCATAGATGTTATTCTTAAGACTTGTATTTATTAATTTATTGAATCTGTGCAACAACCCTAACTGGTAGGTACTATTATCCCTTACTTCACAGATGAGAAAACAGCAGCAAAGAGAGCGATTAAGGAACTTCTCCAAGGACACACAGATAGAACTACCATCTTGAGGTAATGATGGAACGAGTGAATCTGATGTCACTCTAGCATGATCTAAATTGTCCTCAGCTGGCACGCAGAATTTGTGGCTCAGACAAGAACTGAAGATTACACTCGTGTTCCACGTGCCTCTTGGGTGGCACGCACATGAACGTATGTCAGGCTGAACCAAGCCACAATTACACTAGAATCAGTGAATCATATGAGGGTGTTGAAGAAAAATTTAAAGGTCACCAGAACTGAATTATGAAATCACATCAGATAACCACAGTTTGCTAGTATTCTTAAAGGACTTAAGTGGTTGATGGCTAATAAATCTAGGGATGAGGTAGGTGGTGGTTCGTCATGATATTTAAAATTTTAATCTCCTTTTCCATCTTTCTTTTATCTCTTAAGTGTTTAAAGGTCAGGCAACTTCCAGCATACAGGTTTTATACATCAAGTACCTTTGTCATTTGTGTAAGCAAGATATTTTAAAATGGTTTGGTTGTTTTTACCTATTGGACTGTTTTTAGTTTCATAACTTTAATTTTTAACCTGAATTTCATTTTTATTTTAAACAACCTTTTATTCCTCAGGCTGTCCAAAACTGGCATATCTATAACTTACTACTCTTAATAATACACTTACCCATATACAATATGGCAAAGAGATAAACCTTTCGGGAAAACATGTCCTATAAAAAAGTTTTATGGTCATTCATATCCTTGAAGAACATGAGACATCCTATGTAAAAGAGAGGTCATATCAGACTCCAGTTTCTGAGATGCTCAAATTCTATTAATCATAACATCATCAATTCACTGTGTGACCTTGAAAAAGCTACTTTACCTCTCTGGGTTTCAATATTTAAATACAGATGTGTCTCATGTGCAATGGGAGGGTTAGATTAGATCAGTTTCCCAGCTGGAATGCCCTAGCACAGCTGTGCCAAGATTCTGATGCTTCCCAGTCTTCAGAGCAGCTCGACAGAGCCCACAATGCAGGCCTCAACTCCACCACCTCCAGCCAAGAGAGCCTATTTATTTCCCCACAGTGTGCTGTGCAACCCTTTTCAATGTGTGCCATGATGTGAAAATGGCTGGGAAGCACTGGATTAGGTGACCTATAGGTTCATAGAGCTCTGACATTTTGTCACTCTATAATTCTAAGTCTTCCTGAGATACTGCCAATAGCCAACTACAGTCATGCATTGCTTAATGATGTGGATCTGTTCTGAGAAATGCGTCATTAGGCAATTTTGTTGTTGTACAAACATCAGAGTGTGCTTACACAAACTTCAATGGTATAGCCTACTACACACGTGGACTATATACAGCCATTACACTCTTACGGGACCACCGTCTGTTATTGACCAAAATATTGTTATGCAGCACATGACTATACTGTGTGGTTCTATTATCTGCAATGCAGAGCACGGTGCTTTATAATTAGTAGGCACTCAAAAATGTTATAGTGGTTCAAATTGCAATGGCATCACTATAAGAAATCAACATTACTTTAAAAATTAAATAATTACAATGTTGCTTACTAGTACTCTGCCAACTGGAAAATTCTATTAATTTATTATCTATGTTCAGAATAAGGCATACTGTAAGATACTAAAGTGTTATCTAAATAAATAAAAGTAATCTACATGTAGCACAGTTTTAATAATAGCAATATTGTAATATATTCTGATTTAAGTAATTACTATGATGTAAGCCTAACTACTAATCCCTATAAAATTTTGCTGAAGAATTATAATGGTGCTTCTCCTAATTCCTCACATACCCTCCACTTCCACCAGTTAGAAAAAATAATCACACTTCAGAGAATTAGAATGTTAGGAGTCAATAAAAAGTAACTTTAAAAAGTCAAAGAAAATAGGATTTAAACACCTTTAATGTAATGTATACTATAATGTTCATGTCAAAGTAAAGCAAAACCAACAAAAGGCAGAAAAAAGGTCTACCTCCACCCACATCTGATTTAAACTAATAGGTTGGAAAGTTCCAGGCATCTCATTACCAGAAAGATGTAAATAAGGAGGGAGCTGGGAGAGGGGAAACTATAATGACTAAGGAACTAGATGGGCTGGCATATCAGGGACAAGTTAAAAACAGAATTTCCATTGCTTAGCTAACAGGCACAAGGGACATCTAACTATACACACACAGGGGACTGAGAAGAACAAAGAAAGAAAATAATTATTCAGCAATTCCAGGGATCATAGGAAGGGAAAAGAGAGGGAAGAAGGGAAGATGGGGAGGAAGACTTTTGGGATAAACTACCCAAGTGAGGAGAAGTCTTCTAACGTCCTCTACTAACAGGCCTTATGCTCAAAGGTCATTTCTCACATCTTAAACCAGCCTTGAAAATAAGCACTAAGCAAGATACCCTGGGATGGAAATACACCAGGATATCTACATAATTAAAAAAGGGCCCTTGTTTGGTGTTTTATTTTTGTGAGAGTCTTAACCCTGACTGCCACGTGGTCACTTGTACTCATAGATTGCGGAATACTGTAAGGATGGCTACAAGTGAGGATCTGTTTTTAATAACTTTTAAAATTTTAAACTTAACACATTCTTAACACAGCAAATTTGAAAAAGACATTACAAATAAGAAAATAAAAACTACCCATAAGCCAATCACCAGAGATAATTATTGATAACATTTTGATGTTTCCTTCCATCCATTTTTTTTTTTAACATGGCTACTGATTGAGTCTGAAATTAATGCCTTTTCCATCTAGCTTTTACCTCTTGAATTTAAAACAACTTACCGCATACAGGTTTTATGCATTAAGTGTGATTTGTGATAGTATTTTCACAGCTCACTGGGGGAAACAAATGGCTGGTGGGAGGTGACTGACCTGAGGCCTCCACCCCAGGCTCTGTCTAGATGTCCTGAGGGTGGGGAGGCATCAGAATCTGGCACAGCTGTGCCAAGACTGTGATCCAACACAACCCTCCCGTTTTACAGATGAGGACACTGAGATCCAGAGAGATAAAGTAGTTTGTTAAAAGTCACACCATGAATTACAATTTGAACATTTCAGGAACTGAAGTCTAGTATGATTTGTCTTTTAACATAAGGATGCCTCAGTATGGTCTTCTAGGATATTAAGGATCATATATCCCCTTCATCGGGCATATTTTCACAGTTTATCTCTGTGCCATTTTTTATATGAAGAACTGTATCATTAAGAGTAGTAAACTATAGATATGAGAGTACTTCAAAAAGTTAATGGAAAGATATTATCCTTGAATTTTAATTTCCCACAAACTTTCTGAAGTATCCTTGTATATGATCTATAATTTTGGACAACCCAAAGACTAACAGTTTAAAAAAAAAATAGGCAATAAAACTAAGATTAAAAACCAAGGTCATGAAACTAAAATTAGAGAGGTTATTTTCATTTTGAAATAATTTACTATAGTCTTTAAGTAGTAAGTTTCCCCAGTATATGTAAAAACCATACAACTTTAAAATACTTTATTTTAAATTACATTTTTTCCAGAAAGAGTGCATAACTATATCCTCTGAGTACTAAGTATTTTAATTTTCTAAATCTTTCCTAATTTGATGGTAGAGTGATGAATACTTGAGTTTTGGGAGGGTTTTTTTTACATTTTTTTTTTTTCATTCTAGTGATCATTCTTCAGTCAAATGAATAATTTTATGTACTTAAGCAGTCACTTATGGTTTCTTGCTTTCAGGCTTTAAAAAATAATCCCTTTCAGAGATCAAATACCCTCAAAATCTTTTTTTTTAGTTTAGGGTTTTAAACATATATTACATCCAATCCACATGAATGATATTTTAGTGTATCACCTGAGGCATGAATCTAAATAATTTTTTTAAATATGCACTTTCACAATCCCCTTTACCAAATAATCTGTATCTTCCCCTCATTCTTTTTCTTTTCCAAATATATGTATGATATATCATATAAGTGTATTCTTCCAAATGAAATACTGAATTAGTTGAAAAACAGACTTTTTATTAAATTGATTTTTGAAAACTGTATGCAAAGATCCCTTAATACCCTCAATTTCCTCTGGTTACTTAACAGGAATTATTACACTCTCATTCCAAATGTTCAGCACCTTTTTTAAAAAGCACCCTACAGATCCGTCCAAAATAGATTGATTCTCAGCTCATTTGGAGACCCAGCTCAAAGCAGCCTACTTTTAAACCCCAACAAATCTAACTCCACCTGGTAGTCAATGAGCCCCCACTTGAGCAGCCTACACATGGATGGAGGCCCTGAGACATGACGCTGCAGAGACACACAGGGGCCAATCACGTCGGGCCCTGTGTGCCATGGCAATAAGGAGTATGGACTTCTCTGAAGGAAACGGGGAGCCACCGAAGGGCATCTAAGTAGGAGAGTGACGTGATTATATTTCTGTTTTAGAAAGACAGAACCATGGGGCCAGCCCCGTGGCTCACTTGGGAGAGTGAGGCACTGGTAGCGCCGAGGCCACCGGTTCGGATCCTATACAGGGATGGCCAGTGCGCTCACTGGCTGAGCGTGGTGCAGACAACACCGTGCCGAGGGTTGCAATTTCCTTACTGGTTGAAAAAAATAAATAAATAAAATAAAATAAAAAGAAAGAAAGACAGAACCATGAGAGTAGAAGACTAGATCTGCATTCAAGCACCCACCAGAAGCAGGGAGAAGAGTTAGGTGTCTCCTGTAGTATCTGTTCTAGAAGAGCAGCGGCAGGACAGTGGCGATGGAGAACAAAGATTCATGGTATATATGATACTGCAGTACCGCTCCTATTGCTACAGAGGGTGCATTCAAACACTCCCCAGGCAGAAACAACGAAGCTCACGAACCTGTTCCCGAGCATGGTCTCCCTCCCCATCATGTCAGCAGGCAGAATGTCTGCCCTTCTCCCCTTGCAGGGTGCATTCACTCAACCAGTATTCACTGAGCAACTGCTATGGGTCAGGCACCATTCCAGCTGCTGAAGTAAATCCTGCACGAGTCAGTGCCAAAAATCAGCAGAAGACATGCAGAACGAAGAATATGATTCTGACATCCAAAAACAAAGGCTTAGGAGTGTGAGTCACTTGACATCAGGAAATGTAAAATGATTTTTGATGCTTCATTTTCTGTAAAATTTAAAGTTTGCATTACCTTAAAAGAGGCCTATGTTTAAATCCAGAATCACAAATAATTAGGATATATTCACAGGATTCTAACCCCCTTAGGCTCATAACAAAAGTAGGTGCGAAGCCACTCTGGGGAGGCCTACAGAACAGAATCACGATAGAACTGTAAGGCAAAAATTTGCCTCCCACTGCCTGGCAATCATGTCTGAAAGCCGTAACCATCTAAATCAAGTGATGCTTAACAAACATCACACCAAATGCTCAGTTTTGATAAGCCTCCCTTCAACCTCTCTGGGACTTACTTTCCTCTTCTGTGAAATAGGTCAATGGTGCCTACTCCACTGGGTCACTGTGAAGACCAACCCCAACAATGTGTGGATGGTGATCTATAAATAATGTCATCCTAGACCCTTCTGCAGGTTCTCGTTATCTTAGTTTTCTTCCTGAGACTGTCCCCTTCAATTACATGAGTTAGTGGTCTTACTCCGATTTCATATGTGGGGAAACTTAGGCCCAAGCAATGCCTTTTCTGGGTGGGGGAAGAAATTCAACAACAGGGAAAAGACCTCAGAAATCAATAGTCCTCTGCCCCTGCCAAGCACCAGTTTTCCTATCTGAGTTCAACTGATCTGCCTAGAGTGTAGACCAGCTGAGGAAGATTTTGTCAGAGAGAGCTAGCTCTACAGGAGAAGACAAAACCGGAAGAATTGGGCTGGATGTCTAGCCCCCAGGGCAAGACACTTCTCCATGCCCCCTATGCACACAAACAATGGCAGCCCCCCAGGATGGGGAAGAACAGGATGGGGTGAGAAGGGGGCTGTGATAGGGAACCTGTCCAATGACTTAAGCACACGCCTCTAGTGAGACAGGAAACAAGACCCGGGTGTGTAACTGAACACAGTGGGAGGCTGGCTGCGGGAGGAAGGGAGAGCAGGCTGCTGCAACACCAGGGAGGGGAGCTTTCAAGGTGAGGCACAGAAACTTCTCCAAGATGACCAGGATCAAGACAGTGCCACCTGCTGCCTTAAGTGACATCACATATTAACCAGAAGCCTCACCACTCTGCCTCCAGCCTAGCAAAAGATAAGAGACAGAATACCATGGGGGAGGGGCAATGGGCAGCCATAAACATTCAAGAACAGTTGGGCAAATGCTGAAATCATGACTGTAATTTGCATGAAGAAGGGAGGGAGAGCAGTCGTTTGCAATCATCTCTCTGGAGTGAGCAGAAGCACAGGGTACAATTTTATATTACTGTGACCCAGTTCCTCTGGTATCCCCAAAGCTCATATGGAAATCCAGATTTCCTGTTAAACAAAGGCCAAGTCTTACGTCACTCAAATTCTGGTTCCATAAAAGACTATTAGTAAAAAGTCCTCAAACTTCACCTTTTTTCAAGATTAAGCAGTAAACCACAGAAAAAAAGGAACCACCCACTAGAGTGCACAAATGACACTGTATTAGGTCCCATTAAAGAGCCCAATGAAATTTGCAGTATTTATCAGGTTTAACCAATCACAGCAGTACTTTCTATCAGAAAGATGAAAGAGGGAGGAGAAAGGATTTTTAAATATTACTTGAGCATGTTGATAACAAGCTTTGCAGCACTGATTCATTATTCCCAGCCACCCTGCAATCATTAGCCCTGGGCAGCAGTGGGTTTGCTCAGACAAAGAAACCCAATGCCTTGCCCAAGGAGACTTCCTGATGCTGCCATATAGCTTCCATGTCTGAAACCAGAAGAGCTGATATCCTAAACTGGAATACTAACTGAAATTACTTCTGACTGGTTTTCATTAAATCTTTTTACCTTTTTACCCAGTTGTCCGTTAGCTTCAGAACGGGGGGGGGGAAATATATATATATATATATATATATATATATATATATATATATATATATATATATATAATCTCACATGCTCAACAGATGTGGGTGGGAATCAAAGCAGAGTTGAACGGAGCCGCACAGACAGCAAGCAGCAGCTTCCCCTGACAAAAGGTCAACCATTTATAATGACATCCCCAGAGTGATATATGTGCACATTAGAAAGTTAAATCTCATGAAAAGAATGTCCAATAAAGCCATCAATTTTATTTGGGGTTCATCTGGCTGCAATTTCTGCCTACAGTCATTTCACTCCAGGAACACTTAGCACCGTGTGGGCACCTGGATTCACTTCAGGGTCTCTGGTGCATGAACTATGACATTCCACACATAGTTTCCCAGCACAAGGACTGAAATGCCTGCTCCGTTCTTCTTAGCTCACTGTCTGTAACATTTCTCGCCCTTTGATGTGAAAGAAAAATACTCCACTTTACAACATTAGCCTGTACTGGACTGCTTTTTTGAAAGGAGCTAAAACAACATCACCATTGTGGCCACCCTGAGCGTCTTTAGCAACAACTTTAGAAGAGACCATCTTAAAATTGCAAACATGTTGAGCAAGATTAGATCTACCTAAATACTGTTACCTCGTACAATACTTTAAGGGAAGAGAAATCATTAGCAGAATTTCCCATGATTTGAAAAAAAAGCCAAACTCTTTTTTTGAATGAATTCTTGTACCAAATAGTTATTCTTCCATCCTTAAAATGCCAGGATAATTTGTTATTAAATACACATTTAAACCAACGTTTTATAATACTGCTGCTGTTTTCAATAAATCTCCTCCTCCCCTTCCTACCATGCATTTTGGGCTATAATAGCAGTCCCACAGTCACCTCCTACTGAATAATTATAATAGTGGGCCAATTAAACTAATCACCTTTCCACATATTTTTATCCGGCTTAAAGATGTAAATCCCCCCTAGAATGCTGAGAATGAAAGGTCCTTCTCTCTCCAATAGCACCTCGGACTCCAAGAACTACCCCTGGAAGTGGCCCAATTTATCAGGGGCAAGCTTAACTCCCAACTAAAATTAATAAGTAACACTTTCAAATATGTAATATTCATGTATATTCATCATAATTCAAACTTCTTCTTCAAGGAAATCTAAAAGATCCCCCATTATTATTCATGAATTACTTCTACACTTTAAAATTTAAAGTTCATGTTAACATGGCTTAGCTTAAGTAGCAAAACAACACCAAATCATCTAAAACAATTACAAAGAATGACAGTACTATACAGTGTGGGATTTTAGCTGCTCAGCAATCCATTCGATGCATTTTTTGAAGGACAAAACATCTTTAAAAGATTTCCAATTCAGAGGTCTATCACTGTAGTGTGAGCCATTTACTATGAAGCAGCTGAATTAACTCCTTCAAGAAATTTTTCTTGATTAATAACACAGAATCTTCTGGCTCTGAAAGTGAGGACACATTTCCATCCAAAGGCCAAATAACAAGTAGTGAAAAGGAAAAATTCCAACCCCAGGCAAAAGCAACAGGTGGGAAATACACTTCATTTGTGTAAAGCTAATCCAGAAATAGACATCCCCTTCCTAGATAAAACAACTACCTGAGGAATGTTACTTCTGGTGGAGGTGATGATTTGGAAGCAGCCACATACAGAATTTATCTTATACCTTATATCCTAAAACTGCTCATTTTGCTCTCTAAAAATCCAATTACATAATAACTATTCCAAATATAGATCATAAATCCTTAAGCTATTTCCCTTAATCCAAATAGTGATCTTCCCCAAAGTTTTATAATACATCACATAAACCAGAATAACTGCCTACAAAGAAAATCACTTTAGTTGCCTCCTCTGATATCACAGTATAATAACAGCATTAAGAAAGAGCTTCTCAGTGGGGTGAGACACTGTTACCAACTGAGGAAACAAAGGAGAAAGAGGCATTAAGGACCTTTTGATACCTTCTCTTTCCAAGTACCCAAAACTGTGTCTTTAGTGAAGAACAACAAAAATAATTCATAGCTTTCTCTTCTGTCCTAACTTTTCTTCTGCCAGAGGGGGAAAAAAAGTTACATAACCACTTGCAAAATTCACTTTCAGGCAATAGGTACTTCAAAAGCTCATCAGTCAATAAACAGACACTGGCATGTCCTGATTAGACTACTATATAAAAAATCCTTCCTGAGACAAAGCTCTAAGAGAAGGCTCTTTTTTTTTTTTCCTATTTGAGACCTCTCATCCTATCATCTGCCCTAAGCCTCCCTCTCCTCTTTATTTACAGCTATCACCAAAATCTTATAAAAATATAAATGCAAGCAAAGAAAGACAACCCACCATATCTCAATAGAGTATCCTAAAGGAAGCATTTCCTTTTGAGTTTTGCAGAAAGGATAGTGGAACCATAGACAAAGATACATTATTACTCAGCTCACACTCAACCTTTAAAAAGGAATAAAGTAATTAAAAATCCCACTATCAAAAAGAATAAAAACAAAATCCACTTGGGATTTCTGTGAGTAATACTATCCTGATTTTTCTCTCTTGCTTAGTCAAAAAGCCCTGTAGGTCAACAATGGTCCATAAATTCCATTATATCAAACAAAACCCTAACAGCTCAATCCTTCAATTGGGCAAAAAGAGAAAACACACATGTTTTAGTAATATCCTTGGATTTAATGTGTTACTTCCTACAAGAAATTAGCTTCCCAACCTTTAAAAAGAAGAAAGCTGGGAATCTCGTTATAACCACAAAGCAGGGAAAATTCTCAATACCCAACATAACACACATGTGAAATAAACAGCACATAGTACTCTGAAAGAACTCTAGATAGCCATCTTCTTTAACAAAGCCTTTTGTTACCTGGACAGCCCTAGGCCCAAAGACCCCACACACAGTCTTCAACACAGATAATGTGAGCCCACCTACCTTCACTAGCCTGGAGGCCATAAATCCCTCAGAGGTTGCCCTGCTCCAGACACCTCCATGGTTGAACAAAAAGAGTTTGTTCCATAAACATCCTTCCTAGTTTTCACAGCAGTCTTTGTAGATTCAAGCTTTCCCCTGTATGCCTGTTCTGCCTCTAAGAATCATACATACAATGTACTGGAATATTTCATGGTCATTATTAAGATTTACACATTGATAAAATGCCACTTGAAAGAAAAATCTGAATATGCCTGGACAGTCTACAAAAAGTGCTTTTTTTCTTAAAGTTTCTCCTCTGAGCTCAATTTTCCAACACACAACATATTTATATTGATATGAGAATCATGAAATCAGGAATGTGGTACGATATCAAACAGCTCTGAGCTAGAGATGAGGAGACCTTGATTTCAGTACTGACTGGCTTCTCTTTGGGCAAGTCACTTAACTTCTGACATTCTACTTCCTGATCTGTAAAATTAAAAGGTCTTAAAAGGCACTTGCAGTCCTGAAATTCTGTAGTTTATTTGCTAGATTGTTCTCTGAAATCCAGTCTTCAAGAGCTCCACCTTCTTTTAACCTCCATATTGTTTTGGCTTTTGCCCTTGGGTGTCCAGGGGAAGAGTCTTTTGTTTAAAAGACAGCCCTGAGTTTCCCCAGGGGCCTGAGGGTTAAGACAGGTCTCCTAAAGCAGGATGTGCATAATCAAACTCAGACAGCAGCTGCTGAGTTGGAGCTAATCCTGAGGACTGCTTCAGACCTCCTCTTTCTCTCAAAGTGAAGTCACATGGCACCAGGCCTGTTCCGACTGTTTGGACCTTATGTTTTCGGCACATTGCAAACATCTTCTGTGGATTCAACTCTCAAAATGCCAATGGATTTCTCTGTTTTGCCTTCTCAAGCTGGCTCTCCAGAAGCAAATACTTAAAACATAGGCATGCACAGTGTCCACACCCTGAACATCTTATATACAAATGGCTTGGGATGGGAAAAGAGGCTCTTTGAGGGGCAGGGATGTAAGACTCCCTGTTAGTGGAATTACAACTGCCCCATTATTCACTTCGACATGAAATAGTAAAAGCAAGTGAAGCAGCAAAAATCACCTTTAGAAATCGCTACATTTATAGATCTCACACTAATTTCTGATAACTGTCTGGTGTTTCCACGAAGTCACAACTCACAACTTCAATTCCATGGCCCTCTAAAGTGGACACAGTTATACCTTAGAAATGTAATGCGACTAACAACTTAGCTTTAGTAAAACAGGGCTCTATTTGTAGATTCCAGAGAGCTTTTTACAATGTGTACTTTTAAAAGTAAGAAGGTTGTCATATACAAAGTTTTCTTGGCTGGATTCTTAAATCAACTATACCTGGCAAAAATAATCTTGTTCCAGGAAGTCCTTTGAGAAAAGTGGAGAAAACATGTTATGAGAATCGCTTAGTTCCAGGTAACAACTATTTAATAGATTAACTTCTCATAATCTATGCTGCTCACTAATTTGGCTATCAACTTGTTCATATAATTAATGTTATACTACTACTTCTAAAATCAATATTAAATTAATTGGAAATTTTTACCTCAAATATAAATTTAGGATTTTTTCTCCCCAAATTATCCAAGGTAAAAGAGGTATCTTTTAATAAATTGATATAATTACATATTCTCATAAGACATCTATTTTGTTGTGAAAGCTTCCCAGAATACAACCCCCATCCAAATCGCTCTTCAAGAACACATTCTTTTTTATACTTACTGTCTAATAAATATTTATCATTTTGAAACATCTTGAAAATTTTCTTTATTATGGAGCATTAAGAAATTATGGAAAATAAACAGATCCACCAATAAATTGTATTAATACTTTGGAATTTAAGGACTCTACCAAAAATGGGGGGTAGAGATAAATAACTTTCTAACTCTGCTATATACCCCTTAACCTTGGACTTCCCAGCCTCCAAAACTGTAAAATAAATTCCATTTCTTTATCAATAAAATAAAATAAATAAATAAATCTGCATTATGATTTTGAAGACTACTATCTGGGGAATTGGGAGAGTTCTTTTTATCCCAAGAAGTAGTGAGCACCACACTGGTTCAGCCTCAGAACAAACCCACTCTCCCTCCTAACAAGGCTAGTCTCACTGCAGAGGCTACACCAGAGGACACAAGCTTTCCCCACACAGTTGATATGGGCTGATGTTATCTGTTGCTTCTGCTCAAGGGCTCTGCAGTGAGGATGTCTGGACAGATTTTGTTGAGTGTGGGCTGGTTTTGTGCATGAGTTTTTAGGTGGATTGAAAATCAAACCATCTAAATCATTGTAACAAATCAGCAGGCCAAGACAGACTCACACACTTCCTGACCAAAAACTAGGATGGACCTCCTCCAAATGGTTCCACTTGAAGACCTTGCCAGACTTCAGATCAAAAACATTTAGTGGATTAAACCTAACAGCTTAAGTGAACCATACTATTCCTAATTATTATTACCACTATATTCATGCACCAGCTGTGAACAATTAAAAGCCTATATTTTAAAATTCCCAGGCTCAAAAATAAAATTAAGACATTTTTGCAAGAAGTTACAGCTATTTTTCCATAGTTAACAGCTCTCAAGGTAAGGCGGTCTCCCCAACTATGTCCACAAGGCATAGTGTCACAGCAAAGTCTTGGGTTTTTCTTTTTCTATGTCAGACATTTGATCATTAAAAATGAAAATAACCAAGAAGCACACGACCAGCCTCTTTATATCATTAACTAAATAACTTAAGAAAATTGGCCACTTAAGGATGGAAGGCATTCAGAACTTACTAACTTAGCAAAGTCCTTACTGGCAGGGCTAGGCCAAAGACCAGAGAGCTCTAAAATGTGTTGCACTACAAAAGATTCCGTAATGCATTCCATTTCAGGGAGAAAGAAAAAAAGAATAAAAACTAATAGCAAACCAACTACTCTGCTACTTACTCTTTGTATCCTTGTCAAGAAGGCTCAACCGAGGCAAGAATGACTTCAAGGCCAAGTCTCCTGATGTAGTTAATGACTTAAGTTCCTACCTTTTAACTTGTCCCATTTCCCTAATCATCTAAATTAAGGCCAAAGGAAAAACACTGATCACAACCAAGTTTTTAATATTCATATATATGTATATGAACATATACACACACATAAATATATAAATATAGTGTTGCATATAAATCATACAGGTAAATGGAATAGAATCAAGATTCCAGAAATAAACCCTTACTTAATGATCTGTTGATTTCCAACAGTACCACAGGCAAAAAATAGTTGCACCCCTATCCCACAACACATGCAAAAATTAATTCAAAATGGATTATAGACCTAAATGTAACAACTAAAACCATAAAACTCTTAGAAGAAAACACAATAAACCTTTCCTACCTTCAGTTACACGTTTTTTCTTATATATGACATCAAAAGCACAGCAACAAAAGAAAAAAATAGATATACAGAACTTCACAAAAATTACAAGCTTTTGTGCTTCAGTTTTTTTTCTATCAAGAGAATGAAAAAGACAATCCACATATGAAAGTATTTGCAAATCACATATATAAGGTACTTGTAGCCAAAATATATAAAGAACACTTAAAACTCAATGAGACAAATAACCCAATTTAGAAATGAGCAAAGGATTTGAATAGACATTTCTTCAAAAAGGAAATACAAATGGCTAATAAGAACTGAAAAAGACATCTTGCTCAACATCATTAATCAGCTGGTAAGTGAAAACCAAAACCATGAGACAGCACTTCATACCCACTTGAATGGCTATAATCAAAAAGGACAGACAATAACAAGTGTCGATTGAAAGGAAGTGAGTCGAGATGCTGGGTGCCCTTCAAGCTTTATTAAAGGAAGAAAATCTGCCAGGCTGTGCTCAAAATGTAGGACAGCCAGGGGCTGCCCTGAAAATGGGGGACAGCCCCAGGTGTGGGGGTGGTAGGGCTTTATATAGCTAGGTTGGCACCAAGAGCTGGGTGATGTAATTCTGGGGTGGGGATTGAGTTAGGTCATGGGGATGGAGAGTTCTGCAAAAGCATGTGTAACACCAAAAGTTTCATTTTCTCTGAAACCATGAGGCTTCTTGTAAGAGAGAATGGGGGAGGGGAGGGGAGGAGGTAGACAGCACCGTTTTGTACTTGGGCTTGTCTAAGATGGCGCTGGTTATGTTGCAGATCTATTATTGATGAAGATGTGGAAAAACTGGAACCCTGTGCATTGCTGGTGGGAATGTAAAACGGTATAGCCACTTTGGAAAACAGCATGGCACTTCCTCAAAATGTTAAACAGAGTTATTATATGACCCAAAAATTCTACTCCTAGGTACATACCCAAGAGAAGTGAAAACACATGAACATATGTCCCCATAAAAACTTGTACAGGAAGGCTTATAGCAGCATTATTCATAATAGCCAAAAAGCTGAAACAACCCATACGTCCACCAACTAACAAATGGATAAACAAAAGGCTGTTATATCCATACAATGAAATATTATTCAGCGTAAAGAGAGATGAAGTGCTGATACACACTACAACATGGATGAACCTTGAAAACATGCTAAGTGAAAGAAGTCAATCACAGAAGACCATATACTGTCTGATTCCATGTATACAAATGTCCAGAATAGGCAAATCTATAGAGACAAAAGGTCTACCACTGGTTGCCTAGAACTTAGTGGGGGATAGAATAAGACTATGGATGATATATGAGCGCTGGGGTTTTTTTTGTTTTTTTGGGGGGGGGAGTGATAAAAATGTTCTAAAATAGGTTGTGGTGACTGCTGCACAACTCTGAATACCCCCAAGAAACAACTAAATTGTATACTTTAAATGGGTGAATTTTTGTGGTAGATGAATTATATCCCAACAAAGCTTTTAAATATTATGTACATTTATATACACATCAACTGTAAGCATAAAATATTGTTTGACAGTTATCCTATCACATGGCTAAATAAACTACTTTATTTCTTTAAAAGGAATAAATAATTTCCAGATAATGCTAGGTATGTTTTGAGCTTTAGCTCAGCGTCGAATTACTCCCCCCCCCAAAAATTATGTTTTTTAATTGAAACATAATTGATGGTACGTATCTGTAGGGTACAGCATTGAATATCAATACCTGTGTGCAATATGTGATGCTCAAATCAGGATAATTAGTATATTCAACATTATACAATATAATCATTTTTTGTGGCCTTTTAACAATTTCTCACTAACACCTCCCCCACCCCCACCCCCCACCACACACACTTCTGGTAGCCTCAGTTCTCTCCGTTTGAAAGCTCAAATTATTGTGATTGTTGTGGGGTGTTTTTACTTGTTTATTTTTTAGCTTCCACTTATGAATGAGGACATGAGGTCTTGGGCTTTCTCTTTCTGTGCCTGGCTTTTTACTTAACAGCAGCAACATGGAGAAACTAAGAGAAAATCATGTTAAGTCAAATTGCATTTTGTAGAGGCCCTTAGACCTGGAACTAAAAAACACCAAAAAGGTTAGCACAGCGGTGGGAACCATGGGAAGTCATTCCAAGCTGTCTAGTTTCTCAGCCCGAAGCAGTGGTTCCACAACTTCAGTACGTTTAGGCCACATTAAAATGCTCGGTCTAGGGTGGAAACCAAGAATATGCATTTTAAACAAATCTCCCGATTCTAATGCAGGCAGTATGAGCACAGCACCAGGGCAAGGAGACACACCTGCCTGGAAAGGCTCCTGCTAAAGCGCAGCACCAGGTTCTTCAAACAGTCCTGGGGCTAATGAGCCCTCAGCTGATGAGTGTATCATGATCAGTTTAGCAGCATTTTTCACCTGCCTCTAATAATTCTTGCCATCAATTTCATAGGCATTAGGGAGATTTTTCAAATTTAAAAACTTCTGGCTAGATCATAAGGGGTGAAATGTTAGGTTTTGGAAGAAGACATTGGTCCACTCCCCGAGACTCCCAGAATACAACACTTGTTCTTGTTGGAGTGCATTCACTTGCCTAGTTTTTAAAGCTATTAGATTATAGGACAATATTCAGAGCCTAAAATGCAGGGGGGAAAAAATCTGCTGGGACTTTTCGTCGGCAGAAGGTGGACAGCTGGCCTTCACACCCCAGTTGTTTCCTGTCTCTAACAGGTGGGCAACATTTTCCCCCTACAGTGAGAACTTGACCACCTACTCCAACTTCTATTTCCCATATCAAAAGCAACCTCCATCCTCTTATTTGGGAGGAAGAAATCCGAGCTACAGCAAGTAGTCGAAGTGGCATCTCTAAGAGGAAATGGTTAGTCACGAAAGATTACTGCATTCTAAGTGACAACTGTAACCAATTTACTTGGCTGGCAAAGGAGAAGAAAGAGAGAATAGAGCACAGTGTTAAAGTCTAGACCGGAATTTTAAAAACTATATTCCAGGCAGTAGAGGTAGAAAGTAGAGGGGTAAAAAAAATTTTCCTTAGAAAAGAAAAAGCACAGCTATTATAGAACTGTAGCAAACAGATGGATCTACAAAAAGGGAAACTGAGGCAAAGGAAGTTGAGGGATTTGCAGAAAAAGGCCAGCCTATAAGAACCCAAATCTTCGGGCTACTGTCCAAGCGTTCTCTTGCCTCCCCCAGAATATAGGAGGAAACATGGAAAGGAGTGATATTTAGGGAAAAGAGGTAGAGAAATAATTTATAACCTAGACAGCTTCTGCTCATCATGTTTCAGTGGTGCCTTTTGTACTGGTCACATAAGCCTTATAAGGAAAGCTCTGCACTACGACGCAGGGTTCATGATGATCATGGCACAGCATGACTGTCTTTCCCCAGTCTAAGGACTACCTGGTCCATGTGGCAAAGTGTGAAGGAGTGAATGTCTGGGAATCTAAGAGTACCTCCCAAACCCTTGACAGGCTGGGACAGTGACCCCTTTCCCTTTATCTGCTTCATGCTGGCTTGTGGACCACTGTGTCTTGAATGTGCCTTATCTCCCAGGTGCACATCTCTCTGGCTCACACCAGACAGCGTTTAGTTGGCTATTCCACCTGATTAAGTACCGGGGCAAGGAGACTCATCTGCCTGGAAAGGCTCCTCCTACAGAGCAGCACCAGGTTCTTCAGTCAGTCCTGGGGCTAGTCCTGGGGCTTGCACCTGATTAAGTAAGTCAGGGTCAGCTGAAGTTTGAGGCAATGTCAAATTTCAATGGTTTCACGGTCCCCTAAATTTGGCAAGTAGAGATCTCTCCATCTGTTTAACAGGAAGTTGGTCCTTGGACAACATACGCTTTCCACTAAGGGCAACAAAAGAGTTCTACAGTCTCAGTCAGACCAAGTTATCAGGAAAGGAAATAAAATATATTGTATGTTGCTCAGCACTCAACTTCAAAATATTATAAGGAAGATAGAATCTTCTACGGTTAGAAGGAAGCTGTAAAGGTCTGCTCATTTCCCCAGCCAGTGGGTGGTTTGAATCTCCTCTACGAAGGGATCCAGATGAATGGCCATCCAAACCCAGGCTTGCTTACCCCAGGCATGGGCCCTCACTACTGCTTAAGGGTCCTGTTCCACCTCTGACCGCCTTTTAGAAAGGCCTTCCTTTTATTCAATTAAAATTGTTCTTCTTGGAAGTTTCCACCCCTTTTACTCCCAACTGTCCAAAAGAAATTAAAATATAGGAAGACAAAGGATCAGATGCAAGTCATTACATTTTATCTTTCTGGTGCTTGTTAGATGATATTTCCGGACGATGTTTTTATTGTTGTTTTTTAAATTTCCAGTAAAATAAGAACCAAACCCCCTACACACGTAGAATGCTGAGGGAAAATAGTTTTATATTAAATAAACTAAAAGGTTGTACTGACTGAATACTAAACACATCTGTAAATAGTTTGTGGCATGAAATTTGTTTGAATCTTCTGGGTTTTCTGTCTCTATTTATACCTCAAGGCACAAAAAACAAAAGCAGCCTGGTAAAGACTCACAAGAGTAGTTAACACGCAGAGGAGAGAAACGACAAACGCCAGGAGGCATATCACAAATGCTCTCAATATGTATTAAACCAACAATAGTGTTTTGGGTAAATCTTATTAATGGAATACACAAAGTTCTGGGCAAATGAAACTTTAATTCATTTACATCAGATGTGCCTACAATCCACATTTTTATTAAAAGGACAATAAGCATTCAGTTGAGAAGTTTGCAAATAGCATGTTATTTTGAAAAAAAAATTTTTTCATCATTTAAGACAGTCAGAACTTTTTTTTAAAGCATCCCATAGTATGCTTTTAGAATGCTCTGGTTGCATGTGAGTAAATTCAACTGTTTACATCATTTTTTCTAAAGTTTGTGGAAAAGGCCTTCAGCCTTGGAAATCACCTTAAATCCTTTATGTGATGGGTAAAGGTATAAAGGACATATTAAAGGAAACAAAACCCTGAGACAATAAACACAAGTTCAATTCATCATTTTCTAACACTCATTATTTGATGCACCAAAGGACTCTTTATATAACCTTTAGCAGTTAAAAATTCAAATCATTTAATTGAGAACATTTAGAAAAAGCATTTACCAAAGATAAAAAATTTAGCTTTTCCTTTATTCATATTTACCAATCATTAAAATAAGAGATGAGAAGATCAAAAGCACATTGCTACAGTCTCCTATGTTTATTAAACTCAACAAATAAATTTGTTCCTAAATGCCTTTTATTTAATGTGCTAATGATCTTCAAATATTCCATACTCACTAAGTTGACAGTAAATACCAATTCCCCACCCCCTGGCTTCAGCACCCCCACATTCTCCACTCCCTTTCTGGTCTAGGTCCAAATGCCAATTAAAAGAGTGAGGCTCACTTTGTACTGTGCCTGCTATTTAATGTGTCACCAAACAGACGTATACATAGACAAAGGACGATGCCTGAACCCACATACAAGATCACTCCCAGGAGTGTGAGCATGAGGCAAATAGTTGTGTGTGCAAGCATTTTATCCTAGCAAAATCAGGTAAGGTTAAGATCAGACTTGAAAGGGAAAAGAGAAGTTACAACAGGTGATGGGAGGAGACAAGAGGGGACTGTACCTGTCCCCACAGCACCCACTCTCCTCCCTCAGGTACCAGTCCTTCCGTTTTTCTTTGGGGAACCAATCCTTTCCTATCATGGCCTGTGGGACTCAGGTGCCACTTCCTGCACTAGTAGTTCCAAGGATGATACATGTGACCCAGCCCAGGCCAATCAAGAGTCAATGAGAAGCTATTCTGGGATTCCCACAGGAATAGTTGGAAAAGAGAAGCTCTTCCTGCTGCAACTGTTGAGAAGACAGGCTGTTAACCTGGATCTGCCAGACTCATCTTGCCACTACCAGGGGAGAGATTTCTTCTGGTTGTCATCAGTATCTAAAATCTTCCCTTTGCATGGCTGGCCGGTTAGCTCACATAGTTAGAGCACAGTGATGATAACAGCAAGCACCAAGGCCAAGGGTTTGGATCCCTGTACCGGCCAGCCTCCAATAAAATCTTCCCTTTGCAGTAATATAACCTCCCAGATTTTAGCTGGCACAAGGCCGCCCCTGTAGAAACAACATTTCCCAGCCTGCAAGGCACCTTGTGTGACCACGTGACTACATTCCAACCCATGGGATGTAAGTGGAAGGGAATGGTATGTCCTCCCCCGACTCCCTCCTGGCTGGGAAACAGCAATGGTGGACAGCCGCCTTGGACACACAGGTAAGAGCTGCATGTGAGCATGGCAGACCTATCCCAACAACCAGGTCTTTGGATGTTATATTAAAGGGAGAGAGATCTATTTTAAGCTATTATATTTGGAGATCTCTTTTTATCAACAGATAGCTGTTACCTTAATTCTAGAAAGCCTGAAAGTGAATCTAACAAAGGAAAGTTGGGCTGAGAGATAGTAAAACCTGAAGCCTGATAAAAACAAAAAAATCTCTTAAGCAAGCCTCTTGATGCAGCCAGACACGAAGACAGCACTACTCCTGAACTTTTCCATTATCTGAGCCAGAAAGTTCCTTTTTATTGCTTAAACCCAGCCTGTTTGAGTTGAGATTTTTGTTACCTGCGCCTAGAAGCGTCAACTGCATCACTCACTCGATGGTTTTTGAGATGTTGTTATACCTGCCTCATCGTCCCAGGTTCTTCTAAGCAGTGGCTATTCAAGCCACCCCTTTCCCAATGGTTGCTTCACCAGGAAAAAGCCAAAGCAGCTGTTCTGCCTCCTCACAAAACTCTTAAAGATGTTCTAGGGACTGAGTTCTACAAAGGAAACTATTTCTATAAAGCAGTGTTTCACAAACTTTAATGTGCTTATGGGTCACTGGGAATCCTGTTAAAACGCAAATTACAATTCAGCAAGTCTCAGGTGGGGTTTGAGATTCGGGATTTCTAACGAACTCCCAGGTGATGCCCAGGCTGCTGGTCTGAGGTCCAATTTTGAGTAACAAGGTCCTCGAGCAGCCGCCTCCATGCCTGCCTACACATTAGAATCACCAAGACAGCTTTAAAAACAAAAACCCGAATACCTGAGCCCCACAACCGGGGATTCTCACTTAATAGTAGTGCCTGTGCCATCAGGGATGAGAACCATGGTTCACTGGTTCTCAAACTCCAGTATGTGACAGAACCCCTAGAGGGCTTTCTAAAACTCAGATTGCTGGGCCCCATCCGCAGAGTTTCTAATACAGTTGGTCTGAGGTGAGGCCCAGAATCTGTATTTCTAACAAGCTCCTAGGTGACCCAGACACTGCTGATCACTCCACGCTTAGACAACCACTGGCCTAATACTAGAGCTAATAACTCCTTGTAAGAGACCTCAATTTCCACTGAGAAAAACGACTTCTAATTGTACTATATCAATGCTCTGGAACATGTATCTATTGGGGATACACTCCCGACAAGGAGAGGGGAGAGGATTCATATTTCCACTTCCTTAAGATTAGTCTATGTGCATGCTTAGTACTTTGTAAAGACGTTTAACCCTATCGTCGCCAAAATAATAAAGTGTTAAATTTTATTCTGGATATTACAGACTTATTGGGTTTAAAAGCCGATGAGTCATAGTATATGGCTCATTTTCATAGCTTTCTCAGAATAATCCCTCTTCTGACTCCACTATAGGACAGATACATGTTGAGTGGCAGTTTCTAAAGGGTCATCATTTTAATGTTATCCTGCAGAGCAATTTTTAAAAGCTTTGCGAAATCCAGAATTCTTAAGGTTTTGTTCCCTGAGTCAATTAAAGATATCCCCTTTTATTCAATGGATGGAAAATTGTTTTTTAGAGTTGAGTGAGGGCAAACATGCTCCCAAATTAGATATCTGAACAAAGTAAGCTATGAATAGATTAGCTAATGGGCTGCTGCTTTTTTGCCTAATCGAGAGCTAAAGACAACTCAGATGTCTTGTTCACAGGACAGCCTAAAGCACTCTCTCTTCCTGCTCCAACAGGAAACAATATAGCTCCACGGAATTAATGCGACTTGAACCAGCTCCAAGATGCAGAACTTAAGCGCAGTTACGATAATAGAGCCATCATTAAGACATACATAGGGCTTATACATGATCAGTAAATTCAGACAAGTCCTAGATATATTTCCAATCAGTAAAACACACAATTTCTCTGTTCAAAGCATGACCTCAGGCAAATCTAATAAGCTGACCAAACATGCTTCTCTGCAACCACACTAAGAGGACAAGTATCCTTTGTTCCACTAAGGAAAATTTTCCTTCAGAAAGGGGAATGTTTCTAATTTTTTAAGGCATCCTCAGATAAACTTAATCTATAGATATATAATCTTTTGTCTGAAGAGCTCTCACATGCATCAAAATCCACCTCAATAATTATCAAAAAAGCAAGATCCAACAGAAAAAGATGTTGGAGAGGAGGGCAGAAAAGGAAGATACTGGAAGGAAGCGAGCATCTTCCTATTCTGCACAGCCTGGACTATGACGGACAGCAGCTGAGTCCTGTGAAGCCACCACATTCCATGCGGCTTGCTCACAAGCAGGAGGAGGCATGCTTTAAGAATACAAAAATCTTACCTGCTAGACTGTTGGAGAAGACCAAGAAGTCACTCGGGCAGTGATTGTCAAATCTTAGGGAAGTTACAATCCCCTGGGAAGCTTTTTACAAAACAGATAGCTGAGCCCCACCCCCTTAGATTCTGATTTAATTAGTCTGGGGTGGGGCCTGGGCAGGGTATGTGTATCTTTTAAAAGCTGTCCAGGTGAATTTTATGTGCAGTAGCTGTTGAGAACCACTGATCTAGAACTTGCCCTTCATGATCCAGATGAGAAAGCTGAGAGGATGAAGTGCCTCCCTCTTTCACAAGTCACAAAAAGAAAAAGAAGGAAAACTTCAGCCTCTCTTTCTGACTTTCCTATCTGGTTAGTAGCACCATGATTATTCTCTCTCACGTTCAAAACCTCAAAGACAACCCTGTCTCCTTTGAACAGCACATCTAATTAGCAGTCCATTTCAATCATCATCAACCTCAACCAGGAGATGCTAGTGCAGACTTTACCAGCCATTCTTCTAAGTGCTTGACATGTATTAACTCATTAACCCTCACAGCATCTCTACGAGGTGGTGACTATGACTAATCTCCTTTTTACAGATGTGAAAACTGAGGCACAGAGAAGTTAGGTAAGCTGCCCAAGCCATACAGCCAGAAATTGATGGAGCTGGGATTTAAAGAGATTCCCATTAATTCTACCATTGGTTCTCCCATTACCAGACTGAAATTTGTAGAGAGAAGCCATCAAAGCAATATGTTAAAGATTGGCAAAAAATAAAAATCAGAATATCTGTAACCTGGAATATTAGGCCAACCAATGCAAATGAAAGGTCTGACATTCCATTATTCAGGCCTGCACCCATTAGACTATATTAAAAAGTGGTGATACATTCACACACTTTCAACTACTCTCTTAAAGGATTATAGTATCATGGCAGGACTATTTAAAGTTGGAAAAACTGAAGATCTAACTTCTGCTGGGCCACATAAAATGCAGCTTTGGCAAGTAATACCACCCAGCAGTTGTGAGACAATTATAGATAATGAATGGAAAGTGCCCATCATAGCTCTAACTACGTAGCAGGAGATCAGTAGAGCAATTTTTAATGTTATTGCCTTTTAATAAAATCCTTTTCTAAAAAATACCATCCCACAGGCTTATTTTCTGAAAAAGTTTGACTCAAAAATATTTATGTTATGGTAAGATGTAGTAAAGCAGTATTCAAGAGGAAACTTTTGGGAGAAAAGATGGACCTACATCCAACATTGGCAAAAGGGCACTCCTACCTGGGCTGTAAGTGCCCCAGACTCTCTTCCTGGAAGGCACTGGCATTTTTAGTATAAGAATCCAAGGAAGGCTCTTTTACAGTCAACCCACAATTGCAACCTTTTCCCCCACAGAAAATGCAGTATTAATTCATGAGGATTTTGCTTCTAGTCCTGATTTTTATCTCCAGGAAGCTTTTATCTCTTTTCTGCCTACAAGTCTCCACAATCTTCCCTACAATTTACAAATCAACTTTATTTCAGTCCCTGATCTCTCTGGGTCTTCCAAAACCCAGTGCTCTCAGCTCTCCTCCCGTAACTAGCCAGAAGGGGGACGAGTAAGTAAAGGCATTAGCTGGAGCATAGTTTTTGCTGGAAATTGAGAAACTGTCTAAACATCACCTCACATTATTCATTTTGCGCAAAACACATTAACCACATTGATGCTGAGTGTATAACATATAATGTATGCTCCACTTGGTACTTTATTCATTAAACGTGTGTCAGAATTAAGTGTATAATCATTAATGTGGGGAATGAGGGAGAAGGAGGCGCCAGAAAAGGAATGTTTTATGTTAAGAAAAAATACTAATAAATCAGCCTCGGCTCAATTTATAGCTCTGCCACTAATTAGCTATGTGATGTTGGACAAGTCATTTTAACCTCCCCGGATGTGTTTCCTTCTAAAAGTCAGTTCCAGCTCTAAAATTCATGTTACAAGGATTAAAAAGTAGAATCCAAAAGAATACAATGAGAATTATCTCAACACTTTTACACCTCTTTCATTACTCAGCTAAGACTATTTGATCTTAACTGAATACATAAAGTCCAGCTCTCACCTTTAATAGCCCAAAGTTGATAGAATATGGAGAATTAGATTCAATGAAATATAAGCTTCTTTCCTCCCCTGATACAAACATCAATAGATTACTGCTCTTTGTACCTTTTGGACATTTTACTATTTGGAAGTAAAGATTTCCTTGGAGTACAGATGGGAAAACAGAAAAACATGAAAATCCAGTGTCTTCAAGTCATCAATAAAATTCTTTTTCTCCTGCATACTATGCCACTTCAGAGAAGGTTATGCATTTGCTTTTCTAGGAAAGCAGTGACTTCTCTTCTACAAGGGGCTCTTCTTATCTTTTTGATTATAGTTTCTGTGTTTTCTTTTGGTAGTTTTGATCGCTAGACACATCCGACTAGATTCAGACAAAAAACTAATGCATATTTTACATACAATGCCTTCTTTTAAATACAGGCCCAACTCATCTTCAATTACCCTAAATAATCAAAAGATAAATAACAGCTGCTTGCAGGTAGGCACCTTGTCATAATTTCTTTTTAACTTGCAAAACCAGCAAAGAGCCTTGCCCTTGGTAGGTGTACAGTAATGTGTGTCAACTGTTAACTGACTGACTTAACAAACATAGAACTTAATTTGAAAATGAATCAGCATAATTACAAAGTCTAATCAAATCTAAAATAATCAAATCAAAACACCACTCTTACCTAAATGAGTTCAGAAGTGGGACATAAAGTTAAGATTTTTAATTCATTAGTAAACTTAGATAAATCAGTGTTTACAATTTAAGGTTCCAATGTTGCCCTTCTTTAAGCATTTTACGATCATAATCCCAAGTACGACCACAGATTTCCCAGTCTTAACTAAATTTCCAACTTATATGAAAGTCCATTGTGTACTTTAGCTAAGTGTAATTCAGGAAACATGGATGGTAGGGGAAAGGAAAAATATAATTCAGAATCACACCCTGCCTGGTTAAAAAATAAATTGATCCTAAATTTGTGAAAATATATATCCACTGGTGTGAAGGGTCAGAATGCAAGTGAGAAAAATATGCATACATGTTTATCCATACTATATATAATATGTTCCAGAATCATAAAACTTAAAGCTAGAAGGAAAGAGAAACAAATGCTAAGAACACCTACTATGGGTCAGATTTTTTGTTAGAAGTTTTCAGTCATTATTGAGGCTAATTTTCAAAATAACCAAAAAGCAAAATATTATAATTTTCAGTTTTACATTGAAGAAACAAGCCTGGAGATGATAAGAAACTTCCCCAAGGTCACATGGCTTTCAAGTGGTAATATCAGAAAATTAAACCCCAATTTTCCTAATTACAAAACCTTCAAGACCATCTCCTGCATTACCTTAATTCAGGAGAACACACAAGTGAACCTTGGCAACACCAGAACTACAACTCCATATGAGTTAGAATCTGTATATGTTATGACCCATCCTTTATTGGGCTGTCACACACCTGTCACCCAAGCAACTAGAGGCTGTTGCCTAACAACTCGGTAAACAGTGGCCTTTTGGTTCCTAAACATGTCAAGTGAATTGAGTTGTCAGCACAGATGTACTAACCCTATTATAGAGAATCTTGAGTTAACCAGAATTTAGGGACTTTATATTAACATTTCTACATACTTTTATCAGATGCTTTTTCTGCATCTGTTGAGATGATCATATTATTACCTTCCTTAAATTGTTAGTGACTGCATTGCTTTTCTGATGTTGGAGCATTCCCTGGATATGTCCTACTTGGGCTCACCATTATTCTCTTAATAAACTGCTATATTCAATTTGATAATACTCTAAAATTTTATCTATGATAAGTGAAACTGGACTATTTTTGGTGCTCTTCTTGTCTAGTTTTGCATACAGTAATACTAACCTCACAAAATGAAAAGAATAGCTGTTTATCATTGTTTAAGCTCTAAAACCACAATTATCTGTTCCTTGAAGGATCAAAACTTACTTGTAAAACCATTTAGGGCTAATGCCATTTTTTAAGTTGAAATTTTTGTCAAGATAATTATAGATTCTTAATTGTTGTAAGAAATAATACAGAGAGATCTCTTGTACCTCCTTTAGTTACTTTCCCCCATTGGTAATATTTTATAAAACTATAGTAAATATCACAAGAGTATTGACATTGATACAATCTACCCATCTTATTCCAATTTCGCCAGTTTTGCTTGTATTCATGTGTGTATGTGTGTTTGTGTGTCTGTATTCAGTTCTACACAATTCTATCACATGTGCAGTTTGCTTATATATATTATCTTTACATATATGTATAAACTTATTTAATGTAACCAAGGTCTTCCTATACATAGGTTTTATATCCCATTTTTTGTCTATTATAAAGAGTTTCCAAGTTTTAGCCATTCTTCAAATACATTTTTAATGGTTCTGTGATATTTCATGTATGAATCAGAATCTTTTATTTAACTGTTATTCTATTATTATACAATCAGGTTGTTTCCACTTTTTAAGCTATTATAAGTAAGGTCCAATAAACACACATGTAAACACTGTTTACCTGGCTGATTATCTCCTTTGGATAGATTTGTAGAGATAAAATTGCTAGAAAAAATGCGCTTCTCACATATTAACACTTACGGAACCTTTCATCAACCCAAAATAATAGGAATATTTTCTCACATCACCCACTTTCAGAGAAAAGCTGAGTATAAACACATGCCCAGTATCTCAACATAGAGCTAGTCCACACCTGGACAGGAAAGAAAGCTCCAGCTAGGAAAAAGCAGGCTCTGTCATTCATATCTGAAGACACCCTCTAGCTGGAGCTCATCAGATGAGGCCATGTTGTACGTATGCCAAGCACCTACTCTTCAGGGAAACAGAAAACCAGGAATTTTAACTAACATGTGACATAGAGCACAGATATGCTATTGTGCTAAAAGCTCCTACCTATTTTGTCTCACATAACCCTAAAAAACTATTTTAGGATATTCCATTTTACATATAAGAAAACTGAGCACAGAGAGGTCAAGAAACTTGTTCAAGTTTACACAGTTAGTGTATTCAAATCCAGGCAAGTCTTAAGTACAGAGCCCAGGCTCTGAACCACCCCACCATAGGGCCTGCTCATTTAGATTCTTGCTTGTTGTCTCCACAGCACTCAAACAAGGCTCATGTGCTCAAGAGAGGACCCAAATGGAAGGTACCCATTAAAGGCCTCACTCTGGAAATGGAGATCCAGGCCAGAAACCACATGAGGAAGTTGAGAAGCTTTATGGGATTTATGCCTTAAAAAGTCCCCAAACTTACACCACCAAGTCACATTGTCTTCTATCTAGAATGAAAGTGAATTCCACACATCAACTGGTCTTGGTGCTTATATATCAGAAAATATGAGTATATAGAAAAACATTAGAGATTAGATTATGAATATTCAGAGCAATGTATATAATCCTAGTACATGACAAATATTCAATGTAAGTTAACAGGTTACCATCAGCTGTTAGAAATTACTTACCTTCCTATAATGTGAATGAATTCCTTGCTTCAGTAATAAAATTGGAAGTATTTGACAGAGGCTTAATATTACTTATTGATTAGGCTAATCTTAACATTTATCCAATCACACCTGGAAACATCAAAAAAATAAATATTAAAGACAGAAAGTTCCTCTAGTTCAACTCCATCATTTTATAGATGAGGAAACTGAAGTCCCACAGAGATTAAGACAGTTAATTATAAGGCCACAGCCCTCTCTACCCAGAAGCAGGCAAGAGAGCATGCCCAAGGTCCTAGGCAAGGAGGCTTGGGCCCCAGCCCCTCTGCACAGAAGCAGGCAAGAGAAAATGCCCAGGGTCCTGGGCAAGGAGCTGAGGGCCGTACCCTCCACCCAAAAGCACACAAGGGAGAATGCCAAAAACACCACTTCCATGCAGGTGTCCCACCATCACCATGGCCACAGCCACAGCCAGCAAAAAAGCAGCTTGACACCACAGCAGCAGCCACAGCCACTATGCAGGTGGCACACTGGACACTTGATTGCACTGACACAAAGAGAGTCACCAGCAGAGACCGGAAAAAGAAGACAATATCTCTCTCCTCAAAGCATACTCCAGAGTAACAGAAGAAGCAACTGCTCTACCAGATTACCAGATGTCAACACAGAGATACTAAAAATATGAAAACCCAAGAAAATATGACACCAATAAAAGAATACAGTAATTCTCAAATACCAGACCCTATAGAGCAGGAAACCCATGAAATGACTGAAAAGGAATTCCAAGCAAAAATTTTAAGGAAACTCACTGAGATACAAGAAGACTCAGACACTCAGACAACATAATGAAATGAGAAAAAAATCCAGGATACGAAGGAGGAAATTTACAAAGACATTAAAACCTTAAAAAAATGTAGCAGAAGTCATGGAAATGAAAGATTCACCGAATGAAATAAAAAACACAACCAATAGCTTAAGCAGCAGACTAGAACAAGCAAATGAAAGAATTTCTGACCTTGAAGATAGTCTTTTCAAACTAACCCAGGAGGACCAAAAAAAAGAAAAAAAATGTTTTTTAAATGAAGAATATCTAAAAGAGCTAGCAGACAACCTTAAGCACACAAACATTCAAATCATGGGTGTTCCAGAAGGGAAGGAGAAAGGAAAAGGGATTAAAAGACTATTCAACAAAATAATAACAGAAAACTTCCCAGGTATTGGGAGAGACACAGACCTTCAGATCCAGGAGGCTCAAAGATCCCCAAACAGATTCAATCCAAAAAGATCCTCTCCAAGACACATGATAGTAAAACTGGCAAAGCTCAAAGACAAAAAGAGAATCATAAAAGCAGCAAGAGAAAAGCATCAAGTCACCTATAAGGGAGCCTCTATCAGACTGACAGCAAACTTCTCTACAGGCCAGAAGAAAATGGGATGATATATTCAAAATACTAAAAAAAAAAAAAAAAAAAAAAAAAACCATGCCAGCCAAGAATATTATACCCAGCAAGGTTATCCTTCAGAAATGAGGCAGAAATAATGTATTTTCCAGACAAGTAAAAGCTGGGGGGGTTCACCACCACACAACCAGCCCTAGAAGAAATACTCAAGGAAGTCCTCCATCTGGAATCTGAAAAACAATAATCACTGCCATGAATACACAAGAAAGAACAAAACTCACTGGTAGAACAAAAATGCAAACAAGAAAGAGAAAGAAAGTAAATGTTACCACCACAAAAAGCCATAGTGACAATGTAATAATGCCCCTATTTACTTCTGATTTTAGTAATTTCAGTCTTCTCTCTTTTTCTTGGTCAATCTAGATAAAGGTTTACAAATTTTATTGATCTTTTTCAAGAATCAACTTTTGTTTTTGTTGATTTTCTCTATCGTTTTTAATCTCCTATTTCACATATTTCTGTTGTAAGCTTTGTTATTTCCTACTTATATTTGCTTTTGGTTTAGTTTGCTCTACTTTTTCTATGTTCTTAAGGTAGAAGTTTACATTACTGATTTGAGATTTTTCTTATTTTTAATATAGGTGTTTACAAGTATAACTTTTCCTCTAAGCACTGCATGAGCCCTGCATCCTATAAATTTTGATATGTTGTGCTTTGATTTTTATCTCAAAGTACTCTAATTTCCCTGTGATTTTTCTTTTTACGCATTCTTTATTTAGGAGAGTGCTATTTAATTTCCAAACATTTGTGAGTTTTCATATTTTCCTTCTATTATCGTGGTCAGGGAACATACTTTCTATGATCTTATTAGTCTTTTTTTTTTAAGGGAAAAAATTTTAAAAACAAAAAAGTTCGTGGAAAGATTTCCATTATCTTTCAATTACATTTTTCCATGAACTTTTTGAAGTGTCCTTGTGTTTATATTCTGTTTTATTGACTTTTCTATGCAATTTATGTTGCTAAACTTATTTAATTTCTGTTCTTCATTCCTTTTTATTAAGTGGACTTGATTTGCTTAGAAGTTAATTTCCCTTGAAAGTTTACTCATTTTCCTCTATTGAAATTAATTTGATATTTGCATGCTTTTGGAAGATTTTAGAGAGCTATTTCAAATAACTGTACAGGTTACAAAATGAAATATGAAAATTTTAAAAAGTTTTATATCTCCAGTTTTTGTGAAAAATCGAAGCCCTACTTTCTAGAGTATTTTGTTATTCATCTGTTAATCAGTTTACGTATTTATTATTTGAACAAATAAATATGAAAATCCTTGTTAAAAAAAGTTAATTACATGTGTGCAAAACCTTTCGCCTTGACTTAAAATGCTGTACATTTATTTTATTATATATTTAATAAGCTAAACAAAAATACATATTTAACATTTTCTTTTTTTGTAAGAGGTTGAAAAAAATAATTTTCCTTTAACAATAGTGTATGTTGTTCCATGTGTCATTCTTAACATGAGACTAAATTCTATTAATTGCATATACTCCTTAAATATCAGTACTATTTGTATTTATTACACCTGTATAATTATAAGAAAAGAAAAATAAACATCAAAATGCTTCATAAAGGACACATTTACTGCATCTTTCTGAGATTTTTCATAAAAGAGATTCAATGGCAGAGGAAGAAATGTAAAAATATATCTTATCCTTAATAACATTTTCCATAGCTTGGAGTCCAAGAACATGAATTGGTTATCAAATCAACCACTGCATACTAGCTGGTCTCACTCTGCTGATGTGAAATTCAAGTGGGTAAATCTCCAAAGACTTCAAGACTTCTCCCCTTCTCCCGTCCTACCAATTCTTTAAGATACCCGAGAAAAAGACCTTCACAATTCTATTTCAACCATGTCCTTTCCTATTGAGAGGCAGACCCCTCTAGCCTTGTTGCTAAAGCTAATGATGCCCTAGAAATAGACTCGTCAAAATGTGATGGAGATTTTTAACAGTAAAACCTGAAGCTCAAATGGCTAAAAGAAGAAATTGTATGCATATCCACTTTTGAAAACAAAAGTACTCCTTCTTTCCCCAAGCCCCCAACATTTACTCATCACCTCTGCCACCTCATTCTAGATGACCAGCAGCAGGCCAGCATGTGACACAGACCTAACTTTCTCCTTCCAATGTACAGGAATCTTAATGCAGCCAAAGGAAACAGGAGGAAGCATGATGTGCACTGCTGATGTGCCAGGACTTTACATCAATATCTTGTTTACTCTGCACACCACCTCTACAATGTTGATGAGCCTGTGTTCTAGAGAAGGCAAAACTGGTAAACTGGCCCAGATCCACCCGGACTGGGGTATTCAGCTGACCCCAGACCATACCACCTTCAGTGCTTCAGCAGGAGTGCTGACCCACCCTGACAGCCCTGGCCCACCGGCACCTGCACTTAGAGATGCAGCTTCCACAAGTGTTTTCCCAGATCCTCACCTGAGCTCAGCACTGAGCAGGAGTCAGGAGTGTGGAAACAGGGCTCTTCCCTCAGATAGCGCCAATCTTGACGGAAGAGAAAACTCACTTTTCTAAAATGTCCAAGGGGCAAGAGGCCCTGAAGAATATCTTATACGCCTCCCTCATTTCATAGTCAAGAAAACAGAGGTCAAGAGAGGAAAGGGGAAAAAAAACCCACTTAATACCCCCTGTGCCTCAAGCACCATTCGTGTGCTACTTTATTTTATTCTCACAACAGTCATGTTACAAAGGCATTCTTAAGTCCAATTCGCATGTGCACGCGCACACACATTTTTTTTTAAGTAACTCAGATCTTTAGTATCTTGTTCAAGTTCTGACATGTTAAGTGGCAAAGTATTGGCATTTGAACCCAGACTTGTCCATCTCCTAGGCCCAAGCTGTTTGTGCTCTTAACCAACCCAGCTACTGCCAGGAGCCCTAGCAGTGATAGAGTGACACGTAATTAAGGGGTAACAGTGTGATCTAGACCAGTGATACCCAAATGTGGCTGATTCATTACAATCATCTGAGATACTGTATTATAATACAGATTCCCCCACCCCCATTCAGGCTTCTTATTGTGCAGGTCTGAGATAAGGCCCTGAAATCTGTATTTTTACATACTTCCAGTGATTCTGATTATGAATCTGGTTTAGTATTTACAGAAGGGTAAAAAGAAGGAGGAAAAAAAAAAAAAGGCTTGATCAGTCACTAAAGGCTATTTGGAGCTTGGATTTAATCGACATAATTTAAAAGGAGAAACACCGGGGAGGTGGCTATGTCCAGGGAGTGTTCATGACAGTGATGCCCGTCAGCCAGGGCCAGGAGACATGATGGGGAGTGATCAAGTGGAAAAACCAGGAAGCATGAAGCAGCCTATAAATCTGGCAGAGGCACACAGACTCCACACCGTGATAATAAGGACACATGGAGGTTTCTGGAACATAGGCAACAGGATCAAAGGGGTACCAAACAGCAGGAAAGCATATGGGCCAGGAATGGCTACTACACAAAGCTGTTGACATAGAGGCACAAGCTGGTAAGTCCCCAAGGAATTAAAAACAGAGGAGAAAGCTACCTGGATCACTGGAATGCATGCTCCAAGAAGGCAAGGGGGATTTGCCCGGTTTGCTTGCTACTTTATTTTGAGCACCTGGTAGTGCTGGATAAACATTTGTGGAACGAATGCATAGGTGGATTTAGAGGCAGACTGGACATGGAAGTCAACAAAGATGAATGTGTGAAGGATTTCTTCAAGACTCAAATCCAAATAACTAGAATTAAAATGACAGTACTAGCACAGTTGACCAAAAAAAATTAAGTAAGAGTAGATTGTTTTCAGCAAAGACTCTTCTTCATTACTTCTGGCTTTTCTCTAAGACTTTATTTTGGCTTCCAGTCCACAAAAGAATTAAGTGAATTTTGATATACTGGAATGTACTGTTGACAGTGTCACGAATGGCAGATCTTCTGCCTTGGGAAGAAGAAAATCATGGGTGAGGTCTTCCAGTTTGATTTTTGGCAATGGAGAAGGATAATCTAGGGGGAATCTAAACTCAGATGACATTCCTCACAGGACCTATTGGATCACTGCCAGGAGACACACCAATAACACAGTGGCTTGACTAGACTCTATAAACCTTAATGACAGAGCTGTTGGGGCTGTGTGTGGCTGGGGCGGCTTCAGGGGCCTTGCCGACCTAAGCAGACTCCATGACACCTCTAGCTGGCCAGTTAGGTCTCTGGGGCTTCCAGAAACTTGAAAATTAGTTCTGCCCAGGGAAGAACTAGCTGAACATTTGAAATCCTTTCCAAACAAATGATTATCCAAGGTGCCATTTGAGTGATCATGTTATACAGTCCCCCGTAGGCTGCCCTTCCAATGTCAGGCACCATCAAAACTAGATCTATCAGGTACCAGAAGCAGGAGCAGAAGGGCATGTTCAAATTCCTTCTTGAACACCCATCTTCTGCAAGCCTTACCTTATAAGATCTTTCCTTCTTAAATGACGTCCACCTACTAATATCCAAGTAACAGAGAAAGAGCCCTTGTTTCTATAAAGTTCCCTAGCAAAAGTAATTTGTTTTACCACTAGAACAGTCAAAATATATTTTTTAAAGAACTATAAAAGGTTATACTAGGGTACTTCAAAAAGCTCATGAAGAAATAGAATTAAAAGATAATACAAATCTTTCCATGAACTTTTTGAAGACCCCTCACATGATTTCAATTTGATTTTCTCTTCTAATGCAAACTTCTCAGAGCCTGCCTTTCATAAAACACTGAGATAATGCATGGGTCCAAATGACTTGACAGTTTCTTTTCATTTACAGACATCTAAGCATGTTTATAAAATCCCACTAGTTCAAAACGCTTCCTTTTCGAGAGTTTCAAGATGGCGGCGGCTGCGGCGGCTGGCGCAGAGTAGCTGAGGTGGAAAAGGTGGCCACTGGGCCCCAGGCAGGCGGGAAACTTGTGGACCTTCCTCTAGCCATCTCTTAAGGGAGGACTGCTGCTGCTGGCCGGTCGTGGGGGCTCAACGCCACTTTGCCCCCGGCAGGAGAGGCTGCCTCATTTACAGGCAACAGCTTTGAAGTGTGGAGCAGGAAAAGAACTGATTCTTAGCTGCAAAAGCGAGTCTTGAAACAGGGAACACGGCGCCAGGGCTGCTGTGGATGCAGCCAGGATCCCGGAGGCTGGGGCCGCACTGAAGGCGGCCAGCTGCCCTATTCAGGATTCGAGGTTTCAGGCCGGCATTAAAGAAGATTCCTGGGAGCGCCCGAGCCGCGCCGCGACTAAACAGCCCGAGGCGACAGGGCCGAGAACACGGAAGGCGACAAACCAGAGACAGAGCGAGCGCCCGACCTGGCACAGCACTGTGAGTGATCCCTGGCACAGCTCTGTTCGGGGGGTGGATGCCCACGCGGCTCCCGCCTGCACCACCAGGCCACTCAACCCCCGGTGCTTCCTCCATTTTCCCAGGTACGGGCAGCTCCGCCCTGCTCGGCCATCACTGAGCCCATTTGCTTGGCCTGGCGCGGGGCTTTCCGGAGCCTGCGGGCCAGCCTCCTCTCCCACTCCCTCCGTGGTTCTCTGGCGGGACTGGGGGTGTGGGGCGTCCCGACCAGTGTTGGGAGGGCAAGGGAGTACGGGCGGGCCGACTGTCACTCCACCACACCCTGGACTCCGGCCCCGGTAAACTTCCTGTTACTGGGAGGCAGATACCATCTCTGCGACCACCAGTTTGGAAAAAAGCCTAACGAATTTCTGGTTGGGAATAGTGTGGTAGGAGAGTTCCCAGGTCCGCTTGAACCTGCCAGAGAGCAGGCTGCAGGCGGGCACTAGACTCGGTTTATACCGGGGGGATACAAAGGTGAACAAGACCCGAGAAAGATCTACACAGTGCTACAAATGCACCCAGAGAGACCGGTCGTCTGTGCCTAGCAGAAACCTGGTAGACTTCCTGGGCGAGGCGGTGCTGAGCAGGGTCTTGAAGGCCCAGCTGATAGACGAGGGGTGCAGAAGACACACCCCAGCCCAGCACAGTGTGCACAGAGGGGGGAGACGTGCGGCCAGGGAGGCGGAGTCTCGACAGAAACCACACACCCTGTGGGGTC
Organism: Cynocephalus volans; assembly: GCF_027409185.1. Lineage (NCBI taxonomy): Eukaryota > Metazoa > Chordata > Mammalia > Dermoptera > Cynocephalidae > Cynocephalus > Cynocephalus volans. Next base: position 51,016,444 of record NC_084474.1, read on the forward strand.
ACCACTGCATGATCTAACAGCCTGGGCCAGAGCACACGGAACGGGGAGCAGTCCTGTACAGAAAGTGAAAGCTCAACAGAGATCACACACCCTGTGGTATGTGATCCACCAGCCCAGCAGAGTACAAGCTGACCGGAAAGGTGGATCCCCGGAGAAGCCCAAGACCCGAGGCAACCACACACACAAGACACTAGAGGCCAACTGAGCAGTCACGGCGGGAGCCATACCAAATTGGCAACCACAGCAACATCCTAGTTAGTCATTAGTCTCAAACCGGTGGACTGTGAAACCCCCTGCCACAATGAATAAACACCAAAAAAAAGACACCAGAAATACAAAAAATCAAGAAAGTACACCACCAAAAGTTAATAAATCTCATACTCTAGATCCTATAGAACAAGAAGCCCTTGAAATAACTGACAAGGAATTTCGAGTGATAATTCTAAGGAAACTGAATGAGATACAAGAAAACTCAGCTAGACATCATGATGAAATGAGGAAAAGTATACAGGATCTGAAAGAGGAAATATACAAGGAAATCAATGTCCTGAAAAAAAATGTAGCAGAACTTGCTGAACTGAAGAAGTTATTCAACGAAATAAAAAACATAACGGAGAGTTTAACCAGCAGGCTTGTCGAAGTTGAAGAGAGAACCTCTGAACTTGAAGATGGGCTGTTTGAAATAACACAAGCAGACAAAAAGAAAGAAAAAAGAATCAAGGACATTGAAGAAAATCTGAGAGAGATATCAGACAACCTCAAGCGCTCAAATATCCGAGTCATGGGTATTCCAGAAGGGGAGGAAAATGGAGATTCCATTGAAAACATATTCAACAAAATAGTGGCAGAAAACTTCCCAGGTATAGGAAAAATCACAGATCTTCAGATCCAGGAAGCTCAACGATCTCCAAACGTATTCAACCCAAAAAGGCCTTCTCCAAGACATGTCATAGTCAAATTGGCAAAACTCAGAGACAAAGAGAGAATCTTAAAAGCTGCAAGAGAGAAGCGTCAAATCACCTATAAGGGAGCCCCAATCAGGTTAACATCAGACTTTTCATCACAAACCCTAAAAGCTAGAAAGGAATGGGATGATATTTTCAAAATACTAAAAGACAAAGATTGCCAGCCAAGAATACTCTACCCTGCAAGGCTATCCTTCCGAAATGAGGGGCAAATAGTATATTTCTCAGACAAACAAAAACTGCGGGAGTTCACTACCACAAGACCACCCTTACAAGAAATCCTCAAGGGAGTACTGGGTTTGGTTCCTGAAAAATAACTACCACTGCCATAAAAACCTAAGAAAAATCTAAACCCGCTAGTACAATAAAAATGGCATTCATGAAGAGAAAACAAGCTAACAAAAACACTATCTACAACCTAAGGAACCAACAAACAAAGAAACCAAACAGTAAATCAGAAAGCAAGGAACAAAAGACACCTAAGACAACCAAACAACCAATAAAATGCTAGGAATAAATCAACACCTTTCAATAACAACTTTTAATGTTAAAGGCTTAAATTCCCCAATTCAAAGACACAGACTGGCTGACTGGATCAAAAAGCAGGACCCAACTATATGCTGCCTACAAGAGACCCACCTCACCCATAAAGATTCACACAGACTAAGAGTGAAAGGATGGAAAAAGATTTACCATGCAAACAGAAAAGAAAAACGAGCTGGTGTGGCTATTCTTATATCTGACAAAATAGACTTTAAACTAAAAACCATAAAAAGATACAATGAGGGACACTACTTAATGATAAAAGGACTGATCCATCAAGAAGACATAACAATCATAAATATGTACGCACCCAATGTTGGAGCAGCCAGATTTATAAAACAAACTCTATTAGACCGAAAGAAGGAAATAGACACTAATACCATAATAGCAGGAGACCTGAACACTCCACTGTCAATATTAGACAGATCATCTAGGCAAAGAATCAGTAGAGAAACACAAGATCTAAACAAGACTCTAGACCAATTGGAATTGGCAGATATCTACAGAACATTCCACCCAACAACCTCAGAATATTCCTTCTTCTCATCAGCACATGGATCATTCTCCAGGATAGATCACATATTAGGTCACAAATCAAGTCTCAATAAATTCAAAAACATTGGAATTATCCCATGTATCTTCTCAGACCACAATGGATTAAAACTAGAAATTAATAACAAACAAAACTCTGGAAACTATACAAACACATGGAAATTAAACAGCATTCTACTTAATGACATATGGGTCCAAGAAGAAATCAAGCAGGAAATCAAAAAGTTTATTGAAACTAATGAAAACAATGATACATCATACCAAAACCTGTGGGATACTGCAAAAGCAGTATTGAGGGGAAAATTTATTGCATTAAATGCTCACTTCAGAAGAATGGAAAGATGGCAAGTGAACAACCTAACACTTCACCTTAAAGAACTAGAAAAACAAGAACAATCCAATCCTAAAGTTAGCAGACGGAAAGAAATCATTAAGATCAGAGCAGAACTGAATGAAATTGAAAACCAAAAAACAATTCAAAAGATCAACGAATCAAAAAGTTGGTTTTTTGAAAAGATAAATAAAATTGACAAACCATTAGCATGGCTAACAAAAAAAAGAAGAGAGAAGACTCAAATAACAAAAATTAGAAATGAAAAAGGCGATATTACAACTGATTCATCTGAAATACAAGGAATCATTCGAGACTACTATAAACAACTATACGCCAACAAATTTGAAAATCTGGAGGAAATGGATAAATTTCTGGACACACACAAGCTCCCAAAACTGAACCGTGAAGATGTAGAAAATTTGAACAGACCAATAACAATAAAGGAGATTGAAGCTGTTATCAGAAGGCTCCCAACAAAGAAAAGCCCAGGACCAGATGGATTCACAGCAGAATTTTACCAAACATTCAAAGAGGAATTGACACCGATTCTTTACAAACTATTCCAAAAGATTGAAACGGACGCAAATCTCCCAAACTCATTCTATGAAGCAAACATCATCCTGATACCAAAACCAGGTAAAGATATAACCAAAAAAGAAAACTACAGGCCGATATCCTTGATGAATATACATGCAAAAATCCTCACTAAAATACTAGCAAACAGAATACAGCAACACATACGAAAAATTATTCATCACGATCAAGTGGGATTCATCCCAGGGATGCAAGGTTGGTTCAACATATGCAAATCAATAAATGTGATACACCATATTAATAAACTCAAACACAAGGACCATATGATCATCTCTATAGATGCTGAAAAAGCATTTGATAAAGTTCAGCACTCATTCATGACAAAGACCCTCTATAAGTTAGGTATAGAGGGAAAGTATCTCAACATCATTAAAGCCATATATGACAAACCCACTGCCAATATCATCCTGAATGGGGAAAAGCTGAAAGCTTTTCCTTTAAGAACAGGCACTAGACAAGGATGCCCACTCTCACCACTCCTATTCAACATAGTGTTGGAAGTACTAGCCAGAGCAATCAGAGAAGAGAAGGAAATAAAGGGCATCCAGATTGGAAAAGATGAAGTCAAACTGTCCCTGTTTGCAGATGACATGATCCTATATATCGAACAGCCTAAAACCTCTACAAAAAAACTCTTGGAATTGATGAATGATTTCAGCACAGTAGCAGGATACAAAATCAACACACAAAAATCAGTAGCATTTCTTTTCTCCAATAGTGAACATGCAGAAGGAGAAATCAAGAAAGCCTGCCCATTTACAATAGCCACCAAAAAAATAAAATACTTAGGAATTGAGTTAACCCAGGAGGTGAAAAATCTCTATAATGAGAACTACAAACCACTGCTGAGAGAAATTAGAGAGGATACAAGAAGATGGAAAAATATTCCATGCTCTTGGATTGGAAGAATCAACATAGTGAAAATGTCCATACTACCCAAAGTGATATACAAATTCAATGCAATCCCCATCAAAATTCCAAAGACATTTTTCTCAGAAATGGAAAATCTATTCAGACATTTATATGGAACAATAAAAGACCACGAATAGCCAAAGCAATGCTGAGCAAAAAAAATATAGCTGGAGGCATAACACTACCTGACTTTAAGCTATACTACAAAGCTATAATAACCAAAACAGCATGGTACTGGCATAAAAACAGACACACTGACCAATGGAATAGAATAGAGAATCCAGAAATCAACCCACACACTTACTGTCAGCTGATCTTTGACAAAGGCACCAAGCCTATTCACTGGGGAAGGGACTGCCTCTTCAGCAAGTGGTGCTGGGATAACTGGATATCGATATGCAGGAGAATGAAACTAGATCCATACCTCTCACCGTATACTAAAATCAACTCAAAATGGATTAAGGATTTAAATATACACCCTGAAACAATAAAACTTCTTAAAGAAAACATAGGAGAAACACTTCAGGAAATAGGACTGGGCACAGACTTCATGAATACGACCCCAAAAGCACGGGCAACCAAAGGAAAAATAAACAAATGGGATTATATCAAACTAAAAAGCTTCTGCACAGCAAAAGAAACAATTAAAAGAGTTAAAAGACAACCAACAGAGTGGGAGAAAATATTTGCAAAATATACATCTGACAAAGGATTAATATCCAGAATATATAAGGAACTCAAACAACTTTACAAGAAGAAAACAAGCAACCCAATTAAAAAATGGGCAAAAGAGCTAAGTAGGCATTTCTCTAAGGAAGATATACAAATGGCCAGCAGACATATGAAAAAATGCTCAACATCACTCAGCATCCGGGAAATGCAAATCAAAACCACATTGAGATACCATCTAACCCCAGTTAGGATGGCTAAAATCCAAAAGACTATGAACGATAAATGCTGGCGAGGCTGCGGAGAAAAAGGAACTCTCATACATTGTTGGTGGGACTGCAAAATGGTGCAGCCTCTATGGAAAATGGTATGGAGGTTCCTTAAGCAATTGCAAATAGATCTACCATACGACCCAGCCATCCCACTGTTGGGAATATACCCAGAGGAATGGAAATCATCAAGTCGAAGGTATACCTGTTCCCCAATGTTCATCGCAGCACTCTTTACAATAGCCAAGAGTTGGAACCAGCCCAAATGTCCATCATCAGATGAGTGGATACGGAAAATGTGGTACATCTACACAATGGAATACTACTCAGCTATAAAAACGAATGAAATACTGCCATTTGCAACAACATGGATGGACCTTGAGAGAATTATATTAAGTGAAACAAGTCAGGCACAGAAAGAGAAATACCACATGTTCTCACTTATTGGAGGGAGCTAAAAATTAATATATAAATTCACACACACACATACACACACACACACACACAAACCGGGGGTGGGGGGGAAGAAGATATAACAACCACAATTATTTGAAGTTGATACAACAAGCAAACAGAAAGGACATTGTTGGGGGGGAGGGGGGGAGGGAGAAGGGAGGGAGGTTTTGGTGATGGGGAGCAATAATCAGCTACAATGTATATCGACAAAATAAAATTTTTAAAAAAATGAAAAAAAAAAAATAAATAAATAAAAAATAAATAAATTTAAAAAAATAAAAAAAAAAAAAAAAAAAAAAAAAAAAAAAAAAAAAAAACGCTTCCTTTTCTTAAACATATTTCCTGTTCAAATTATGTGTTTATAGCAGTCTGCAATACATTATTTCTAAAGATAAACAGTCATATAAAAAACGGACAGAAAAACAGCAGCAAATCACTACTGCCACACTCTGTCCGTCTTCCCCCTTGCCTGGTGTTCTTGCAGTGAAAGTCCTTACCTTCCAGTGGAAAGTGTGAATGGATCACCAGGAACAGGCTTTCTCTGCTGTCTCTAGCGTCCATAAAGGAAGTGCCACCAGGTCCTTTTCACAGACAGCTTTGAGTCTTAGTTCCTGAGAACCTCCCTCCCACCCAGATGTACATATGAAACTCAAGAATTCACTAACTGCAGACATTTTTCCTTTCTTCCTTTTAAAGAGAGGCTTTAAGCTTAGCCGATCACTATGGTACTTCTAAATCCCAGGAAACAGTTGCAGTTTTCAAATTAAAATACAAAGTGCTGGAAATAATGTTCTATAACGACTAAATTTTTAAAAATTAGGTCTTTCAACTTCATGTATATTTATGCTGCTACACGTGAAACAGAGACTGAAAAGTAATTTAAAAGGACTATTAGCCATTCTGGGCCTTGAAACAGCTTCTACTGAGAAAGACTGACTCACACCCTAACAAAGACTCTGCGAGAGTCTCCAAATTGACATTTAAAAAATATCTAATCACCCTTTTGGATGATATTCCAATTACTGAAAACAGTGTCTACCACAATGAAGCAGATCGGAAAGCATCCAATTCTGGATCAAATTGTGAGATAATCAGCACCCCAAAGACACATTACAGGAGAAAGCTGTCACGGGAGGACAGGTATAGTTCAGCCAAAAAACTTACTTAAGGAGCACTGTCAGATTTATGCAAAACCCAAAGGAGCAGAAGATAGAAATATTCTTTCTCCAGAATCCCAAAATTGTAATACAGTAATATTTCCTAGTAAATCCCTGAACATGACTCAAAAAAAAAAAAAAAAAACTTTAACCCTGTACAGCCTTTTATTTAGGTAAGCCTCTCTTGAAAATCATTAGATGAAGTTGTCCCTTTGTCCTGTTTTGCAACAAGATGAGCAATAACATTTTTCTGAAATAAACAGAGAATCGCTCCCTTTTAGTGCACAACGGGCCAAAGTTCATAACTGGCTGCAAGATTACTAATCCCAACCGACTGAACCATCATTTGCCAAAGAAAAATACTGATAAGGCCCGGAGTTCGGTTTTACAGCCTAAGCACCCCAATATTCATCCATTCTATAGCTTCCAATTCTACGTGCTCTCCAAACTCGAGTAGCATGGGGACCTGCTAGCACACACACACGCTCCTGCACTAACAATGCCCATCTGCTGCTTGACGCCAAGGTGGTTTCTCAGTTCTAAATTGCCTTGGCTCAAAAAAGGGGGTAAGGGAAGGAGGAGGAAAATAACTCACAAAACCACCTAAAGATGCCTTGGAAGAGACAGTTCAGTTCATTAGAAATGGACAAGTTATCAGGTGGTAAAGGGAGGGACATGGGCATCAGGAAATCCGGTCAGAAACTGCCGCGCTCCCTAACCCACACCCCAGATGGCACCGAAGCTGCAGACGGAACCCAGGGCGCTTGGTTTTCCACCTGGTGGGACAGATCTGGCGCCCAGGTAAAGGCAGCCGCGGACGGCAGGAGGCCCAGGAGGCAGTTCCCTTTAGAGGGCGCTCATTGGGCGACTTAGGGAAACAACCGCCAACCCTAGAACCGCGACCCAAAGGAGAAATCAAGTTCCCACAGCCAGGGCGGGGGAGGGAAGCTGGATGCCCCGAGTAGAGACTTCTCCGGGCTCGGGAAGCGCCCCGCCAGGGCCCAAGAGGGCGAGCGTGGCGGGAGGGAAGCCTCAGTCCCCGCGCGGCCGGGAGACCCGAGGCCGAGCGCAGTGTCACACGCACCCCGCCTCGCCCTGCTTGCGGCACTCCCGTGCAGCTTGTATTAAAATATCCTCCTGTCCCTAAGGCCCCCTCCGCCCCTCAAGGAGAAGGGGGTCGCCGCAGGACTGGGATTCCAGCGGCCGGCGCCGCAGCGTTCGGCGCACCCCTGCGTGCCGCTGCGGAACCGCCGGCTGCGTTTCCACGTAGTGTCGGTTACCTCGCCCCAGCCACAAGGAGCATCGAACAAAAGAACTTTGGCAAACTTTCCTCTCCAGACACTCGCGGGTTTCTCAAATCTGGGCCCATCGCCCCAGAACTTGCACTCAGTCGAGAAGGAAAGTTGGCGTGGGGCGATGGTGTGCAGAGGAAGGGACCTCAAAGTTTCCAGGTTCTCCCTGGGTCTCGGGGAGCGCGCAGAGCGGACCCGTTCTATCGCGGGCCCTACCCGGGCTCCCGTCTCCGGCCACCCTTTTCCCTCCGTCCTTCCCCGAGCTCGTAGCAAGACCCCCGGAGGGCGAAGAAGTTGGGAGAGACTTCAGGGGCCTCTGCGGCTAAACCCAACTGCAATTCCCGGGCCTCCATTCCCGGGGACCGTGGGGCAACTCCAGCAAGCAGCGCTTTTCTGCAGGAAGGGAAGTGGGGAAGGGGGTGGAGGAGCGAGGCATTCATCCCAACAGAACCGCGGGGGCAGAGCGCGGCGTCGGCTGCGGAAGGGGGAATCCCCCAGGTGGCGCTCCCCGAGTCACCGCGGGCTCCTTCCGTGGCTCTGAGCACCCTAAACGGCGCGCGCGTCCCCCGCCCGGCCCACTCACCGACTCCGCCGACACGCAGGCCACCAAGCCCAAGGTGAGCAAGATCCACGCGCGCCGCATATTCCCCCGGGACAGGCTGCTCCCAGCCGCCGCTTGCAGAGAGGACGAAACGTAGCCTCCTGCCCCGCGCTCGGCGTAGCCCGAGCAGAAGGATCCGAAGCGAAGCAGCCGCAGCGACCGCGTCTCGGACTCGGGGGCTCGGATTCGAGGCTCGGGGGTGCTCGCTTCCTCCTCCTGCGCCTGCTCCCGCCGCCCGCAGCTGCGCCCCGGGAACGCGGCGCCTTCTCACTTGTTGGTTTCGGCACTCCAGACACCGAGTTGGGGCTCCGATGAGGCTGCTCTTTGGAGCTCTTCTTGCCGTTGCTGTGGTTTTACTCCTCCGCGGACACCTTCCCCGTGTCGCGGTTCAGTCTCTAATCCTAAAGAATCAATTCGATGGCTTGAAATGGAGCAGCAGCTGAAGTTTGGGGGCAGAGCGGTGGGGCGCGCGAGCCGCGCGGCTGGAGCTCCCGGAGTATCTGGAGAGAGGCGCGTCCGAGCGCCGCTAGTGGCTCCGCCGCGGCGCCCCTCCTCCTGCCGCGCCGCCGCCTCCCTCTCCGGTCCTCCTCCTCCTCCTCCTCTTTTCCTCCCGCTCCCTCCCTCTCTCCCTCCCGAGCCTTTCTCAGGGCTCCTCCGGGCGACTGGGGGAGAGGAGGCGGCCGTGTGACTCCCAGATAAACCCGAGAGAATTCCTGCAGGATTACACCCCGATTGGCAGCTCCGAGGACCAGTGGGCGCCGGCGGCTCCGCGCTGTGGCGGCCCTGGGTCTGCTCATCCACAAACCCCTGCTCCTTCATTTTCTCGCTCCCCATTTCCCCTTCTCTCCCCTCTTTTCTTTCTTCTACACGTTATTTTCTTCTCTATTTTCTTTTCTCTTTCTCTTTTATTTTCACTTTTCCGGAGAAAGATCGGTGAAGAAACGTGAGACATATTTAGCTTTTCTGCCTGCGAGAATTAGACCTGGAGAAGGAAACCGCTTTGAGAGTTGGGGGGGACAAGTTTATAGATGCCTTCAAGCACTGTGAACTGTTTATAAATCAGTAGTTCACGAAAATTGCATTTTAAAAGAGAAGACAATAAATGTAACAAATGTGTATTAAGAGTATTCCCCACCCTCCTGAATCCCTATCCTCCTCCCCCTAAAAAAGGAAGTGGAGGAAGAATCCTATAAACCCCAAATGCAACAGTTTCAAAACTCACAATTTCATTAAGGGCTTAAATACCATTTCTGCCTCACAGTGTTTAAGCCCGTAGGGCGTTTTATAGCCTCCATTTTGGCATAGACGTGTTAACGTTTGGAAGCTACAAATAGGGCAATTTGATGAGAAATTGGATAGAGACCCTGAATAATAACAAATTTAAGAGAACTTCAAAGAAAAAAAGGATTTTCGTAATTTCTGGTTTGAAGAAAATAATGAACATGTATTTCCTTGAATGGAAGTAACTGATCTGAAGTATTTTGTTATGAAGTTATTTTTTTTTTCCTTTGAATTCAGTGTCTATGGCATACTGTAGAACACAGCGAATACATATTCCCTTTCAGTTACCACCACTATTTTTCTCTCTGATTTATGGGGTCAATGAATTATGGAGCTATTCTGCTCCTAGAGTGCCCACTGCAGGAGACCAGGGACCTCTCCGTCTTGTTCACCACTGTATTCTCATTTCTGGTATAGAAAGGCACACAATAAATATATCTTGAATAAAATTTTCTCTAAAGCTTAATCTGTATCACATAAGAGTCATGAGCCTTTAATACACACAGATGAGGCCAATGTAATTTTTGAGCTCAATATTAGAATAAAATACAGTCAACCCCCAAGTGAGAATTACAATGTCTTAGTAACCGATCACTGTAATAAATCTCAAAGAAAGAAATTTAACTAGAGAATTACACCTCAAAGTTGGAGACATCCAACTCTTTGGTTTTTTGTGCCAACTACCAACCTACAAATGCTCATGGGCATATCTAAAGCATTGACAACCAAAAAAGTAACACGTAGAAATAGAAGAGTGGACAAAAAACAAAAAAAAGGAGAAAAAGAATGGGAGGCTGAAAGTTGTAACATTGGATGCTTCTGATCACACAGTCATTGAGCTGCTACCTGTGCTAATGGAGGTCCAACTTTGTTTTTGAAAGAATAAAGTACATCCATATTTTTAAGATGAATTCTTTGTGGGTTGAAGAATTTCATGAGATGGGGAGGCTTCTGAAAGGAGTTTCCAAAGGAAGATGAGCAATGTGGCAGATCCCCTTACTGGACAGCCTCAAAGAAAGACCTAAAGAGAGGAGGAAGGAAGGAAGGAAAGAGAAAATGAGCAATGTGGGAGAAGTGCAAAGAGCCATAAAACAGCACCTCTATCCTCAAAAGGGACCTAGTCCACTCCCCAGCCTTCAGGCGAGGCCACACCCCCATTGACCCCAAGATTTAAGAATTAATCAAGTAAATTAGAATTCCAATAAAATGGGGAAATGCATTCATTCACTGGCTCTCACAGTTATTGCTGTTTATTGGGGTATCCACCTAATGAGAAGCAGCACAGTGATTGCTCTCTGACTCCACTTGGGCAGGCAGTGATGAAAATGAATATGCAGATGCATCTGTTGAAGGGATGTACCTGTCCACGACCCTAAAGACAACCCTGAAGACGTAGCCCGAGGCTCCTGGCATTTAAGAGACTCTCAGTGGCTTATTTCTAAAAGATGATATTGCAGCGTTGAGAAGGGAATTGATGCTATTTTGAGAGTCACGCAATATCAAGTATAAGAAAACAAATATATATTCAAGGTTGTATATTCAAATGCATTAACAGGTGTGGTAAGAAGGATAATCTGTCAGTATTAAAAGCACTTACACAAGAAATGACTACAAATAGGTTTCCTATACTGAGTGGGGTAGGAGATGGGATGTCTACTGTTGTCAGTCAGGAACATGTGTAAAATTGGAAACTATGAAGGCCTGTCTGTGTATTTTGCTAATGGGATTAAAAAAAATTGATTGGGACTAAAATTTGGTAGAATTTTGTGGAGTATGTCTGAGATACTAAGTATAGCTTGTGACTAGAGCCAAAGGTTCTCTGCTAATGTATTTTCAGGTCCTCTGGGTTGAGGGTTGTGCTTTGAGGGGCACAGCAGGTAAAATAGCTTAACTAGTCACTTCCCAAATAGTTTCATGGATTGCTAAAGGGAATAAACATCCTACCTCAAGAATCTCAGAAGAAAATATAAAAAATCAACAGAATATAGAGACTAAGATGCAGAAATGCAAAAAAATAGGAATTAAAGAGAATCAGACAAGTAGAAACGAAATCTACTGAAGACAGTTTTAACCTAAGCTGCCACACTGGACTCTCTAGTCATTATGGTATCTAATGATATTACGTCATAACCATGGACAAGCAGGTCCTTTGTCCCAAGGTGAGCTATCAGAGTAGGGGAAACTGCAAAAAGAAAAAGATGCCACTCTGTTGTTCTTCATTGTTCTTCCACTTGCCACTCCCTAGAATGTTACGAGGGGTCTGGGCTAGAGACTACCTGACCAAATTCACTTGAAAGATGATAGAACCTGAGAGTAAGAGGAAATCCAGCCAGCCAACGATTAATTATCCATTGCTAAAATGGCAGGTGAGCTGAAGCCATGACAAAAATCTACGAGCAATCCAAAAAAAATCTATATTTAGTCTCATATTTTCCACTGTGGTCTTCATTCACCAAAATCAACCTTTTGCCAGGTAGGTTGGCCTATTTGAGTTTTATAAATTAATATGGTGCTAATGTTGAACAAAAATGTCACATTTTAGACAGCAGGACACAGACAGGAAAGTCAAGGAACTGTATAATAACATAAATTATCCCCTGAATAAGACAGGGACAAAATACTCATGTCAGTTTCCCTAATAGCATAGTATGGTTCTTAAAAGCCTGGCAAAACTTGATATTCATTCAATCAACAAACATGCATGGGTCATCTACCACATACCAGGTACTCAATGGGCACTCACATGCCAGGCAGGCACGTGAATTTTCTTGAAATGCATTACAGTTAATACATTTCTAACTAAGAGTTGTTCTCAAATTATAAGTCTGTGACTAAAGTACATGAGAAATTTCATTCTAAACTGTGATATGATATTTTAAAGAAGAACATTATAGAATACCTTGTTCTCAGGCCTCAAACATTTTCCTAAGAGCCATACTTGGATATATGAATTTAAGAAGGTACCACAGAGATATCTTCAAGTTATTTACACTGCATTCGTATTCAGTTGGACAGGAAAATCTAATCTTGGATGATTTATGTCAAATGGTTCTATTTTTTAAATTGACAAATAAAATTGTGTGTGTATATATATATATATATATATGTATACAGCATGCTGCTTTAAAATATGTCTACATTGTGGAATGGCTAATTAACATATGCATTACATCACAAACTCATGTTCTGTTGTGGCTAAAAATACAAACAAAAACAACCGAACAACAACAAAAAACTTTTAGGAGACAAGAGTCCACACATTCTATCTAAAAACAAAAAGAAGCACTTTTACAAGTGTAAACCCAAATAAAAACCCAGAGAAAGTATAAAATTCCAAAATTGAAAGTTCTGAAATAGAAGTTAAAAGTATTGAATAGTTAAAAAATATATATGTGTGTGTGTGTGTGTGTGTGTGTGTGTGTGTGTGTATGATCACCCCCTTTGAATTCAGATAGAAATAAGAAAAATGCTTCTGGGAAGGAAAAGAAAATACAGTCTGTCATGGAGTCAGAATTCAAAATATCTTCTTTTTGCTCTTTTCTTACAGCTCTTAGTAATGTAAATAACAAAGGACCAAGGTTCTCTGCAGATTTTATTCCAGTGTTGCATTATGCTTTTATGCAGCTGTTTCCCCCTACCCATTCCTGCTCATCATAGGTACACCCCAACACTCCAGGGTGACCTATGTGAACAGCCTAATATGAATCGTCCCCCTTTTCCCTTTCTATTCGTATAATCCTATACACATACGCACACACATCCATGACACACACAAGGTTTTTTTTCCTGTTTGTTTTATTCTTGTTTGTTTTACAAAAATGGGATCCCATTAAACAGTTCATCTTGTAGAAATCCCTCCAAGTCACCTGACAGAACTTTCATGCATGCATTCATGTTCTTAACAGTTGCCTATTACTCTTCGGTATGGGTATTTCATATTTGATCCAGCCATTTCCCTATAATCAGCAAGACTTCTGTTTCCAGTTTAGTTTTTTTTTTTTTTCCTCCACTACAAACAATATTACAGGAAATACCTTTTACATATTTCCTTAATTACTGGTGATTTTCTTTCTGTGGGCTAGATTCCCAACAGTGGGATTGTTGGGTTGGAAGGTATAAATAATTTGAATTTTATGAGATGTTGCTTGACTGTTTTACAACAAAAACAAGAAGTTCTCATACTCCCACCAGTGATGTTGAGCGTTTCTTTTTCCTTTTTCTGCATCCCAGTCAATAATTGGTATTAGCTTTTTTCTTGGCCAGTTTGATAAGTATGCACTGACAGCTCATTGCTCGTGTTATGTGCAGTTTCCTGACTGCTAGCGTTATAGAACATCTTTTCATGTGTTTGTTATCTCTGGAGTTGGTCTTCTGTGAATTGTCTGTTCATGTCCTTTCCCCAACTTTCTACCTGGTAATATGCCTTTTTCTTGGAAGAGCTCTTATATTATTGCTGTTAATATTCCTTTTATTAATCCATCTTACATTATATTCCTATATATACTGTGATCATTTCTAATTCTGTATGCTATCCACTGATCTATTTGTCTATTCCTATGTCACAGTGCATTCATTTGATTACCACGACTGTATAGGACCTTCTGATAGTCCCAAAACTAATCTTTCTGATCTCCCTAACCACACACTGGTTGTTATTTTTTTTCCCATGCCTTTCTTGGATATTTTTGGACATTTCTTATCCAAATAAATTCTAAGGATATTTTAGACAATTAAAATGAGCCATTTTAGGATTCTGTTTGGAATTGAACTAAGTTTATGTATTGGTTTTGAGACAATTAACATTTTTTATTATATTAAGTCATCTCAAACCAGAAAATGTTATATTCAACTTTATTCAGATATTTTTTTAAATGCCTGTTCATAAGATTTTACTGTTTTCCTATAGATCCTGTAAACGTCTTGTTAAATATATTGTCCTAATTTATAGATACTGCGTCACTGTGATAAATAGAATTTCCCCCATTTTCATATAGAAACTTACTGCTAGAGTAGAGAAAAAATATCTTTCAATATTTATTCTGTATACTACCATTTTACCAAATTCTTTAATAAATCCAGTATGTTTTTTACTAGAGTCTCATGGATTCCAAAGTATACAAATATATCATCAGCAAAAATGTGGGGTTTTCATATATTTTCTAATGTCTATGACAGTTATTTAATAACAAGTTTTAATAACTAGTTCTTGGTTTTAATGGAAATGGTTTAGTGTATTATGTTTTATAATTTAGAATGACAGTTGTGGTTGGTTTGGGAATAGTCATTGGTAGATCAAAAAATTTCATTATTTATTTTGAGTTTTTACTAGAAATGGCTGTTGAATTTTATCCAAGTCCTATCAGGATCTATTGATATAATTCTATGGATTTTATCCTTTAATTTGTTGATATGATAGATTGTGTTGATGTTTCCTGAGAGTGATTTTCTGGTAGCAAGTCATTCCCACATTTCTTAAATAGAACTTGCTTGATCATACTGCACCATTTTTTGAGAACTTGTCTATTTGCTAGTATTTTGTTTAGAATTTTTTGCATTTTATTTGAAGGTGACATAGGTCTATAATTTTTTCATTCTGTTTTCTACTAGACCAGTTGTGGAATTAAAGTCAAGTTGGCTATGTATAATGAATTGGGGAGTTTTCTATATTTCCTCTCTGTCCTGAACTAATTTGAACAGCATTGAAATGATCAGTTCTCTAGAAATTAGCACCCAGTCTAAGAATCCATTTGATCTTGGTTCCTATTTAAATGGTAGCTCTCTTACTACTCTTTCTCATGTCATAATTGGTCTATTCAAGTTTACTGTTTCTTCTTGGATCAGTTTTGCCAGAAAATCATTATTATCCTCTAGGTTTTAAAATTTGTTGCCATAGATTTGCTTTTAGAGAGATAAGCATTCTCTTACGTTTTGAAAATTTCTCTTGCATTCTTTTTTCATTCCTTGCTTTGTCTCCTTGGCTCTCTTTCTATTCTCTCTCTTCATGCTCCTTAGGGATTTATTTCTTGTGTTAATCTTTTTTTTAAAGAAGCTTTCACATTTACTTATCTTTACACTTTTTTGTGTGTTTGTTTTCTCTTTTATCTTTATTAATTCTTACTCATTTTTTTAAATTGATCTCTTTATAATTTATTAAATGAAATTCTAAGTTCTATTAGCTTTGTCTTTCTTTAATAATAAAAAGCATTTGAGGCTATGCGTTTTTCCGTGTAGGTAATCTGTCCTTTCTGCTTAGGAGCTTATAAGATTTTCCAATTGTCCTTAGAATTGTCCTTAGGAGTTTTATTATGATATGCCTGTGTATTTGTGATTTCTCTCTCAATAGATCCTTCGTTTTATAGACTCAGGTCTGTCTCCTCAAGTAAAAGATTTTCTTGTTTGTTTAGTGTCTTTTAAAAATTGTTTTCTCTCTTTCAATATATTTTTTTCTCTTTCTGGAACTCCATTATTTGTCTGTTGAAAGTCCTGAATAGATATCCTTCAAATCTCTTTTCTTTTATAATTTCCAACTTCTCATATTTTTGCTTATGTCCATAAATTTCCAGACCACTAATTCAGATCTTAATAGCAGTGACCATTCTCTCCTTTAATTCACCTTCTGAATTTTTATTGGGAAATCATGTGTTTTTATTATTTATTTACTTATTTATTTTTTGCTGACGCCCTTGAGCTCTTTAAGCGATTTTATTTTTTTTAACTTGTGTTTTCATCTATATCCTCTAGCAGTTTTATTTCCTTAGGGGTGTGCTCTAATTGTTTTCCCTGTTTTTCCTCTCTCTGGCTGCTGAGTGCCCAGATGAAGTGTCATATATCTTTGCTGACTGGTTCATCTCAGATCTGCTTGATGGAATATTTTTACGATGTCGGGATACACAGGTGGTAAAAGGTACAAGGGGTCTCCTTATGTGTCCCTGCACCAATAGGAAGGTCTGCTGCCTGCCAGATCACCTGGAGGAAACCTCTCCCTTCCTTGGTCCTCAGCCTCAGGGGCAGAGGAGATTTACCCTTTCTTGGCTTTTGCAGAGGGGGCCAGAAGACTTAATACAGCCACATGGAGCAGGCTGTGTCTCCTACCCCATTGATACTCCATGGTCCATTTTTCTTCTGGATCCTCCTTGGGGAAATCAAGGGTACGCATGGGGAGGGTGTGCTCAGGACTACCACTACTGTGGACCCTCCTAAGCTATCTTTTATTTTGTAATTTCTAAAAGGACATAAACTAGCAAAATTATGACAGGGTGATGGAAAGTGCTATGGAATCAGGCAGAGATCTGGGCTTGAAGCTCCATTTTGTGAGAATAGAGAAGGTTTAAATAGCAAGAGTTCTTTGCAAGGTGAATATTTCAGGGAAAACTTCATGCAGACCAAGGAATGTCTGTATTTAACGGACTAGAAGCTATGGCTCAGAGAGTTGCCTAAATTGACCCAACAAGTGAATTTTAGAATCAGCATTCCCAGCCAAACATGTCTGGAGCTTTTAAAAAATCTGAAATCTCTTCCATAAGTTCTTCTTGGCTGGGAATTAGAGGCATTAGTTACCTATTAGCTTTTTAAAGGCTTGAGCAAAATTCACAAATATTTCACTGAGGGTGTTTCCAGTTTTGTTTTTTAATGTGATTTTTAGCTTCCCCATTTACAGATTTTTTAAAATCTGTCTTTTTATTATCAAGTGCTAAATGACTTGTATTGTCATCAGAGAACATAATTTGGATATTTCTGTCATTGCTGTATTTTGAGCAAAACAGGACCTTAAAGTGTGAGCTCAGCACAACTTTGTGGGGTTGTGTCTCTTTTCTTCTTAGATATATCCATAGTGGATTCTTACCTGGAGTACCAGATGTAGCTAGGGTTGAAGGAAACTTGGAGGTCGTACAGAAAAACAGCAAAAATGCCCACAGGGCTCACTCTTGGTATTTTACTATCTATGGGTTTGGACAAATTTATAATGACATTTATCTGCCATTATAATATCATACAGAGTAGATACACTGCCCTAAAAATTCTGTGATCTTCCTATTCATCTCTCCTTACCCCCAACCCCTGGCAGCCACTAATCTTTTTACTGTCTCCTTACTTTTGGCTTTTCCAGAATGTCATACAATTAGAATCATACAGTATGTAGCCTTTTCAGATTGGCTTTTTTCACTTAGCAATATGCATTCAAGATTTTTCCATGTCTTTTCATGACTTGATAGCTCACTTATTTTTAGCGCTAAATAATAGTCCATTGTCTGGATCTACCCCAGTTTATTTATCCATTCTCTTACTGAAGGACATCTTGGTTGCTCCCAAGTTTTGGCAGTTGTGAATAAAGCTGCTGTAAACATCTGTGTGCAGGTTTTTGTGTGGACATAAGTTTTCAGCTCCTTTGGATAAATACTGAGGAGCATGATTCCTGGATCACATGGTAAGAGTATGTTTAGTTTTGTAAGAAATAGTCCAACTGTCTTCTACAGTGTCTGTACCATTTTGCATTCCCACTAGCAATGAATAAGAGTTCCTGTTGCTCCACATCCTCACTAGCATTTGAAGTTGTCAGTATTCTGGATTTTGGCCATTCTAATAAGTGTGTGGTGGTATCTCACTGTTGCTTTTATTTGCATTTCCCTGATGACATATGATGTAGAACATCTTTTGTATGCTTTTTTGCCATATGTATATCTTCTTTGGTGAGGTGTCTGTTAAGGTTTGGGGCTCATTTTTTTTTTTTTTGTTCTTTTCGTGACCAGCACTCAGCCAGTGAGTGTACCGGCCATTCCTATATAGGATCCAAACCCGCGGCGGGAGCGTCGCAGCGCTCCCAGCGCCGCACTCTCCTGAGTGCGCCACGGGTTCGGCCCTAGGCTCATTTTTTAATCAGGTAGTGTGTTTTCTTATTGCTGTGTTTCAAGAGTTCTTTTTATATTTTGGATAATAGTCCTTTGTCAGATATGTCTTTTGCAAATATTTCTCCAAGTCTGTGGCTTTTTTCATTCTTTTGACAGTGCCTTTTACAGAGCAGAAAATTTTAATTTTAATGAAATCCAGCTTGTAAGTTCTTTCTTTCATGGACTGTGCCTTTGGTGTTGTGTCTAAAAAGTCATCACCAAGCCCAACATCATCTAGATTTTCTATGTTATCTTCTAGGAGTTTAATAATTTTGTATTTTACATTTAGGTCTGTGATACACTTTTGAATTAATTTTTGTGAAGGGTATAATGTCTGACTCTCATTCTCTTTTTTTTTTTTGCATGTGGATGAGTGGTTATTCCAGCACCATTTGTTGAAAAGACTATCCATTTTATTGCCTTCACTCCTTTGACAAAGGCAGGAGTAAGTTGAATATATTTATGTGTGTCTATTTCTGGCCTCTCTAGTCTGTTCCATTGATCTATTTTTCTATTCTTTCACCAATACCACACTGTCTTGATTACTTAGCTTTATAATAAGTCTTGAAGTCAGGTAGTGCCAGTTTTTCAACTTTGTTCTTCTCCTTCATGTTGTGTTGACTCTTCTGGGTATTTTGTCTCTCCCTATAAACTTTAGAATCAGTTTGTCAATATGTACAAAATAAGTTGCTGGAATTTTTATTGGGATTTTATTAAGTCTATAGATCAAGTTGGAAAGAACTGATAGCTTGACAAATAGTAAATATTCCTATCCATGAACATGGAATATCTTTCCATTTATTTTATTCTTCTTTAATTTATTTTATCAGAATTATATAGCTTTCCTCATATAGATCTTGCACATATTTTGCTAGATTTACAAATAAGTATTTCATTTTGGGGGTGCTAGTATAAATGGTCTTATGTTTTTAATTTCAAATCTCACTTGTTCGTTGCTGGTATATGGGAAAGTGATTTTTGTATATTAACTTTATATCCTGAAAACTTGCTATAATTGCTTATTAGTTTATGAACTTTTGCAGGGTTTTTTTTGTCCCCTTTGTATTTTCTACATAAATAATCATGCCATCTGCAAAGACAATTTTCTTTCTTCCCAATCAGTATACCTTTTATTTTCTTTTATTATTTTATTGTGTTACCTAGGACTTATAGTATGATGTTGAAAAGCAGTGGTGAGAGGGGACATCCTTGCCTTGTTCCTGATAAAGTGGGAATATATGTATTTAAAAAAACTTTTTTTCTTCTCTTAATTTCTTTAAAAGATACCTGTTTTTTTAAAGCAAAAGTAATTACATTTTTAGTTTGGGGTTTATAATGTATGTGTTAGTAAAATCTATGAGATCAAATAGCAAAAAGGATGAAGGGAGGAGTAAATGGAATTATAGTAAGGTTTTTACATTTCATGTGAAGTGGTACAATGTTAATTTGAATTAACTTTTTACAAGGTCAGAATACATATTGTGATCTGAAGGGATCAACTATGATAGTAGTGTTTGGGGAGAAATGTATAGCTTTAAATGCTTATGCTTGTATTGAAACAAGGAAAAGTTTCAAATCAAGTCCCTAAATTTCCAACCAAAAGAGCTATTGAACGTTATTAAATTAAATTCAAATAGGTAGAAGAAAAGAAATTATACAGTCAAGTTCAATAATACAGAATAGAAATACAGAAACAAACAGTAGAGAAAACTAACAAAGCAAAAGTCATTTCTCTGATTAAGAAAAAAGAGAAAAAACACAAATGACCAAAAAAGGAAGCACCCTGTAGATTCTACAGACATTAAAAGGACAACAAGAAAATATGAACAATTTTATGTTAGTAAATTCACTAATTTCAAAAAAAAATGAGCAAATTCCTTAAAAAACACAACTTCTTAAGACTGACTCAAGAAAAAATAGAAAATTCAAATAGTCCTATATCTATTAAAGAAATTGAATTGTTACAAAATAAAAAACAAAAAAACCCAACTTTCCCACAAAGAAAATCCAGGTTAGATCCTTTCACTAGTGAATTTTATGAAATAAATAAGGTTATATCAATCTTATGCAAACTTAGAAAATGGAATAGAAGAGATCATTTCTCGACCATTTTATGGGACCAGCATAACACTAATAACAAAACCTAGCAAAGATATTACAAGGAAAGAAAACTACAGACCAATATCTCTTATGAATAGCAACACAAAAATCCTTAAAAAATATTAAGAAATCAAATTCAACAATATATTAAAAGAATAAGGAATGCAAGTATGGCTTGATATTTAAAAACCAATTTATACAATTTAATCTATTACCAAAAAAAAGGAGGAAAAAACATCATCTCAACAGATGCAGCAAAAATATTTGATAGAATTTACATATGGATTTATCATAAAAACGCTTGGCAAATGAAGAACAGAATGTAACTTTCTCATTCTAATAATGAGAATATTTGTGCTCATAATGAGTTTTAGCTTTTTATTACTTCATTACAAACCAGCCCAACATTCAGTGGCTTAAAAAAACAAAAACCAACTTCTGGTCAAAACGGCGGAATAGACAGTCCCCAGAGTCATTCTCTCCCACAAATCAACCAATTTACAACTATAGAAAAGCAATGACAGCCAAGCTGGGGCCACTAGAGCTCAGGGAAAGAGGAGGAGAGACCTATGGAGCGCATGAAGGCGAGAGAAGACACATTGAGAGAAAGAAATAACTGCTCCAACTATTTCGAGCCCTGGCCACATCCAGGCTGGAGCTGCTGAGCACATGGAGCAGGAGCTGGCAAAAGACACAGCTGTACCCTTTGGATGAAATTGCTTGGAGGCGGCAAGGAGAAGAGGGCCTTGGTGGTCCCCAGGATCGCAAGACCACTAATAGGGTTCTTGTGGACCCACATAGGACCAAGAAGCCACAACAACTGAAAAAAAGGAGTCACTCAGGCTGGTGAGTCATCTCAAGGGACTGGAGCATGGCCCACCCCATGGGAAGTGTTTGGAGCATGGTGCAGTGGTGGAGACGGGCCCACTGGGAGAACACTGGGGCACAACAAGGACAGCTGGTCTGTGTCCCAATCAGCACAGAACCACTCAGTGGAGACTGGTCAGGAATACAGAACTGCATGGGGTGCAGTTTGATGAAAAGACTCAGGTCCAGACCAGAGTTTCTACACAACGCAGGTATACTGGACTCACAAGACCGGGAAGTACCTGTAAAGTCGACCGTTAAAACCTGAGCTGCACAAAAAGCCTTCCCGAGGGAACCAGCAGCAAAGTGGCAATTTAGCTCAACCACAGAGCTCAAGTACTGGTCCTCATAGGAAGTTCTCCCATTTTAGAAGTAAGCAAAGGACAGCAAATTAGTTGAAGTGGTGGGAACAGCAAATAAACCAACACAGAACTAAAAGAAAAAACAAAATACCCACAACCAGAGACAAAGTTTGATATTAACTAGTAAAGGTCTCACATCACCAAAGAACACCTATACCAGCTAGAAGGACTGGAAGTCCTCTATGCTACCAAGCCAGAAAGAGGGGAGGGTCTGGGGCCTCAGCCATGGCCCCCTGACACCTGCAACCAGTCCCGAGGGTGGAGGCCAAGGGCCTTGGCCACACACCCCCGACACAAACAACCATCCCAGTGATGACCACTGAGCCACTGCAAGAAGGGCCCCAGGTTCCCGAACTGGGGTGGGGGGGGCAAGGGCTTTTACCACACTCCTGTGACATCTGCACCCAGTGCAGCAATGACCAAGCCACTGCTGGAAGCCCCTTGGTCTCCCCTGTGGGAATGAGGGGGGTGCCACAGGCCTCAATCCTGCCCCTTCTCCTTCCTCCTTCTTCCTCCTTCTTCCATCCCATTCCTCCCCCTTTCCTTTCTCCCCCTCCCTCCCAACTGCACTGCAACAACATCATAGAATGTAAAAAAATAATATTAATTTTAAAAAAAGAAAAATTAAAAAAACAAAAACCAACCTTTTTTTCACTCACAAATATGCAATTTGAGTAAGACTCAGTAGGTATGGTTTATCTTTGCTTATGCAATGTCACCTGGGGGAGTTTGACAGAAGGCTGAGGACTCTACTTTCAAGATGGCTCAGTCGCTTGGTTGGCAAGTTGGTACTGGCTGTCAGCTAGGAACTCAGCTGAGCTATGAGCTAGGGGCCTTGGTGTCTTTCCACATGGAACCCTCCACTGGCTTCTAGGGCTTCCTCATAGCATGGTAGCAGGATTCTGAGAATGAGTATTCCAAAAGTGCTAGGGAGAAGAGCATGGCATTTTTTTAAGCCTTAGAAGTCACATGCTTCATTTCCACCATATTCTATTACTTGAGACAGTCATAAAGAACTGCCCAAGTTCAAGGGGAGGCGAAATAAACTTTACCTCTTACTGGGAAAGTGACAGTTCTGAAAAAGCAACAAGAAAATATGTAGGACAAGAAATATTGTTGTGGCCATCTTTGGAAAATATTTGTCATAATAGCTTTGAAAAACCTTCAGCCACCACCAGTATTAATTATGAAATATTGAACACTTTTCCCCTAAGACTGGTGCTATAAATTGAATTTTTATGTCCTCCCCAAATTCATATGTTGAATCCTAATCCACAATGTAGTGATATTTGGAAGTGGGGCCTTGGGGAGGTGATCAGCTCATTGAGGGCAGAGTCCTCATGAATGGGATTGGTTCCCTTATAAAAGGGACTCCAGAGAGTTCCCTTCCTGCCATATGAGGACACAGCAAGATGGCCACATATGAACCAGAAAGTGGCCCTCACCAGACACAGAATCTGCCAGTGCCTTGATCTTAGATTTCCCAGCCTCCACAACAGTGAGGAGTAAATTCCTCATTGTTCATAAGCCACCTAGTCAATGGTAATGTTACAGCAGCCCAATCAGACTGAGACAATCAGAAATAAAGCAACAAGCTATAACTTAATTATTTGGCAAGTGCAAATCAAACCCACAATGAGATATCCCTTCATACCCACCAGAATGCCTATAGTCAAGACGGCAGACAGTAACAAGTGTCAGTGAGGATGTGGAGAAATCTGAAGCCTCATATGTTGTTGTTGGGAACATTTCAGATATTGAGTAAACGCTTACAGTGAATTACCTTTAACTGTCCTTTGAATATTAAGAGTGGATTTTCCTAGGAAAAGTGAAAATATATGTCACAAAATGGCCCTTGACAACATAATATTTGGATGAACCATTGGCGTGAACCCATATGGCATTTTCTGTTTTTCTGTTCTTTCCTGGCTAACCTGCTTTCATCCTAGAACCTTCCCTTGCCTTTTAACATACAGTAGCCTCTGCTTAGAAGTATTGAAGAGGATGAAAAACTAGTTACTAATCAAGGTTTGCACTAAGTTGTCAAGCATTCATGGAAAAGAGAACTAAGAGAACTTACTTGAACTTAAAACAGTGGGGTTTTTGTTAGTAGCCTTAATTCAGTGCCTTTGAGCTAAACTGACTCATTCTCACATTTTAAGGTACTATAACCATTTTCCTTGATTGTCCAGAGCTCCAACTTTATTTCCAATCTGACTTCCACTGTGATCTAGTTCTACATGTTTCCTGACTTATTGGTTTTCTTTCTTTTACTTTCGGCTCCATTCCCCTTTGGGCTTCGTGGCTGAACATGCATTTGTCAGTTTTGATGGTATCGGACACTGAAAACTTAGTTCCTACTCACCTCTTGCTCTGCCTACTTCAGACTACTTCAAGTAAAATACCCACCTGCCTGTGGGTCTGAGTCTGGTGCCAGACTGGGTTTCATCCCAGTTGCCTAATGGGTGGAGGGCTGGGAGGAGGTAGGTCAGCCTCTAGGGTTCAAAAGCTAAGATTTTGCCTTTTCCAGTCTCTCCAAGTCTTAGCAATGACCTCTTCAAGTCCCAATAGCTTCTTAGTTACCTATAGCGTACAAAGATCATTTTGATTTTCATTGGTGATATAAATATTGGAGCCTGGAGGAAACAAGCTAAAATCCAAGCAGCCCCACAGGCAAAAATGAAAAACTCAAAAAACTATGCATGTCATTTTCTGCTATTAGGGTGAATTATGTACTGGTAAATTGTTGGGTATAGAGATAAAAGCCTAGGAAGCCATTTTCCTAGGCTCACTACGGACTTTTGAGAAAAACGTTTAAGCATATTCTTTTTTTGCCTCTTTTTATAGCTGTAAGCCAAAACAGAAAAACTAAAAGCAAAGTGTGTGTGTGTGTGTGTGTGTGTGTGTATGTTTTGGGGGTGGGGGGGTCAAAAGACTTCAAGTAGCATAGACTTTATGAATTGAAACTTTAAAAATTCTTCATAATCCTTGAAATATCATAAAAGCACAAATAAATCGATTGTAAAATCACTAGTTTTATTTTTATTTATCTTTTGGAAATATGGGGAGACCTCACATATACAAAGTTGGGTTAATCATAATAAATCCTTGGTTCACAAACAATATTTATTTTCATTTATTTATTTTTTCATTTGTTTTTGTTTAATTATTGCATGAAAACCTATGAACCTGCCATCTAACCTAAGAGCTACAACTATCCCAAAACTTAAACTTAACTGAGTGCTATCTTCCTCAATTCCAGAAACAATCACCATCCTAAGTTTTGAGTTCATCATTTCTTTTGTATTTTCTTAAACAATATGTTGTTTAGTTCTACTTATTTTATAACTCAGACTTGCTGTTCTCAGTCAATATTATGTTACTAAAATCCATCCATGTTTTTGAGGATAGCTATTGCTCACTCATTCTACTGGGTGCATATGCCATAGAATGATTTACCTATTCTGCTGGTGTGAACATCAGTTTTTGCAGTTCCCAGCAACATGAATGTTCAGGTAGGGCACAAATATAAGTCTAGAAGTAGAACTGCCTGGTCACAAGATATGGAATGTTCAACATTACAAGATAATGTCAAATTGTTTTTCAAAATGAATGTAACAATTTATTTACACTTCTACCTGCAATGTACAAATGATCCTGTTGATTCACGTCCTTTCCAATATTTGGTTTTGCCAAATTTATTAAGTTATGCCAATCATAAGGGTATAAATAGTATTTCATTGTGGTCTTGATTTGTATCTCTCTTTTTACTAATAAACGAGCATCTCTTCAAACGTTTTTTGTTCATGTATGTTACCTCTTCTGTGAAATGCCTTTTCATTTCTTTTGCATATTATCTTTATTCCATATTTATAGGAATTTGTCTTTTTTATTGACTTAAAGGAGTATTTATATATTCTAATAACATTATTGTCTATTATATGTGACACAAATAGCTTATCTCAGTGTGTAGCTTATCTTTTCACTTTTGAAATATCTCTTTTGATGAGCAGAAGTTCTTTATTTTAGAGTAGTTGAATTTATCAAGCTTTTATTTAATGGCCAACACATTTTCATGTATTGTTTAAAAGATCCACAGTCAGAAAGATATTCACCAATAGGGCTCCAAAAGTTTTAAAATTTTGCATTTGCCATAGAAATCCTTAATCTATTTAGAATTGATTTTTGTGTTTGGTATGAGGTAGGGATCTATTTGTTGTTGTTTTTTCTTTATAAGTAATTGTGTCTGTTTTCATTGCCTTCAGGTAGGAAGAGTGAAAGAGAGCTTAAGAAAAAACCTCTCAACATATATTTTTCTTGTTAGAGTCAAAGGGAAGAAGGCGGTGTTGCCCATTTGTGAGAACACAAATCTGATGTACTGTATGGCCCAGAAATTTATCATCACATTGTAGGAATGTGAAGAGCCTTCAGAATTATAGAATTCATCACTCATCCTCCAGAGAAGCTTCAACCAAATCACTCAGGATAAGTATCTGACTCATTTTAAGATACATCTGGGAAAATTTCTCATTCCAAAATCCCTTGATTGTTTTTGTTAGAAAGTTTCCCCTCTGCCTAGTCATAGAATCATGCTCACTTCCTTCATATTGATCCCTATAGGAAAATAATTCACCGTAACAATAATTTGCATGTGTATCACAAATCTCCTCAAAGATCATAAACCCAAACTAGTTTAAATTAGCACTGCAGATAAAAGTATTGAATCTGTCTCCATAACAACTTTTACTGGCATAGCATGGATACGCGGATGGCAGGGGTCATTAACAGCATAAAGAACATTGGTGGTTCTTTTTTCAATTGAAAAATATTACATTCAGCTTAATTTTATTTAAGCTTAACCCAATTTATTTTCAGCCCTAATGAATCTAGGGGAGGGAATAAATATACTGATGGAATTAGAAGCAATAATTGTTCTAAACAATAACAACAGCTCCCACCAATAAGTGAGAACATGTGGTATTTCTCTTTCTGTGCCTGACTTGTTTCACTTAATATAATTCTCTCAAGGTCCATCCATGTTGTTGCAAATGGCAGTATTTCATTCGTTTTTATAGCTGAGTAGTATTCCATTGTGTAGATGTACCACATTTTCCGTATCCACTCATCCGATGATGGGCATTTGGGCTGGTTCCAACTCTTGGCTATTGTAAAGAGTGCTGCGATAAACATTGGGAAACAGGTATACCTTCGACTTGATGATTTCCATTCCTCTGGGTATATACCCAACAGTGGGATAGCTGGGTCGTATGGTAGATCTATCCACACACACACACACACACACACACACACACACACACACACACACACACACACACACACACACACACACAAACCGGGGGGGGGGAGAAGATATAACAACCACAATTATTTGAAGTTGATACGACAAGCAAACAGAAAGGACATTGTTGGGGGGGAGGGGGGAGGGAGAAGGGAGGGAGGTTGTGGTGATGGGGAGCAATAATCAGCCACAATGTATATCGACAAAATAAAATTAAAAAAAAAACAAAAACAACAAAAAAACAAAAAACAAACAAACAAACAAAAACAAAAACAAACAAACAAAAAAATAAAAATAACAACAGCAACGACAACCAAAGACTGTATTACAAACTATGAATTTAAACTTAATTCTCAGGTTTCTAGATGACAGGGAAACAAGGAGCAAAATTAACTAAATAGGCAGTGGTTCCATTTTAGCCAATTATAAGCGGACTTCAAAAAGTTCATGGAAAAATGGAATTAAAAGATAAAAATAAAAAATAGAAACATTATTTCTAATACAAGCTCCATGAAGTTCAAGACACTTTTGTAAGCATTTAGTTCATCCTTAAGAAACTGAGGGTCCTGGGAATTTAACCATGTCAATATATTCTTTTTTACATTATTAACTGAAGAAAAATGGGTGCCTTTAAAAGATTTTTTTATGATTAGGAAACAAAAAGAAGTCAGAAGAAGCCAAACCAGGACAGTAAGGTGGATGCCTAATGATTTCCCACCAAAACTCTTCAAAATTGCCCTGGTTTGATGAGAGGGGTGAGCAGGAGCATTGTCATGGTAGAGAGTGAATCTCTGGGGAAGCTTTCCCAGGCATTTTTCTGCTAAAACTTCGGTTAACTTTCTCAGAACACTCCCATAATAAGCAGACATTATAGTTCTTTGGGCTTCCAGAAAATCAACAACAAAATGCCTCGAGCATCCCCAAAAACTTTTGCCACGACCTTTGCTCTTAACTGGTCTGCTTTTGCTTTTGACTGGACCGCTTCCGTCTCTTGGTGGCCGTTACTTTCATCGTGCTTTGTCTTCAGAATCATACCAGTTTTATTGGCGGTTACAATTATGTAAAGAAATGCTTTAGGATCTTGATCCTACTTGTTCAAAATTTCCATTGAAAGCTCTGCTCTTGTCTGCAGCTCATCTGGGTGCAAGAGTTTTGGCTCCCATCCAGTGGAAAGTTTGCTCAACTGTAATTTCTCAGTCAGAATTGTATAAGCTGAACCAGTTGAGATGCCTATGGTGTTGGCTGTCATTTCTGCTGTTAATCATTGGTCCTTTTCAGTTAGGACATGAACAAAGTTCATTTTTTTCTTGAAAATTGATGTTTATGGTCTGCCACTGTGGGCTTCATCTTCAACATTGTTTGGTCCCTTCTTAAAATGAGTTATCCATTTTTAAACTGCTGATTTCTTCGGAGGCATTGTCGCCATAACCTTTTCATAAAGCATCAGTGATTTCACCATTCTTCCACCCACGTTTCACCCATAAATTTGATGCTTTTTCTTGCATCAATTTTAGAAGCATTCATTTTGCTCTGATAGGGGCTCTTCTTAAACTAATGTCTTATCTTTCTTAGTGCTTCGTCTACGGCCATACCACCCTGAACGCGCCCGATCTCGTCTTTCTTAGTGCTTCCATTTATATTTTTAATTTTTACATTTAAAAAAAATTGTATTGAATCATAATTGATTATCCATATTTTGGGGGTTCAACACTGAGATATGTTGATCAAATCAATATTACTAGTATATATATTGTTATGAATCATACTTATTATTTATGCCCCTTGTCCAATCTCTCCCCATCCCTCTCTCCATCCCTCTTCCCACCTCTGATAACCCTAGATTTCTTCTCTCCTTCTGAGAGAGTAATGGTTACTCTGTTGATTTGTTGCCTAGATGATCTGTCCAGTGCTGAGAGGTGTGTTCAGGTCCCCCACTATTATCATAGAGCAGATGCTTCTTCTGTCACTCTGGAATGGGCTTTGTGGAGAGAAACATCCTCTTCTTTTCTTTGGTCTCTGCTGGTGACTCCCGTTGTGTCAATGCACTCCAGTGGCTGGTGGACCATCTGTGTGGTGGTTGTGGCATCTAGCCACTTTTGTGCAGGTGTGATTATTGTGGTGGCTGTGGTGGGCTGCCCACATGGAGGTGCTGTTTTCGGCATGCTCCTTGGCACTGGTGGTGTGCCTGGTTGTGGGAGTGGGGGAGGGTCCAGTCCCTGGCTCTGTACCTCAGGACCCCAGACAGGACCTGAAGTGCTGGTAGTGTGCCTGGGCCAGAACTAATTTTTTGTCCTTTGTTTACTTCTGAAATGGGGGAACTTCCTGTGGGGACCAATACTTGAGCTGTGTGGTTTAGCTAAATTGCTGCTTGGCTGCTGATTCCCTAGGGGAGGCTTTTTGTGCAGCTCAGGTTTTAATGGTTGACTTTACAGGTACTTCCAGCTCTCCAGAGACCTGGTGCATCTGAGTTGTATAGAACTCTGATCTAGGCCTGAGTCTTTTCATCAAACTGTACCCCATGCAATTCTATATTCCTGACCAGTCTCCTCTGAGCAGTCCTTTGCTGACAGGGGTACAGATCAGCTGTCCTTGCTGTGCCCTAGTTTTCCCTCAGTGGGCCCATCACCCCCACCACCCACGCTCCAAGCACTTCCCATGGGACAGGCTGTGCACCAGTCCCTTGTGATGACCCACCAGCCTCTGAGTGGCTCCTTTTTTTCAGTTGTTCTGGCTCCTCGCTCTTATGTGGGCCCATGGGCACCCTATTAGTGGTTTTGCTGGCCCAGGGGCCACCAAGGCCCTCTTTTCCTCTACAGCCTCCAAGCAACTTCATCCAAAGGGCATAGCTGTGGCTTTTGCCAGCTCCTGTTCTATGTGCTCAGCAGCTCCAGCCTTAAAGCAGCCATGGCATGAAATGGTTAGAGCGGTATTTTCTTTCTCTCATCATGGCTTCTCCCACCTTCATGCACTCCATAGGTCTCTCCTCCTCTTCCCCTGAGCCCTAGTGGCTCCAGCTTGGCTGTTGCCGCTTTTTAATAGTTGCAAATTGGTTGATTTGTAGGAGAGAGTGACACTAGCAACTGTCTATTCCACCATTTTGACTGGGAGTCACTGCTTCAATTTAGATCCCCTCCAGATATGTTATAACAAATTAGTACAAGTTTATTTTGGTGTAAAAAATTTTGAAATACGTGCATGATTCTTTCATATTCTGTGAAGTTTTTGAAGACCCATTGTACATACTGAAAATAGAACAAGAAAGCCCTTCTTACCATTCAAATACAAGATCATACTTGGATAGATATTTTATCTGGTAATAAATGTTTAAGTGTCTTATTTATGAAATACTAAGATAAAAATAAGCCAGGAAACCCAACCAAGCCTGATAATTTTAAGAAAGACCATAAATTCTTTCATTTCTTCCTACTATATTCTGATATCCTTCTTCTCTGGTAAAATTTTCTTAGTACCTCTCAATTTCTTTGCCATTAACATTCTCACTGAAGATCCTTTGTTATAGGCTAAAGGATACTTCTTTTTTAAAAAGGGTAATATTTGATTTATATTTCTTCTGTACATCTTTAGTGGTCTCAGTGTAGATATCCGAAAGGTGAGTGATAAAGGCACACATCAGTATAGGTGAAAGTTGTTAATGATGGCTTTAGTGCTTTTATGTATAATAGGAAACAGTGATGCACATTTAGGGGTGGAGACAAAGAGAAGATATATAAGAATTTAATTTCTTTTTTGTTAGAAAATCACTTGTATAGCAATGTTGCTAATAGTGATCTAAATGAAGGCTCAACTGAGGCTGGTACTAAAACCATTCAATTGTTGAAACAGACTTTTAAACTCTAAAACTAGAGGCTGCATTCTCTGAGAATTAGTTAATGGACTAGAAGTTATATTTCTGTTTTCATTTTATATTCAAAGATGTGTACTCACAACGTTTTCTCTCATTAAATTGGAAGCTATACAAGGTCTTTTGGGTTCAGATCAAAGAGTTCCTTATTTCTTCCTTTGCCTATGCTGTAAATGTGATGAGTTTCAAATAAATCATTCTATTTTTCATCTGTTTTTGTTAATACGTTAAGTGGAGATTACCAACACATTTTACAAGCCTTTGTTAGAAATAAAAATAGTTCAGTATGATTAAGTACTACATGCTTTGTTTACTAGCAGAGTTCCTCATTTCCCCTTGAAATAATTTTTAAGGCATTTGGGTTCTGGTCTATCACCATTCTTGGTTTAGAACTAAAAGGGGTAAAGCAAAGAATTATAGAAAAGACTATAAATGAAAGCCCTAAAGCATATATTACTGTATATTTTTGAGAGAAATGAGAAGGAGTAAAAGTATCTTTTTTGTCTTTTTCTTCCAAGTTTCAACTTTATACCCCCAAAAGGCAAAAATCAAAGAATTCCATTGGAGGCTCTTGATGTGAAAGTGTCAACACACGTTCCAGTGTGTTTCTAAGTTGGGAAATTGACAGGAGGTGGGTAAGGAGTGGCTTCTCTTTTCTCCCATCCAAGTTCCACCTTTGATGCATAAGCATGTCTGGTCCTTTCAGGCAGTCGTGGCTGTGACAGTCTCTCCAGGCAGGGTTGTTGTCCCTGGTCGCCCAGCAGGCCTGGAGGAGCCTTGTTCTCTCAGTGAGTCAGCTCGGGGCAGTTCCCGCAGTTTAGTTTCGTTTGGGTTTGGTTCCTGGCAACTGCTCAGAAAAGATGGGAAGGAGGTGGCAAATCAGGAAGAGGGTAAAGGAGCAAGGAGGTGGTGGAGAGGCACTAATGACCAGTTCTCTTGTCTTCTTCAGAGGCAGGTGATTGGTCATTGTTGGTTGCTCCTTTCCTTTCCTGTCCTTTAGACATATTATCTGGACTTCCAATGGAACATATAGTCAGTATCCTTTTCAGTGACTCTGCCCAATTTTTCAGTGAATCCAAGAAGTGATGTTCTTACAGCTCCCAAGGTAGCTTGCGATGGCCATAGTTCTTTTGTTCTTGTGGTTGTCATTGTTTTAAAGGTGTATGGGGATGAGGAGGGGCAGCATTTGTCTGGATGCTGTGAGAGAGAAGAGATTAAATGGGGGTGAGAATTGTTTTGGATAGTGAGGGACATTAGGAAAGAACATAAACACGTAAACTACAGAAAATGCAATGAAGTAAAAGCATAAACTACTGAGACACTATGGCAATAAATGTTTACATATTAAGCAGTATATCACCTACAGGGAAAATAAAACAAAAAAATAATAATAATGTGAATTGCTGAGAGATGTCTCAAAATTTAATGGCTTATTTGGTCTTTTTCTTTTTTTTTATCTCTTCAGGAAAAACTGCAAATATGATTTTACTTATCTTAGAAACTTTTTATTTGGCTTCCAGGTGCACCAAAAATTTGAGCTTTTAATTTTTACTCTTAAGATCCAGGACATGAAGAGGCCTTCGGGGTAGAAGTGATATTGCTTTTTTTTTTTTTTTGAGGAAACAACCACTGATTTTGTGACAACTGAGGTTGGGTTGAAAATAGAATTAACACTTCTGTGTGCATAGGACACAATGACATCTGAAGGTAGCAGATAGAACAAGGCCTAGTCTAAATGTCTGATGAGGTGCACACAGGCTGAATGTTGGCTTAGCCATTCCATGAGGTCTTTCCTGCTCCTCCAGCCCAAATCTCCCCTTTCTCTACAATCCCACAGCTCCTTATTGTCTCCCAGGCTACCTATCATATACCCTAAACAGCCCTCACTAATGTCTCGAGGACTTACACCATGTTTTAGGTCACATTCCTTAGAAACAAAGTCTACACCAGAACTCTGTGTGCATGTGAAATATCGAGGGAGCTCTCTTAAGAGACAGGTGTAGGGTAGTGAGGGCAGCAGGATAGGGAATGGGGAGGACTTGGCTTCCTCCAGGTCCTTTCTGCAGCATAAATTGTACTGCAGTGTCTGTCCTGCCTTGAGACAGGGAGCAGGACTTTTATACCCTCCCCCAGGGTTCCTGACCACGGATGAGGGCATCTCAACTCTGAGCAGCATGTCTTCCATTGCCTGAAGGCAATCCTCTGGACATGGTTGCAGGGGTGAGCCTTCACCAGAGCATCTGCAGAAGCTGGGGGGACGAGCACAGCAACTCACAGGGAAAAGGGATTCCAAGAGATCTATGTGGAGCAGCAACATCTTCTGTCCTACATTGACATGGGAATCAGCATCGTGTTTCCAGAATGGACGGAGCATTCTGGAGCAGAATTAACTGAAATACAAGCAGAACAGCCTGCTTGTATTTTTACTGAAATACAATGGACAGCCTGCGGTCTGGGGTGAGGGACCACTTGGCAGAAATTTGCATGGATTATGACTGAGGAACAGAGTTTGCCAGCATGGATTAATCAAGACATAGGATCTGATGATATTATTCAGAATAACCACAATAATAGCTAGTACTTATATAGTGTTAACTGCATGCCAGGCACTGTTCTAAGCCCTTTACTTAAGTGAATGTATTTAATCCTCACAATAACCTAATGAGGTAGGTACTGTTCTTATTTGTAATTTAGAGATGAGGAAATTAACTCACAGAAAAGCTACATAACTTCGCTAAGGGTACACATCAAGCAGGTGACTGAGCAGAGTTTTGAATCCAGGCGGTCTCTGCTCTGAGTCCCTGTACTCTGTGGCCTCTGTGTATCCCCATTGCCCCTGATCCAGAATTTAGCCACCACTGCCAAGAAAGTGAGCATGGGGTGAGTTTTAGTTTCCTGTTGCTGCTGTAACAAATTACCACAAATTTAGTGGCTTAAAACAACACAAATTTATTATCTTACAGTTCTGGAGATCAGAAGTCTAAGATGGGTTCTACTGGGCTGATCTCAAGATGTCATCAACGCAGTGTTCCTTCTGGAAGATCTATGGGAGAATCTGTTTCTTTGTTTTTTCCAGCTTTTACAAGCCTCCTGCATTCCTTGGCTCATGCCCCTTCCTCCATCTTCAAGGCCAGCAGTGTAGCGTTTTCCAGTCTTTGACTCTGACCCCTGCTTCTGTTGCCACATCATCTGATACTTCCCTTTCTCCCTCTTTCACTTATAAGGACACTTGTGATTACATTGGGCACACCTGGATCATACAGGATAATCTCCGCATCACAAAATCTTTAACTTAATCACACCTGCAAAGTCCCTATTGCCTTGTAAGGAAACAGATTCTGGACATTAGGACATGGACATCTTTGGGGAGCCGTCATTCTGCCTGCCGTAGGGTAACAAAGAGCTGTCTCAGATTTAATTTGGGCCACCTAGCCCAGCAGAAGGAAGATTCAAATATATTTTAAGTTTAGTTGTGGAAGAATAAAGTCACATTTCTTTCACATCTGAGTTGGTAACCCGATCTGGTAATCTCATGGTAATATGTCTTATATACGTGTCTTGTAAGCCACATTAATTCATTTATACATTCATTCATTTAACAAACACTTCTTTACCACATACCATAGACTGTTACATGAGATAGAAATTATCTTCTATGGTGTTTTAGCAATTTTACAACTTGGGGTCAACTTGCTGCTGAAATCTAGGCTACCCCAACTAATACAACTAAGTTTGAGAATGCAATTTTAAAAGTGAGCACACAGAGGATCGGTTACTCAAAGTCAAGGCATCTTCTGTTCAGCAGATTCCTTGTTATTTGGGTTAGATCATCTGTAATCTTTTAGATTGTGGTAAAATACACATAACACAAAATTTACCATATTAACCATTTTTAAGTGTACAGTTCAGTAGTGTTAGGTATATTCATATTGTTGTACAATCTCCAGAACTTTTTCATCTTGCGAAACTGAAACTCTACACCCATTGAACAACAATTCCCCATTTCTCCCTTCCCCAGCCCTTGTAGCTGTGAGTTTGACTACTCTAGATACTTCATATAAGTGGGATCATACAGTCTTTTTGTGACTGGCTTATTTCACTTAGCATGATGTCTTCAAGGTTCATCCATGTTGTAGCTTGTGTCAGATTTTCCTTCTTTGTCAAAGCTGAACACAATTTACTGTACGGCATTTTGTTTATTCATTCATCCATTGATGGACATTTAGTCTGCTTGTCTGGAATTCTTTCAGAGTCTAAGAGCCTTCTCTGCAAGAGAAGGGCCGCACAGGTAACATGTTAGTTCAGCCCTTTATTTCTCCACCTCCAACTGACCCTCCCCACTAACGACATTCTAATTCTGAAATGACACCGTCAGGTATTTAGAGGATAGTTGAATTAAAGCATGAACAGATGCAAAGTAGGTAAAAAGCACTTGAGGATTCACTAGTATGTTTCCCCAATATTTTGATGTGCCATATAGAAAAAAGAAATCTACAACAAAAACCAAAAAACAACAAAAAAATAGAAAGTGTGAGTAATGAAGAGCATTACTATAAGATATAATAAAACCTGAAGTTGGCATCAAAACATGCAAAATTACATTCATTTCTATGAAAATGTTTATTTGCTTCATGCTGAAGAACGGAATAGAATTTTATAGCTGTGTTATGATTACACATAGCTTTTTGGTCTATTATCTCAAAGAGAAGGACTATAATTTATACCTCCTATCCTTTAAAAAGATGTTTTTCAGCATTAGATTAAAACAGAAAAAGGATGTTTCAAAAGCCAATTTCAATCAGAAGTTAGAGTTATTTTATAAACAATTTATAAAGTTTGGATTTTGATTTTTTACAAAAGACTCTTCAGTTTTGGTATCAATCCTACAGAAACATCGGCAAATACACACAAGGCTGTATAAACAAAGATGTCCAGGACTATTGTTTGTACAAAGAAAACAGAGATGTCCCAAACATCCCCAAATAGGAAAACAGTTATGTAAATCATGGTACATAATAATGTGTGACCATTTAAAAGAATGTAGCAGATCACTATATCCTCCCCTGGAAATAGCTCCAAACATATTGTTATATTAAATAAATAGCAGGCCACAGATTAATACATATAGTACTCATGTATTCAACCCATCTTTGTTGAGAGCCAGCTACCTAGTAGCTAGCTGTGAGAATTTAATGAGGTATAATTCACGTAAAGTTTACTAGGAACACAGCCCAGCACATATTCTAAGTACTCCAAAATGTTTGCTATTTTCCTAGATAATATTCTGCTTATTAAGTAATCAGAATAATAAAATGAGCAGAATAACCTCCAGGAATAAGTCTCCAAGACACGATTCTTCCACACCTTTCAGCAGGGCCAGCCTTGGTGAGGTCGTGGACTTGGTCTTCGCTGTCCCCTTTCCTACCTTGTAGACCTGCTTCTCTTCAGACTTCCAGGGCCCTTGGTGTACCCCATGTCTTCATGGGTCATCGCCCCATCTACTCAGAATACCTCATGTGCCCCTTATACAGACCTTCCATCTTTGAGAATAGGATAAAATATTTCTCTGTGCTGTGACCCATCCCCCTAAGATTCTGACTGAATTACTGGCTAATCTAAAAAAAAAGCTAGTCCATATCAGATTTACAAGACTTTACTAAGGATCCTCATTTTTCATAAAGATATCTCCATGTAGCAGTATGTTTTGCAGACACTCTCCTCTTACAGCATCATTGCCGGATATCTACCACTCCTTCTGGGTCAGGGTGCAGGGAGGATTAGATGTGTGATCTGGGTCCTGCAATCATGTGACCTGGCTTGGACCAAATCCATCTTGTGATATAAGGCAAATTGCTTACCTTTTCCAATTTCAATTTCTTCATTTGTAAATTGAGAATAATATGTACTTTTTAAAGGCTGTTGGATTATTAACATAATAGATATAAAGCACTTAGCATAGTGTGGGAAACATAGGATATACTCACCAACTGGTAGAAGTATAGCTGTCTAGACAAGTGAGTTGATATCTGGACAGTCAGTTTCATGTTCACTCTCTAATGTATGTGCTGGTCTCATCTCCTTATTACAGCTGTAAGCTCCTTGAATATGGCACTCTGACTTCTACTTAAACTCATCCCCATAGCTAAGGTGACTTGCTTTTGAGATTTTCCATGGAATCTTTCCTGTCCTCTTTGAAAGACAATGGTTTGGACTAGCATCAGCTTTCTAGATGGGACAGTATGGCCAGCAGAATAACATAGAAGTTAAGACTATGCTCTCTGGAGTCCAGCAGGCATAATTCTGCCACATGCTCACTGTGTGGTCTTAGGCAGATTATTTAATCCCAATAAGCCTGAGTTTCCTAATATGTATATGTGACTAATAATTCCTATCTCACAGGGATTGGTATGAGAATTAAATACGATTGTGTGTGCAAAAGATATAGCAGGTGCCTGACATATAACAAGTGCTGATAAATGTTAACTGATGATATCATCATCACCATTATCATCTTCTTCTCCTCATATGAGTGCTAGAAACCTCACCTAATGATTAGCATATAGCTCTCGTTCTTTCATTTGGACTGTTGCTTAATGAGTGCTAACTATGCTGGGAACTGAGATAAACACTTCGCAATACAAAGATGAATGGGTGTGTTTCTATAATCACCTTGCTCACTAAATGATGAAGGAGACAGGCACACAGACAATGTGGTAAGGTAAATGATAGAGGTGGTGATGCAAAGTGGAGGAAAGAAAGAGATCAGTACACTTTCTCGATGAATTGAATGGGCATAAATGTGCTCACTGGAAAAGCTGACCGTCCATTTCCATTTCTTTCCAGATCATAGAAGTGCATTTGGTCCAGGGCTGGGGAAAACACTATCTTCACTGTCTGTTAGCAGAGGCTTCCTGGCAGGGCTTTCAGGTGAAGTGAGAGGGAAATGCAATATCATGACGCAGGAAGAGATGTTCTGGAACAGGCAGACCCCATGGTTACCCTCTTAGCCCCTACGCTGGTCATGGCTGCTTTGCCTGTATCTGGGGCAGGCCCTCATTCATTCATTCAGAGAGTAAACTGTCTCTGGGTCACTCTCTCATTAACGTGGGTGGTTGGGCTGTTACATAAACATGTATATGCCTTGCATGTTACATGTTCGCAAACACTCGAAACTTTCTGTCAACTGTTTTCTTGTTTAAAGGTTTGTATATCTTCTGTGTTTACACACTGTGATGCTATATACAGGTTTTCATGTGTAGAGAAGAGAGCACATGATTCAAGTCATAAAACTCGGATTTGCATTACAGCTCTGCCTTGCTCATGAGTTTAAACTTACTGGGCAATGCTTCTCTCATCTGTAAAATGGGCATGATAAGACTGGCCCTACCATCCTCTCAGACTCATTTTAAGATTAAAAGAAGGATGTACATTCCAAAATAAAGAGAACTATATACATTTAAGTTGATGTTATTGTGTTTCTAAAAAGAATACCTATTAAATTTGTCACTATTTCTTTTCTTAAAGAATAGAAAGATCAATGGAGAGAAGGTCTTGATCTGCAAGCTGCTTGTCAGCATACATGCTCAGAATTCACTGAAACATCTGTACAAGGTGAGATGCTCTGAAATGTGCAATGGGGATGCACCTAGAGTACCAGAGTGCAGTGAATGACTGCCTGTCAGTGCTAGGCACAGGATAGCGGCCTCATCCATGCAATGGTATGGCACTTCATTACAAACGCTAAGTGGGGACATTAAAGAGACTCTGAATGTGCTAGTTTAATAAGGCAGAAAACAGCTGGCCTCTGTTAACCAAACGGGAGGGCATGAGTGGATGGTTACTTTGATCTTTGAAGAGATTTATAGAGAGGGATAAGAAAGGAAGAAGGGGAAAGAGCAATGATATTAAGGAAAGAAACATCAATTAACAAGGAGCCAGGTCAAGAAATTGATTCTGAGTCCAGTTCCCTGTCTCTGTCCAGGGAGATGGATCTAAATGCCATCACAAAAGCACTACATTGAGCCATGTTAATATTTGGGTCTTGCTGAGCAGAAAACCACTATAAAACTTGTAACTCTATCAAATTTGATATAATCATTTTTGAGCAGGGGAGGGTTCAAATTATTTTATATGTTTGTAATATTATAATTAAATCTAATCATGGGATGAAATTCACATCTGGGGGAACAATAATAGTTAGAATCACAAAGATCTGGATTTTAACTCCTCTGCAGCATTCACACCAAGGCCACACTTTCCCCAGACTTCTCCCAGCTAATGACTGAGCACAGTGGAGTGCAAGAGCCTGGCGATTCCTGCCCAACAGGGGACTGTCCTAATGGGAAACTCATGCTCTGTGGTTCCCCCACAATCTTGACTGAGACTTTCTCTGAGCTGTGCCACAGTCTGAGTCTCCTCCTACTCAAGGTTCCTTCTTTTCCCCCCTCCTTTCACTGGTGTCGGACGAGGCTCACAATGGGGTGGCTTTCCCTGTTTAGTCCAGTTCCCTCTCCCCATTACCCTCTAGAGTTATTCCCCCCATAAATCCATTGCACTTCTAAATCCACCTGGACATCTGCTTCTTGGTGGACCTGAACTGACACACACCTTCGAGGTTTGTTGTGAAGATTAAATGAAACCATTCATGTAATGTGCTTGGCATAGTGTTAGATTCATAGCAAATGCTCATTGAAAACTACTTGTTGAAATTTCAAAAAAGAAGAATACAATTGGAGGAATCACACTAGTTGATTTTAAGACTTACCATAAAGCTACAGTAATCAAGACAGTGGAGTATTGGTGAAGGGCTATAGACATAGAGATGAATGGAACAGAATAGAGAGGCCAGAAATAGACCCACACAAATATAGACAATTGATTTTTGACAAAGTGAGAAAGCAATTCAATGGAGAAAGGATAGTCTTTTAACAAATGGTGTTGGAACAAGTGGATATCCATAGGCAAAAGAATGATCCTTGACCTAACTTTACACCTTATACAAAACTTAAAGTAGATCTTAGATCTGTATGTAAAACCTAAACCTAGAAACTTTTTTTTTTTGGCAGCTGGCCGGGGGAATCTGAACCATTGACCTTGGTTAAACTATAAAACAAACAAACAAAAAATTGAAAATATTTGTAACCAAGGGTTAGTACTTAGACGTGACACAGAAATATGATTTATAAAAGAAGACAACCATAAATTAGACTCCATCAAACTTCTTGCCTGTGAAATGCACTGTTAAGAGAATGAAAAGACAAGCTAAAGACTGGGAAAAAATACTGGCAAATTAAATATTCTGCAAATGACCCAGCAATCCCATTCCTGGATATTTACCCTAGAGAAATGAACTTGTACTTATACAAAAATTCGTATACAAATACTTATAGCAGCTCTATTCTTAATTGCCCCAAACTGGAAACAACCCAAATATCCTTCAACAAGTGAATGCATAAACTATGGTACATACATATGATGGAATATGACTCAGCAAGGAAAAGGAGCAAACTATTAATATACACAACAAAGGCATTATGCTGAGTGAAAGAAGGTAGTCTCAAAAGCTTATTACTGTTTGATCCATTTATATGACATTCTCTAAAAGACAAAGCTATAGTGGTAGAGAACTGATCAGTGCCCAGGGAATAGGGATGAGGGGAGCATGAGACTACAAAAGGGTCACGCGAACAAGTTTTCTGGGATGACGGAATCATTCTGTATCCCCATTACAGGAGTGGTTACGTGAATCCATACCTATGTTAAAATTTATAGCACTGTGTACCGAAAAAGGTTGATTTTACTATAAGATAATTTTAAAATAAAATTAATAAAAAAGTAGGCATCAATATAAAATTGTTATAACTGAGTGTTTATTATGTAAATAATAGTTGTCACTGACTCTTGTCTCATTGTTTTATGTATTCCTAGTTTTCCCTCCCCCCACCCTGCTAAACCTCTCACCAAGTTCATGCCAACTCTTTGCTGCTGCTGACATGCTAAAACCTCATTCAATCCTATGGTCAGTCTAGAAAGAATTAGTTCAGAAAACTGGCTTAGCAAAAGGTATTAAAAAGTGCTATGAAAACTGTAGTCAATTTGCTTGAAGTTATTGATGATGACAATGACGATGCCGATGCCGATTATGATAACAGTGTACTGAACCTCTGAATCGTTTTCTCAGTGGCTTCCTATGTGTAGGATGAGCCTTGCAGATATTAGCAGTAAATTCCCTCATTGGCATGAAAGTCAGCAAGTCATGGCTCAAAATGTGGTGAGGACTTTGTGGGGATGTCCCCAGTGACATATCAGTGTAACTTTAAAGTGTGACTGTGAAGGACAGAAGGATTCTTTTTGCTTCTTGGGAACACTCTTAATGAGTCTGCATGGGAGAGTGGAACCGTAGAAATAAATGTGAGGCTTGATTCATCTCCTTTTCACTTGTTATTTTCTAATCAAGCCCTGACTCCTCATCAGTGGCTGCCCTGCTTCTGAAAACCAGGCAATTCTTTCTACCAGGTACCTGCCAGATAGCAGATGGCTTGCCCTTGGTTTGTGGTTGAACAAAAAGACTGGCCTGGGGGTACCTAGGATGCCAATTATATGTGGCAAGTACCAGATGACCAACTTCTCCCTTTTGGATGGTCACAATTTTTCTTCAAAGGCCACCCACCTCACCACACCCATAGGGACCACTCTGAGTTCAGAGTTCCTACATAAGGCTAACAATTCTCTGGTGGAATGCAGAATTCCGCTAACCTTTTTAATGTATTCATTGGAAGTTCATCCACAGTTTTGAAAGAAAATTCACGAAGGATAGAAAGTGTGACTTTTGCATGGGTGTCCTGCTTGATCATATTATTCTCTATGGCAGACGCCTGAAGTGCTTTTTCAGTGTTTTCCCCTAAGGAGAAGTGTTCAACAACAGTTATTCAAAATAATAAAAATTAAATAACACCGAATGTACTAGTCCATTTCTGTTGCTTATAACAAAATACCTGGAACTGGGTGATTTATAAGAAAACAAAATTTATTGCTTATGGTTTTAGATGCTGGGAAGTCCAAAGTCCAAGGAACATATCTAGTGAGGGCCTTACTGGTGGCGACAGTGACCCAAGGGTCTCACATGGCAGAAAATGGCAGAGCAGAGAGAGAGACTAATCTCTCATGTGCTCTTCTTTTAAAGCCCTCAGAACCACACCCCTGCCCACCATTATTAATCCATTCACTAGAGCATGGTCCTACAATCTAATCACCTCTTCAAGGCCCTACCTTTCAATTATCATAATAGGACTTCCCACACTCTCTTAACACTGTCACAGTGGGGGTCAAGTTTTGGGGGGACACTCAGTCCAAGGCACTGAGTTACTACCTTCTTTATTTGTCAAATTGGCAAAGAATAAGAAATGACCTTGTCCCTGCCCTCAGTCTGCAAGTTCACGGTTTGACTGGACCAATACCCAGGGCCCCAGGTCCAGCCTGTGCCCTCTCCCAGCACACAAAGCCTCGTTTTAATCTACTATTGTAATCTACTATTGTTTATTCGCTATTATTTAATAAAGTTTATTGCTTTTCTACTATAAAAGAAATACGTGTTCCGTATAGAAGATAAACAAGATATCAAAAAATGCAAGCAAGCAAAACCTGTAGTCTCAACACCCTTAGACAACCACGGTTAAAATGTTGACGACGTTCCTCACATCTTTTGTAAGCAGCATTTTTTGTTCCTGTTTTGAAATAGTTAGGACCATTAGTTAGTTACATACCCTCTTCTATAGCTTATTTTTATTTGCACTTAACATCTTGTCAAGCACAGCCTCCTATTTGTACCTGTATATTCACTATGTTTAGGCAGGGCAGTTTTCAGTTCAACAATTCTTGTCCCAAACTACAGTTTTAAGGCCCAGTCATAAAAAATTCACACCACTTCTGGCTGCCCCTCTGCCAGGTTAAATTCCCTACTCTGTTAAGACTTCTGTGTTCTCTGTTTGTCCTCTGCCATTGGGAACTCCAGGGATAGAGGGAGAATTAGAGTTTTTCACTTCTGGTTAAGAGCTTTATGGCTAGCAAACCTCTCGCTCCCTTAAAAGGCCTCTTGGGATCTAGTTCAGTATTTCTTAGAAAGCTTAGGATGTGTCCACGCAACACCCTGGCATCTTTCCAGCAACTTCCCACCACAGAGATGAGATACTTATCAGATTCTAGTGTTACCATCCTTATTAATGCCTAATTTCTTCTCTAGAATAACACCACCTGCCACCGCTTAGAGTGTTGTTTTCTAAAATCCTCCTGATGTTTCCTGGAGTACCCAAGAAAAACAAACACCCAATTGCTACAATCTTCCAAGTCCGCTTCCTGAGAAATAATGACAACAGGGGATTCCAGCTGCTTCACAGTCTTTGAAATGACATAAAGTCTTTGAATCTCTTTCAGACCTGTGCTCCAGAATGAAGAAAGAATAAAATTGTAAAACTTTCCTACACTTTCAAAGACAGTACTGAAAAATACTGTGTCCTGAATTTACAAACAGCATAAAGGATCTCAAGCCCCAAGCCAAGCACTCTCCTTCAAGAAGCCTTCCTGGAAGAGGTGTTACCTGAGCTGAGGTGTGAGGAACGAGTACGAGTTAACCAGGGTGGGCGAGGGCGAAGAGTGGGACCATCTCAGTGAAGAGTATGATATTAGCAAAGGCACTGAAGCAAGGAGATGAATTTGTTCAGTGTTCTGCTATTAAAGTACAAGGTGGTGGTAGGGTGCGGGGGTGGAGGGGAGTGGCAAGAAATAGGACTGGAAAGCTAGAGGGGGAAACATCTCTGAGAAAACCCCCAACCAGTCCAGGCTGAGTGCAAAACGGTTGTATTCTGGTGGGATTCACTGATGAGTGATTATTTCTGCTTGCCACAATTTTGTACAATATTAAAATCCCAATATATAAAATGAGATTTAAAAAAATGCTTTTTAGCAATTTTTACTCCTGGAATTTCTTTCATTTCACTTTTCCTCCCTAATAGATTAACTTATCGCCAAATAGTTTCCATCCTTTCTTGATGTAGAGTTTTATGTAAATTAGATTATAGGCAACGGTTGTCTCACCCTAACAGTGTATAAGACAAACTGCTTTTATTTAAGTTATGATAGGTGCATGTATATGCACGAGTTTACGCATGCGTGTGTGTGTGTGTGTGTAAGGCAGCTACAGCAGCAACAGCCTGTGGGGTGTGTGTGTGTGTGTGTGTGTGTGTGTGTGTGTGTGTAAGGCAGCTACAGCAGCAACAGCCTGTGGGGGGTGTGTGTGTGTGTGTGTGTGTGTGTGTGTGTGTGTAAGGCAGCTACAGCAGCAACAGCCTGTGGTTCCGATGGTAGCTACCTCTGGGGTCCGGTGAGCACTCTGGCTGCACCACTCACCCTTTCGTTCCCCAGCCTGGGAAGCAGTCCTAGCAGCTCTCTGCAGTTACTGGTCTTTGGTTTCCCTTGTCCTTCTCTTTATGTCTTCCAGATCTTTCGATCAATTCGCTGAATCA
Organism: Cynocephalus volans; assembly: GCF_027409185.1. Lineage (NCBI taxonomy): Eukaryota > Metazoa > Chordata > Mammalia > Dermoptera > Cynocephalidae > Cynocephalus > Cynocephalus volans. The sequence goes on from NC_084474.1 coordinate 51,060,961, forward strand.
AATTCTCTCTGAAATCACTGGAATGTTTCAGTTTACCCGGTTGGACACTGACTGATACAAGGTACGAAGATGTCTGGGAGGTGGCCCTGCCTTCCAGGTCTGCTGAGGACTAGTCCTGCCCTTCCGAGCAGGAGCACTTGGGATCTTTCTTTTCCCACTTCTCTGGGTGATGGGTCAGGAAGAGAAACACCCTACCACTCCAGCTGAATGTGACTCGTTGTTGCTGGGGACTAAGAGCTTTCTCTCGGTAAATGCGGGGTATCTGAAAGCTTTGAGAAGTGCCAGAAGCAGAAAGATAGACCAACCCAGTGGGAAGCGTGCTCTGAAGGAAGCTTAGTGAGGGAACTGGGAAGTACGAATGACAGGAAGCAGCTGAAGGAAAGAACTCAGAAGGCTAAGGGCAAGCAATAAACAAGGCAGAAAAAGAACTCGAGTTGTTGAAGGCCACCTCGGCTTGTTGCCCAGACTGGGCCTGGCAAAGGAGGAGTGAGCAACTGACCTGCTCAAAGAATGGGGGAATTCTGTGCAGCCCATTCCAGCCCAGAGCCTCGTTTGTAGCTGCAACCTATCTAACGTGGTGGGGGGTGAAGGCATGGCTTTTGAGACAAATCACACACTAGCTGCCTGACTTAGAGCAGATTGTTTTACTTCTCCAACCCTCAATTTCCTCATTTGTAAAATAAAAAGGAGTGGGAGCAGCGTGATGGTTAATTTTATGTTTCAACTCAGCTAGGTCATGGTATCCCAGTGTTTCGTCAAACACTGGTCTAGGTATTGTTGTGAAGGTATTTTTGAGATGAAATTAACATTTAGATAAGTAGACTTTGAGTAAATCAGATTATCCTCCATAACATAGGCAAGCCTCATCCAATCAATTGAAGGCCTTAAAAGAAAAAAGACTAACCTCCCTAGGGAAGGGGCAATTCTGCCTCCAGACTATCTTTGAACTCAAGCTGCAACATCAGATCATCTCTGGGTCTCCAACCTGCTGGCCTACTCTGCAGATTTAGGACTTGCCAGTGTCCACAATTGTGTGAGCCAATTCCTTAAAAATTGGTAGGATGCATCTCTCTCTCTTTCTGTATATACACACATATGTGTGTATGTATGTACGTGTATATATATGTATAGATGTGTCTGCACATACTGATCCTGTTGGTTCTGTTTCTCCTGACTAATTCTAATACAAACCATGAGCTATTCCAGGATAGTGGCTTATTCCTCTTTGCTTCCCTAGGGCCTAGCACAAGTGTCTGAGCACACAGATGGTAGGCACTTCTATCCGCCAGGGCTCTTTGGTGGCATGTGACAGAAATCAATAAAAAGAAAAAATGTACTATGACACAGGTTATAGGCAATGATCAGAGGGCAAAGAAGTTTTTAGATCTTAGCCAGGGGCTAAAAGTTCATGAGGACTCTGCCCCACCTCTGTCCTGGCTTTCCTCCGCACTTGGGCATTATTCCTCTCTTGCTCTACTCTCAAGCCTCCCCATCACAGCTCGTTCTTTCAGTTGCTCAGGCTAAAACTTGTGGCATCTTTCTTGATTATTCTCTTTCTCTCACATTCCACATCTATCAGTCAGCAAATCCTACCAGCCCTACCTTCAAAATATTTCCAGAGTCCAAACACTTGTTTCCATCATTACCATTACTAAGCCACAGTCATCTCTTACGTGGATTATTGCAATAGCAGTAATTCTTCTGGCCCCCATGTGCTCATTTACTATACAGATGATTGAGTTTCATAACCTGCAGTGAAGAATCAGATATTATTCCAATTTTTCAGGTAAGGGATTGAGAAGCAAATAAGAAGTAGCTAGTCTAGGATAACACAACTTGAAGAAATTAAAATTAGGACTCAAATCAATTGATCATGGATTATATATCATAGTTTTTTTTTTCTTTATACTAGTGGGTTTACAAACTAATTCTAAAATGAGAACTCTGTTTTTAAATAATATCTTAATGTAACTACAATATATAGATTAGATATGAACACATTGCTCTGGTTGAAGGGCAGGATTGGCCTCTAAACATAATGGCTCTGAGCGATAGCGTGAAAACCAGCACCCTGGATCACAATTAGGCAGTAAAGGACTGAGAAGTGACCACTAAGAAAACAGCTTTCTCTCATCAGAGTGAAGTCCATTTGTCATGCATTCTTTATTTCAACAAATTTTGTCATAGTTCAATCACAGTTTTCTCTATGCACTGAAATTGAACCCATTTTTCCTGTTATTTTTACTTTAACATAGGAAAGAGAGGGGTGCATCTTGCATCTTGACAGACTACCACCTGACAGGCTACCAGACAGTCTTTGTTAATTTGTGAGATTCTTAGCTGGATTTACTAAAGAACAGAGACAAGATTAACCGTGGGCAATGTTCATTGGAACTCCAAAGTTTCGCTCTTTATTCATCCATTCTTTATATTCCCCAAAAGGGATGCTTTCGCAAGGAGGCAAAGTTGAGGGGGGGCAGAAGGGCTATGAGCAAGGGTCTCAAGCCGGTCAGTGATGTGGGGATCCTATGTCTTATCCCCACTAACTCGTTAACAAGCCAAGTTCCAGCAAAGTTTGCATGAGCTTGGTTGCTTTCTGCCATGTTGCTGTATATGTGGCATCTCAACATAATAATGTTAAAGATGAAACTTTAAAAAGAAAATTTATATTGCTATCACTTATTACTTTTAAGTTTCAGGGTTGTAGTTTAATCTCTACTAATTTCTGGATATTTCATATAAATGGAATCGTACGATACGTGAACTTCAGTCTGCCTTGTTTCACAGTATAATGTTTCTACAGTTCATCCACGTTGTAGCATGTATCAGTACTTCATTGCATTTTATGGCTGAGTACTATTCCATTGTACAATATACCACATTTTGTTTATCCATTCATCCATCCATGAAGGTTTAGGTTTTTTGCGACTTTTTGGCTATGAATACTCAAGTTTTCGTTTGATACCGATTGTATGGTATTGAGACCTATGAGTGTTTTTAGAGAACTAAAGCTAGTTAGTTACTTTGTGTGCAGCATCTTGGATGTGATGGAAAACATGAAAGCAAAACCATGGAGTAGATTTTCCCATCACCACAGTCCCAAGTGAAAGTCACGAAAAGTGTGTAAGCTTTGGTGGGCTGCCACAGGGGTCCTGAGGAGCAGGCGCCCTGGTCTGGTGTTACTGAAAGCACAGTCCAGGAAGCATCCTGTAAACAATGTAGTGCCAGTCAGTGTGGGCTGGCTTGTTGCTGTTAGTGCTGGTAACATACTAAGCACTGAAAGAACCTGAGGAGGTTTTGTAATAAGACCAACAGAGGTCTTAAATCCTTGAATGAGGGTTAAGGAAAAGAGGGATCTTTTAGGTCTGTAGGTACCTGACAGGGACCATTAACCTTGTATGGCAGCCTTAGGACACCTCTGGAGGTGGGGAAGGATGAGAGGTTTTTGTACTGCTCTCTGTCCTGGCAGACCTTCTCCTTGTACTGGTCTGACTCAAGGCTGGCTTGGTGGACTGATGGTAACCCAGGCAACAGATGTTGAATAGTTCTCATAGAAGATTCTGCTTTGTGTGTGACAACTTGGTCAGGAACATGGAACTTTGCAATGTTCTTCAGGAATGTTTGAGGTTCTCATCCGGTATTTGCTTCCAATTTCATCAGAGAGCTGACTCCAGAGTTCTAGATAGGGTCTCAACGTGCCTATTACTTCTATTTCCTGCCAAAAGAATAAAATCATTTTTAAAAAAGATTACAAATGGAGCAAACAACTCTCTTGATAAAATGGATAGAAATTCATTTACATGTTATTTTTTGAATGTCATATATTTAAATCCACAGGAGCCCCTGAGAAGATATTTCAAAGATATTGCAGCCAGAAAAAAACTACCTGAGAAATAGTTGTTCCTCTTAAAGCGATATGGAGATTAATCCCAATGGGCATCAGACATCGGCCAAATGCTCAAAATCTGTTGATGCAGAAAATGTTGCATGTTTTTAATCAAAGTTCTAACTGGGTCAGAGTGATGTTCCAGGTTGGTTCAGCCTAATATAAATGTTTCAGCCAAAGCTGGTTTGCCTTTAACATCTCTCCATAACTACATTAAGCATGCTTAAATTAAGGAAGAGGGCAGAGGAAGCAGCAATATGAATCTGTTCTACGTTTTCAATGCAAAGCCCAATTTTGAGCACTTTTTACCAAGTTTCACTGCTATTCTGGAGTCTGGAGTTGGGGTGGTCAACAAATATTTACGGTAGCTAATGGTGAAATTTCGGCACCAAAGAAAAGCCATCCTAACCTTGAACTCAGGTCCTGTTCCTTGGGTAAAAATTAGCCTCAACATTTTAGTGGTAGAATTTCCAGGTTTATAACTTTTTTCCCCTAAGGCAACTGAGAACTTGAGAAAAATCATTTTTTCTGAACCTCTAACTTTTTGAGTTTCCTTTAGAACCCCTGTGGCTCGTCCAGATGTATTCTAGTTATTCCATTTTGCAAATAGATTTCAAATGATCCATGGTGATCCTGCAGTACAGGGTTGAGAAGGATTCTGAGGCTACTTCAGGGCTCAGCAATAAACAGTGCCAGATGCCTGCCACAGACCTGGGAAGGATTTCTACCCTTGCCACTTCCGTTTGGCTCAGAGCCCACAGTTGTTTCCCACCACAGGGGCAGGCGGTTCCCTGGCCTTACATCCCACCTCCTCACCCATCTGCCCAGGCCTGCCTAGTTCCTGGGCAGTGGTATGGAGTGGAATGGGTTTTGGTTCAAACTGATATAGATTCAAACCCTAGCTCTGCTACTTGTTAGCTGTGTGACTTCAGTGACAGAATGAATTGAAATAACATAATTAAAATATCTAGTACAGGATCCAGGCTTAGTGGGTGCTCAATCAATTATACTCTTTTGCAACTCGGCTTGAGCTTGTGTTTAGAAGCTATTTCTGGCTCTCTTAGCTCCCATGGCCTCTTAGATACTCTCTCCTGTGGACTTTTCCCACTTTACTGTGATTGCCATTTTCCTCCTCTCTGCCCCACACTGCACTGAGCCATTTGTCTTGTCTGTCTGTATCTCTAGCAGCGAACACTGTGTCTGGCACATACTAGATGTTCAAGAAATGCTGCTTATTGATAAGTGCTTCTAAACTCTTGGTATTTACTCAGTTACCTTAACAAGTTCAGATATTCTTGCTTGAGTGATGACAAAAACCAGTTCGTGAGGCTTCACCAACAGTGTCAAGGGAAAAGTAAACCCTAGCAACATCCACTTATCCCGAGATAGGAGATGCTCAGTTTCCCTGGGTTCAGGTTTCAGAACACACCTCTGAGTTTCAAGTCACTCCACAAGACCTTAGTCACATCCTCTTAGCCCTCCCCTAACGGAGGTGACAAGTCATTGTTGTTTATTGCACCTATTGTCGGTACCAACACAGGGAGATTGAGACTACAGGGGGCAGATTTATGCAACTCCAGTGGCTCAGCATGCTCAGTAGAAAGGAATTTATCCGTTTATCATGCTCAGTAAGGTGGAATTTATCTTTTGAATGACCTTCCACTGAAGGCGCTCGAGAGCACCAAATATATTTGAATATAGTCAGTGCAAGTGGTGAAATTTGACCAATAAGCATGCTCTAAAAAGAGACCAACTGAGCATGCACAAGCCTGTTACATAACTGGGCACCACCCCCTTAGTAAAATATTCATCAGATAGCATGAATATGTATAGATATCAAAAACTGTAAAAGCTGAACCCAGAGAGAAGGCGGGGTTGGTGGCTCGCTTTCCCTGGGGCCAGGTGTGCATGCTTTACTTCTGTGTTAAACTTACTTTTAGCAGGCGGCTTACTCACCTCTCTTGAGCCAGCCTACACTTTGTACTAAACTTAAAATGTGTATTTCTTACTTTTGTATTAAACTTGGTGCAGTCACCACTCAGTCTTTGGAGCTAGGCCTGGTGAAGTCTTTCCTGTTGAAATCTGTATTTCTTATTCTCTGTATTAAACCTGTTTTCACTTTCTACTGTGACCCTGCTCTTGAATTGTTTCCTGCAGTGGAATCGGGAACCTGGTAAGAGGACAGGGTGGGTTGAGGCCAGCTATCAGGCCTCTCCAGACCCTCTCCCACAGTGTCATTCCCAAACAGAAACAAGCCAGAAACACAGAAGATGGGGAGAGCTTTAGTCCTATCCAGACCATCAGAAGAGGCCAAATGTACCCAGTGCCAAGTGTCGTGGTGACACACTGAGCCAGGTGGCTCATGAGTCACTGGTGGTCAGGAGATAAGACTTTTGATGCTGCTAGAATCAGAATCCTAATGGGTTTAGGGAATGATGCTTCTAGCCAGCTGCTCTTAGGCAATGTGAATCCTCTATTAAATCCTTAACCCTCCTAAATTAGACCTCAGGGGCTTAAGCTTGGCATTGGGTGACCTTATACTCATAAAGAAATTCACAAAATGTTCTCTATTGCCAGACCTCAGTGTGGGGAATTAAGTAGGAAATTTCCTAACATATCATCTGTAGGTTCAATGTTGTGTTCACCCTATTGCTGCTGCCTGTTCTAGCTTTGTGCGGAAGGGGTCACTTAGCATAGAACATACACAAATCATTCTATGGGAGGTGATTGGTTTTAGTACGAAAGAGAGTGCCTTATGTGCTGAGCACTCTGCCTCAAGAATTTGAAAACACGGGCAAACAGGACCCCGGTTAAGGAACTGTGGGGAGCCCTGGGAGATGAGCTCACCAGCTCCACCCCTGGGCAATGACAGGATGAGGCTGGGACCCTGGGGAGATGAGTGTGGAGAAGGTGGGAGGCTGGGAGACCAAGGAAAAGGGGTTTCTGTGTGTCTTCATAATATTGAGTCAGCACTTGCTGAAAAGTGGCTGAAACGAAAGATAAAAGATATATTTACCACCGTCTTTGGAAGCCACACGTACTTCTGATAAGCCATGGACAAGACTGGGGATAAACTAAGAGAGTCTTTCTTTCCAGACTTTGAGAGCCACGGTGGCAGGATTACATGGGCATCTCTAGTTTAAAAGAAAAAAATAAAAAGCTCTTGATAACTTACCTGCCTGGAGAATTCTCCCTTTCTCTTATCCACCACATAATAATAACTCTTAATACAAGCCAGATGTTGTTTAGTGCCTCACGTTTTAACTCACTTAATTCTGTACATATTGTCATTTCATCATTTTACAGCTGAGGAAACTGAGGCAGAGAGGGAGGAAATGTCTTAACCAAGATCACATGAACTCATGGTAGCAGAGCTGGGACTGTGAACATAGGCTGTTGGAGTCTAGGGCCTGAAACCCTCACCACCAGAAAACACTGCCTCTCTTCAGCTGTCAAGACCCTCTTCTGAACACCCCCTGTGGTCCTGCCCAGCCACCTGCCTCCCTGCTGCTGTCCCCTCTCTGTAATGTCACACTCTGAAGTGGCTCTCCTGTGACTTGATGTCTCTATTACTCATTTCCAGGCTAGTCTGTGTGATATTTAGGAGGATGATGCTCCTTTCTTAATTAATTTTGAATTCCCTGGTGTCCAATTTGATAAAAGACACAAAGCTAGTACAGGCACATGTTTGACAGATGAGATGAATAAATGAATAAACTTAGGGATTGGGGAGAAAACTGGGGTCCTATGGGGTAGAATCAGATCTACTAATAATAGTCATTAATGTTTATTGATTACATGCTATGCTACAGGCAGTGTGCTGAACACTTTTTTTGCATTATCTGTCTAGTTATTAGCACAACCCTCTGAGGTAGGTTCTGCTTTTATCCCCAAGGAAAGCAAGGCTTAGACAGATTGACTTACTCAAGTTCACACAGCTAATAATCTGCAGAGCTAAGATCCTAACTTGAATCTGTCGGATGCCAAAATGCATGATCTTAATCTTCAGTCTTCTGCTGTGTTCAAATCCCTGCCCTGATAGTCTAACCTTACATACATGTCATGGGAACATAGCAGAGGCTTTTAAAGCTATGTTTTTCAAGTCTCCTCATCTTGCCTGCAGATCACCATAAAACAATGCTGCATATGGTTGTCTTGAGAAAGCTCTGTTTTTCTTACTGGTGTTACAAAGTCATCACATTGTTAGTTTTACTGGCTAATTTGTAATGGGCCCTTGCTGTGTACAGCTCTCAGCAGCTCTCAGTAATTTAATGCATTTAATTCTGTCAACAACCACACGAGGAAGGTACTTTCATTAAACTCATTTTACAAATGAGGAAAGCGAAGCCCAGAGAGCCATGATTACTTGCCCAAGTTTCCACTATTGATAAGGGACAGAACTGGTATTTAGTCCCAGGCAGCCTGGTTCCAGAGCTTACATTCTCAGCCTGTGCTAACCTGACTCACCAGCAGTGCTGGGTCGCTCCACATCCCTGCCTGTTGCTGCCGATTCTTTAATTAGCTCGGGGTCTTGAAAGGCCAAGGCTATGGGATTGATCTCTGATAGCAGTAGTCTGCACCTTAATCCTAGCCAAATATCCTGCAAACATCTCATAGATCTAGGCCCTTGGTTACCAAGGAGACCAGGCGGGAGTGTGGGGATGCATCAGTGCCAGTCGGCTAGCTCCAAGGCGAAACTACTGTGACAAAAGGTCAGAATTAGCCTCTCCATATCATTAAAACACCCACTGGAGACAATGTTAGTCAACGAATCTGGCTTACTTGCATCCTCAAATGCTAAACCTCTTCCTGACTGGCTTCACATGCACAGAATGTTGGCTCTCACATCCACGATTTGTTGAAAGGGTCAAATTCCACTCTGGCGGTTGCATCAGAAGGGTAAATACTATATGTTTAGATATTTGATGTGCTTAGACTGAGAGTGTTTTCCAGTGAAAGCTTCGGAGGTTTGCGGACAGAGTCTAGAGTCACGGGAACGTTAGAACTGCCGGGGACCTTAGGGGTCAAAGTCCAACCCCTCACTTTATAGATAAGGGAGGCCAGATTGCCAGCCTGCATCTACACGGATAATGCTGGCAAAACCAGGACTAGACCTCCTGGCTACCACGAACAGGCTGGCAGAGGTTGTGAAATTATATTGATCAAACTCTTCAGAAATTTATTGACAAATTCATTGGCAAAACTTGGAAATTGAAAATGGCTATTTCATCACATATCAAAGCAGGACAAAAAAAAAACAAAGGCTATTTCCCACCCCTGCTCGCATCCAGGCAAGTGAAGGGAGCATGCCTGGGGTCCTGAGACGGGGGCCATGGGCCACTGCCCCCACCTACAAGAACATCTTAGAATATATTTATTAGCCACGTGTGTTTCTTTGGGTTGTGTGACATGTCTGCTCGTGTCCTTCACCAAATTTCTGTTAAGATTTTTCTAATTCATTTTTAAGAGTTCTTTATGTACTAAGAATGTCAATATTTGTGTATTAAATTGGTTCCTTATCAATTGATTTTAAATTCAATTTGTGATGTTTTCCTTCATTTGTATGTTGAGAAAATAATTTTCTATCTAAACATTAAATTAAAAAAATGTGTTTCATCATTCGAAAGGGAAGAAGAATGTACTATCAGGGCATTAGCATCTCTATAGTCAAACTGAAGTAAAAAACCAACTTCCTGTCCAATTTGATCAATCAAGGTAGGCAACAAGAAGTTATTCTTTCAAATAACCAGGTCCTATACTCTTGAATTAACTACTCTATGTATGTTAACTCTATGTTACTCTATGTAAGTACTCTGTCTCACTATTTCACTATGTTTCTATAGATAAAATCATATTGAATTTTTTTAACTGTGACTCTTAGGAAAATTGCCACACTGTTTAATTGATCTTATATACCATTAGCCTTTCACAAATCTTCCCACAAAAACCAAGTCTGTCACTTTAAAAATAAATTTGTAGTATGAGGTTTCCATTTGGAATGATGAAAAAGTTCTGCAACTAGGTAGTAATGGTGTTTATATGACAGTATGAATGTACTTAGTGACACTGAATTGTACACTTTAAAATGGCTAAAATGCTAAATTTTATGGAATGTGTATTTTTCCACAATAAAAAAATTAAATTTATAAAGAAACCTAGAAAAAAATCAGTTCAGTGGTAAATAATATATTTTATTGATTTATTTAATGAGTATATATGGAGTACCGGCTATGGGTCAGGTACATATTTGAGAAATATTTTAAAGTTATGTGCTGGGCCGGCCCCGTGGCTCACTTGGGAGAGTGCTGCGCTGGTAGCGCCAAGGCCGCGGGTTCGGATCCTATATAGGGATGGCCGGTGCGCTCACTGGCTGAACGTGGTGTGGACCACACCATGCTGAGGGTTGCGATCCCCTTACCAGTCAAAAAAAAAAATGAAAGTATGTGCCAACTGTAAGGTGTTATGAAAATGTAAGATAGGTGTTTGTAGATAACTGTGTGTGTGTTTGTGGAATGAGTGCTGGATATTTTCCATTCAGTCCTGTAGATTCACTCTACTCTTTTCCGCCTTGCACTGTGCTTTGGGAGGCTCCTCTGAATAGATGGCAGCAACAGGTACGCTTACCTGTTCAGAAAGCTTTCTTTAGGTTTGGCCAATGGAAGGTGCCAGGAGAAGAAGGAGGGAGGAATATGAGGCTGGGGTACTTACTCCCTTGACTCCCTTCCTGCAGGTCACTGTAAGTCGGTTGTGTCCCTCTACTGAAGATGGAAGCTCCTAATGGTCAGCCTTCTCTTGCAGCTACTCTCTCAGAGTTTCAGGAAATGCCCTCTCCCCATCCCTCTTCTGGCCTAGGGTGGTAACAGCTCCCACCTGTTACTAGACCCAGAACTTCAGCAGTCCTGGTTAATCCCCTTTAGCCTTACCTATACTGCTGTCCGTGATCCTTTGTTAAACAGGCCTGTTGATCTGCCTGATTCCTACATGAACTCTGACCAATAGAAGATGTGTGTGTTTGTTTGTGTGTATGACATTGTGTAGCAAGTGGTAGACATTTTCTCTGCCCCAACTCATGTTATCTAAGGCAATTAGAAGTGCATAAACTACACTTTACCCTGTCCCAGAAATCCAGAAGTGTTCTGAATAGAGAGAACTGACTTTAAAGACTTTATACTTAACGTTGCTTTAGATTTTTTTTTCCCTTCTTTAGCATTATGGCTCATACTTTAAAAGATGACCATATCTCCAAATAGGTAAACATTTTCTAAAATCTCCTATTATTTTAGAAAACATGGAGTTCCAATTAACAGAGTTTTGAAATATTCAATATCTTTTATTATAAAACAAGAAAGCACCATTTCAACTAGGGAATACTGATTGCTTAAAACTACACTCCTTTGAATAAACCTTGTTGGTTTAATGAAGTTTTCCTGTGACTAGTATAATTTACTGCAGTTGTATCCAAACCCCAAATTATGGGTATTATACACATGAAATACAGCATGGGTTTAAGGCAATTAGTTTAATCACTTTCCCAATGGGAAATGAAACAGAGACAACACAGCAGGGCTGCCCATTAACACATGATGTGGAGAGGCCAGCCCTCCTTGCTGGTCCGTGAAGGACAGATCCTTACTCTCTCATGTGTACAGCTGCTGCCATTTTCTCCTACAGCACATAGCATTTTACAAAACAACAGCCCATACAGTGGTGGCTTGTTGCTGTTAATATCCTCAAGTTGTATAGTTCAGGCCTTCCTTATCACTCCTCCAGACAATCGTCACCATGCTGCCTTGTACACTCATGCACGGTGTTCATTACACTCAGGTACCTGGACCAGAGGGGGAGTTCAAATCCAGCCTGCATTCTGCTCTCCATGCCTGTATGGGCTGCTTCTACCCAGAAGAGATGCCTTTCTCTAACTTGCTTAAATGTGACAGCAGCCTGGTCTCTCTTCCTCTGGTCCTGCTCATCCTCTTACTAGAACAAACTTCTGAAATGTGGGTTCGACCACAATTATTCTTCTGCATAAACCATTCAATGGCTCCGCATTTTAGAGAACAATGATACTCAAACTTCTATGTTCACATGAATCACATGGGGTTGGGGAGTGGATCTTGTTAAAATGCAGATTCTAATTCAGTAGGTCAGGGGTGGAATCTGAGACTGCATTTCTAATGAGCTCCCAGGTGAGGCCAACACTGCTGGTCTGCTGATCACTTTGGGAAGCAAAGCTCCAGGGCAGCACTGTCCAGTACAGGTCTCTATGATGGCAGAAATGTTCTATGTCCTTATTGTCCAGGATGGTAGTCACTGGCTGCATGTGGCTATTGAGCACTAGAAATGTGGCTAGTGTGACTGAGGTACTGAATTTTAAATTTGACTTAATTTTAGTTGATTTAAATTTAAATAGCCACATGCAGCTAATGGCCACTGTATTGGACAGCACAGCTGTAGAGGATAACATCCATGCTTCTCACTACAAAGCCCTCTGAAGGCTCTTTTGCCTACTTCTTGCTTCTCATTTCCTGCCTTGCCCTGTCTCTTATTTTATGGTACAACATCTCTAACTGCTGTAATTTTCCAAACAGTCCAAGTGGTCTTCATGCTCCCATTTTGCATGTGTTGTTCCCCTTGCTTGGAATTCCTTTCCCCATGTTTTGTGTCCAATGATGCCACACCTTCTTTCCTGGTCCATTTCCAGCCGTTCCTCCTCTGTGAATCCTTCCCTGGCCATGCCCCGCTAACAACAATCATTTACCAAGTGTCTATGTAATATATGGAGGGCCCTTCACACACCTTGTTTCATTCAATCTGCACACTAAGGTTTATATACAGAAACTGAAGCTTCAAGCAACTTGCCAAGGGTGTGTTGGGAAAATATAGGAAAATGGTCAGGGCCCCACGGATGTTCAGAATCTTGCCGATCATTTGTTGTAAATATCCACGTGCACCCAGGTGTTCCTTGGTTATCATCTAATATAATTGTACATGGGCACCCAGGTGTCCTGGGTTATGGACTTGAGTATAAAGGACTAAGGGCTCTGATACACGATGACCCTTGGGATGCTCTGGAAGGCATCTAGGGCGACTGTTCCTAGCTTTGAATAAAGCCTATTAATTTTTTACCCATGGCTCCCAGGATTTTTTCCTATTACCTAGCTCGTGGACCTGCGTGTGAGGGGTTTGTGACCCAGTCTGTACAACGGGCTTGAAGGGTTTGTGAACTCTAAGCCCTAGCTTGACAGGGTGACAGAACTAGAAAGTAGAAAATCATAAATTCAAACCCAGGTTTACTTGATTCTGAAGCCCGTTGTTTCCCCAGCACACCGTGGTGTGTTCTGTTTGCACAGGGCTGTGATGGATGTGGCACTAACCATGTGATGCTGAAATTATTTGTCTACAATCTCTCTTCTCCATGGGATCATAATCTCCTCGAGGTCATAGACTAGCTGCTATTAATTTCTGTATCCCTGGCCTGGTACATCACAAGTGCCTGATAACTGTTGTTGAAATATGTGTTTCTTCTCTCTAATTCCATTGTAAAACACTTGAGTGTGGTGACTGGATTTTATTTCACTGATGTACTTGCTGCTCAATAAGCCCCTAGCAAGAATATGAACAAATGAATGAATAACTAAATAAGCATGATGACTAGGGACAACATTGGCAAGAATTGTCTTAAGAATGCAAGGGTAGGGATTCTTCTAAGCAACTTTTGAACTTGAAAACAGTTATTTGCATTGTTTTCATAATTTACAAAATACTATTTTTCTGTGCTGAGTCACTTTTTATCTTTTGAGTTATTTTGGATCTAAATTATACATTTGAATTCAGTTAATTTACTTTAACAAATATTTAATAAATCTACAACACACACACAAAAACTTCTGTGCTAGTCCCTAAGGGGTATAGAATAATATAAATTGAATTATACATGTTCTTTACCCTCGAATGGGCTAATACTTTAATGCGAGAGACAGGTGGGTACCCAAACAATGCTCAGCAGAAAACAAGAGAAGAGAACAGGGCAGTGTGAAGAGAGGCTGAGTAGGAGAGAAAACCGGGATGATAAAGTTTGATGTGTGCTTCCCTTCGAATCTACCTAGTTAGCATGGCCAGTGCTCCCCTGAATTAGCATCTTGATACGTACACTTTACTGAGAAAGTGAGAAAATGGGAATGCTTATACGCTGACAGCAGGATCCATGAGTATAAATCGACATGACCTATATAAGGGGAATTTGGAATACTACTCAAATTCTTTAAACACATGCATGCCCTTTGTTTCAGAAATCCTGCTTGTAGGAATTTATCCTAAGATGATCATCATGGCTATGTACTGAGTTTTATCAGCAAAGACTTCACTGTGACATTGTTTATAATGATTAAAAAATGCAAAAATACAAATTTCTAACCCATAGAGGATGAAACAAATTACCCCAAATCCATACGACTGAATAATATTTAGCCATTAAAAGTAATATGAAATTGCGTGAGGATACTTCAATAAGTTCATGGAAAAATTTGTATTATCTTTCAACTGTATTCTTCCATGTACTTTTAAAAGTACCCTCATATATATTGATATGGAAAAGCATCATTATATATTTTTAAGTGAGAAAAGCAGGTTACAACATGGAATATTCCATATTATTTCCTAACTTGGAGAAAGAAGTTTGAGGGTACTTATATAGGCACAGACGAAACAAAGACCTAAGGAAATACCCAAAGCACGTAGATGCTCTTTGTGTGCTCTCTGGGTGATGGGATCAGATTATTTTCATCCTTATGCTTTTCACCTGTGTGCTTCATTTTTTATGAACAGGAAAATACATTTTTTAAAAATGAAGACATCAATATGTTCACTGGTTCTCTTATAGCCTGGCATCTAATTATCAAATATCTTCCTGAATATCCAGGATACCTCGCTGGAAGTCCATAGGTGGCCAATTGCTGAGAAAGGTCTTCAGCTTGGGGAAGTCACACTCTCTCCCGTCATCATTCAATGTCCGCATTTCTTGATTTCCAATATCCATGATTTTTCTGACTCTGCTTTCAAACCCATCCCACCTTTGTCCAGCCTTCTCCTGATCAATGACCCCCTCACAGGTGGGTCATGTCTAGCAGAAATGAGTCTTCTGGTGCCCAGAGGCTAGTGGCCCAGGCATATTCCTCACCGCCCAGCTTCCTTCTGTCTGCTGTGCATTTTGACATATGACTTCTTAATCCCTGTTGTCACCCTGATCTCTTGCACTTTGCTTTTGGGATGCTGTTGTTGTCTTTCTTCTCCTCTGCTGTCTCTTCCCGAGCATCACAAGCATAAGGAAAGGGGAACCTAAACTCGGCCGCATGTGAATCATCCCACTCACCAAGAGCCTGTGAATCTCAAATGAAATGCAAAGAAGTAATTAGAGCCTGTTCTAGCACCTACACATTATTTGATCTGTAAAATATACCGTTAAAAAGGAGGAAACGAGCTAAAGGGTAACTCCTTGGTTTGTTCCAACAAGCGCAAGATAGGTTTTAGAAGCATTACATGAAATCCTTCAAGGAAAATGCATGGCATCATTCTAAAGAGTTTTCCAGCTTTGTGTAAGGAAGAGAGAGATTCTTAATGACAAAATTAGAAACTGATTCAGTCAAAATAAAAATTTTTTTTTACTATATAAGCACTGTGAAGTAAGTTATCTGCATGTGTTTTTTACAATATTTTTATAAGAGATCCTGGCTCCCTGATGTCACTCTGCATTAGAGTATGTGGCAAGGGGATTCAGGAAGCAGCAGAACACGGGAGTGAGGACAGAGCTGCATGCATACAAGTGACCGAAAATACTCTAGGACACCACATCTGTGAGTGGTCCCTTCAACCAGAATAAATCAGCAAATAATAAGAATAAATCAGCAAGTTGGTAGGGGAAGCAAACACCGAGAGCCAGATGTGTGTCTGCTTGAGGAAGAGACCATCCTCACCTGGTGGGCGATGCACAGAGGCCACACGTCCCACAGTGAGTGCAAGGTACTTCTTTGTGAACCATCCAACAGTCAGCGACTTCCTGTCTCTCTAGTCTCTGCTTTGTCCACATCCCTATTGCTCTCTGCATTCCAGCCCCATCCTCCAGTGCACTACGACGCTCTCTGCAGCAGGGCCTTTACACGGGCTCCTCACACTGCCGGGAATGCTCCTTCCCTTTCTCTTTGCCTAGGTAACTCCTGCTCAGCCTTTGGAGCTCAAGATATACCTGTGTCCGTACCTATGTCTGTATGTATATCTGTATCTACATTTGTAGGTATGTCTATTCCTAGGTCTGTATCTGTGCCTATTCCTGAGTCTATACCTGTGTCGGTACCTATATCTACATCTAGCTTTATATCTAGATTGAGATGTAGATCTAGATACTCATATACACACACACACACACACACACACACACACACGCAAACACATCATTCACTGTGCTCCAGGCACAGGCCTAAGAGCTTCAAATGATCACTTCCTCAGGAAAGACTTTGCTGGTCACCATCCAGACCAGGTCAAGTCCCCTGTTATAAGCCCTATGGCACCACGTGTCTCTCTATTGTATTCTAACCACAGTGTAATTAGAAATGTAAACTCCACAGGGGTAGGGATTCACTGTTGTGTTTGTGTTCCCAGGATCTAGAACAGAGCTTGGCACAGCAATAGATGTTTAATATTAATTTGTTATTATTTGTGTTTATTGGATTCACAACTGTCTTCCAAGATAAAAGGTAAGTTCCATAAGCAAAAATACAGGGTTCCTACTCATTGTGTGTTCCCAGCACTTAATGCAATGCTTGGCACTTAGGATGCATTAAGCAGATATTTATGAAGTGAATTACTGAACTCCACCAAGTGCTGACACAGTGACAGTGGCAGTGGTGAACAAGGTCTAGTCTCTGGCCTCATGCAGTTTGCAGTTTAGCGGGTAACCTATAAGTGGAATGTCACTATTCAGTGTGGGAAATGCTGTGAAGAGTGTGGGCAGGGTGCAAGGGAAACACACAGGAGGGGCACCTTACCCACACGAGGGTGGGGGAGGGGAGAAGGTAGTGTGGGGATTGGGGGTCAGAAGGCTCTCTGGAGGAGGTGGCATCTAAGCAGAACAGATGATCAGGAAGAATACGGGCAGAGTCATTCCTGGCCAAGACTCGAAAAGGGATTTGGGGAAAGAGAGGCAGAGACCCAAGGAGACAGAGACACATGGGCCAAGAGACAGACTACCAAGTGCAGAATAGAGGCAGCAAGTTTTCACGTTGCTTAAATTTCCTTTTTGGGGGGCATGTGTGTGGGGTGTGGGGTGTAGATATTGTATGATCGCAAAAACTCATTGCATGAAATAGACATTATCTATGAAACTGTTTCATTACCAAAAGAAAAAAGCCTGGTTGGAAGGTTTTGGTATGTAAGCAGGTGTGAGCCCGCATTTTCTGACTGCAGAAAGGTCCCTTAAAATGTCCCCAGGATCCTTGTTTGTGCCGAGCCCAGCCTCGGTTCACGGTTTCTAATTAAGACTGGGGAGGCATTCTGTTGCAGGGCCCCCAGGGCTGATACACTCTCGTGTCAGATGGGCCTGCTGGTTAATGACTAGTAGTGGGAAGAATGCTTTTATAACAGCTTCAGTGGCACTCACGCACTCTCCTCCTGAAAGCCAGCCCTGCTCTTGCACAGCCCTGGTCATGTGCCTCTGCAGCTGATTAGAGAGGAGGTACTGTTTATTTTGCATTACCTTCTCCACATCTTAAGCCTCTCTGTGACCTGCATTTGTTCAAAAATATTTCTTCTGTGCCTCTTTTGGACATCCACAATATTTGAATTCCTATGTTCCAGGAAGTGGCTTAGTTATGCTCTGACAGATACAGAGAAAATTAAAAGACATAGTTCTTAGTGTCAAAGAGCTTACATTTTAGTTGAGAAAATAAACTATGTACCTGAAGCAATTAGGGTATAGTATTCATTAATGTTCTTTTATTTACAAGCAACAGAAACCAATTCTTTCCTCTTAAGCAAAATGGAAAATTACTGCATGAAAACAAGGAAATTACACAAAATAGGAGAGTTTGACAACCAGGATGTAGGATATAAAGAATCCAGGGTACCTCAGGGATCTTAGCAGGAATGTATGGATCTTCTCTGTCAAGATCTGTCATCTAGGGATTTGTAACAGGGTAAGTGGAGAGAGCCTGTTCTGTCTAGATTATAGAAAACTTGGAAAATTCTGGAAAATATAAAGAAGAATATTAAAACCACCCAACTGCTCAGGTCCTAGAGGCAACCACTGGTATGCTTCTGATATGTATTCTTCCAGTCTTTTTTTCTCTGAGTGTGTGGGTGAATGCATGTATTTCTCGCAAAGCTAAAAGCCTACACTTCGTACTGTTTTGTGTCTTGCTCTTTTCACGTAACACTGTACTGAAAACATTGAATTGTCATTGAGAGTTCTTTGAAAATATGACTTTAAGTGGGTGAAAAATCTTATCATGTGGCTGTAACATAATTTATTTACCAGTCCCCATTGTCGGCCATTTAAATCATTTTCAATTTTTATAATAAGCTACACTCTAATAAACATCACAGTACATTTGCTGAATCATTGTCTGAATTTCTGATTAGGAAAAAGGCTTCGACCAAGGATTTGAGATAGAATCATCACCTGTGATTTTAAATTGCCTGGGAAAACCTGAAAGACTCTGCCCAGCCAGCATGCTGTTCCATTAACTTTGCCGTTGTATAGGGGTGTTCACTCTCTTTCACTCCACTATCAAGACACCATTTGGTTAATCTCTGACCTTGTAGGGTTCTAAATAGAACAACCTGATCACTGGAAAGAAAGTGTGATCCCAAAGCCTAATGAATTATCAGGCCAATTATTTATTCTTGGTCCCAGAGATGAATCTATTTTGTGGAGGTTAGGAAGAGTTAACCAATTACATTCCGATTTTAGTACTACCCCCCACCCCCAACCCCGCATCAGGAAGGAAGCAGATATGTTCTGGGAAGGGGGATAAAATCTAGGAAACCCTCAGGGACCCCAGAAGCTTCTAGTTTTTAATTTTTTATTTAACAAACACTTATCATGTGTCAGGCACTGTCCTAAGAGTTTTACAAATATTCAGTCACTTAATCCTCCTACCAATGTTTTGAGGCAGATATTATTATTCATTTTATGGATGAGGCGACCAAGTCACAGAAGTCAGAGTAAGGGCAGAGCTGGGATTTGAACTAAGGAAGACTGGTTCTCGACAACTACACCTTGCTCTCATGAATGTATCTGTCTTATTCTATTATCTACTCTCTATAGATGTGAGTTACTAAATCCAGCACACACTCTACAGGAGGAGATTACACAAGAGTGTGAATATCAGGAAGCAGGGGTCGTTTGGGCCATCTCTGGGACTCTCGCATACCCACCATGTGTGATACCATGTTAGGCATCTTGCATTTACCTAATCTGCACAACATTGTTACCAAGGAGGTATTATTAGTAGTATTTTAGAAACCAAAAAATAACAAAAAAACCCACCTCACATGGCAGCCATGAAAATGCTCTGTTCATTTCCCCTTCAAGAGAATCTTCTCTGGGGAGTATAGCTGCAGACAGCCCAGCTGCCACTTCTCTGGAAACATCCCTGGATTTGCACAGAGACATCGCTTTCCCTGGGTTGCTCCTGGTCAGTGACTGAGCACAGAAGGGGTATCAGGGTGACCCACTCCTGTAGGATGCAGGGCTCATCCTCTCAACAGTGTTCACTCAGGGATTCTCCATTGGTCTGGATGCAATTTCCTCCTTCCACCCAAGCCTCCTTCCTTCCTGCTCTCCTTTCACAGCTGTCAGACCTGACTCACAGTCTGAACACTGTCCCTGCTTCTCCTGCTCTCTCTTCTTTCTCCTTCACGGGCATTTCCTCCAGTAAGCCTCTTGCACATCCTGTGTGGTGTGTGTTTCTTATAAGACTTGAACTGACATGTCAGAAAATTTGAAAAAATTTTTTCTTTAAAGAAAGTGTAATTTTATTAACATTATTTTTTACATTCTAGGATGTTGTTCCAGAGCAGTTGGGAGGGAGGGGGAGAGGGGAAAGGGGAAGGAAATGGCATGGAAGAAGGAAGAGGAAGGAGGGGTGGGATTGAGGCCTGTGGCACCCCCCTCATTCCCATAGGAGAGACCTGGGGGCTTCTGGCGGTGGCTTGGTTATTGCTGGGCTGGGTGCAGATGTCAGGGGTGTGTGGCAAAAGTCCTCACCCCCCAACATCCCAGCTCGGGAACCCAGGGCCCTTCTTGCTATGGCTTGGTGGTCATCACTGGGCTGGTTGCACATGTCAGTGGGGCATGGCCCAGGCCCTCAGCCACCCACCGCCTTGGGTTGGGAGAGCCCAGGGCACTTACTGCAGTGGCTCAGTGATTGCCGCTGGGCTAAATTCAAATAATTTGCCAAAGTGTGTTAGTGGCAGGGATGGGACTTGAACGCATTTCTTTCTGACTCCAAAAGTCAAACCCAAGATCTTTCAATATGTCATACTATAGTTTTGTATTGGGTTAATGGCACATCTCCCCCAAAAAGATGTTCATGCTTTAATACCTATAATCTGTGATATGACCTTCTTTGGAAAAAAGATTTTTGCAGATGTAATTAAGTTAAAGATCTCGAGCGGAAATCATCCTGGATTATTTGGGTGGGACCTGAACCCAATGATAAGTGTCTTTAGAAGAGACAGAAAAGGGGAAGACACAGATACTGGATGTAAACCTAGAAGAAGAAACTGAAGCAAAAATATAAAACAAAGTTTTTGGGGGGCCAAAATTTAGGATTGCAACCCGGAAAACACAAATTGATGTTGCCTTGAGTGGTGCTCATGAAAACAAAAAAGAGGTCGGTAATATTTAAAGGAAAAATGAGAATCTTAAAGGGGCGGTTCCAAAGTTGTTTGTCTAGAATGTACATCAGTTCACTAAAATAACAGGAGCTACCAATTGGCTGTACACTGGCAGGAACCTTGCAACAAAGAAACGGTGAGGGTACCACTTGTGATAACACTTGAGGAGTTTATACCCATTGGGGCAGCAACTAGTCTGGAAACAGTTGCCAAAATGTGCAATTTAGCATTTGTCCCCAACAAAGGTGAGGGGTGCGTGACTGAAGCCCTATGCTCATATCTCTCTGGACATTTTAAAATGAGCTGAACCCACCTTTCTTAGATTGTTCTGAGCTACTTTCTTTCTCTTGGGTGAAGGCCATGTAAAGATGTAGGCAGAGATTGGAGTGATATACCCGCAGCCAAGATGCTAGATGCTGGAAGAGTCAAGGAAAGATATTTCCCTAATCCCCAAGAGCCTTCAGAGGGAGATGGCCCTTCCAACACCACCTTGATTTCAGACTTCTGACTTTCAGAACAGTAAGAGAATAAATTTTTGTTGTGTTAAGCCACCCAGTTTGTGGTAATTTGTTATGGCAGCCACAGGAAACTAATAACAATTGTTAATCTTCCATATTACTAGCACAGTGCCTGGCATATATTAGGTGTTTAAAAAGGGTAAAGTAGTAATGAATGAATCCCGTAGGATTCCCCTTCACTGTCAGCCAACATGTGAGAAGCCGACTTAGTTGGGGGAATCCCTGACCTGGGTGGGTCCCGCTGCCCACCTCTACAGGATCGCCAATCACAATCACTAGACGGAACTTAAAGGAAAATCTTTTTATTTTGGAAGACATCGACTGGGAGACAGAGGGTAAAGTCCCAACTATCTCCCCGATCAGCTGAGGGCTGGGGTTTATATAGGTAAATGTAAAGAGCGAAATGGGATGCTTTGAGACATGCATTGGATGAGACAAAATATCCGCTTTTGATACAATCTTAGTTAATCATTAAAAGCAAGCTATAAAAGGGAGACAAAGTGTATACACTATAGTGTATACACAAGTGTGGGGGGTTTCTACATTAACAAAAGTAGCTAATAGATTAATACATAGGGATGATAAAACAAAGCTTTAAATTATTTTCTAGTAACTTGGATTGAACTTATAAAATTGTACTTGCAAGATTTCCAGTTGGGGGGCCATCTAGAAGATAATTAATATTTGTTGAGTGCCTGCTGTGTATCAGACACCAAGATAAGTTTTATTCATAAATCACATCACAGTGGGGGAAAGTATTATAAATTATAAGGGCAAAAGCAAGATCTTTGGAGTCAAATTTGAGCTCTGAGTCTAATTAGCTGTATGACCTTGAGCAAATTATTTAAACTTTATCAGTCAAAATTTACTTACCTCAAAAGTGGAGAAGTGATTCCTATTTCCCTGCCCTGTTTTGAGGATAACAGCAGGTAATGTATAAAATATCTGAGCACAGTGCCTGGTATAGAGAAAATTTCAAAAAATATGAGTTATTAAGAGTAAACCATGGTGGTGGGTGTATGTAGGGGAACTGCTGGAATTGGGAACTAGGGCTTTCTCCTGAGAATAAGAAGTGCTAAGCACCCCTCTTCTAATAGTTCAGAGAACTGTGATGTTTGAGGCCAGCTGAGTTCCCACCAGACTTGCTGAGAAACTCCAGTTTCAGCCCCACAAATACATACACCCAATTACCACCAGCCTCCTCCAGGGGGACTGGGCATAGCAGAAGGAGGTCTTTGTGTGTTAAGCCCATGTCTCTGTAGAGTAGGGGAGCAATGGTGAGGGAGGAAAGCTATGAAATTTTCTCCTTAAGGGGTGCACCCAAACTGAGCCCCTGCCTGTACAAATCTGAGGGCTACGTTCTTCTGTCATAGGAAAGTTGTCAAGCCCCTGGACTGGCAGAGGTGCTGAGCTTCTAGGGTGCAGAGAGATGAAGGACCTGAGAGAAGGCATTCCTCCTTACAATCTTTGAAATGTCAGGGAAACCTGAGAGTCCTGGGAGTCAACTGGGCCCTGCAGAAGGTGGTGTGGTGGAAGCTGTCCTGCCAGTATCCCTCTCTGGAAGGCTGCCTAGAGGGGGAGGGGACCCTCAGCAGCAAGAGGCTGCTGGGGTTGGGGGGTGGCTACTTCTGGCAGAGGGCTGATCTGGGGAAGACAAACTGAAGCCTGATCTCCCACACCAGTGACAAGGCAGGAGGAAGACCCTTACAGGGCCCTCCAAAGAACCAACAAATGGGCTTCACAGGAGAGCCCGTATTTGGACGTCTGCCATAGACTGGGAACAAATGGCGTGTCTGTGTCAAATGGAGGAGCTGTGGTGACCAACAGAGAGGATTACAAGCTTACAACTGGCAGTCAAGTAAGATGAGACCTGCCTCCCTTTCTCCCCCACCCCACACCAAAGCAATGCATGCTGGGAAGGGGGAGGTGCTTGTAGAACATGGAGAAGCCGGACCACCCTCCAAGACCCTAGCAGTGGTCTCAACCTTGGCTGCACACTAGAATCACCAGAGGAAGTTTTAAAACATTCTTGATATGCCCAGAGGTATTCTGATTTAACTGGTTTGGAGTAGAACCAGGCACTGATTTTTTTTACGAGCATCCAGGATTGAGAACCACTTCTCTAAAACCAAAGTAGTAGCCCGTGCTTGGGGGAAGGTGTAGGGCTGCCGGAATTAGCAGATAAAAATAAAAGTATGAGGCATACGCTAAAAAATTAGTCATTTATCTAAAATTGTAATTTTACTGGACATTCTGTACTTTATCTGGCAATCCTAGGAGGGGAGGAAAAATATCTGAAATGAACAGAAGACTGAAATTTGAAAATGAACAGGGCAATGCCTTAAGGACCAAAAGTAACTGTTGAATAATAGAAGGTGACTGATACATTATGGAATTGGGCTGATCTGTCACTAAAGGAGCGGCTACCCAGTGAGAAGTGGGGAGATTTGACACACCTGGGGGGCAATTGCAGGAAAAATAAAACCATTTCACGTTTATGCCCCTAGTGAGCTGATACTCTCAGTAAACCAGTCATATCATTATGATCAACAGCCTTGCCCCTGGGGTTAGCAAATGGAAGCCTAGAGAATATGGTTTGTGCAAGTTCAACACCGCTGGTAAGTGACAGAGCCAGGATTGGAACCAAAGTCAATTTGACTTAAAAAAAAAAAAAAAAGGTAGAGAGTTTTTTTCTACTGTGCCATAATGACTTTCAGAACTTTTCCTTGATACTAATAATACTAGTAGATTGGTTCCCTAAAACAAAGCTAACCTGTCCAAATTGCCCAGGGAAACCCACCCTCACAGGGCAGGCTGAGGGGAGGCGGGGGCTGGGGTTGTGCTTTTCAGCCCCTGCAGACTGGCCCTGTTCCTGGCCTAGCTGCCATTCTAGGTGAACGTGGTGCGGAGCGGGCTGAGCAGGAGACACTTCTGTCTCCTTGTTCTCTCAGTTGCTGAGCAGCCAAATGGCAGTGGCTGTTTGTTTGAATGATTATTTGGCAGTGATTTCTGCTGCTCCATCATACGTCCACTGCTTATATTTCTGTATTTTAATTAAATGCCATCTTCTTGTGCCTCTACTTGTTGTGCTTGAGCCCTGAGGCTGTTTTAGTAAAGGGTACAGTTTTGTAAATCAGATGGAGAAAAATAAACAAAACCACCTGCTCTGTGAGACTGTGTGCTGCCAAGCGCAGAGCTCCCCGTCTCTCCCTGCCTCCCCGCAGTCCACATGGGGAGGGCTGGAGAAGACTCCTGCAGGGCGGGGGGTGTAACTACATTGGGAGAAGTACCCTGTCTCCATTCAAATGTACTGCTTCAACCCGGGGGCACCCAGCTGCAGGGCTTTGACTTTTGGGGGTCAAGAACAGCTGTCATGACAGGTGGGGACAGTGGCTGGCTTAGGGTGTGCGGGAGACAGACTGCAGAAGGCGGCCAGTCCAAAAATTATCTTAGGCTCACATATGCGAAAGGGACAAAACCTACTAATGAGTAATACCAGCCTTCGCCTCACCCATTCCCACCACCTGCTACAGAAAAAGTTGTTCCTGCCGCCTCAGCCTCCCTCTTTTCTCACACGTATGGAGAATCCCACATTTGCTAGAGAGACAGGACAAGAGACATAGGAGGGAAACTAAACCCACGGGGCTTGTGGGCTGGGCTTTGAGGAACATTTTTGGTAGAGCTGAGAGTGAGATAAAAAAGCATCTTAGGCTGGAAGAGAAAGAGTGTTCTTTTTTTTTTTTTTTCTCCCTTCCCCTAATTTATTAAGGTGGAATTCACATAACACAAAATTAATGTTTTTTAAGTGAACAAGTCAGTGGCATTTAGTATACTTACCATGTTGTGCAACCAACCACTTCTGTCTTCTTTCAAAATATTTCCATCACTCCGAAGTAAAACCCTGAGAAGGGGTATTTTCAGACAGGTCGATGTGAGTTATGAATTGGATCTCTTAATATTCTTCAAGAGATGTAAGTAAAGATTGGAGTATATTCATATTAAGTTTTATCTTGTGGACTTTGGCAGGACTTTGACCTACCACAACTGGGTCAAGTGGGCCCTGGAGGTTATCTGGGTTCTTCACACATACAGTGATCCCATGGTTACCCCAGAGCCCCTGATGCAGGAGACCTGTATGCTGCAGCATTAGCCCCTGTGCCCCCTAATTTCCTACAGGGACTTCGATATTCATAATGAGCTGATAGCACCAGGTCAGATGTTGGAAGGAAGGAGAGGCACATGACATGTTCTGCACCCACATCCTCTACAGACAGTCTGGCCTTAGTATCCTCCAAGAGAGGGCCCCACCAGCAGCCTTGGAGTGTGAGCATTGGGTTACCCAGAACCCTAGAAATAGCCCTCAGGAAAGCCGAACTACTCACTCTCCTGCAGACATTCCCTGATACTTTCCACCCCTTTGTCCTGTCAGGTGTCTACACCAACTCTTGCTCCTAGTCCCTTGTGCCCAGATAACTAGATTCTAATGCTTTTTAACTTTCTCCATGCTCATATAGTGATATCTGATTATACACACATGCTTAAGCATATATATGTATGTCCACATATTTGGGGATTTTGCCAGATTCATTGCTTGCTTTGGAAAAATTGGACCATGCAATCTCTGCATCTTGTATTTCTCATTCAAATCTACACAATGGAATACTACTCTGCTATAAAAAAGAATGAAATACTACCATTCGCAACAACATGGATTGACTTAGAGAAAATTATATTAAGTGAAACAAGTCAGGCACAGAAAGAGAAATATCACATGTTCTCCCTTATTTGTAGGAGCTAAAAATAAATAAATAAATAGATAGATAGATAGATAAATAAATAAATAAATAAACACACAAACAAATCAAGAGTTTGGTGGGGGAAGAAGACTGAATAACCACAAAAATTCTTTGAACTATTTAAGTCAAGTGAACAGACATGATGGGTGGGGAAAGAAGGAGATGGAGAGGAATGGGTGAAGGGACATGAAAATCAACTACAATGTATATTGAGAAGTAAAATTAAAAAAAAAATACTCATGGAAATCCCTCTCAGTCCCCTGGTATGGCTCTAATTCATTATTTTTGTTGGATACATAATAATCCATGATGAGGCTCTTTCATAATTTATCCAACCCTTTCTCTATTGGCGGACAGTTCCTTTGTCTTAAGTTTCTGTTCCTACAAGAAAAGAAAATATTGTCAAATATTTATGCCATTTATTTAGTTTTGTTTTCTTATAATATTTCCAGCACAATGTTAAATAGGAACGGTAACAGCAGGCATAAATCTGGAAAAGAAGAGGTAGAATCATGAGCCAAAAGAATATTTCAATACTTCATCACTTCTTTCAAATATTTCTACTAATCATTTCATTTTCTTACTTTATTACATCTGTTTGAATGTCTAAATCTCCAAGAAAATGTTAATTAAAATGGCAATATGGCGGTCCTTGTCTGGTTCTTGATTTTAATTGAAGTATTTTTGGTGTTTTGTTGATTAGAATGATATTGTCTTTTGGTTTTAATAAAGAAACTTTATTATATCCACAGCCCTCGTTTAATTTTTATTTTCCTTAAAGCTTTGATAGGTGTGGCTACTTAATTTTATCAAGTGTCTTTGCAGGATCTATTGATAGATAGGACAATAAAGGTTTTCACCTTTAATTTTTTGATGAAAGTATTTATGTTGATAGTTTTCTCGTTGAGATTTGTAATACTAGAGTAAACTCTGCTTATTATAGTGAGTTATTCTTTTTTGCCACATTGCTAGATTCCTGTTTGTTAATGTTTTATTTAAGATTGGTTCATAATTTTTTTTGTGCTGTCTTTATCAGGTTTTAGAGTTAAAATTCAGCACGCTTCATAAAATTGAAAAGGTTTCATTTTTTTCATGGCCTAGATTAAATTGATTAGCATTGATATTATCTATTCTTTGAAGATTAGGAAACTGAGCTGTGAAACCATCTATTCTGATACCCTTTTCAACGGTACATCCTTAATATCTTTCTCTTCTCTTCCACTATAATTAGTTACTCAGGTTTTCACTTCTTGGGTTAACTTTGGTAATTCCCTCTAGATCTTCAACTTTATTGTCACGGAGTTAGCATATAATAAATTCTTATAATTTTTCAAATCTTTTTTGTGTCTGTGGCTATGGATCTTTTTTCATTCCCAATCTTGTCTGTTTTTTGCTCTCTCTTTTCTTTAATTGGATTTGAGAGTGGTTTATAAGTTTAGTTGAACTTTTAAGAACTAGCATTGGATTTGTTGGCAGTATTCCCTGTTTTTGTTTTCCATTTAGTTCGCTAAACTTTCTTCTTATTATTTCACCTTTAGAATACATTTTCTTCTTCTCTCTCCTTTCTCTCTCCAGAGAAATGTAATAAATGCTTTTGCCTTATTTTCCATTCTTCTCCCACTTCTAGGTTTTGCTGAGATAAAGAAGAACTTTTCATCCTAGATTATTGTTACTAGAATTTCCTGGGAGTATTCCTTGCCTATTTCAAGACTCCTTATTTAGAACTTACATTACACATTCTCAGACAGTCTATCATTACGGGCTTAGACATTTTACATTTTTATATGAATGGCAATCACCACAGCTCACTGCTGTTTGTCATCTTATTCTTCTTCCCTGATCTGAGTTCTCTGTCCTCATTCATTTGTTGTTTGATCAGAGTCCTTTCTCTAGTGTTTTCCTCAGATAGGGTATGGAAATAATATATTCTCCAAATTCTTGTACACCCCAAATATCTTCCTTTCTGACTGAAGAATAAAAGATATTTTGGCTAGATAGGAATTATGGATAGCATAGCTCTTTTTGTCTCGGAAGTCCACAAAATGTCACTCTACTATTTTCCAGTACAGCAGAGTTAAGTGTCAATCTGATTCTCCTTCCTTGCTCTTTTTATCTGTGAACCTAAAAGATTTACAGATTTACCTTTGGAATTCAAAAATTTTACTCAGATATGCTTGGTTGTGTGTCTTTCCTCTTCAGTCTAGCCTAGACTTTATTTTTTTTATTTTGTCGATATACATTGTGGTTGATTCTTGTTGCCCCTTACCAAAACCTCCCTCCCTAGTCTAGACTTTAATGAAACCTTCTAAGGACTCACTGGTATTTCTTTATCTGCAGGAAATGCTCTTGCATTATTGTTTAGTTGCTGCCTCTTCCCCAACTTTCTCCTTCTGGAGTCACTGTGTTCTCATACAGTGGACAGCTCGTTGTATTGGCTCCGAGGTGTGAGCTGTTTCTTCCACTTGATTCCCTAGGACCTGAGTTGAGTCTTAACACTGACTATTCTACTCTTCATCTAATTCCATTTGTTTTCATTTGAAAATCATGTTTGTTTGTTTAAATTCCAGGTGGTCTTTTAAGGGCTTTTCTTAAATCTCCTCAGCTTCTTACTCTTGCTCTTTCTCTCTCGTTTTGTATTGGCTGTAGACTGTCTCTTCCAATAGCTCTAATTTTTTATGAATCTTACCTTTTATGTTCTGATTGCTTTGTTTGTTTTTCTCTCTCTAGGTATTGTCCTTCTCTGATACGTTATTTTTCTCCTTGGGGCTCAGGTGCAGCTGCTGAGAACCTTATGTGGTGTCATTTCCAAGAGCAGTAGAAGGGCCTGTGTTCTCTGCCCCACCAGCTGGCAGTGGAGCAAATGGTGGGTTGTTGGACCCCTGTGAAGGCACCACAGGAAAGAAATCTTTATGTTTTTGTATGTTTCCTATCTTTTCATGAACTCTCAACCTTGAGGATAAAATGGCCTCAACTTACCTCTTCAGCCCTATAAATGGGATGTACATTTCTAGCCGATTCAGACACGCCATGGGAATCCCTCGGGGTTAGCTCTCCCAGGATACTCTATGTTCAGATCCTCACTTGAGTCCTTCAGGCACTAGTGCCCAGGCTCTCATATGGCCCAGAGGGGAGAAAGCCTCTCACCTATGCAGGTGCCCCCTTACCAGTCCCCACCATCTGTCTGGATTAGGTAAGATAGATAGGCTGGAATTGCAGTTGGGAGGGTAAGATGTCAAGACATGTTAAGCCACCATGTTTCCATATCCCTGCCCATTTCTACAAGTCAAAACCCTACCCATCATTAAAGGGTGTTCACAAAATACATTTTCTCTATGAATCCCTTCCTGATCCTCCTGTCCCAGTGGTTCTCAACCCTAGCTGCATTGGAATCTCCTGCAGAACTCTAAAAAATACCAATGCCCGGATCTACTCTGATTTAACTGGTCTGCAGTGCAGCCCAGACTTTGGGACTTTTAGCCCTCCAGGTGACACCAACACGTGCCCAGGGTTGAGTATCGCTGATCTAACTGGTGTGATCATTCCCTCCTCCATCCTCACAGAATGGAGTCTTTCTTGTAGCATGCCTTTTGTGTATTTATTGTGCTACTAGTAAACTTCTTGAGCCCATATTCACTTGTTCACTCAGTAATTTAGCTATTTACTCCCTCACTTCATTCATTCATTCAGCAAACATTTAGTATCTACCATACTCCAGGTGGCAGGCCTTGGAAGATTCAAAGATGAATAAAAGTCTTTGTGTAAATATATTTATAGACTTCTGTGGGTTTTGTTAACATTTGTTAGATGGAGATAATCTTTTCCTTGTATATTGTCCTAAAATAAGGCAGGAGAAAGCTGCTATAGACTGCTCACCCATTCTGCCCTGAAAAGAATTTATGTGAGGAAAAATGCTATCACAAATTCAATTTTTAAAAATCCAGAAGAATAAAGACTGTAGTGTCAATTGTTGTCAGAGACAAATGGGAAAAGCTAGAGAGATCTGTGAGCAAGAAAGCCTCAAAGTCACATAGCGTGCAGACTTGTGTTGCCAACTTCTGCAGCTCACTAACCTAGAATCTAAACTGCCCGAAGAAATGGATGGCAAAGTTCCCTTTTCTTGCCAGAGATTTCTCTTTTTTTCCATATGACTACATAGATAAAGTTTTCTTTGAGTCATTGAAAATGAAAAACCATTTCTAAGTCCTAGGTATTTGGCTTAGTCTAATGTTTGCAGATCACTGGTGTACACTGGTTGGGAGGCAAAGCCCATCGGCCCCCAAGTTGGGTGAAGCAGCCCAAGCCCCTCTGCCACCTCTCTGACATCTACCTGCATGGGTCACGTGTATCTCTCCTACACAACTGGGAGCCCAGGTTTTTCCATCCTGAGTGAGCATTTACGTGGAAAGGACTTTTCAAAAATATGTAAATGTAATGCCAGAGGAAGAGGTGGGTGTCTATGCAGAGAGGTTGTCTCAAGGCAACATTTTATAAGCACCAGGAAGAGCAAGGAAAATTGACTTCTGAGTTAGAACAACAAATACCACCAAATTAGAGTAATTTGTCTCCTCCCTTAATTTACTGCACTTAGAGTCACATCTCACCTATCTGGAGCCTAGCCAAGAACCAAGAAAGAAACCAAAAGGGCCCTAAGCATAGCTAGAGATGGCAGAAGTTCTACTGCACAGATGCTCATGCACTTGATAGCTAGGAAGGCCCAGCTCTCATCCAACATCCATTTTCTTTTCTTTATGAACAGTTTTAACAAGTTCGAGGGTCTGGTTTCCAAACTTACAACAGATGAGTAGTAACACATTGGCAGGCATATAGAGGATGTGATAGCCATGCATGCTGACAGCTATGAGAAGCACGCAGGAGAGAGAAGAGTGAAAATGTGCATATACATATTTCCTCATCTTTTCAGACCATTCCATTTTCAATAAATATGAATGTCTCACCTCTTCCTGGAGGTTCTGATACCTGGCCCCAGGTAGACACACCCTCTTCCCTGTCATAGTTTGGGTTGCCTGGGAAACAGACTCGAGTATATCAGCATGCAGGGTTATTCAGAACCATGGGTACCAAAGGGAAGCAGAAGTGGGCAGAGGGAAAGTTCAAGCCACAGTGTAGCCCAACAATAGCCATGGCCAACTCCATGGGCAGCTCTGGAGATGGAATAGCCCTTCAGACTTGTCCTCAGTCGGACTGCAAGGGACAGGTCTTTATATTCTTACACCAAGAGTCACTGAAGTAGGCTGCCAGGGCTGCTTGGGCAAGGAGGCTGTCTGCAGCTGAAGTAGTCCCTGAGAAGGTGACAGATGAAGGTTCTCAACAGCATTCCCTGCAGCTGAGGCAACAAGTCCTTCATTGAAGGGGACCAAGGCAAAACATCACAGTGTCCACAGTGCTCCTTGACTCATACCCTGGAGGATTAGGATATTCTCACCCTTCCTGATGACCACAACAGAGACTTCTAATTATCCATCAAATGCCCATTCCAGATTGGGGGGGGGGGGGTAGCAAGGCACCCAGTCAGAATATCTTATTTCTCTGCCTTCCTTTTTAGTTGGTGTGGCTGTGTGTTTTGGCTGATGAGATATAAACAACAGTGTTGTGTGAAAGTTCTAGGAAGGCTTTTTTAAAGTGACACACTCAGCCTTCTCCCTTTCTTACTCCCTTCCACCTTTCTGCTTCCCAGAATGTGGACACAATAGCAGAGCTCTGGCAACCACCTTGGACCATGAAGTAGGTTTAAGGATGGAAGCTAGATACTAGCAAGGTAGATCAGAAAGACGGGCAGAGGCTGAGTTCTTGATGATCCCGGAGCTGCTCTGTCACACCTAAACTGCTACCTCTGAACTTCTTCAAGACATAAACATCTATCCAGTTTAACTACTGTTATTTTGAGGTTTCTGTTTTGCAGCTGAATTTGACCCTGATAGACCTGGGGGCCAAGGTCTACTGGGTATTTGTGGTTAGTTAAGATATTGATTTTTGCTTCCTTAATGATTCTGGGATCCATCTTCTTTCCATCACCACTGCTGCTTTAGTAGAAGTCCTTATTGTCTCTCCCTTCACTCTTCATCCCATCTAATAAATTGCCTATACTGCTGCCAGAAGGAACTTCTCCACGATAAATTTGAATGTGTCATTCCCATTGTTAAAAACCTTTCAAGAAACTGTGATTGAATTCTTTGTCTCGTAAATTGAATATTAGGACCTGAGCATATCTTACTCCATATTTGTGTTTATTCTACTATGCAGTTTTTATTGTGTCTTCGTAAGTATTCAAGGAGCATTGACAGAAACAACACTGGCAGTTCTGCAGTCTCGGAAGCTGCTGGCTGGTGCAGCATCCCATAATAGCCAATGAAAGAACATAATTTTATTTGTTAGTAAACTGGGATTTGGGCAAGTCTAAACCTACCTCTGAACCACTGTCCAGCAGCAGCCCTTTTTCCCAGTCACACAATTTTACTTCTCTTTTAGAATCCTGTTGCCATCTGAACCATTCCAGTTTTCATTTCTGTATCAGTGCCCTGAGCATACCGAGATCATTTACGATGAAATGCACGTTACAGGCCATCACTGAGCCCCAGTCACATCCAAAGCTTTGCAAGATAAATAACAACTTTGGTTTTCAGAAAGGTGCTAGTGCATTTCACTGTTGTGTTACATTATTAATATTTTCCCACCATGTAGATCTCTCTGACTTTTCTTTTTAGTGCATACATGAAGAACAAAACAAAACACAACTCTTTTGTTTTGAGATAATTGTAGTATAAATAGATTTGTAAGAAATAACAATAATACCCTTCACCTAATTTCTCCCCAGTGGTAACATGTTGCATAAGTATAGTACATTATCCCAACCAGGAATTCACATGGACATAATCCATATCCATTTTTTTAAATGTTGTTTTTCCCTTCTTTTTATATGCATTATATATTTAAAAGGCAGTAACTCTTATACTGTGAACTTGCAGTGGAAGATGCATAATGTACTTTTTAAACTTCTGCTGGTATACTGTATAGAGACTGGATGCTTCTTGTGATGAAAATAAACTTTTTCCTTATTCAAAAGTAAAAACTTTTCAACAGCTTCTTTTTGCCCTTGAGATAAAGTCTGGAATTCTTTACATGGCCTTCAAACCCGTCCAAGTTCTGGCCCCAACTCCCCAGGCTTATCTATCACAACTTACCTGGTTCCCAGACTCAGGTTTACAAAACTACTCTTCTGTGTGGAAAATCCTCCTCCCCCTGGGTCTAGATAATTCCTGTCAATCTTTCAGATTAAGCCAAGTTTATATCTCTTCCTAGAAGCATTAACCCTGCCTCTCTCAGCCTGGGTTAGATGCCTTTTTATTTTCTTTTTTAAAAATTTCCTTAGTGCCTGGCACACAGTAGATGCCAATTTTTTTTTTTTTTTTTTTTTTGGTGAATGAATAACTCTTACTTGTTTAAGAGTGTTGGAATAAACTGCCCACTTCTCTTTTTCAGTACCTCACTCAAAGTTCCACTGTTGGGGGAATCCTGTTTAATTGCCTTTCTGTGAGCAGCACCTAGCCCCATGCTTTGTATATATTAGGTGCTCAATACGTGATGATGGATGGTGGAAAGGAGGTAGGAACTGAGACCAGAAGAGCAATGTGAGTACAGACAGGGAGATAGTGTGTTCCAGAGCAGTGAGTGGACCATTTGGCTCAGAAAAATAATTTTACAGCCCATTTAATCCATTTCAACAGTGAGTCTGGCTTATATCACTTGGCATCTCAGTAACAGGCATTTACTGGGTCCATCCTGCTCCTGCACTGCTACAACAATGTAAAAGAATCTGCAGCTTCTGGAACTCTATACTCTATGGATATCATTAACCCCATGGGCTCAATTAGTGCTTATACTCATCGATAGCTATTCATAGACTCAAAAATCGAAGGGAGTCAGCATGCTACATCTGCTCCATTTGTTTTTGGAAAGGTGAGATTTGCCTGAATTCCCATGTAAACTTAAAATGATGTCCTGCATAGCTGTGCCATCCTTGGTAACTCCAAAGGAGATTCTTACTCTCTCAGCACAGCATTTTATTTCAGGGTTATGTGGAACTCATGAAGCTGGAGTCCACACGCTGGTTCTGTAGCTGGCGGCTTCTATTGCATGCCTGCAGCAACAATACCCACTCCTGCTTGTGGAACCAGGGCCATTCCCAGTGAACCAGAGGCAGGGTCGCTGGGGCCAGATACCTGCTGTTTTGCATCCTGGTTCTGATACTCTCTTAACATGAATTTAGCCTCTCTGGCTTCCACATTTGTAAAATAAGGAAACATGACAGTTCTACCTCAAGGGTAGTTGTGATGATTCTGTGGGGTAATGAGTGGGAACTTACAACATGAGCAGGCATATAGCAGGTGCTCAATAAATGTTAGTTTATTTATAACATACTTAACCATAATTAACCATAAAGTATAGGGGCTCAGGAACAGAGGGGGATGTTCTTACAGGCATCTCCCTTGTTTTTTTGTTATGCTAGGTGACTGGTGCTGTAATTAATGTTAGTTTTACCACTTGTGATTGGCTGAAAATGGTCCCTCCCAAAGATATCCATCTCCTAATCCTTGAAACCTGCGAATACTACTTTATATGTCAAAAAAAGAATATAGGTGGCCCTCTGCATCTGGGATGCAGAACCCAAGGATTCAACCAACGGTGGATCAAAAATATTAAAGAAATAAAAATTAACAGTATAACAATAGAAAATAATACAAATTAAAAAATGCAATATAACATCTATTTACATAGCACTTACATTGTATTGGGTACTATAAATAGTTTAGAAGTGATTTAAAGTATACAGGAGCATGTAAATAGGTTATATGCAAATATTGCCCCATCTTATATCAGGGACTTGAACATCCTCAGATTTTGGTATCCTGGGGGTGGGGGTGGGGTCCTGGAACCAATCCCCTACCAATACTGAGGGGTGACTATATTGTAAATGTGTGATTAAGTTAAGGGTCTTGAGATGGGGAGATTATCCTGGGTTATCCAGATGAGCCCTAAACTCTTACAAGAGGGAGGAAGAAGGAGATTTGACACACGCAGAAGAGAAGAAAGTGATGACCAGGAGTGATGTGCCCACAAGCAAAGGAATGACGCCAGCTACCAGAAGTTGGAAGAGACAAGGAACGGTCTCCTCCTTACAGTATCTAGAGGGAGTGTGGCCCTGCTGACATCTTGATTTTGGCCCAGAGAAACTGATTTTGGACTTCTAGCCTTCTGAACCATGAGAAAATAAATTTCTGTTGTTTTAAGTAATCAAGTTGTGGTAATTCGTTACAGTAGCCACAGGAAGCTAATACACCATTTATCTTAACTACTTGGTTGAATTATTGCAATAGCCGTGTTTATAATTTTTATTTTTGCTCTTCATTTTTAAGTTGGTTTTTTTTTTGTCCTTTTAGAAGAAAAAGCATGCAAAATTAAAGGAACCCCGATTCGAGTTATAAGTAGCAAATTTTGATGCCTTTTTATTTGCATTTCCTGAGTAGTAAAAAGTTATTTTGCTCAATGTTAATCTTCTAGTGAGCCCTATGGAGCTTCAGTACAACTTACATTTTAATACTTAATCTGTACTTTAATCTTTAATAAAGAGTCTGAATTTAGAGTATTGCAGACCTGTGGGTTAGGTAAGAAGTTCTTTGTTTTTCTTGTAATAAGCTGTTTAAAAAACCAATTACTTATTAATGATGTTTCTAATAGAGTTTAAGCGTGGAAAACAATTTGCTTTTACTTTACTATAAAGCTTAATTTCCCAAGTAAAATGATGGGCTGGAAAGTGGGGAGGCACCAAGTGCTGTTTCTACTCTTTTGGGACAATTGTGCCAATGGTTCAATCTGTGTGGACTCAGGGGAGGACCATGACCTCAGGGCCACTGGGACTGGCCCTCCTCCCACCACCTCGTTTGTTGACTTAATAAACCCATTTGTTCACTATGGTCACAGGATCCTGTAAAGAGATTCAGACCTTTTCTCTTTGTAAAAAGGCCAATACAGTTGATTCTCATTATTCGTGCTAGTTACGTTCTATAAAGTCACCCTGAACACTGAATGAGCGAATTCCGAGCCATGGATCCTGGCAGAAGTGCAGGGTTAGGTCACTGTGAGCCTCTGGTCACATTTTGATCAACTAATCAATACATAAGCTTATTTTATGTGTGTTTCTGTTATTTAATATCTATTATTGATTCATTAACATTGAATGCACATCCAACACTGGAACTCATGACTCCACAAGCTTATCTAACATGCATATTTTCTCTGTAATCATGCCACCACCTTCTTTCTCTGGGCAACTCTAGATAGCACTTCAGCACTTCGCTTTAGAGCCCTTTTAAACAGCAACATCGCCAACAAAAAGCACAAAAATGCAAAAAACGTGGCACTAAATAGACCGCAAAAAGGCCACTTGCTCAGAGTGTGGCAGCTGAAACAGGAAAGCAGAGTTGCCTGTTTGACTTCAGCTGGGAATGTGCGCCACTCTATGCATGTCCATGGAGTCCTGTTGAAATAGAGCTCCCTACACGCTCATAACGTACACTATCTGCTTCTGTAGAATTGCTTGCTTAACCTAAGTAACTCCATTTTGCCCCCTGTCTGACCTGCAGACTACACCCGCTTCTGCATGAGAAACCGTTGACCTTCTCATAGAAACAAAAGCCATTGCATAGAAACAGGAGCCATACACGGTGAACTATTACCTGGGCACAGGAACCATCCACACTGAACTATTCCATGGGAACATACACAATGGAAAGTTGGGTGCTCGGTTGCTCGAACAGCTCCTTCTTGGCTTCTGCGACCTAGCTCCCTAGCTTGCTTTGTGCACCTGAACAAACACGTGTGCCAAACGGGATGTAGTGTTTGCCTTTAAAAACCCCACAAAACCAAGTCCTGATGCCGCTCTTCCTTGGTTGTTCCTTGGGAGACTGTCGCTGGCCAGCTGGAGTGAAGAAACTGCCCTTTTCTGCACGAGTGGTGTGTAAGTGCATTTCTTGTGGGAGGGTGCCTCACAACACTGTCAGTATTCATTCTGGGGTTACAAGTAAATTTTAGTGAGTAGGTACATTTGAAAATACATCCACAAATCATGAGGATCAAATGTACGTCACAGAGAGCTCACAAAGCAGGCTTCACCAGCAGTGAGTGCTTTGATGTGAAGTGACTCTACCTAAAACTGTAAACTGAGCCTGTGCTCAGGGTGAGATACGGTTCTTGCTGTTAAGGAGCTTAGAATCCGGCTTAGGAGCTGGGCATGGAAACAGATGCCTGCAGCATGGGGGCCTTCCCCAAGCTGGGTCCTGACACCCCAGGCACGCCTGAAGGGGCCGTATTGACTCCACGTGGACAGGGAGGACTACACAGATCCTTTCCTGACAGCAAGTCTTTCTAAAGGAGAAAGGAAGAGTATGAGGGTCCTAGGCTCCCTGCAGACAGAATTGATGTGAAGGAAGAGAGGGCAAGGGGAGCTGCGGGGAACGAACGGCTGCTCCTGCCTTCACCGCTTGTTTGGGGTCTGCGCTCCGTGTACTACTTACAATTGTAGAAAGGTCTTATTATATGATTGTAAGCTGAGGAACTTCTCTTGATATGGTCACAGAGGAAAATGAAATATAAAGTGGATTCAATTTGGCAAAGACAAAATGCTTTGTGGAATGATTTGAGTTCCTGAACATAATTTTTATTACACAGGATCTAGAGCTAAAAGGGGCATATATTTTATCAAGTCTTTTTTCTTCATTTTTCAGAAAGGATTAGCAATTTGTCCTGGGTCTTAGAGTGACAGGGCTAGTCCTAACGTCAATTTCCACGATGCATCACTTTTTAAAATAGACTTTAGTTTTTAAAAGTAGTTTTATTTTCACAGCAGAATTGAGTGAAAGGTATGGAGAGTTCCCATTTACCCACTATCCTGTCCATGGACAGCCTCCCCCCACCCCTGGCAACATCTGGTATCAGCGTGGTACGTTTGTTACAACAAACGAACCCACATTGACATGTCATTATCACCCCGAATCCCTAGGTTACATTAGGGTTCATTCTTGCTATTGTACATTCTATGGGTTTGGACAAATTTATAATGACACGTGTCTACCACTATAGCATTATACAGAGTAGTTTCACTGCCCTAAAAATCCTCTGTGTCCTGCCTATTCATCCTTCTCTCCCCGCTAACCACTGGCAACCACTGATTTTTTACTGTCTCCATACTTGTCGGATTGTCCTAGAGTTGGAAACATACAGTGTGTACCCTTTTCAGATTGCCTTCTTTCACTTAATATCCATTTAAGTTTCCTCCATGTCTTTCATGGCTTGATAGCTCATTTATGTTTTGTATTGAATGATATTCCATTGTCTGGATATACCAGTTTATTTATCCATTCACACACTGAAAGACATCTTGATTGCTTCCAAGTTTTGGCAGTTATGAATAAAGCTGCTGTAAACATCAATGTACAGGTTTCAATGGTACATAAGTTTTCAGTTTTGGGGAGTAAATACCAAGGAGCATGATTCCTGGATCATATGGTAAGAGTATGTTTAGTTTTGTAAGAAACAGCCAAACTACCTTCCACAGTGGCTGTACCATTTTGCATTCCCACCAACAATGAGTGAGAGTTCCTATTGCTCCACATCCTGGTCAGCAATCCGGTGTTGTCAATGTTTTGGATTTTTGCCACTCTAATAGATATGCAGGGGTATCTCCCTATTGTTTTAGTTTGCAATTCCCTAATGACACATAATGTTGAATATCTCTTTATATGCTTATTTGCCAACTGTATATCGTGTTTGGTGAGTGTCTGTTCAGATAATTTGCCCAATTCTTAATTGGATTGTTTCATTTTGTTTTTGTTGAGTTTTAGGAGTTCTTTCTTTATTTTGGATACCAGTTCCTCATCAGATGTCTTTTGCAAATATTTTCTCCAAGTCTATCGCTTGTCTTCTCATTTTCTTAACTCTGAATCATTTTTTAGCAAAGGATAGATGCTCAATGAATATTAATTAAATGAATGAATTAATTAATGGGAGCATATCTCTGAAATTAAAATAGAAGCCTATGGTTCCACTCTAGGTATTGGTTACATGTAAGTGTTCCTTCTGTGCTTTCATTAAGATGTATACATTCTCTATGCAGATTATAAACTTCAATAAAAAGTTAGAAAAATAGAAGTCCATGGGAAGGTATAATTTGAAAGACAGATGTCCACTTTATATGAAATGTCTACCTCTCTAATAGAGAGGAAGTTAGAACTTTGAAGGGAAACTAGAAATAATCTAGTCCAATTCTCACATTTTACAGGTGACAAAACTTAATTATAAAGTAACAGTTTGATCTGTAACTTCAATTCAGACCTTTTAATAGGAGCATATTTCCAACAATAAGCCAACAGATCAAGAATATTATATAACTGCTCTTTGAACCTCAATTTTCTCAATCTGTAAAATGTTGATAATAATAATAAACTGACCTCATAGGGTTGATACGTGGATTAAATAAAAATAATGTATGGGAAGCTCTAAACCTGCACTGACACAGAGTATGTGCTCAGTAAATAGATGTTGCAAATGTCACTGCCATTGTTAATGCCACTGATCCTGTCACAGCCCCAAGCACAGGACTTCACATATAAGATTTGCCTGATAAATAATTACTAAATTCTGTTCTGTATTCTCATTTGGAAAGAGGGTGTGGGGAGCTGGTAATGATTTTAGCATTGGTACCCAAGAACAAATAGAATGGCACCTGTTCCAAAAATTGTAAAGATCTGCTTGGAATCTAAAATAATAGCCAGATACATTTATGTTAATAAATGGATGGCATTGTTTTCAAGATCTTCAATTGTTAATATTTACACTATGACATTCAGCATTTACTTTGCATGCCAAGTCCCTGCCAGTCATTTTCATGCTCTTTCCCCCAACTAGCCTTGCCGAGAGCCGACAAGCCCAGGGTTGTCATCTCCCGGAGCTTCACCGTCGTCATCCCAGGCCCTGACCCCAAGGCTATTGGCTTCGGGGTGAGATCCTGGTGTGGGTGTCAGGGAGGCAGGAGTCTCAGAGTAGCCTCCAAGAGACTTTTTTTGTGTGTCTGTTGTTCCTGGAGGTGTTGAATTCTTGTGTTTTTAAATAAACATTTACTAGTCTGAATTTGTTAAATATAAACATTTAAAATACTCTACATTTTTTTAAACCTTGTTTTGGCATTTTCTCATTTCTACCAGGAGCTTAAAAACCTGGAAGTGATAGAGCCTCTCTCAGCCTTCGACAGATCTGTCACAGTGCCAATAATAGCATAATAATAATAATAATAACAACATCAATCACAGCTGGCACTTACTGAGCTCACAAGAAGAAGAGTGGTGAAGAATGTGGGCTCTTGGACCCGATTATCTATGTTTAGTACAAGCCTCATTCTGACTAGTGACCTCAGACCAGCTCCTGCTGTTCTCACTTACATTCAACATGAGGATGTTAGTAAAGATATCTTCTTAGCAAGGTCGTTGTGAGGATCATATACGTTAAAATATAATGCACTTGGAACAGTGCCTGGCACAGCATAAACACAGAATAAACAATCGAACACACACACACACACACACAGACACACACACACACACATTTTTAACTTAACTGTGGTTTCCCTGGACTCATACCAATTTGATGAAGTAGGTAGCATTATCATCTTTATTTTACAGATAATGAAACTGAGGCTTGGAGAGGTGAAGTAACTTGCCTGAGGTCACATCACTAGTAAGTGGCAGAGAAAAAACTCAAACAGGCCTCTTTGATGGTCAGTGCATGCCCTTGCTGCATTATTGGTCATAGTGAAAAATTGAGAAACGAGCTAAAAGCTCAATAAAAAATGAATAGTTAAATATACTATGATGTGTGTACACGACAGAATACAGCCAATAAATATCACATTTGTAAACTGCGCAGACTGACTGCAAAACCCTGCTCCCTAGCAGAGCCAGTGACACTACTGCCGGGTCGTCACCAGGCCTGGGCACACAGTGACAACTCTGATCACAGCGGAAAGTTCTGCCCTGTGAGCCCCTTCCCACTCCAACCCTAATCTTGCTGAGGTCCTGAGAATGGAGGTCGCTGATGGGAAATGCCTTCTTCCCTCTGTAGTCTTCTCCGTCCTTCTCACCTGCTCCAGGAACTCTCCTGAATGACCTCAGCCCAGGAGTATCTCTCTTCTGCCATTCTATTTGAACAGTTTTGGGATGCATTTGCAATTTTCTCTGGGGTGTCTTTTTCCTGTCTCATTCACCTCCATACTGGGATGTAACCACTTGGAGGACAGGGATTGTGTCATATTCTTTGCCCACTCCCCGTGCCTAATGTAGTCTAGTCAATAAATATTATAAAACAATAATAGCTAACATTCATTAAGAGCCTACTATGTACTCAGCTCTGAGCTAAGCATTGTATGTGCTGTTGGGAAGCCACGATGAACAGGAGGGAAAAGGAGAAGAGCTGCACCCTCCTTCAACACCCTGCGACCCCTACCAGAGAGGCCAGCAGAACCAATAAGGGACGACAGATTCAAGCAAGTCCCTGGCTAGATATGGAAGGCATAAGGAGAGGTAAGACCTATGTCACTTAAGCTCCCTAATCCATACTTAACCTCATTTGTAAAATGGGTGTAGTATTTGTACCCACCTCATGGGGTTCTTGAGAGTATTGGAAGAGATGATGTAAATGTAAAGTGTTTCGTACAGGGCCAGGTACATATTGATTGCTTAACAAACATTAGCAGTATTTTGGGGAGAACGGGACAAGGGCCTGATCAGGCTGCAGGTCAGAAGTAGAAAGAGTGTCAGATACTTGTGCCATTTTTGCATTCCCCATCTACTATTAGTAAGAGAGAACCGGATAGGTTCTAACCAGTACCCTCCCAACACAGGCTGGGGAACAGGTTACTGACAATGATCAACAGCTGCCAAGTGTCCCCTCACACTCAGTGATCTTGAGCAAGATACAGGAAAAGTGGGTGACGGGGGTGGAGG
This sequence comes from Cynocephalus volans, assembly GCF_027409185.1. NCBI lineage: Eukaryota > Metazoa > Chordata > Mammalia > Dermoptera > Cynocephalidae > Cynocephalus > Cynocephalus volans. The sequence continues at coordinate 51,103,118 of NC_084474.1, forward strand.
GCCTGGAACCTCCCTTCTCTGGCACAGTGGTGACCATTACAAACCTTGGGGGAGAAGGTGGAGGTGATGGAAACCCCGACCCACTGACCTTTCTCCTTGTCTAGGGGAGAGGTGGACAGAGCGGCTGCTGGGCCCCCTCCCCACCTCCTGCAACCTCCAACTGTTTCCCTTCCACTTTGAAGGGCACATTCCTCCCATCTCAATCCCTCACCTTTGGGTTAGGGATGCCTTGAGACAGAAAGTGAGAAGAAAGCTCTTATTAAGGCAGGCTTTGGGTGATTTTCACTGTGACATCCTATTTCTTACAAGCCCTAACTGGCTCTAGGCAGAAACCAGGCCTAGGAGATGGATCCCATGATGACCGATGTATGTCCAGGGCAGGACAGTACCCCCCTTCACTCCCCAGCGAAGGGTTCCTGCATTCTTAGCACCAAAAAGATGAACCGGCCATGGTAAGTGTGGCTTATCCAAGCCAGGGGCTTGAGTTCATTATCCAGACTGTTTTGCCAAAATGCAGATTTGATCTGTTTTAGGTGTTAACATCAGGAATGTAAGGAAACCAGAGAGCTGGGTCTGCTGTTATTTATAAGGGATGTTGGTTTGGTTTGGAGTTCAAATGGACAGAAGCTCAACCAATATCCTGCTAGCAGCACCCTTCCCAGGCTGGTTTGGCAGCTCCAGGTTTGTTCTACTCTCATCACTGGCCCGTGTTCCTTTTCTTTATTAGCCATGCCCTGGTGGCAGCTCTTCTTGTTTCTGGTGACTCTAATCTCTCTATGCTCTTCATTAGAAAGAGCAGGGCTGCTGGGATGGTAGATATCAGGAGCAGACCTTGTGTTGACATCTTACTACACAGCTCATGTCAAGAGACGAAATGCGCCATTGATTGATGATGACATCTCCCGCCTTTGGCCATTGCTGAAAGACAGGTGCGCAGTAGGTGGAGTGGAGGGGACACAGAAGGCACTGCAGGTTTTGTCTGCTGGCCTCCTGGGGTGGAGTGAGTGAGCTGGCTTTATTTGCAAACCTGATGTAAAGACCCAGAGCCCTGGTATTCCTTCTGGCCAGAGCAGCAAAAATTAATCTATGGTAATGCTTGCCTTAGGGCTCAAATTGGGACCTATTGCCCAGTTCTGCTCTATTCAGCCCCCTTCTCCTGCGAGCTCCCTACAGGAACATAAAGATTCTTGAGCCCAGTGCCCAGGACTAAAGGCAAAACATCTTTTACAGTTTTGGGCCTGAGGGATTATTAGGGTCCACCAAGAATATGCCTAGGGAGACAGGGGAACTGGAGGCACTGTGAGGATGACTGGAATTCATATAGCATCTTCGAGCCCAGAAAAGATGCAGGAAACTCCATTTTAATACAAGCAGGGCACATGCCTAGGAGCCCCATAAAACCCTATGTGGCTGCTCTTGTTTTAAGCTGGATCAACCACTCCAAATATGTTTAAAACATTTTTTGTTATTAAATAATTCAGATATACAAAAGGCAGAGAGATTTTGACAATCAATAACAGTTTACAAATTATCCATTATATTGCCAGAGTGGTTGAAGTCCCCTATGTACCGTTCTCAGATCACATTGGTGTCCCTCACTCTGGAGTTATCACTGAACTGGCCTTGAGGTTTACCATTCCCTTATGTGTCTTTATTATTTTACTTACATCTGTAAGACTCCCTATACAATATATTTTGTTGTTTCACCTATTTAAAAAATTTATTTGAATGGGATATTGTAGTATATATCCTTCTAAGATTTGCTTTTACTGTTACTTTTTAAAAAGAGGTATGCTAAAACAGGAAGTTCTAGTTGGCTTATTTATTTATTTATTCACTCAACTGCAGTAGTGTATCTAACTGTATGACTATATTATGATTTATTTACTTATGTGCCTATTGATGGACAATTAAATTATTACAGTTTTGGTTGTTTGCTATGTCAGTCATTGCTTCGTGCTGGGCAGAGGTGCAAGAGTTTCCCTAGGATGTCTGTCTTGGTATGGAATTTCTGTGTCATAGGATTTGGCCATCTTGACTTTTCATGAGAGTCCTAGTCTGTTCAGGCTACTATAACAAAACACCATAGACTGGGAAGCTTATAAACAACAGAAATGTATTTCTCACGGTTCTGGGGGCTGGGAAAGTCCAAGATCAAGCAGATCTGGTGTCTGGTGAGAGCCTGCATCCTTCTCGCTATCTTCACATGTTGGAGGGTCAAACGAACTCTCTGGAGTCTCTTTCATAAGGACACTAATCTCATTTATGAGTGCTCTGCCCGCATGACCTAATCACCTCCCAAAGGCACCACCTCCTAACACCATCACTAAGATTTCAACGCATGAATTTTGGCGGGACATAAACATTCAGTCCATTGCATAAGATGCTGCCAAAGTGACCTCAAAAGTATTTGATAACAATGGGCACTCTCAACAACAGGGATGAGAGTTTGCATTTTCCATATTCTGGCCAATGTTTAGTATTGTCAGACATTTTCATTTTTGCTGATATAATGGATGTGAAATGATAGCTTATTGAAGCATTTATTTACAGTAAGTGTGAGCATCTTTTTACATGCTAATTGGCCATTTGGATTTTCTCTTCTGTGAAATGCCTGTCCACAGACCTTGACGATTTTTTCATTTCATTTTTTGTCTTTTTACACTTATTTTATATGAATTCTTACTATGGATACTCATGAAAATATTTTCTCCCAGCTTATAAGTTGTCTTTTCACTTTTTAATAGTGTTTGAGAGTTTTTAAAGTTGTGGTAAAATATACATAGCATAAATTGACCATTTTAACCATTTTTAAGTGTATAGTTCTGTGTCGTTAAGTACATTCGCATGGTTGTGGAACCATCACCAACATTCATCTTCAGAACTTTTTGATCTTTTGCAACTGAAACTCTGCACTTGTTAATAGTGTTAGAGATTTTAATGCAGTCAAATGTATCAATCTTCTCTTTTAAGGGTTGAACTTTGTGTCATGTTTTAGAAATGCTTCATAAAGATATTCTCCAGTATTTCTTTCTAAAAGTTTTTAAAGATTTGCTTTTCACTTTTATGTCTTGATCCATCTGGAAATAATTTTAAGGAATTGAGTGAAGTGGGGATTTATTTTCATTTCTTTTCCACACAGATAACCAGTTGTTCCAGCATAGTTTTATTGATTAATCCATCCTTTTTTCTCTGATCTTCAATTTTAATTATGTTGAATATTATTTCCATATATGTAAGGATCTATTTTCAAACTCTGGTATGGAGAAAAAATTGGACAGGGCATGAATGGATGTGGGAAAACTACTTAGGAGGCTGTTATGGTTCCTGGTGAGTGATACTGGATGCCTGGACAAGGTGGTGGCAGAGGGAAAATCCCAATGGGTGTTTCTTCTGCACCAAGAGATGTCCATTCATCACTTCATCCAACCCTCACAGCAGCAGACCCCTGAGATAAGTGCTACTTATCAGCCCCAGTGGGCACATGATGAAACTGAGGCTTGGGGAGGTTAAGAAACTCACTCAAGTTTATACTGCTAGTTAAGTGCAGACCTGGGACTCAAATCAGCTAGCATAACTCTTAACTATTGTGCTGTACTGCTGTGGGGGAAAGAGGAAGAAGAGGGGTGGGACCCCTAGGACCCACTCCAGACAATTTGAAAACTCCCTGCAAAAGGAACAGGCTGAAAGGACATGAGATGTAAGATACGAGCACAGGACCAGGCGGCTGGGAGTTCTGATTCCATCTCACATCCACCTCCCACTTTCCTTGTCTGTATGGCATCCCTCATCTCTTCTGACTCTAAGACTCTAGGATGATTATATGACTTTGGAAAAGATCTCTCAGAATCTCTGTTTTCTCATCAGTAAAACAAGGATAATACCTCTCAACTGAGATGAGACATGTGAAAGTGTTTTGCAAACTTTAAGAAGATTTACAGACATCAGTTATTAATGACTAGGATTACCTTCTCGAGAGGCAGTTCACTCCATTGGGGGCGATTCTCCACGTCAGAATGTGTTTGTTCTTCTTGATCTGAGATGAGCTTCTCTGTATGCTCCTTCCACAGTTGATCTGAGCTGCTGTTGGGTGCTAACTCTAGTAACACTGCTCCTTGTCTCCCAGGACAGAGCTTCAAGCATCAGAGGTTACCACTCTGCCCCGTCGGGGCCTCTTTCCATGCAGGACACCAGCAGCTCCTTTACATACACTTCAGCTGGCATGGAATCCCAGCCTCTCTGGAGGTTCTCTGGATTGACAGTGGCTGGGTTAAAACGTGGCACTCAGAGCTGAACACAAGAAGCCAGGTGTTGTCTGACAAGTGCTAAATATGATGGACCTGGTTTCTCCCTAATCCAAACTCTTCACTGCTTTTCTTGAACTGTGCAAAAGTTCAGGTTACAGACCCTGCTGGGCTAGCAGAGCAGTCCGGCTGTGAATTTGAGAAATGAATTCCTTTTCACATGGCCTCCTACTACCTTCCCCCAAAGCCCTCACTTGCTACCTATTCTTACAGGATTTAAAAAAAAATCACACATATAAATACAGGACTTTTTAGATGATCCAAATAAATCATAATGAAAGTATACAAGTGAACCCTGTCCTTTTCCTCATTGCCAAAGTTGTGTGGTTTAATTTCATTTTTCAAAGCTTCTCATATTTTGGGAAGGAGGATTTTGCTTGAAATTTGACAGATTTGAATAGAAAGGTAATGTTGGGGCAGGGCGTAGGAGTGAACAATGATGGGGAAAGTTTCAGCTGACTTTTATTGATAGTGGGAAAAAATTCATTAAAAAGTTGTGATGCTTTTTTCCAATATAACCTCAAAAATGAGTTCCAGTGCTTTGAAACTTCAAATTTAATGCCCAGAGTCCTCAATAAAATGGATGTGTTGTCTAAGTAAGCTGAAAAATAAAAAGAGAACTCATTCCCTTGTCTCTATCAGAGAATTTCTTCTTTTCAACCTGAATTTAAGAAGGAAACATTTATTAAATCTAAGGTGGGAATACTTCAGGTGGCAATTTTTTTTTATTATTATTGTCACTGATGTTTGCTACAAATCTACTAACTAGAAACCAAGATATTTGATTAAATTCTAGTCCAACGGAATACTTAGGTAGTTATAGGCTATGAGTGAAACCAACTGTAGTAGCCAGATACTTTTCACTATAACATAAAACCCAGATACAAGTAATGAAAAAGTCCCTTTTGCTTTATTTCCCAACATGCTGTCTTCACATTAGGAGATTTTGCGAGTGCTTTCTCACAGTCAACATGCCATTGCTGAAAGCTCAGGCTCCATTTCATATGCTTCTTGCTGATGGAATAGACTTCTGGGAGAATATGCCAAATATGTGTGATACTAACTCAGTAGAAGTAAAACAAGATGCTCATAAAAATGAATTGTGCTTAAACCAGTCCCTCTGGTCTTAGCAATTCCACTTGTATAGTCACTGCTTTGGGGTTGGAGCTGAGGCAGGTTATGGGCCTTGCCCTCCAAGGTGGTCATCCCTAGACATTTTCGGAGGGGCTCATCAGGAAGAGAAAGGTAAAGCTAAATTTCAGATGACCTTGAAGGCAGGTAACCCCACTTCACACAAGGTCTTCACCAGTAAGTTAGGTGTTGGGGACTCCAGCTGCATCTCCCCATAGAAACATTAGGGCTAAATCTGTAGGTCTTTAATTAATTAATCGATTCACTGAACATGAGGATACTTCAAAAAGTTCATAGAAAAATAGATTTAAAAGAGAATACAAATATTTCCATGAACTTTTTGAAGAGCCCTTGTATTTACTGAGAAGATAACATGGTCATCCTTTCAAAGTCCATGACCACAGTTCATCTCCACCAGAACTGGAAGGGTTTTCAGAATCTGCTATTTCCAAGTCCACACAGCTAATAGTTGACCAGGTGTCCCCAGGAACCCAAGTCATATTTGAAGAACACTTCCACGTTCCCCTAAATCTTCTCTTTTCTAAGCTAAACATACAAAAGTAATGAATATGACAGTGGTTTTCAGACCATTCTCTAAGTAGGGATGTCTGTCCTGAAATGTGAGGATCAGAATTTATCATAAAGCTTGAAATGCCTCATACTAGGGCAGAGAACAATGTGGCCATTAGCTCCCTTTCTCCTGCAACTCTGCTCTAAGAAGGCAGTCTGAAAATGTATTTGCTTTGGGAAGTCACATAGGACTTTGGGATCACATCTTGTTGGGCAACTAGACTTAGGGACTTAGGGAACAACACAAATTAAAAGGAAAAAAATCTAAGATGGCTTCCAACACTGCTGACATTTACCTGTAGCAAAGAGAATCCATAATGTAAAGATGAGAAAGGGAGGAAGGGAATCACATGTATTGGAAGTTGGCTGTATGCTGGGAATCATGCTAAATGCTTTATATATCTTTATATATCATACCTCTTTTTACTCTTACAAAGACCCTAGGAAGTAACTATCATTTTAGTTTCCATGTATATTTGTTCTGAACAAGTGTAGCTGCAAATAATAGACAAACAAAGACTTAAAAGATAGAGATTTATTTGTCTCCCAAAACAAGAAGGCTGGGGATGGGCAGCCAAGCAGGAGATCTGGGGGCCATCAGGAACCAGGCCTTTTCCATCTTTCTGTTCCGCCATCCACATGATGATGGGATGGCTGCTGTGATGGCTGCTGTCCCTCCAGGCATTATGTCCAGATTCCCAGAAGGAAGACGGAGAAAAGGCAAAGGGAGAAGTTCATGCCAACCTGAGCTGTTCCTTTAAGAAAAAACCTTCCTATAGGCTGACCCAGTATTTTCTACTTATGTCTCATTGGCCAGAACTGTATCAAATGGGAGAGTGGGAAGATGAAAATTTTTATCTGGGTACATTTTGTTTCCAAACAAAGTCAGGGTTTCATTGGTAAAGAAAAATGGAAAATGCATATGGGGTAAGCAACAGCCGAGTCTGCCATTCTGTGTTACAAATGAGAAAACAGGCCAAGAGACATAAAGTCATTGTCTGTGGCCACACAGCTAGAAAATGGATGAGTTGAGATTTGAAGCTAGGCCCTGTCCTAGTCCAAATCTCTTGTTTTGGTTCCTGTGCCATATGGCCTTTGGACATAGCACAAACAAAACTCCTAATTCTGTTAGGAAGTAGGAATTTTCTTGCTCAGAATCATTTTGTAGATAGAGAAATTGAGGCACAGAGAGGTTAAATACTTAAGTAACAGAGGATTTGATCTCAAGCAGTCACTATAAGGAGGAAATAAAGCAATAGCAGCATTAGTCTGAAAAAATGTCTCTAGTATTAAAAAATATATGTAAAAAAGCCATGAGCTACTTCCAGCAACATCTTACTGTGGGGAGGTGGGAGAGATCCTGACACTTAACCTAGGACTCTTCAAGGAGGATTGATACAAGGCTATCAACTGATATATTATGAATGATATGTAGTCAATTACTGAAACTGTGTGGATGGTTTCAAAGTTCTTCAGAGTGTGCATATTAAGTAATTCTGAAGAAAGCCATTTTGGCTTCAACGTTTTCAATGTAATGACCCTTATAGAATTGGTTTATATCGGAAATATCAAAAGCTGATTGGAGCCCATTGATTAATTTGTCCTCTAAAGCAGTGCCCAGGTGGAGGTGGACGGCCCTCATAACTACAGGCTTTTATTTAGTGAAAGCTTAAGAAGTACCAGGCATTGTGATAAATGCTTCACATTTGCTATCTCATCTGATCCTCACCTGTCTCTGGGAGAGGTTTCCTATTATGCTCACAGTTTAGGTGAGGAGCCAAGGCTTGGTGAAGGTAAGTGACCTGTCTCCAGACATATGTCCATGTAAGGCATCTGGGGTGGGGCTGTAATCCAGGTGGTCCATCTGGTCCCACCATGCCAGTGTCCCTGCCTGTGTGTGTAGGTTGAAAATGGCAGAATGGAAATTGGAGCAAGGACCAGCAGACTTGCAAGCAGATAACCCATTAGATGCACCTGTGCAGCTGAATTTCAAAAGATGAGCAAGGAATGTTGCATTCATTTTTTCTAATTTATGTCTCATTTATTCAGCCCAACATTTTAGCCTGTTGAGGTATTTGTAGACTAGAAAGTCAGTGCAATGCTGAAGATTAAATGACTTTAATTCTATTGCACTTCCCTACATCTGGCAGACGGGGGATACATACCTTTATGGAAAATTAAAAGCCAATGCAAGTTACATTTTTTTTTTTTTAGTTTGGAAGTAAAGTTGCTTTCTTCCAGTTGCTCACAGATGAAACATGCTGTGCTGGTTTCTGAAAACCAAGAAGCCTGAAGAGAAATGTATGACTTCAAAACAAAATTTAGAGGTTGAGGGAGTTAGCAGTTTGCAAAGAACATAGAGCTAAGCCTGTGAGAAAGGCTGTTCAAAATGTCCCGGCCTCAAGTGCCAGGGTCTCTTTTGAAAGTCCCTGCAGAAGCTCTTAGGCATCTGAAAGGGTAAAAATAGGAAGAGAGCATTTTGAAGACATCTTTCCCCTGGAAGCCAGGGCTTGAGAGGCTGCGCATTTTCCCACACAAATGTGCTCAGCTGTTATGTCAGCCAAGCATTTCCTGTGCGCCGCAGGTTTGTTATTCTTCTTTTTTCCTTCTCAGGGAATTATCCAAGATTTGTGGCCAGCAGACTCTGCGGCATTCTCTCTCAGCCCTCAGTCACACTCCCATATATGGAAATCCTTATCATAGAGCTAACTCCCTGGCTAGGACATGTTCAATGAATTGTGGTCTTTATAAACCAAGTCGTCTAAGGATGAAACTGCAGCAACAACAGGCGTGAGTGTGTGCTTGTGTGTGTTTAAATAGCCTTTTGAGCTGCTAGAACGTATTTAACAAGTTTAAAGTCAAAGTTTTATCCCCCTCAGTAGCAGAATGAATTTACAAAGGAATCTTTGCCTATTGCCTAGAAGTAAAGTTGGAAGGCATGATGGGAAATTTTTTCCCATAATAAAAGATTTCAAATCCCCTCCACATTTGGATACTTTCTATGCTTAGGTGGCCATGGCACAGAGCTAGAAAGAATTACTCACTCACAAGGTTAGTCCAGCTTAAATAAACGGAAATAAAGTTAGCACTTCACAGACTGGTCTTTTAGCAGACGCTCTGTCCTTGTGAGGAATGCAGGGGGGAGACATGAAATCTTAGGAATATGTTACATTTATGCAATGAGTTATGCTGTTCAAAGAACTTTCACATCCTTTTGTTCTTCTGCAACTTAATTCCTTTTACCAGAAACCTGAGGTTCCAAAGGGTAAGTCATTTGCTTGAGAAAACACAGCTAATAGCACTCCCCATCCAAAAACTCTATGGCTCCCATTGCATGAGCAATCAAGTTCAAACTCCCTAAAACAGAAGTGAAGTCTTAACAGACATTTACTAACCATGTATACATTCAGGTACCCTTGGTTAGGCACCATGAGGGGCAAAGCTGAGTAAGATATGCTCTTAGCTGTAATAGAGGTAAGGGAATCTGTCACATACAAACAAATAATTGATTACAATAATATAAATGTCTTAGTCTGCTCAGGTGCCATAACAAAATACCACAGACTAGACAGCTTAACAACAGACATGGTCTGTTTGTACATTATTGCTGACATTTTGGACCCAGATTATGTGTTTTTTTGTGTGTTCTTGAGCCTTTCTCCAAAGCCAGATCCCAGGATCAGTGAGATAGTTAATATAGATGTGATATTGACCTCCCAGGTGTGGTAAGAAATCTCCTTTTGTATAGCCCATCACGGTTGCTTTCCAGCCTGGCTCCCATTCAAGTCTGGCACAGGCCTGGGGCTGAGTGTATTTGCTTTGCTGCAGCAATCGCTGACTCCAGGCACACTTCATCTGTGTAGAGGCCTGACGTGGGCAAGCATCCGTGCTCGAGATAAAACAGAGGGAAAGAACAGGCCGAGCGACCAGGCCTTTGGCATGGAGCCCACCAAATAACACCCTCAGGCTGCAGCCAGTGCCAGCTCTGGCATGGGGACCCTTGTCCCATTGTGCTTCATAGGCTTCGAGAGTTCCAACAACCATTTGGAAATAATTAAGTCGCCCTATACAATTGTTCTTGGAAGTAAAATGCTGAGAAGTGTTTGTGTAGTTTGATCAAGTCAGAAGGACACATGTCACCTGTTTTCTTTTAAAGGCTAAGTGCTGTGTTCTCCCTTTCTCTCTTTTTTTCTCATTCCCTGCCTGTACCTTCTATGTGCTGCTACTGCCCTCAGCACAGGGAGTACATTAACAACCAAGGCAGGGCATGGTGCCTGTTCTCTTTCATTCTGTCAATATTTATTGTATGTGCCAGGCACTGTGCCATATACTGGGGACACTGCATACAACAAGAAACACAGATTCCGCGTTGTTTGTATATAGCCTAGTAGGAATGAGGTTGAATAAGCAATCAGGAGTGTTGCAAAGGTCACCAGTTTTATTAGTCCATTTCTGTTGCTTATAACAAAATCCTAAAACTGGGTGATTTATAAAGAAAATGAAATTTATTGCTTACAGTCTCAGAGGCTGGGAAGTCCAAGCCCAGGGAACATACCTGGTGAGGGTCTTCTTTGGTGGTGGCTTTACAGCAATGCAGGGGTCTCACATGACAGAAAATGGCAGAGCACAGAGAGACTCTCACATGCTCTCCTTTTAAAGCCCTCAGAACCATGCCCATGAGCACCATTATTAATCCATTCACTAGGGCATGGTCATCAGAATCTAATCATCTCTTCAAGGCATGACCTTTCAATTATCATAATAGGACTTCCCACCCTCAACAGTCACAGTGGGAATTAAGTTTCTAATATACAAACTTTGGGGGACATAATTCAATCAATCCACAGCATTCCGCCCCTAAGGTTCATGTCCTTCTCACAGATAAATACATTCATTCCATCCCTAAAGTCTTAAATTGTTTCACTCAAAAGTCCAAGGTTCAAAGTCCCATCTGTGAAATCAGAACAAGTTATCTTGGTGAATATGACGGTGGGACAAGTATAGGATACATATTCCCATTTGGAAAAGGAGAAATAGGCCAAAAGAAAGATGTAACAAGTCCTAAAGAAGTCCAAAACCCAGCAGGCCAGAATTAAATCTTAAAGCTGAAGAATCATGTACCTTGACTCCATGCTTGCTGTCCTCTGCACGCTGGTGCAGGGGTAGGGTCCCCAAGTCTTCAGGTAGCTCTGCCTCTATGGCTTTCCTGGTCAGAGGCCATGCTTCAGCTCTTTCAGGCTGGCATTGGACACCGGTAGCTCCACAATTTGGGGATCTCCATGGCAGACCCATTCCTAGTGCTCCACTAGGCACGGTGCTGATGGGGTTTCTCTGCTGCAACTCCAACCCCAGCGTTTTCTCATGGCATTGTTCTAGCGAAGACTCTATGTGGTGAATCTGCCCCTGCAACAGATCTCTTCCTAGGCCCCCAGACTTTTCCATATATCCATTGAAATTGGGATGGAGGCTCCCAAACCTCCACAGCTCTGGTATTCTGTGAGCCTGCAAACTTAACACCTTGTGGGTGCCACCAAGGTTACTGGCTTTTATTTTCCAGAGCTCCGGCTCCAGCGACACCTGGGACCAATTTAACCATGGCTGGAGCAGCCGAAACAGCTGGGGTGCTGGTGTGGGGAGCAGCATCCTGAGGTTGCCCTGGACAGTGAATCCATGGAGGGTGCCTTGGGCCTGTTCCCTGAGACCTTTCTGTCTCCTTAGGCCTCTGGGCCTGAAATGGAAGGGTTGGCCCCAGAGGCTTCTACGATACTTTCAGGGCCTTTTCCCCCTTCTCTTGATAATCCCTTTTGTACTAATCTTCTTAGCACCACTACATTTTTCTACTGAAAATGCTCTCTGCTTCTCTACCACAAGGCCAGGCTACAAATTTTCCAAATCTTTATGTTTTGATTCTCTTCTAATTATAAATTCTGGCTTTACTTCATGCCTTTTCTGTCATAACTCAGCACAGGCTGTTGCAAGCAGCCATGCAGCTTCCTTAATGTTTTGCTGCTTAGAAATTTCTCCTGCTAAATATCCAGGGTCAGCACTTTGAAGTTCCACATTCTGCAAAGCTTTTGGACATAAACACAATGCAGCTAAGCTCCTTGCCAATTCATAGCAAGAGTGATCTTTGCCCCAGTTTCCAATAAGGCCCTTCTCATTTACATCTGAGGTATTCTCACAATGACCTTTACTGTCTTTATTTCTATCAGCATTCTGGTTACCACCATTTAAATAGTTTCTAAGAAATTCCAAACTTTCTCTGGTTTTCTTGTCTTCTAAACTCCCACCAGCAGTTAAGTTTTTTCTAGCCTCTTCCTCCAAATTCTTCCGGCCTCTCCTCAAAACCCAGTTGCAAAGCTGCTTCTACATTTTCAAGCATTTGTTATAAGCAACACCCCACTTCTCTGGTGCCAATTTTCTGTATTAGTCCATTTCCATTACTTATAACAAAATATCTGAAACTGGGTGAGTTATTTAGAAAATGAAATTTATTGCTTATAGTCTCAGAGGCTGGGAAGTCCAGAGTCCAGGGAACACATATGGTGAGGGTCTTCTTTGGTGGTGGCTTTACAGAAATGCAGGGGTCTCACATGGCAGAAGATGGTGGAGCACAGAGAGAGAGAGACTCTCGTGTGCTCTCCTTTAAAAGCCCTCAGAACCATGCCCATGACTGCCATTATTAATCCATTCATTAGGTCATGGTCATCTGAATCTAATCACCTCTTCAAGGCTCCACTTTTCAATTACTGTAATAGGATCTCCCACCCTCAACAGTTACAATGAGAATTAAGGTTCTAATACATGAAGTGTGGGGTACACAATTCAATCAATCTGCAGCACCAGTGAAAATAATAGAGTTCCATGAAGGTGTAGAACAGGGCAACTAAATTGAGTTTATGGGACCAAACCGTTCCTGGTCTGGGGAGGACCATGCAGAAGGTACTTAAAACCTGCCTTTAACTAAATAAGCTCTGTTTTTAATTCGTATTCTATCTTCCTAAAATTAACACCATCAGATTAATAATAAAAAAATCTATTCAATCAAATTACGTTGATTACATGAGTCAAGCAACCAGTTTGATAAATGAGTTGCTCAACACTTAGGCACACTTAATTTTCAGATGACTGGCCTCCTGTAATATGTCTCAAGACTGATTCAAACATCCTAAGCTCATATAGTGACTGTGATAGGCAGAATTCTATAATGGCCTCCAATATTTCCACCCTCCTCTTCCCCAGAGCACACCTTCTTTAGTTATTCAATCAAACACTAAGCTAGGCTTTCCTGTGAAGAGATTTTGCAGATGTAATTAAGGTGTCAGGTCAATTGACCTTAACATAGGGATGGGTTATTATGTGGGTTAGGGGATGGAATAGGTGCTGATCTAATCAGGCAAACTCTTAAAAGGGATTGGGCTCTTGCTGGTGAAAGAAATTTGAAATATGAGATAGATTCAATACCGGGGGTTTCTTCATAGCTGGCTTTGAAGATGAAGGGGGTCACGTGGCAAGAAATGTGAGAGGCCTTTAGAAGCAAAGAACAGCCCCGAGCTGATATAGCCAGCAAGGAAACGGGGACCCCAGTCCTTCAACCACAAGGAACCGAATATAGCCCAAACCCTGTGAGCTTGGAAGATGACCTTCAGCTCCCAATATGAACAAAACCCTGCCAGCACCTTTCAGTCTTCTCACATACAGCACTGTGAACTAATAGACGAGTGTGGTTTTAAGCCACTGAGTTTGTAGCAATTTGCTAGACAGCAATGGAAAACAAATATTGCAGCTCTTCTGTTTCCCTACTCAGCACCTTCTCCTCCACCTCTTCTAGACTCAATAACAGATTCCAATCCTCTTGGCAAAAAGACTGGGCATGTGAGCAGGCTGGCAAGTCATTGCATCTCTCACCTCTGGGCATGGTGATTGGATTCAGATGTTGAGCAAGTGACCCAGGCTGTGCAACCATTGTCCTTACCTGTGAATTTTCAAATTTGAACTTCAGAAAGAGTGCTAATTTTCCTCCCTGGTCATAAGCTGTAGGAATGAGAGCCCAGAGCTGCCCATAGCCAGGCCCCCCACTAATGATGTGGGAGGTAGGGTCTGGGGGGCCCGATAGTTGCCTCAACCCACCCAGTCCTCTTACTAGGTTCTGGAGTCCACCACAGAAGAGAATTCAAGGGCAGAGTCACAGTAGAAAGTGAGAACAAGTTTAATATAATAGATAAGAAATACAGGTTCCACAGAGCGAGTTTGGCATAGCTCCAGAGACTGAGCAGGGCCCACACCAAGTTTAACACAAAAGTAAATTCAGCGCAGACATGAAGTCTAACACAAAAGCAAGAAAATATTTAAAAGTTCAATACAAAGTGCAGGCTGGTTCAAGAGAATGGGCAGCTACTTGCTGAAAGTAAGTTTGATACAAAGAAAAGTATACACATCAGCCAGCAAGTGTAGGTTGCCTCCAGGAAAGTGAGCTAGAACCCTGCCTTCTGCTGGGATTTGGCTTTTATAGTTTCTCTATCTAATGAATATTCAGTTAAGGGGGTGACTCCTAGTTATGTAACATTTAGTCTTGCACATGCTCAGTCGGTCTCTTCCTGGAGCATGTTCATTGGTCAGACCCTACCACATGCACCAGGCATATTCAAGAATATTCTGTGCTCTCTATTGAGCATGCCCAGCCACTGGATTTGCACAAGCCAGCCCTTTGTGGTCTCATTTTCCTGTGTTGGTACTAAAAGTCAGTCTAACTGGCAACTTTAACTTTCCTCTAGGGGAGTGCTCAGAGGAGGGGGCCTGAGACCTCAGGGAGTGGCTGGAAACCCAGAGGTGTGTCCTGAAGCCCTAGCCCAGGGAAACTGATCACCTCTTGTATCACTAACACGGTGAAACTGATCTGAGCCCTGATATCCAAAGGGAATGGAGAGTCCTGACAGTGTTTGAGACCCTGAATCCATTCTCCCTTGGCCACCCGAACCTATGGCCTTCCAGCAATTTGGCTATGTGAGCCAGTGCTTCTCCTTTGATTTAAGCTAGGTCATGCTGAGCATCTGTCACTGGCAACCAGAGAGGCCTAAACAATACAGCTAGAGAAGAGTAAAGATCAGTCAACTGGTAGACACCGGTTCTGCTTATCAGACAATATCAGACATGGAAGTGCCTCCTTCCACATAACCTGGGTTTTGTTTTTTTAAATCTTTATTTATTTATCTATTTATTTTTTTGGTGGCTGGCCAGTACAGGGATCAAACTCCAGACCTTGGTGTTATCAGCAGCACGGTTCTAACCGAGTTAACCAGCTAGCCCCTGTTTTTTGTTTTTTCAAATCAGTGCTGAAGGACATCAAATAATAGCAAAAATAAACACGAGTTCAATCACATTATTAGAACTCAGGGCTCTTTAATGTCATCTGGTCAAGCTCCCTCATTTCCTCTGTGTAGAAGCTGAGGCCCAGAGGGGAGGAGCAGCTACTTAGGTAACATGCTGATCATTCCAGAATCACTGGATAAAACTGATCTTGAATAAAAAATGGTATTGATTGTATCTAATCAGTTTTTCTCTTTTGCTTTCCATGGTTACTTGGTTACTTCTTGAACTGTTCCAGTATATTTTTCTCAACTTTTCTAAAATTGTGTCTACTGAGTACTACGACTCTCAGGATCCCGATGACATATTTTCAAGCTATACCTTCCACTTTTTAAAAATCTAGTGGTACCTCAGTTTGTCAGCATGATTTTTTTTTACTTGATTCTACTAAACAAGGGTGTAAACGGTATGTATCTTCTTGTAGATACTGCAAGGAGCTATCCTGGGCACAACTTATCTTTGTGAAGATTGTGAAGAGATAAATTCATAAATGATTATCTCCCTTGAGTATAAATATAAATTGTTTCCATAGATACCTGCTCACAAAGACTAATGAGACAAGTGTTTTCCAAAGCCTGGTTGAATGACACTTCTGACATACAGAATTACTAACTCCTTACTTTCTTATGTTCTTCTTATACATAGTTTCACAGACTCGAAAAGCTGGAAGGGGATCTTAGGGATCATCAGACTTAACTTCTCACTGATCAAATAAGGACAATGGGCTCCAGAAAGGAGGGCCTTCCTCAAGGTCACATTCTCTTTATTTTAAAACATCAATAAGTTGTCTGCAATACTTTTACAAGAGACAAATGGCTAAAAAATGTTTTTCTTAAAATTTACATTTTCTGCACATACACAAAGAAACAAAAAAAAATAGCAAAAAAGGATACAAAGTATAAAGATCATTCACCAATTGGAACTTGGAGCTACTTGGGAAAGGTCTGTTTCCAGGATTAAGAACAATCTTACCAATAATATAATAAAATGACCTACTTGCAATATGTTTAAAAAATTGAGTAAATGAGAGAGAAACTTTATTTTCATTATGAAATTGATGCCGATTTGTTTTTAAATATATGGAAAACTCTAAACTGTAGAAAAAACAGGAGGAAAAATTACCTGTATTTGCAGTACCCAACAGAACTACTTTTTAACATTTTGGGTGTTTTTCCTTCTGTCTTCTTTTATATGTACAGGAAGTTTTTGAGAATGACAGTCATAAATATTTTCCCATGTTATTACTTCTTCATAAGTTATCTACTAAGTGCATGGGCTATGTTTTTCTTTAGCAACTAAGTATCCTGTTATAGAAATGCTGGCTTTAAAATAACTTTACAATGAGCATTTTCATGTATAAATATCTTTTTCCATATTTAGGACTTTTTTATATCTCATAAGTGGAATTTCTGGGTCTTGATTTATAGTAGGTATTTATCTCATTTGATATTCACTGAATTAAATGAGTATATTAATAAAGTGTGCTGTAGTAACAATACAGGTCTATATATATCAATGACCTAATGAAATAAAAATTTACTTCTTAGTCATGCAGAATCATGTTGGGGTTCATGTTACTCTCCGAAGCTGCTGTCCTCTGTACAGGGATTCAGCCATCAGGCTGTTCAATCTTTCAGCTCCACCGTCTCAGCTTCCCCACTCTATTTCTGTCATGCTTTCCTCTCAGCAACCTGTCCTCTCACAAGAAGCAAAAACGTTACTCCTGTTAGGGGTAACTGCATTTTAACCGGAGTCTTCAACCCTTTAATTGAAAGGGATTAATTTTCCAAGGAGAAATTCCTGGTACTGTGACAAGGGCATTATCATCCCTACCAAAACCTCGTGCTGTTCTTTCTCTGTGCTGACATTAAATACAGAGCCCAGCTGCCGTTTGCTTACCCTGTACAGGTTAGCTCTGCTTGGATGGCCTCTGTTTATATTGTTATTTCTCTTTTCACAGAAGCAGAGTAGCTTCTGTGCCTGGCCCCCTATTTCTGTGATAAAAGAGCCCTAACACGGAGGCTCAGAATCTCAGACACTTCCAGCCCCTTGGCTTATTCACTGTCCTCCAACACGATGCAGACTTCCCTCTCTGTTCCTGTGCTCTGGCAAAGTCCTGCATCTGGAATGCTCCTCCACGTATCCACAGCCATCAGGCGTGGGTAACAGGAACCCTTCATTCTTCTGAACCCACAGAAGAGCTTTGTCCATGCCAGTGGTGTCCAAGTGGAGTGTCTGTGGCGATCCTTTGGGGTACAACAAGAAAATATTTGAGCTTTTGCTTATAAAATTTCAACCTTTTAAAACTCTCATTTTTGTGTATGTTTCCAAAAGGACATAATATATCCGTTTAGAAGTATATGACTATTTTTATCAGTTCTAAGACACACATTGTTTCACATTTTATCATTTCTCATATTGGGATGCATTTTAAATTGATACCTAAAGAAAGCCTATATCACGATTTAATTGGCAGTGATATTTTTCTTTCTTTGTGGTCTATAACAATGATGTAATGTACAATTGATAATGTCTTGAATTCTATTAAATATATATTATATATTTATATATATGTATAAGATGCTTGCTCAAAACTTTTTTAACTAATGGGGTGGCAAAATGAAAAAAATCTGGAGAGCATCCAATCCATACAAGTACAACTGGACTGTTTCTTATCATACACTGCCTTGAATTAATGATTGGCTCTGCATGTGTGTCTGTGTAGTGTGCACACAATATTATAAACTTGATAAAGTACAGACCACGCGTTATTCCTCTTTATGGTACTACAGCATCTTCTGTTGTTTAGGCCAGTAGGTCTCAACCCTATCAGACCTAATCTCTCTTTTGTAACTAAAATCCATCTTTTTTTTTTTACTATCTTAAAATGAAATTTTCAAATAAGTTTTAAAAAAAGAACAACACAGTGTATTAGTTAGTGTATTCTAATTACAAAAACAAATAGACCCTAATATAAGTAATGGCTTAAACACATACAATAGATTTTTATTTCTAGCTCCTATGATAGAACTGGGCAGATAAGTGATGTGTGGGGAGGAGAAGCAGAAAGCAAGCAGTGCACGTAGGAGGCTCAGGGCCATGTCTGGAAGTGGCATGCGCCACTTCTGCTTGGGCCATTGGCTAGAACTCAGGCACATGACCACAACTACATAAGGGTGGCTGGAAAATAGAGTCTATGGGAGGCCCAGGGGAGAAAGGAGAACATGAATTTTGATGAGCATCTAACAGTTTCTGCAACAAATATAATGCCCTGTTTTTTAAAAAAAGAGAGAAACAAAAGAAAAATATAATAAAATAATATGACTTTCATTATGCATATTCTTGGAATGGCCACACTAGAAAACATAAGAGTCAAATGCTCATTCCCACATGGAGAACCATGTGAACGGGAAGGTCTGAAGGGCAGTGTGAGACTGGTGTGCTGTCTGACTAATATATCCTTCCCCATTTAACCATTACTATCCAGCAGTGCTATTGCTACTAGAAATGACAATTCCTGAAATGGTGAACATCTCTTGATGAAATTCTGAACAAAGTACAATCTTCCCTTAGTTTGCATAGCTGATACATTCCTGAAAAATCCAGTGTATATTAGAACTCTGCAAAAAATGCTTTGCATTTATCTATAAAATAAAATTGGGCTCTAGGCTCAGATAATTATGAAGATTTTTTTTTTTTTTTTTTTTGGCCTACATGAATATGCAGTAGGACACTAGAAGGCCATGGAGGATGAGGGACAATCCTTTGGTGTGCAGGACTCCTCTGTATATTGCAGGACGTCTAGCATCCCTGGAACCCTCCTGCTAAATGCCAATAGACCCCAGCCCCCCCCCCCAAATCATGGTGACAATGAAATATGCCTTCACAAATCTCTAAAGCATCCCCCGTGAAGTAGCACTGATTCCACTGAGAACCACTGGTACACTTGGCCGGTTCACTCATAGGTGCATGAATAAATGGATAAATAAACTAATTCACTAATCCTGGCCTATTGCTATAAAGCAAAGAATATGAATGTATTTGGAATGCCAGCCTTGTGCTGTGCTGAAGATTTTACACATACCATCTCTTTTAACCCTCATAACAATTTTGCAGGGTAGATATTGCTATTCCTCATCTTTATAATGAGCAAAGTGGGGCTTTGGAGGTGACGTGTCATGTCTGCACTTACATAGTGAGTAAGTATATGGGGAGCTGGGATTGAAATCTGGGCCTGACTCCAGAATCCATGGTATTTCCACTGTCATTAGGGGGACCATATGTTTAAGTCTATTGTCCTGGATTAATGATTATTAGCATTTCCTTTCACTCTTAAAAGGGTCCCAGTTTGGATAATAAATTACATGACCACCCTAAATATTATACGCTGCTATTATCATCATTATTTACTTCATGGAAAGGTCAAGAGAGATGGTGAAAAACTATATTCTGTCTCAGACATCAGTGAAATGACTGAGGATGTAGAATGGGTTTTCTCTTCCCAATTTATCATCTATGCACTTCTTAAATCATCCACAGAAATTGGTGTCTGCTTATCAAACCATTTTTTAAACAGTAGGAAAATAAACATTAAATATTCAATCTTTTCTTATCAAGCAGGATGCTGTTTTTCACCTTCAAACCAGATATGCTATCCATTGAGAAAGTGAAAGACTAAATACTCTTAAATCTGAAAAACAGCAGTTGACAGTGTAGAAAGACGAACTAAGACATTCTGAACAAGAAGATGCAGGATGCTTGCTTTCTTTCCATTAATTGGTCTCATTCCTGAGTCAGGAAGAAACCCTCCCTTTTGATATTTAAAAGTCTAGAGCCTGCTGTTTCTGACAGTTTTCAAACAATGGCTTTAAACAAATCACAGTTTTGGACATGCACATGTTTGGTGTCAGAGTTATGGAGAAGTACCAGAAAAAATTCACAGGGTAGTGTGAGCATCCAAAGACAATATTCTGCTTGGCTGGGCATATATGCTCAATGTCTGCCACCACTCCTATCTTGTTCCTGTCAATGACTCCTCCCTTCATCTGACCTGTCATCCCCCCACCTATTGCTTTAGCCCCAGGGCATTTGGTTGTGTCCCTTCCCAATCTCAGCCCAGTGTCAGGGGCTGGTGAGGCAAAGTGGATCAGATGACCCTCTACTTCCTATTGCTGAACATTCTTATGTTGGTTCAAACACAGAATCAACGTAAATCCTCTCAGGCCCTTCTCCAGTTACCACTGCCTAGTGAGTGTCTGAAGGTGTTTTCCTGAAAAGGAAGGAGCTAGCAGTTGACCTCGCCTTCTGGTTTCTCATCAAGAGCTCCAATATAGAGTCCTGGTGTAGATGCTGAGCCAAACCCCCTTTGGGCCCTGTCAGAAGATGTGTCTCAGTCCCAGGAGGGCAAGGAACAGGGAGGGAACTTCTGGGCTGTTTCAGGTTTATCTAAGCACCATTGCCAGAGCTTGGGAATGATGTTTGACAAAGAGCACAGCATCCCATTAAAGGCTCATGATAAAAGTCAAAAATTTAAGAAATAGTAATGGCTGAATTGGGCTTAAGAAATACCATCCTGTTACAGTTGCTTCCTTCAGCTTCTGTTATATCTCAAAAGAAAAGAAATCACATCAGAAACTGGTATGTCATTAAAATTTCCCACTCCTCAAGTCTCTGTAGTAGAAGGCATGAAGACTGCCAAGGGACAACTCAAATCCTTTAAGGGCAGATACCAAATAATGCCTGTAAGTGTGGGTATTAGACATCTATTGCTGTACAAAGACAGGTTGTTGTGCTGGGGCCATAGGCAATATACTCCATAAATGCTATCTTTTCTCCCTCCTACACCCATGGCAGACATTGTTAATTGATCACCTACATATAGTAGTTCAGGGAGAAACTGATGAAAGTTGGCAAGAAAGATGAAAGCTACTTGCCCTTCTGCCCTACAGTAAGCCCACATTCTTGATGAGGTGGACATTACCAAAATCTATCACCCAAGGAAGTTGTAGCACTTTATACAGGAATTTAGAGCCTTAGAGAGTGGACCTTAGACCACCATTAGAGAGATCTCCTGTTTCTCTCTCACCCCATTAGTCTGTCTAGCCATGCTGGAATACCACCAGGTGGGAAGGGACAGATGTGGAGATGAGCCAGGAGGTAGGCAGGGAGGTCCTGGAGAGGAACACAAGCCAGAGATGAGTACCTTACACTTTGGAAGCCAGCGTCCTTACAATGAGCTCTCTGGGCCTGCTTTCTTTTTTGCTATGCCTGAGTCTTAAGCAAAGTTAATTCATTCATTCATTCAACATCTGTTATTGAATTATTGGCCTCTATCTTGTGGCAGTCCCTGAGATATGATCTAGAATATGAGGATGAATAACACAGATACAGTCTGGGGAAGTCAGACCAGTAACGGCTCTTGGTGGTGAGGGCTTTGAGTGGGGAAATTCTGAGAACACTGGTGCTCTAGATAAGGGGTCTGTTCTCCCAGATGGTTCCACTGGATGGACTGGACACAGAGAGAATTATGGGCAGGGCTTGAGCAGGAAGATGAAAGAGGTACTCCTCCTCCAGGAGCTGGGCCATGAGAGCCACACAGAGGCTCTTCTTCCAAACTTGGAGGACTGGGTGTGATATTAATAGGGGTTTGATTTTTTTATAGGGGGTCATGGAAGCTAAATCCTTGGCAAAGAACAATTTATGATCTGTCATTGTGTCTTCTACTCCCTTCCACTGTTGAGTCTTACAGGTCTCCATTCCGAAGCATCCAGCATATCCCACCACTCTCCAGAGACACCTGGAAGTCACTCCTCAAAGCCACTCTTCTTATTGTTGACACCACCACCATTGTTTCTGACACATAAGTCAGGACGCTCCGGGGCCAGAAGGTCATCACAGTCAAGAGGTGAATAGATAGTACTTAAAGGAAGATGGGATAGGGATTGGAGAGGAATTCCCTAATAGCTATTATAAGTGGAGATACGACAGGATGGAACAGACTGCCTGGGGCTGGAAGAAGGGAAGAGGGAGGAGCCAGGTAGAGAGAATACCAAGAGTGGATGCCTGGGCTGGGTAGTGACATAAAAGGGGCTTGGAGAGGGCTGAGGGAACAGAGCTGAATGGAAAATAAGGAAGGAAGGTGAGGAATTCAGTCTTTGGTACTCAGGTGCCCAGTGGGTAGTAATAGACTGGATCAGGGAACCAGAGGGCTGGGTTGGCGATTTCTGTTCCTGAATGACTTCCTGAGGGCTTCACATATCACCAAATATTAGCACTCGTTTACTAAATAAATACTGTTCTGTCCCTGGACAGGCAGTTCAATCCACTACCCCTAGGCTGTCACAAGCCAGACTGAAAAGTGCCTTGAGAGCCTGGCAGGATCATCTTGGTGCACAGAATCAGTGTCTAGGGGTCTTGAGTGACCAACAACCATGCAGGGCTCCTGTCTCCCATAATTAAGGCTGAGCATAATTAAGTATGGAGAGGGAGGGGTTTTCTAATACTGAGGTAAGTAGGAGCAGAGAGAAGAAAAGTCCTAGAAATGCAGATCAGAAATAATTCAGCAGCAACTTGGCTGAACCATGTTCAATCAGCTCAATTCAGCATGTAGGTAGTGAGTGGCCCCGTGTGCACCTCCCGAACTAGTCTACTGGAGAGAATAGCCACAAGGAGAAAGAGAAATGCCACAAGGTTTAGACCAAGGGTGGGCAGGCTAAAGGGAAGGTATTTCTTCAAGCACTAAGCTCGGCCCTACAGATGGCCGCCCTTCGACTGGGGGCCCCACAACAGTTCACACAAGATCTCTCCCAAAGACATCCCCAAAACAGTTCCTTTAAGACCTTCTTCTATTCCGCCAAGCAACCAGGAATCTGGTCCATTGGTCTCCGATGGAGCAGACCCTTCCTGACGTTTTGTAGAGAAATACAAGTGATTTGATTAGAACAGGAAATTTTAAAGATAAAAGCAGAGGCAAGGATGGAGAATGGATTGGGAGGAAATACAGAAGTAGTGGCCAGTGAGAAGAATATTGATAGTCCAGGCTCTCTGAGTTGGTGGCAGCAAGTGGAGTAAAGGGACAGAAGAGGATGAAGACAGAGCCTTTACCAACAGGGTGACCAACCGATGGGATGTAGAAGAAAAGAGAGAGAAGAGTCTGAGGTGACCTTGGACAAGTGGTAGAATGGTGAATGTGTAGAGTCAGGGGACTCAGAGGAGAAGAGTCTGAAGAAGGAAGGTAGTGAGTTTGCTGTTACCTGTAATTCAGGACTCGATCTCATCTTTCCTGGATCTTTCCCATAGTGTCCATATTGGCTCCCCTGCTCCAGGCTCAGTCCTTCAGTTTACCCTTGTCACGACATTTCTAAAAGGCAAATTTTACTGGGTCATTCCCTACATCCAGTGTTTCTGTCACCTTCAGGTGACAGGCCAGTGTCCAGAGCTCTGCCTCGCATATATCTTAACCTCATCTCCTACCACTCTCCCTCTTAGACTAAACACTATAGCCATCTTAAGTATTTGCATTTTTTCAAAGAAGCCAGTTTCATTCTTCAGTGCTTTTGTACCTGTTACACCTCACCCTGGAAATTTGTTCCCTCCTTAATTACCTGGTGTGAACATCTCATTGTCCTTTATCATGTGGCTGAAAACCCAGCAGAGCATTCCCTGATGGTCCTCCCCATCCTTCCAAGGAAGGTTTATTCCAGGGATGCAAGGCTGGTTCAGCATTTGAAAATTGATCACTGTAACCCACCATATTAATGGCTAAAGAAGAAAAATCACATGGTCTTATCAATTGATTCCAAAAACCCCCAATTTAACAAAAACTCAACATGTATTTGTGATAAAAGCTCTTAGAAAAAATAAATGAGAGGGTGCTATGGTTTGAATGTTTGTCTTCTCCAAAGCTCATGTTGCAACTTAATCTCCAATATGCTATTTGAATGGTGAGACCTTTAAGAGATGATTGGATCGTGAAGACTATCCTCATGAATGAATTAACCCATTCATGGAGTCATGGGTTAATTGTTTAATTGGTTATCAGGGAGGAGATTGGTGGCTTTATAAGGACAGCAAGTGCGCTCTTGCTCAGCCCTCGCTAAGTGATATTCTGCTCTGCGATGGGTCTCTGTGGAGAGCACACCCCAAGAAGAAGATGCCCCCTGGACCTTGGACTTCCCAACCTCCAAAACTGTAAGAAATAAATTTTGTTTCCTTATAAATTACCCAGTTTCAGGTATTCTGTCATAAGCAACAGAAAGCAGACTAATACAGAGGGGAACCTCCCTAAACTGATACAGACTATCTTCCAAAGGCTACAGCTAATATTATACTTAATGGTGGAAAACTGGATGTTTTCCCCTTAAGATCAAGAACAAAGCAAATATGTCTGCTTGCACCACTCCTATTCAACGTAGTACTGGGAGTTCTGGCCAATTCAATAAGGTATGAATGGGGGAAAAAAAGACATACAGATGGGAATGAAAGAAATAAAACTGTCCCTATTTGCAGATAAAATTATTATCTATGTAGGAAACTGTATGGAATCTACAAAACAACATCCACCTCCTAAAACTAATGAGTTCAGCAAGGTTATAAGATACAATACAAGCATGCAAAAGTCAATTGTATTTCTATATACGATCAATGAACAGGTAAACACCAAATAAAAAATACAATGTCATTTATAATTACTAAAAAGAAAAGAAAAAGAAAAACAAATGTAAATGTAACAAAACATATACTGGACTTCTATGCTGAAAACTACAAAGCATTGATGAAAGAAATAAAAAAAATCTAAATAAATGAAAAGACATAATGTGTTCATGGATTAGAAGACTCAAAATAGTAGAGGTCAATTCTCCCCAAATTTAGTGCAATTCCTATCAGAATCCCAGCAAGATTTTTGTAGATATAGACAAGATTTTTCTAAAATTTATAAGAAAATACAAAGGAATCAGAATAGCTAAAATAATTTCATAAAAGAATAATAATGTGAGAGGAATCAACCTATCTGACTTCAAGACTTATTATAGAGCTGTGTTATTTACAGAGTAATAGACATAAAGATCAGTGAAACACAGTAAAGAACCCAGAAATAGACCCACCCACAAAAATATGCCCAACCGATTTTTGACAAAGGTGCAAAAGCAATTTAACGAAGGAAGAATAGCCTTTTCAACGAAGCTCAGCTTAAATCTCACATCTTATACAGAATTAACTCAAAATATATCATGGTCTTAAATGTAAAACTATAAAACTTTTAGAAAACAAAACACAAAAGAAGATCATTGAAATGTAGGGTTAGGTGAAGAGTTATTCGATTTGCCACCAAAAGCATGATCCATTCAAAAAAACTAAAAATTGGATTTTATCAATATTTAGAACTTTCGTTGTGTGAAATACCCTATTGTGAGAGTGAAAAGACAAACTTCAGACAGCAAGAAAATATTTGTGAACCATATACTTGACAAAGGGTTAATAGCTAGAATATGTAAAGATTTCTCAAAACCCAACAATAAAAAACAAAACAAAACAAAAACCAATTAGAAAACGTGAAAAAGACATAAAAAAACATTTTACTGAAGAGGATACATAGATGGCAAATAAGCACATGAAAAGCTATTCAACATCATTAGCCATCAGTGACATGTAAATTAAAATCACAATAATATATCACTACACACTTACCAGAAAGGCTAAAATAAAAAAATAGTGATGATGCCAAATGCTGGTGAAGCTGTGGAGAAATTAGATCTCTCGGGCCGAGCCCGTGGCGCACTCGGGAGAGTGCGGCGCTGGGAGCGCAGCGATGCTCCCGCCGCAGGTTGGGATCCTATATAGGACTGGCCGGTGCACTCACTGGCTGAGTGCCGGTCACGAAAAAGACAAAAAAAAAAAAAAAAAGAAATTAGATCTCTCCTACATTGCTGGTGGGAATTGCAAAAATATTTTAGCTACTTTGGAAAACAGTTTGGCAGTTTATTAAGTAAAATGCAACAGCCATACAATCCAGAATTGTACTCCTGGGTACTTATCTCGAAGAAGTGAAAACACGTTCACACAAAAACCTGTACACAAATGTTCATAGCATGTTTTTTGTTAGTAGCCCCAAACTGTAAACAATCCAGATGTCCTTCAACAGGTGCATGGCTAAATGAGCTCTGGTACATCCATGTAATGGAATACTTCTCAGCAATGAAAATGAATGAACTCTTGGTTCACACAACAACTTGGATGAATCTCCAGGGAATTAGGCTGAGTGAGAAAAGCCAATCCCAAAATGTTACATACTGCATCACTGCGTTTATATAACATTCTTGAAATTACAAAATTGTAAAAATGGAGAACAGATTAGTGGTTGCCTGGGGTTAAAGATGAGGGTTGGAAGGAGGAGATGCAGGAGATAAGGGGATGTGGCTATGAAAGGACAATAAGAGGGTCTTTGTGGTGATGGTACTGTTCGGCATTTTGTTAATATCCTGCCTCTTGATATTGTACTACAGTTTTGCAAGATGTTATCATTGGCAGAAACTGGGTAAAGGGTACTCTGGAATTCCCTGAATTGTTTCTTACAACTGCATGTGAATCTACAATGATCTCAAAAGAAAAACTTTAATTTAAAAAATAAAGCAAAAACCACATCCATTTATTATCATACATTTATTATCTCAGAGTTCTTTTAGTCAGAAGTCCAGGCATGGCAAAGCTGGGTCCTCTGCTCAGGTCTCACCTGACTGAAACTAAGGTGTCCACCAAGGCTGTTGTCTCATCTGAGGCTTGGGGCTCTTCCAAGCTTAATCAGGCTGTTGGAAAAATTCAGTTTCTTATGGCTGTAGGTCTGAGCGCCCCATTTCCTTGCTGGCTGTCAGCCAGGGACCATTTTCAGTTTTCTAGAGACTGCTTGATGCTTCTCTCGACACATCGCCCATCTGCATCCTCCATCATGCTTTGATCTCACTTTCTGAAAAGGCCCAGGCCCATTTAGCAGCTCACCTGAGTAGGTCAGCCCCACCTGGATAATCTCCCCTGTGGTAAATTCATGGTCAATTAGTTAGTAACCTAACCATGGGTGTGATATCCCACCATAGTCACAGGTTCTGCCTGTACTCACGGTAAAGGAACTATAGAAAGCAAGTGCAGCAGAGGGTGGAATCTGGGCCTTTGTTGGGACTGCACCACTGTGCAATTCTTCCCTCCGCCCAACCCTCCTTCCTCTGCTGCTGATCCCTGCAGCACTTGCCAGTAAACTTTCGGTACTTAAATCTCTGCCTGCGAGTCTGTTTCCCAAGGAAGCTGCCTAAGACGGTGGTGCTGCTGTACCACTGAGCTAGGGGGCATGGAGGATAGACTGGTAACATTTAAAAAATGTGGGCACTGATTATACTTGGGACTCTACTTATAAAGACACTGACAGAGCTGTGGGGGATTATCCCTTGGGTGTGAAGTCTGGAGCATGACGTACGTGATTGTTAACAACCAGGCCACTCAATGGTCTTTCTCCAGATGCTGCTTGTTGTAAAACTTGATCCTCCTTTTCATCATCATCATGACATCATGGTTACCATACACTGAGAGCTCATTCTGTTCTAGAAACTGTGCAAAACATCTTACTTACCATCTAATGAGTCATTATAGCAGAGTAGTTAAGAGTACCCGGGGTTAGACTGCCTGGAGTTGAATACCAGGTTCTCCATTTAAGCAATATGGCTCCAGTTATGTAAACTTTCTAAGCCTCAGTTTCCTCATCTGTAAAATAGGGATGGTATCTGTTTGATAATATAACTCTGAGTAAAACTCAACACTGTGCTTGGTACGTAGCAAACATTCCTAAATGTCAGTAATTTTATAGTCTCATTTAATTCTCATGAAAACCCTGCAAGAGGGTTTATAGCTGTATGAACTGAGGTTCTGAGAAATTAAGCAGTTTCCTAGAATCCAACAAATGGCTATAGAGTGCCAGAGGTAGGATTTCAATCAAGATCCTTCTGAGCACAGAGTGTTAGCCCTTAACCCTTATTCTGTCTTGTTTCAACCACTGTGGAGATCAACAGGGCTGACAAAGCCAACACTACCTTAGGCAGAGGGCAGAAAGAAAGAGGACGTGAAAACACACACAGTCATAACATCTCCGGCAAGGAAGCACTGGTGGAGGGGTTCCTACTGTTTCACTTGAAGGGGGTCAGGCTTCAGTGTGTGGGTTGTGCCTTCCTAAGTGGGGGAGTAAAGATCGGGGTCTTTCTTCTTTAAAAAGTTAAGCTGGGCAGTAACCCCTTGGGAAAATGGGGTTATAGGCTCATGATCCCTTACCCAAAACTTCTAACCAAAAAAAGAAAGGAAGGAAAGAGGGAGGGAGGGAAGGAAGGAAGGAAGGAAGGACAAACAATCACAATAATATATTGAATTTCAGAAGGAGAGAACAGAGCTGTGTTTACTAGAGGTGTTTACTAGGGGAGGGAGAAGGGGGCTAGCGAGAAATTGGTTAATGGACACAAGGAATGATTACGTTTTGTAATGATGAATATGCTAATTATCTTGATTTGACTGTCACACATTGTACACAGGTATTGATATTCAACTCTGTACCCCACAAATATGTATACTCAATTATTTTTCAACTAATAAAATGAAATCCAGATAGCTCTGAAAACCAAAAAGCTTAAAATAATTCGTTTGGTGGCAAAAGCTGACTTGACCTTAGCTGACACAAGCTCTTCTCCATCCCAGTGACTTGCTTGGGATGACCAGTCATATGCGGCTGCAGAAATGTTCATGTGATACTTACTGGGGCTGACTCAGACTCCACTGAGGTGTCAAGCTACTGGGTTACCTTTCCAAAATCTGAAAAATTCTGATTTCTAGAACACATCTGGCCCTCCAAGTATTTCAGACGAGGGCTGGGGGTCTTTTACTATTATTTCAGATCATTTTTACTAATTACCAGAGCAAAGAATACAAACACCAGATTTTATTCACAGTGACCTTCATTTTAAAAATCTTTATCCAAGAGCGTTTCAGACGATCTCTTGTTCACCAAGAAGGAGGAAATACAAGCCCCAGGCCTTGCATATCTGTCCAGCTCTAACCGAAGGCAGGCCCAGGGAGTCTTGGCGGCTGCTGCCCTGTCTACTTCCTAGAACTCTGGTTTTCGACTGTGCTGTAGAACTTTCCTGCATTGTGTTCATGTGCCAAAACTCTGATCATGGTGTGACTCTTGGCTGTTGTGGTGTGTAAGACTAAGCGATTTGGGGGTGGGGGAGGATGTTGGGGCTGCGGATAAAGTAGCAGAAAAAGAACATGAATTATACCCTTCCTCAGCCTCTAGTTCCTTTCCTGGAACCCCTGGGGATAGCAATCATTTGCTCATAGTGTTTTTCACATAATCCAAAAGCATAAACTTTGCATATTTTGAATGCATAAATTCTACATTATCCTATCTTCCTCCCTTCACAATTTATTTAAATGAAATATAATGCTCAATGAGATATAAGCCTGGTCTTATTTAAAATTACAGATTCAGAATTGCAAAGGAACAGTACCTCCAAATAAATGATCTGTATCTCAATATTTCTGCTAATTCTATTTTCTAACATTGAAAATCCTACTTAGCCACTTTGATGTGCAGTTGAATAGGTGGGGCATCATTTTACCACCATTTGTTTAGCTGCACTTTGGCAAATGTCAAGTCCAAGTCTGTATATTTGGACTGTGGCGGAGAAAATGAGGTCAGCAGCCTCCCGATGGGCTTTCTGTCTGGCTGACAGCACCTCTCCAACCTTCATTCCACTAGGAATTGCCCGACTCATAGGGAAGCATCAGACGCATAAGGCTTCTTGTTGCTTTCTTCTCTTCAGGATAAACATCAGAGATCAGCTGACACAGAAGATACTTGCCACAGCTCCAGCTCCAGAGCTACCCTAAGAGCGAACTCAGTGAAAACTTGGAGCATTGAAAGTGAAAACGAACTATCAATGCTTCTATATTCGGCTACTTTCAAATTTTTCTCACATTTATGATCTATCCAGGACTGCGTCTGATCCTTCCTATTCTCATTGATTATCTTAGGCCAACCACACAGATTGGTGATCTGTCTTCCAATACATTGATGAGAAGCTGGGAGAAAGGAAAACAAAATCAGTCTCTTTGGAATTTAATTCAATTTTACAAACAAATTGAGTACCTATTTCTCCTTGGTTCTAGGGATATAGGGACTGGGAATGACAGTCAAGTGAAAGGGACAGACTAGCTGATTTTCAAAAATAAGAAGTTAGCACAAGATGCTACAAGTGCACATGGGAGAGGGACTCAACCCAGCCTTGGTTGGGGGAGGATCAAGGAAGGCTTCCTGGAGAAGGTGACAGCCATGTTAAGTACTGAAGATTAAATAGGACTTAACTCAAGCAAACGGCTGAGAAGGGGATGAAGACCTCATATGCAGAGAACAGGTAATGCAAAAGTTCGAGGCAAGTGCATGTCATGAAAGATATTACATGTAATTTATTTTTAAATATATCAGCATAGACCAGGAGATGTGTGTTAGTTTTAATCAAAGTCCTAAAGTGATTTGTTAACATGTGAACTACCTTGATCAGGAATACATACTCTAGAGCATTTCATTAGCTTTGAAACACTCTAATTGAAAGAGGTAGCTTCTGCAAGAGCTTCAGCAATCTTTATCTTCCTTCAGCACTAGAGGGTTTGTTCATGTGTATAATGGGTTTAGAAATGATTTGTCGTTGGTGAAACAGCTGGTGCACAAGATATATGGACGGCTAAGAATATGCTATGGGCCCTCCATGCTTGCGAGAATAGAGTGTAAGAATTTTGCAAGCTCAACATCTCACACCCTTCATAATGGCCCACCAAGCCTAAGACTCCATCTTTTCCTATGTGCAGCACATAACAGCTGATTCTGTTGCCTGATTCTGATCAGTAGCTCAGCTGAATTCTGCCACTAGAATAATTGCTCATCATGCAATTATTATCTCTGTGTATCAGACAGAGAGCAAAGATTTCATCAAGCTTAGAAAAAAAGTGTGTGCATTATTACATTGTCTGCTTATTAGAAAATGTTTGTATGTGTGGCAGAATTCTGTCCGAGACTTGCTTTCAATGCAAACTACGCACATCCCTTAGTTGGGCAGTTACGGTAGAGGAGATGTATGATCCTCATCTTCTTTTAACTATGGTAGGCTATAGATATCTTGCAAAAAGAAGCTAATAATTATAAGCAGCCAAATTGGCTGGAGTCAGTTTTCCGCAGCATGGTTCCTTTGTTTGTTTTTAACAGTGCTAGCCATCCTTTCCCGCCCCTCCAGGGAGAGAGTGATCCAAGGTGGCTCAATTCAACTGAGCAGCAGGAAGGAGCAGAATCCCATGGAAAGGCGCCAGGTTCTACGAGGAAGACAATACCTGTCCTGATGAATCTGAAGGGTAATGCAAGGACAATAAGACCCCTTGGCAACTGGGAGAGCTGGCAGCAGGGTGGGAAGAGGTGTAGGCACATGTTGGGATGAGTGTAGGCACATGGTCGGAACTGAGGCTGGGGAGAGCAGGTGTTGTCACAGCACACCTTTGTCAAGGTGCCAGAACATGTGTTCTGGCTTAAAGGCACCACTCCCAGCTGGACACCTGCCAGCTGTCTATGGCCAAGCTTTTTACCTATTACTTTTCCACCCACCTCCCCCAAGTCCTCTCTGCATCCTGCGTTTTCTGGGCAGCTAATGGCATCACCATCCACTTGAGAATCACCCTGGGCACCTTCAGTGTCATCTCCCTAGTTTTAATCGATCACCAAGTCTAAAAACTTCTACCAACTAAATATCTCTTGACACCATCCCACTGGCCCACACCAGCTGCCTTGGTTTTGGCCCTCGTCATCTCTCCTTCGGACCACTGCTGCCACAGCCCACACTGCAGGAGGCTCTTGGCTGGTCTTCCTACCTCCAGTGTCATTCCCCCCACTCTAGCCTCTGTACCATGACACAGCCGCCTTTCCAAAGAACAGACTAAAACCCTGCAGAGACTCCCCATTGTGCCTAGTAGACCAAATTTCAGAGTACAGTTTATTAGAATGCTTTTGATCACAATGGGGTTAGAAAACTAACTAGGACTAGCTTGAGTGAAAAGGAGAGATTTACTGCTTTACATAACTGAATTGTAGGATATACAAGGGTTGTGCTTCAAGGATCTGAACCAGGGACTTAAACACCATTGAAAGTTTCTTTCTCTGTGTGTTGTCAACATTTTCTTCTCCATGAGCCTGGATCATGCTGTGACAGCTTGGGACCCACATATATCCAGTTGTATCCATCTTTTTTCCAGTTCCAGTTTGAAAAATCCCAGAGATTTGGTCTGGTTGGGATAATGGGCCCATCTCTAGTCTTCTAAGGAATATGACTGGGATGGAGTCACCAGATGCCCCTGGACAGGGGCCAGAGCATGATGCACCATAGATACTGATCACCATGGAGGTCTTTAGATAACCCACTAATGTTCTGGCCATGAAACATAGCACAATAATTTCCTTCCTGGCCAGCTAACGCCTGCCAGTACATACAGGAGTTGAGCCCTAGGCTCTGGAGTTAGAGATATGTGAGTTCAAATCCCAGCTCTGCCAATTATCAGTTGTGTGGCCTTGGACTATGTGCATAACCCCATTGAGCCTCAGTTTCCTGATGTGTAAAATGGGAAGGGAAGTGTAATGATACTCATATGCAAATTTAAGGGGACAAGCCATCAAGAGCACTTGGAACACAGCCTGGCTTGCTGTGTGTGCTTGTCAACTCTTCCTGCTCCCAGTAGCTCTGGCATGAGTGGGCAGCCTTCGGAAGGCAGAAGGGCCTCAGGCCACTGCCCGCTGCCAACAGAATGAGATCAGGGTTAATCAGAGGAACAGACTGACCTGATTCCCAGCACTCCAGTGAAGTGACCCATCTGACACCTTGGAGAAGAAGGTGCCAGGAAGAGGAGCTGCTTGGCATATGATATTTTCCATAAGGCAGGACTGAGAGGTCCTTTCAAAGCACTTTGTCCCTCTGCCAGAGGAGGACAGCACCTGTATAACCATAGAGCAGTTATTCAGCTCTATGGTTATAATGCTGCCAGCCTTGAGGGTCACAGCCTGGAATCATCTCTTTATTAAATAATAATTAAGAAGCCCATGTAAAGGGAATTTGGATATAATTATCTGACTCAAGCTGCCTAGTTGAAACTGGGAGGCCCTTTTACTCCTGTGGCCCCACTCTTAGGCAGTTTTCATGTTTTTGGAAGCAGCAAGTGGACTCTCACCTTTGTGGGGTACTCAGACCAAGGTTGTGTGTTGAAGTATACATCACTCAGCAAGGCTCCTGCCAAGCGTCGTTCTCAGAGGACAAGTCCTCCCCTTTCCTGTACTGCAAGATCTAAATTGGTCTTGGAACAGAGAACACAAGGAAGGGCCGAGGGACCAGCTGGGCAAAGAATCAGTTCATTAGTAGCCTCTGCAGAGGTGTTGAAATTAAGCAAGTTAAAAGCATATTAGTTTAAATGAGACTTTTTATAAATGAGGGGAGGTGTTTACATAGGAAGCAAATGTAATCATTTTGTGATGAGGCATAATTTGATAATTAATGGGAAAGTTGTCAGTATAATCTTGAGGGAGCCCCAGGAAATAAAGAAATCTGTCTTTATTAAAGAAAACCCAAGGGAGAAAGTTATTGGAATGCAGACAATTCACCTGCAAGGTTCTGGTAGCAAGTTCTTATTAGATGTGTGCATTGGGACAGAGTCTTTCTGCTACATTTGTGTTTAGTCTTGATTCACCAGGCCCTCTCCTGCTGGAAATACCTACCTCTCCTACTGGAAATATAGAGGAGAACAGAGAAGATTGCAGAGGATTATGACAAAAACACAGGTTTCTTTCTGCTGCTCAGAAGGGCTGCCTCCATCATGTTTCTCACGAAGGCAGGGAAAGACAAGCCTAACTGGCTCCCTGGGGACCGGCCAGATTCTTGATGCCCTAAAGCCAGGACAGCCAGGGCTCAGCTTTTCTGGGCCCATGGAAGCAAATTCCTAGAATCTCTCTGGGCAGAAGGGCTGTGCAGACTCCCACTTGGCCAGAAAAGGAGTCTCAGAGAAAAGTCCTACAAAGGTGCCCATAGCACAGTGGTTAAGGCACTGGCTCTAGAGCTAGAGTGCCTGGGTTTAGCTCTCTCCTTCACCACACAGTGTTGCTTGAACTCAGTCATGCTACTCAAAGTCTTTGTGCTTTAATTTCCTGGTGCCTATCTCAGGGGTTGTTATGAGGATTAAAAGAGTCATCCTATTTAAAGGACTCATAGCAGTGCCTGGCACTTAGGATCTACTCAACAGTGTTGGCTATTATTTAAAACTTATCTGTCCAATACCATAGCCACTAGCCACATGTGGCTACTAAGTACTAGAAATGTGGCTAGTGCAAGATGATATATGCTGTAGATATAAAATACACACAGATTTCAGACTTAATACAAGAAGAAGAATATCAAACATCTCATCAATAATTTTTATATTGATTATACATTAAAATGACAACATTTTTAGATATATGGAGTTAAATAAATATACACTAAGGGCCGGCCCATGGCTCACTTGGGAGAGTGTGGTGTTGGTAACACCAAGGCCATGGGTTAGGGATGGCTGTTAAGCTCACTTGGGAGAGTGTGGTGCTGGCAACACCAAGTCAAGGGTTAGGATACCCTTACCTGTCATCTTTAAAAAATAAATAAATAAAATAAATAAATATACACTATCAAATTTAATTTTACCTGTCCCTTTTAATTTCTTTATTGTAGTAAAAAACACATAACATAAAATTTATCATCTTAACCATTATTAAGTGTACAATTCATTAGTGTTAAGTATATTCACATTGTTCTGAAACAGATCTCCAGAACTTCTTCATCTTGCAAATCTGAAACTGTGCCCATTAAACAACTTCCCATTTGCCCTTCCCCTCATCCCTGCAACCACCATTCTACTTTGTTTCTATGAATTTAACTACTTCAGATACCTCATATAAGTGCAATCATACAGTACAGGCATACCTCAGAGTTATTGTGGGTTTGGTTTCAGACTGCTGCAATAAAATGAATATCACAATAAAGCCAATCACACTAATATTTTGTTTTCTCAGTGCATAGAAAGATTATGCTTACACTATACTACAGTGCAATAGCATTATGTCTAAAAAATGTACATATCTTAATTTAAAATACTTTATTGTTAAAAAATGCTAGCGATCATCTGAGCCTTCAGGGAGTTGTAAATTTTTTGCCTGTGGAGGGTCTTGCCTCAGTGTTGATGGCTGCTAACTGACCAGGTTGGTAGTTGCTGAAGGCTGGGGTGGCTGTGGCAATTTCTTATAATAAGACAATAATAAATAGTAAACAATAAACAGGTTTGCCATATCAATTGATTCTTCCTCTCATGAAAGATTTCTCTGTAGCATGTGATGCTGTTTAATAGCATTTTACCCACAACTTCTTTCAAAATTGAAATCAGTCCTTTCTAACCTGCCACTGTTTTATCAACTAAATTCATGTAATAATCTAAATTCTTTGTCATTTCAACAGTGTTCATGGCATCTTCACCAGGAGTAGATTCCATCTCAAGAAAGCACTTTCTTTGTTCATCCATAGAAGCAACTCCTCATCTGCTGAAGTTTTATCACGAGATGGTAGCAATTCCGTCACATCTTCAGGCTCCACTTCTGATTCTACTTCTCTTGCAATTTCTACCACATCTGCAGTTACTTCCTCCACTGAAGTCTTGAGCTCTTCCAAGTCATCCATGAGGGTTGGAATCAACTTCTTCCAAAGTCCTTTTAATTGATATTTTGACCTCTTCCGATGAATCATAAATGTTCTTAATGACATCAAGAATAGTGAATCCTTTCCAGAAGGTTTTTAATTTACTTTGCCCAGATCCATCAGAGGAATTACTATCTATGGCACCTACAGCTTTACAAAATGTATTTCCCAAACAATAAGACTTGAAAGTTGCAATGACTCCTTGATACTTGATCCATGGGCTACAGAATGGATGTTGTGTTAGCAGGCATGAAAACAACAAGGAATCTCTTTGTACGTCTACATCAGAGCTCTTGGGTGACCAGGTGTGTTGTCAATGAGCAGTAATATTTTGAAATAAATCTTTTTTTTTTTTTTCTGGGCAGTAGTTCTCAACAGTGGGCTTAAAATATTCAGTAAACCATGCTGTAAACAGATGTGCTATTACCTAGGCTTTGGTGTTCCATTTATAGAGTACAGGCAGAGTAAATTAAGCATAATTCTTAAGGGCCCTAGGATTTTTGGAATGATAAATGAGCATTGGCTTCAACTTAAAGTCACCAGCTGCATTAGTCCCTAACAAGAGAGCTAGCCGGCCCTCTGAAGCTATTAAGACAGATATTGCCTTCTCTCTAGCTAGGAAAGTCCTAGATGGCGTCTTCTTCCAGTATAAGGTTGTTTCATCTACATTGACAATCCATTGTTTGGTATAGCCACCATCATCAATCATCTTAGCTAGACCTTCCGGAAAACTTGCTGCAGCTTCTACATCAGCACCTGCTACTTCTCCTTGCACTTTTATGTTATGGAGACGGCTTCTTTCCTTAAACCTCATAAGCCAACCTCTGCTAGCTTCAAACTTTTCTTCTGAAGCTTCCTCCCCTCTCTCAGCCTTCACAGAATTGAATAGAGTTGGGGCCTTGCTCTGGATTAGGCTTTGGCTCAAGAGAGTGCTGTGGCTGGTTTTCTGTCCAAAACCACTAAAACTTTCTCCCTATTAGCATAAATCTGTTTCTCTTTCTTATCATTCGTGTGTTCACTGGATTAGCGCTTTTAATTTCCTTCGAGAACTTTTCCTTTGCATTCACAGCTTGGCTAAGTGTTTGGCACAAGAGGTCCAGCTTTCAACCTGTCTCAGCTTTCCACATGACTTCCTCACTGAGCTTAACCATTTCTAGCTTCTGATTTAAAGTGAGACAAGTGTGACTCTTCCTTTCACTTGAACACTTAGAGGCCATTGTAAGGTTATTAACTGACCTAATTTCAATTTTGTACTATCTCAGGGAATAGAGAGGCCCAAGGAGAGGGAGAGAATGGGGAACGGCTAGTCAGTGGAACAGTCAGGGCACACACAACATTTATGGAATAAGTTTGCCATCTTACATGGGTGCAGTTTGTGGTACCCACAACAATTCAACAATCACATCCAAGATCACTGACCACAGATCACCATAAGAAATATATAATAATAAAAAGTTTGACATATTGAAAAAATTACTAAAATTTGACATAGAGACATGAAATGAGCACGTTGTTGGAAAAATGGTGCCAATGGACTTGCTGGAAGCAGAGTTCCCACAAACCTTCAATTAAAAAAAAAGCAGTATCTGTGAAGCACCATAAAACGAGGGATGCCCGTATTTGTCCTTTTGTGACTGGCTTTTTTCACTTAGCATACTGTCTTCATGTTCCATCTACTTTGTAGCACGTGATAGGATTTGCTTCCTTTTTAAGGCTGAATAATATTCCATTCATCTATTTTTTTAAGGTGGCTTCTAGAAAATTTAAAATTTTATTTGTGGCTCATATTTTATTACTATTGGATGGTAGTCTAGAACAAGTGGTTTTCAACCTTATCCGTTCCATTTCCTCCTATAACAAATAGTTTCTAACACCTCTTCACTCTCCTGAAGTGAAATTTATAGATAATATAATTCATATGCACACATAATTAAAAAAAAATTAATCTAATGACCTAACTATAATATAAAGGATGAATAAAAGGAAAGGAATCTACAGGGAAAAAAATATATTTCAACTCATGATTAGACATGAGTGCTTGAAGACAAAATAATCAGGTGCTTGAATGCATGTGTAGAATCACCACTAATGGGACAGCTATCAATGTAGAGTAATAAGTCAAATTTTGCCATCGCGGATGTGATTTTCTAAAATAGAACAACTCATTCAAGTTCCAACAAAACAAAGTACAATTTTCTGTCTATTTATATGGTTACATTCCTGTGAAAATTAAGATAAATTTGAATAGAGCAAAACATATAGGTATATATGGAAACTGTAATTAGTTTCTAGGCTCATAGACTTCTAAATAGGTGGGGGTTTTTTGTTTGTTTTGGTTTTTTTTACCTAAATGAATGTCTAATGGGATGTTTAGAAATCAAGAGGACCCCAGAGTAACTTTTCATTGGGTGGAACTACCTTGTGCATTGCAGAACATCTTGTATCCCTGTGTACCCTGTATATGCATTGAAGTCCTGTAGCATCCTCCAATCACTGGGACAATCAAAAGCATCTCTTCTATTTTCCAGTGCTCCCCCTTGGAGGCAGCAGAGCCTCCACTGACAAGCAGCAATACTGTATTGTGAGAAACACAGTACGACAACTCCACAGGTTCAGTGCTCAGTGGGCTGCCTTGTTTTCCTGCCTGGTGGTCCAATCCATCTCCAGGTCCCACCACAGCCTTCAGTAACTCAACATGAAGCCAGTCCTCTGGACCAGTGCTGACCACACTCCAGCACAGACCAGAAGTCTAGACTCCAAAGTTTCTCCAGAACCTCAAGCGCAGCAGATTTAGCATCTTTCCCTTCAAACACTTGCTTTTCCTTGACATCCAGGTTTCAATGCCATCAATGTTTGCTCAGGATCAGGAACCTCTTTTCCTCTCCCTCCAACCCTACCCTGACCTTCACTCACGGCAGAGTCACCAAAGCCTGTTCTCTCTCTCCCATGGTCTCTCTCATTTCCCCTCTTCCAGCTTCACTGCCTGCCCCTGAGATCCGCAGGTTTCTCAGTGGCTCCCCCTGATTCTGATCTTCACCACCCCCAATCCATCCTGGTCATCACAGCCTGTGAAAACTAGAAAGCATCCTCCATGATGTCAGCACGGAGTTCTTTGCAGTCAGGCCCAGGTTTCCTTTTCAGTCCTCCAGAAAGTCTCCACCAAGAGCTCTTGCCTCTCATCTGGGTGGGAGGCACTGTAGCCTAGCGGTAAAAACCAGACTGGGATGAGCAACAGCTATCCTATATTGAACTGACCCTATACTGGGTTTCTATATAAGTGTCACTCCTTATTAGCTGCCTGTGGGTGAGGGAGTTGGCCTCCATGTATCTCCTTCCTCACCTATAAAAAGGGCATCATAGCATCTGCTTTGTAGTGCTGTTATAGGGGATAAATAACAATGTGCTTCAAAGACACCAAGGACTACCCCGGCACACATGAGAAACTAATCAAATGCTGGTTCCCTAGACCATGTCCTGTCTTCTTCAGGCTTGTTCCTTCTCTCTAGGCACTGAGCCAAATATTTGCACATATCTCACATCATCTCTGCCAGGCAGTTGTCCCAGAACAGATCATGAGGGGAGCTAAAACATCGTTAGAAATGGAATGCAATGAAGAAATTTGTGTTTGGTAGAACTCAGAGAGAGAACTTTTGGTGGGCTGTAAGACTCCCGAGAGGTGTGAGAAGTAACAGGTCATGGCCACTGAGCAAGCCAAGTAACTGAGTGCATGGCTTTGGTTTTGCTGGGTGGGGTGGATGTGTCTGATTGCAGAGACTGTGAGCCCTGCCACCCTCCATCCAGCATGCCCCCCACACTCAGCCCTCGGTCTCTGGTGCAGGTAAATAGCAAGCAAAGATTTTCAACACATCAATTGGAAGGAGCATCCAGGTGATGTCAGCCCAGGGTCCTTTGTGTCTTTGTCTGGGTGTGGCCACATCAGTGCTGGGGCTGTTGTTCCCAGATCTCAGGGCCCACCTGCTCTGGGAAGCTTTTCCTGTTTTGTCAGTCCGCCTTCCTTCCCTTCTTGGAAGTCCTGACTATCCACCAAGAACCTCCTGATGAACTTCTCAGCTGGGTTGCTTTGTCTCCTAGTTAAATTATGAGCCTCTCAGGTGCAAGAACAGCATCTTCTACCCCTTCTCATCCCTCACAGGCCAGGATACAGCCATGCTAGAAGATGCACAGTACAATGTAACTCCGATGAAGGATAAAGAGAAATGTTAGCACGTCTAGGAAGAAATTTTCAGCGTGTGGGGGATGAGGGAGGCACTTTCCATGTGACAGCTTGGGCGTGGTCCTGCTTGGAGGGGTGGGGGAGATGGCCCAGCCCTGGGGCTTCAGGGCACTTCTCTTGTCAGGGAACATTGTTCTTTCCAACACACATGCTAGGACTCTTGGAAGGATGCATCCTCCCCTGGGCAGATTGTGCCACAAATTATCCGATAGAGAACGAAATTAGGTGTGGTTTCCACTAACTAAAAGTTGAAAACCACTCAGAGTATCTTAGGGAGACAGACTTTATGTAGCTACCTAATGGTGCCTGCCATCCTGTGAAGAGGAAATTGTCTTGGCACAAAAATCGAAGCTTCCACTTGGAGGCCCCTTCAAAAAAAAAGAAAAAACTTTAAATGAAAAAGAGCTGGTTTCCAGAGTTGTTTCTTCCCAATATAGAACCTACTTGAAACAAAGTTTAACCTTTCTGGAGTTCAAGTTCATTTATTCTTTGCATATACAACTTCAGCAGCTTCTTTCTTTCCAAGAACAAAGGCTTGCTAAAAGAAAAAAGTCTATAAAGTCTCCTTAAACATCAAATAGTTCTTCAGAGGAAACGCTTTGATGAGTTAAGTGTAAATGAGTAAGAAACATACGGATTAGATTTCTCATATAATACACATGGATTTAAGAAATAAGAAGCAAGATCTTTTTGGAAAATGTGGTTTGGATTTGGATTCTGCTTACTCCACAAACGCTGATGAAGTTAAAGAATATGGATTTTCCTTGTGTGTCCCTCTTCACCTTCAGCCTCAGGAACCAGCCATCATT
This sequence comes from Cynocephalus volans, assembly GCF_027409185.1. Classification (NCBI taxonomy): domain Eukaryota; kingdom Metazoa; phylum Chordata; class Mammalia; order Dermoptera; family Cynocephalidae; genus Cynocephalus; species Cynocephalus volans. The sequence goes on from NC_084474.1 coordinate 51,144,357, forward strand.
CTTTCTAAAGAGTAATGTCAGGTAATCAAAGGCCCAGGAGGATTTTTAAACAGGGGACAAAACAGATTACCAGTGTTTAAGAACCAAATAGATTTTTGTAACAAACTCTCTTCCCAGCAGACTGGTTTTAAAGCACGTTTTAGAAACACTTCTCTGTTGGCTAATGTGGCTCATTAACCGTGAGTAACTCTGGGCCCTGTGTTTTGGTGAACTTAACACCCTCTGGTAACCAGATTCTGTGGCTGGTAATCCCACTGCAGGAGGCCTCTTCCTATCCTCGGGTAGATGCTTTTACCAGTTGTGGCCTTGGTGTGACATTATGCATCCACCACAAGTTGAACCCAATTGAGAATGTTTCTTTGAGTCAGCACATGCTTGCTTGCTTTCATACAGTGTAGATAAGAGATTACATGAGATTAGGGATGTGAAAGCAGTCGACACAGTACATGGCACATGAAAGGCGTTCGTTAAATGTTCATTCTGTCTAAAAAAATCTGAAAATAGACTCCTCAGTGAGTTGCAGTGTGGTGCTGATAACACGAAGGTCCAAGATTCAATATCTGTACTGGCTGGCTGCCAAAAAAAAAAAAAAAAAAAGGAAATTCTGCCATTTGTGACAACATAGATGGACCTGGAAAACATTATGCTAAGCAAAATATGTCAGATACAGAAGGACAAATAGTGCATAATCCCACTTTTATGAGGAATTTAAAACAGGTGAACTCATAGAACCAGAGAGTAGAATAGTAGTTACCAGGGGCTGGGGGGAGACAAAAATGGGGATGGATGTATCAAAGGGTAGAAAGTTTCTATTATGCACGATGAGTAAATTCTAGAGCTCTACTGTACAACATAGAGCCTATAGTTAACAATATGGTATTGGACACTTAAAAATTTGCTAAGACAGTAGATCATATGTTAAGTACTCTTACTGCAAAAGAGAAAAAAATGTTTTAATTAAAATAAATATATCCATAAAGGAAGCAGAAGGAAACTTTTGGAGGTGAAGAATAAGTTTGTGGCTTTAACTGTAGTGATAGTCTCATGGGTGTATACTTATCCCTAAACTCATCAAGTTATGTACATTAAATATGTACAGCCTTTTGTATGTCAATCATACCTTGATAATGTGGTTTAAAAAATAAAGTGTACAATTTAATGGTTTTTGTATATTCACAGATATATACACTCACCGCCACAGTCAACTTTACAACATTTTTATCACCTCAAAAAGAAACACTTGTACTCTTTAGCTATCATCATCCTGCCTCCAAAACCCCTCCCAGGAACCCTAGGCAACCACTGATGTACTTACTGTCTCTAGATTTTCCTATTCTGGATTTCCATATGAATGCAGTCGCATAATATGTGGCCTTTTGTGACTGGCTTCTTTCACTTAGCTTAATGTTTTTAAAGTTTATTCATGTTGTAGCGTGTATCAGTACTTCATTCATTTTTATGAACAAAATTCCGTGGTCATACTCTGGTTTGTTTATCCATTCATCTATTGAGGGACATCTGGGTTGCTTCCACCTTTTGCTGTTGTGACCAATGCTGCTTGAGGTTCATAATAATGAACCTTGAGGACATTATGATAAGTGAATAAGTCAGTCACAAAAAGACAGATAACGTATGATTTTACTTATACGAGGTATCTAAAGTAGTTAAATTCATAGAAACAGAAGGTAGAATGGCTGTTGCCAGGGATGGGGGGAGGGGAAAATGGGGAGTTGTTTAATGGGTATAGAGTTTTAGTTTTACAAGATGAAGAAGTTCTGAAGGTAGAATGCACAAAAACATGAATATACTTAACACTTTAAAACGTTTTGTACACTTTATAATGGTTAAGATGGTAAGTTTTATGTTATGTGTTTTTTTTACCACAATTAAAAATTTTAAAAAGCATCTCTGCTTCATTCTCTCTTCCTTCCTGGCCAAGTATCTGTGAGTCCAGGCCATGGCCCATGGGAGCCAGGCACTAATGAAGGTGCAGGTCGTGTCCAGAGGAGATCACAGGGCCCCCCGGGCGTGCCCATTTGGACATTGCACCTGTTCTGCAGAGCACAGCATAGGGTGAGGGCAGGGGCAGGTCCAAGTGGCCTTCACTGGAGCCAGCAGTTGGTAGCCAGCATGGGCAGACCACACACCAGGTGTTCCCCATGAGGATATTCCAGATTATGTCTGGCTTTGTCATAGATTTTTTGCTAGGTTAAAATCCCTCTCACTTCAATTTCTCTATGTTTGCTCATTTCCAGTCGATTCCTCTTTGTCCCAATCATAAATGCTGCTAGAACCAGGGGAATAGACTTAAGTAGGCTTTGAGGCATGATAAGCAAGCACACTGCTTAGGAGAAAACATTTTGAAATAAATAGGCGCAGGAAGAACCAATTTGTCCCTAAGCTTCTTACTGTGTAGTCAGAAAACCCCTTTATAAGTATTAAGTAGATTTACCTTCAACCCAACTACAAAAATCATGATATCTACCATTTATTGTACACTTTCTGTTTTTCTAAGGACTTAAAATATCTTATCAATTTTATCTTATAAAGCTATTACTACTCTCTCCATTTTATTGATGAAGAATGGAGGCCCTGAGTGTAACGTGCCCTGGAAGTAGAGCCAAGATTTGAACACATGCCTGTGTGAGTTCACAGTGTGAGTGTATAGTCATCAGACCACACAGGCCTCTCTTATTAACCCATCAATGTTTACTAAGTGCCCACTGTGAACAAGTCCCTGAACGAGGTTGTAATGGGGACCGCAAAATAGGAGAGAAAGAACTCAGCACAAGGAATGGCCAAAGAATAATTTTAAGTACACGTATGTATCACTTCCTTATTGGGGGTTGAATATATAAGTCGACTCCATACGAAAGAGAACAATGAACAGTCTGCTTGAGTCTTTGAATCGTGGAATCTCAGAATTGGAAGGGATCCGGGGGTCATCTAATTCTTCTTTCACCCAAAGAAGAGATCTCTTCTACAGTATCTGTGGAAGTTCCACTGTCAGCTTAAAGGCAGCTGATTCATTTCCTTTGTTTTCCAGCTTTTGATGATGATTATCAAGTTCCTACTTTCATCAGTCAAATCCATCTCCCTTGGGGAGTTCTCCCATTGGTCCCAGTTTTCCCTCTGGATCTACACCACACAGATCACTGTTCTCATCGATGTTACTGCCCTTGTTTCCGGGGAAAAGAAGAGAAGTATATGTTGACCACCAACACTGCTCCAGGTCCACCCTATCAGCCCATCAAATTGGGGTGATGATTTCTTGTCTAAGGACTCTGAAGTTAGGAGACATTAAACAACGAGTCCAAGGTCACTCAGCCTAGAGTGCTAGAACACACGTTCACCTACCTGTTCTCTCCTACTCTACGCTGCCTCCCAAAGCTAGTCATCATCAACATGCCTCCTATCTTCTCTTCTACACACAATTAATTAATGCTTTTTGGGTACAGTTGTTTATACAGCTGTGATTCCAAAGAGTTGTTTTTAACCACGCATTTTTTCACTGCCTTCACATTTTATATATAAAAGGCTTTGATAAACACCTTGTTGAAATTTGTCCAAACATCCTTTCTCCAAGTGTGTTCTTGGAATACTCATTTAGTGGGTTAATGTTAAATAATGTGCTAATATGCCCTGTGAATCTTCAAGAGGAGCTATAATAGCATACCAGGTTTCTCAAAGTTGAGATGGCTGTCTTTTTTATTTTATTTTATTTTATTTTATCTTTATATTTTTTTAGCTTAGGTGGGATTTGTGCTCTGAGATGTGCTCATTCGTAGTATTCCCTTAATCTCCCAATCTGATAACTGTGAAAAAAGGGCACAACATTAGGCTTGTCTGGCTTGTTCTTAGCGAACCTCTAATGCCCAATGACCAATGCTTTCTTCTGTAGGGATGGTCACAGACCACCCTTTAATATTCTGCTGAAGAATTTTATTGTAGATTAATACCAAACTTGTTAATCTGCAGTTTTCAAAATCTACCTCATCCCTCGTCTCTCCTGATGCGATATTTGCTTGTTTCTCAGGGTTTAACCCACAACTCTGAAATTCAGCACCATGATATTTACTGCACCAGGAGCCCAGAGACTTGACGTTTTTAATTAACACAGTTGGCTGCTACTTTGGACTTCAGTTCTCTTCTACTCACGTATGTTCTGCCTTTTCCAGGTTGAATAGCATTCTCTTGATGGAGAACATATGAATGAAATCTAAATAACTCAGGCTGTGGTCAAGGCAGATTCCTAATGGATCTTCCTCAGACTTTCATGCTACTTATAGAAGAGGAGATGTGTTATGGGGGTGACAAGCTGGTCTGGGTGTGGGTGAAGGTCTTCCCACAGAAGTGTTCCTCTAGGTGGGAAGGAAGGGATGAGGATGAGTTAACGACGGGGCACAGAGGGGACACATACAGGGTGTTAATATTCAAGGAATACAAAGAAGCCCAAATAGCCAGAGGACAGAGATGAGGAAAGAAAGTTCCTGGAGGGCAGAAGGAGGGCCAGAGCTTGACTTATGAGCCATGACAAAGAGCGAAGAGAAATCTCAGAAGGGTCTGCGGTAGGGGAAAACATAATTAGACTGAACCCTTTTCCCAAACAGTGGGCACCCATTCTTTTGTTTTCCCTTTTTGTCCTATATGTGGCTTTCAAAAGCTCTGCCCCATCTCCTTGTAAACAATTATGCTTAGAACTTCCTGAACACCTCAGATCACTCCAGGTTCGGCTGCTCCTGCCACTCTACTTTTATGGGATTTCTGCCACTCTCATATAAGCGTCCTTGGCTAAGCACTCGATTTTTGTATAAGCCCGTTAAAATTCTCAACTGTTAGTCAGTGATAGAAGGCTTCAGAGAGTGGAGCTGGGTTCTGAAGGGGAGAAATGCGCAGTGCTGGGGAAAGGAAAAAGAAGTTTGGTAGAAAGGACAAATACCCTAAATGCACAAAGCCACGGAGGCTGCGCAAAAAACACACAGTTCACTTTTCCCACCAGCTCATGGGTTGACGTGGTATAGAATGGCAGAGACCCATGCGGCAGGGATCCAGAGGTGGCCTGAATCCTGGCTCTGGTTTAGCCAGCTGTTTGGCCCTGGCCAAGTCTTTTTGCAACTCTGGGCCTTGGCGTCTTGACCTATGAAATGCAGGGGCTGACCCTGAGCACGCCTTCTCCAAATTTCTCCATTGCTCCTCGTCTCCTCTGTCTGCATGTGTATGTAACAGTGTGACAACCATGTGGGGCTTTTTGCCATCTAAGCCACAACCTCCTTCTTGAACAGTTTATGAGTCAGAAGCTAGACTGCGGATACAACATCTGAGAGCAACTCTCTTTGGATTGGAAAGGGGGGTGAAAATGTGCTATTTTATTTCATTTCCTCAGCCATCTTTTAATACAGCCCAGTTTTCTGGCCTCCATCAGCAGAGGGAACCAGTAGGCTGATTATGGGATTGTAATCTTGCAAACGGCAGGTCGGCCTCTCCCTGTGGCGGAGTGAGTGATTCACATTTGGCTCAGTTAACCCCAGAGAGAAATCAGATCAGCAAAGACACTCACTTGGAAAAGGAAGATGTTGCACATGGGGCTGATTTTCTAGAGGAAACACATTTTCAAAAAACACAGAAGTGTTTTAATCAGGGAGTAAAACATTTTACTCAATGGTCCATCACTGCCTGTCTGGAAAGCTTGTGATGAGCAGACACGAGAGGGAGGAACATTTGTGTTTAAAAGCAAAAATCTTTCCCCAGACTGAACTCATCATGGCAGAATAGAGTTAGCAGGATGAAAGATAATTAGTTCAGTTTGGGTAGAACCACTGATGGAAGTGCCTTTTCTTAAGGGCTCTTTTCTCATTTCAGCAGTAACCAGGCCTCGCAACATTTAGAAGGAAGAACGTCTTCCCTAGAAACACAGCAGATGCAGCCCCTGGCAGCTAGACCTGTGGCTCGGCAGGGCTCTGGAAAACCCCCACAAATGCTGCTGTTCCCATCTGAAAACCAGAGGGGCTGTAGTCACGTCAGGAAGGAAGCGGCTCATGTGGGAGCAGGAACTCCTGTAAACTGTCAGAGCTGATGAAGCAGTTCCAGCTAGCTAGCTCCTTGTGGGGAAAGAGCCATAAAACCAGGAACCAGGAGGTGCTGCTGCAGAACTTTCCAGTTCCGCTGTTGTGGCTTGGCAAGGCACCACTTGCAATACCCCCTACCCACAAGCAGTTCTGTGTAGGAGGTGACAAATCTCCAGAGAGGACAAAGGGGAAGAAAGGGACTGGGAGCTCCACCTCTTTCCTTTTGAAGTGGCCCTTTTGGGAATCTCCTGGATGGATGCGGTTCGCCCTGGCAGGGCCAAGGCCCTAGAAGAAGACTCATCTGAGGATAGGGGATGCCTGGCTGGTGAACTGGGCTTCATGTGAGGCAAGGGCTGGGTCTGGACAGACTGTGTTGGAGGCTTAAACTTCCAACCTCCCTGGCAAGGTCTCGTGCTTTGGGAATGATTTCCGGGCATGGTGCCATCTAGTGGCACAAGCTGAGACAGTATTACCATGGGATGAGACTGGCATAAAGTGTCATGGCAGAGTGGCCCATTGTGCACTGCCCTGAGCTGAGCCAGAGAGGTAGGGCACCTGAGTCACAGTGGTCCTAGATTGGTGGGACTGCCCAGTTCTCTGACCCTACTGGATGAAATAAATCCCTAGAGTTCCTAAGAGAATTTGGGGGTGGGGGGCGTGGTGGTGGAAGAAAGCCTTGGGGGAAGATACTACATCTCCTGCTGATAATGGCATCTTGGAATTTGAGCAATTAATTGGAAAAATATGAGATGTGACTTACTTGAACTCCAAGCAGGTGAAGTAAGTTATGCTGGTTATATTAGAGGTGGATTTACCGTGAAGTTAAAACTTAAGCTTTGAGTCGCCCTCCCTTGCGTGAGCCTCTGGCAAGACTCCGGGAGGTAGCCCGGCAATGCGGCTACATGGCATTTGTTTTTGTGAAATTTCAAGAATGAGAGCTTTTTACATAATTTTTCTTAGAAAAGACCTCTAGAATTGTGAGCCCCAAATGGAGAGCCCACAAAACCTGAAGTTTTGAGTTATACCCATGAACGGGTGTCGAAGGGAGAAAAATCACAGCCTTCTTTAGGATCTGGCAATATTGAAACAGGTATGAGGGGAGGAGAGTGGATGCCTTTGGCACTTGCCCCAGCCCAAGTGCTGATGGTCAAAGTGCTTCTCAGTCATTACCTTCAAAGAATGAAGTTCTAAGAAACTTGGAAATAAAGTATTTTCTGATGAAAATTTCAAAGGAGGAGCTATCAGTGTCCACTGTTGGTGGAAGTCCAACAGGAAAAAAGGTAATCCAAGCAGCTCTCCAAAATGCTGGGTCTGGGCCCTGGGGACACAGTTAAAGGCACCATCTGAAGGAATGGAGGCAACGGGACCCAACTGCCAGATGCAGGCCAAGGTGTGCCTGGACCAGAAGACTCTGCAGGATTTCTGCAGAACCAGAGGGAACCAGAACAACCCACATCAGAGGTGCCCCATCCTGGTAGGGTCAGTCTATGGCCTCTGTCTTAGCACCTCATTCAGAAAGCACTTACTGAAGCCCTGCTGTGGGCTTGCTGTTGGGGATGAACACCTCAAGGAGCCTGCAGTCTAGTTGAGGAGATTCGTAGTATAACCACTATCAAGGACGTGGGTAACAGCACATAAGAGCCCTTCCATGGGCATCAGGGATTATGGGAACTTCACAGAGTGTAGAGTGTTTGAGCTGAGATTTGAAGAATGAGTGGAGCTTGCCAGGCAGAATGCCAGGGGCATGTTCCAGGCATGGCGAAGATGCCGAGGAGCCTGAAAGTGTGGTGTACTTGGTGGGCCGTGGGGAAGGGTCATTGGTTCCATAGTGCTAAGTATCTGGGGGATGAGGGTGTAGGGACCAGCAGGAGCTGATGCTGGACACATGGTTGGCTCAGATCATGGTGATTCCTTGGGGTACTAAGGAATGTGGGCTTTATCCTGAATTCCTCTCGTTGGGTATCCAGCCCCACTGCTTCTCTCTGTAAGGACTCTCCACTGTCTCTGCCTCCCCATCCTAAGGCTGCCCTGGTTCAGGTTCTCACTAGCTCCTGCCTAGTTTATTGCAATGGCTTCCTTTATGGTTCCCTGCCTCTAACGAGGCAGCCAGCACAATAATAGTGCATATTTATTGAGAACTTATGACAGGCTGAACACTGTTCTGTGCTTTTAAGAGTGCATTTATTAAATCTTTTTAACAACCCTATGAGGTATTATCACTCCCACCTTATACATGAGGAAACTGAGGCACAGAGACGAAATAACTTGCCCAAAGTCATAAAGCTTTTAAGTGGTGGGGGTAGGATTTGAACCAGGAAAGTCTGATGTGTGAGCCAGAGTTCTTACACTATTGCCTCTCAGGTAGAGGGCTCAAGATTTGCATTCTGGAATTAGATTACTCTAGTCACTTAACTTCTGCAAACCTCTCATTTCTTCTGTAAAGTGAGACAACACCACAAGTGGGATCTTGTGAGGAATAAATCAGATAATCTGGAAAGCACCAATCATGGTGCCTGGCACATAGTCCAAGTAAGTGTCAGCTTTTAATATTAATTATTTTGCCAAGCAGGCAGAGACATAGTTTGCCAGTCAGATTAGCAACTCAACAACAAAAGGGGGATATCAAGATTAAACATAAAGAAATTTGGAAAGCCTAAATATTTTTTCCTTCTCTCAATTCCTGAGCAGCTGGACATTAAAGAATTTTCCTAAACAATATAAAACTGTTTGCAATAATTTTTTTAAAATCCAGGGCTGGAATAGGACAAATGGGACAGGCTGAGGTGGTGAATCTCACACAGGATGTAGATCTGTTTTTGTCCATGGTTCAAATCTGTGATACCATTTGGGTGAGATTTCATGATGCTGGCCAGCTCTGAAGCAGGGTACTAGAAGTTGTGTTTACACCATTGTTTGAAACTTAAAAGGCAATTCTGCTGTTCACAGCAATGTGGTCTGAAAAACCAGTGACAATACACGTTAATTCACGCTAGCAATCACATTTTGGAGCATCCATTACTCCAGAACTCTGATTCTGTCATTTCCCCTCATATGTTCAACTTACAAACCTTAGCCCAGATACGAGGCTGGTGTGTTCATTTTTTATGGATATCGCTGTCGGATATATCTCCTCTTTCTGTGAAATTGCTTAGATATACATGAACTGAAATTTCTGGCAGAGACACAATACTGAGGAATGGACCTGTAGCTGAGGGTATCTGGGTGGCCAAAACATACACATCCACTGGACATTTTTGAGAACCACCATTGCCCTTTCCTTCATGTCCTATGTGTGGTCTGGTTAGCCCCCTTCCTCAAGCTGAGCCTGGCATTTTGTGAATCAAATGTGGTCCAAAGATAACAACAGGAAGACGTGAAGAATGAGCATATGGGTGAATAGGGGTTTGTGAGATGACATGTTTCTGCGGGTGGATATGCTGGTGATTTTAAGCATCAAATTCTCCCACCCACATGCACACTGCTCCACGGTCAGCATACCTACTGACCACACCAAGGAAAACATAATCGTACTGACTCTCATAGATGCTCTGGCAGAGACTCGAGCTGCTCTAACAGTAGCTTGGGAACTCTCAGCCCTGGGTGTTTTTTCAGCTTTCACCCATCATTTTGAACTGGGACGAGGCCACATTTAAGGAGAAAACTGCTGAACACCAGCACAGCATTACCAAGCCTTGGCTTCTGTGGTCTGAGGAGAACAGCGGCAGGAATTCATGTGGCAACCAGAGGCTCCTTCCTGCCTCGGCAGAGCAAGGGGCTGCTCTTCCTGGCCTGTGAAACCTAAGCCTGGAGCTGACCCACCACTGGAATGATGGCTCAAACCCACACCGCCTTCTGGTCTTCACGATGACTTTGTGGCTGCCTTTGCCGCTTACAGCAGCAGCAGTAAAAAGGCTGTTCCCAGTTAGTGAGCAGAACCTTGACTGATAAGAGAGGCAGGAAGAGAATTTCAAAAATCTTACAGGAAAACCTCCTCCTATAAAGTGAAAATTAGGGGGTTGCTAAGTGAAAACACCAGGGGTTGGTTTGGGGTGGAGTGACATCAGATCATCAGGCTGGTGAGTATGGGAATGTCACTGTCACCTACTGTCCCATCCCTCTCTGTGAAGAATGGTGTTTCAAAGTATTTGGCCAGTGAGTCATCAGAGAAATGCTATTTTTTTCATTTTGGAAGAACACCACTATCTCAGCAGGACATTTTGCTGTTATCTGTTCTCCCTAGAAATATGGTGGAGGTGGGAAGGACCCAGCCCATTAGAAATTAAAACCATATGCATACCATGTTAAAAAAAAAATAACCCACCCAGGTCATTACATTATTGTTGACCATAGGAATTCAGTATTTATAATTTACATTCTTTCCCATACTTTGCTGTTTTTCAGAAGTGAAGAGCAGAGGTTTATAGCCTCACCAGACTGTAAATCACATTCCTGAGGGCAGAGGGAGCTGCTACAGAGGAGAGGAATTGCCTTTGGAGAGTCTGCAATATGTGTCAAAACATCAGGAAAAGGACCTACACGGAGAGATGGGACCCTGCTTCAAGGGATGGCATGTTAACTAATTTTAGGCCATGGAAATAAAGGCATGTCAAGGCCGGAGTCTGTCTACTCACATGACAGAGAAACACTGAAGGCCCACGCCAGTTATTCCTTCCACCGAGCACACGACCAGCCAGTCGCACCTGGAACCAGAATCTGGAAAATGCAAAATGCCTTGGAGGTCTTGCCATCTTTAATAAAGTGAGCACCTGAGAGGTGGGTCTCCTTCCAAGGAGGACAGGGAGACAAAGGTGCGGGATGTCCCCAAAGGAGCTGGCTCCTCCCCATCAATTTGCCAGCTGTTGAGGGAGGCCAGCAGGGAGACATGGGGGCTGTGGATTCTGTGGTTTGTGAATGGGACCTGTGCTCTGAGCAGATGGCCCCCTACTTGCTGTGTGCTCTGGGGGCAAGTACTTACACCTTCCGCTGGAATTGGAAATGCTGCTCTGTCACTCGGCTCACTAGCAAAGCAAGCCCTGTGCAGCCAGTAGGAAGGTTCGGGGTCAAGATGGGTTCCACGAACCCCATCCAGGAGTGTTTCAAAGGTTCTAGCCCTCCAAATGCCTTCGTCTGGAAGGCCTGTTAGCAGTGGCCCTCATGAACTCTATTCCCCTGCTCCTGGTCTGGATTTCATCCACCCTAAGTGAAAGCAGAGGATCCTAAACATTTTGAAAGCTGGAGATCTTTCTTAAGCCTTTCCCAGCTTGCACCCGTAAAATACCTAATCAGTCCGAGATGTATGCAGTTGGATTGATGAGAATGAGCCAAAACAGCCCTTTGTGAGGCAAGTGGGAATAGTCAGGTTTACAGCCCAGATTTCTAGTACGTTAGATTGTTACATTGTCTGCCTGCAACGTGACTCTGTAATTAAGGCTATTGTATATATACTTCAGACATGAAAATGCAATAATTTGGTTCTTTAGTCTCAAATTTTCAAAAAACTTGTTCTTTTAAAGGCAGACAAACCTCATTTCCTATGGTTTGTAAAGCCACAAGAGTCCCCTTCACTCGGCATCCAGAAAGGGGGACACACCTTACGCTAGAACACCAGAATCTGAGGCCCTGGGACTATCGGTTTCCCACAACTTGCAGGCCCTCAGCAGCACGATGTCTTCAGAGCACTCCAAAAACAAAGAAAAAAAACAATAACTAACACCCAGGCACAAAAAGTGCAAGCATGAGCCCAGATCAGTTAAAGAGGCTGAGAGGCTGGTTGCATCAGCTGTGAAAGCAAAGCCCTCAGGCAAATTCTGTTTTCTGAATGATGTTACTGTCCTCACTGGGTTTATGAGAGGGGGATGGACTTGCCAACACCCTCCTCTCTGCTCTCAGGGGACAATAATGCTAGGGCTTAGGAGTCCCTTTTGCCAGGACTGGAGGCAGCAAGCTTGCCTGTTACCCACCTCTGCAGCCAGCCAGGTGTGCTGCATACAGAGACCGGTTTTCAACCAGAGTATTAAGAGTATCACGAGCATAAACTAAGCTTAGCCATGGGAGGCCTTGGAGGTATGTGGACCTGTTGCATACCCTTGAACAGTGTTAGATTGTGACAATGAATATCTTCTCATAGGACAGGCAGTTTCAAAATTCCAGCCCACAAGTTGCAAGAAAGGTAATGACAGGGTAGACAAAGTCACAGATGTAATTTCTGAAATGAACTGAAGAAGTTTTTTGGTGAGCATCAAAGACAACCAAGATTTTTACAATTCGGCATTCTTAAAAACTAAAAAAATTCACGTGCAAGTATTTCTCCCTTCTTTAGTAGACATCAGTAAATAATTCCTTTAAATTCACAGAAGATAGCAAAATAAAAAAGCCATATTTATTTAATGCATCAAATACCAAAGTTCAATTTAAAAAATATTGAAATCTTTACCTGTGATAGTTCTACCATCAGGTTTAGAATAAAATGTGGTAAGGAGAAATGTTGTAAAAATCTAATCATTATGGGCTACCAACCTGACCCTCAGTCTCAGCTATTACTAATACTGAACCAAATCTCAAACGTAATTCTTGAAACGCACACACTGCATTATGTAATATAACACTGATAAACACAAGCTTAGCTCTCCTTACATCTTGATTTCAATCATAGAAATGGAAAATGTATTGAGCACTGCCATAGTCTACCTGGGAGATTTCTAGTTGTTATAACAATAAGAGTGATATAAACAGCATGCACCTAGTAAACACTGTGGTGGGTCCAGAAATTCCGCAGCAATCACTGAGCATAATCTAAACAGCATGGAAGTTACATGCCCGTGTATGAAGGGCTCACTTCTGTTTGGCTTCCAATGGTTTCATTTTCTCTTTCCCACCCTACATTTAGCCTCCCCTTCTGTGCCCAACCTTTCCCCTTCTCAATGACCCTGTGGGGGCCTCACCATTCTATCCCAAACACTCCAAGAGCCTAATTCCAAAGGGCACAGGCACACCTTGATAAAAACAAGTACCCCTTTGGGATGCTATACAGCACCTGCTGAGGGACGACACTGAGGGCTGAACCTGATGTAACGAATTTTATTTTATTTCTCCTTGGAGAGTGCTTTACACCAGCGTACTATAAAAGTAGTCCTAGTGAAAATAAGACTGGCATTTATAGGATATCTTCTATCAGGAAAATGCTTAATGGGTCAATGAAACATCCTAGTGTTGCTGTAGGAGCAGTTTGGCCAAGGCTTCTATAAATGGTGAAAACAGACACAAGAAAAGTGGGGAGAGGCCCTGGAAAGATCAAGAATGACAAAAAGGGGAAAGTACCTAACACACAAGGAGAAAAATACATAGAACATTCTTCATACGTTATGTCCAAAACAATGGTGTCCTGGTGGCTTACAAATGGGGAACATAAATTTACAATCAAATCATTTCAGACATTGAATAATGATTCCAAAGCATGTACTCTACTTCCACCAATGTGAGGTGTATTTCCATAGCAACAGGTGGAAAAAGTAGGCCAAACCCACCAGTATGGTCTTTAGGAGGAACAGCAGCGGTGGTCTGGCCGGCCGTGGAAAGCACTGGTTTCATAGCCACTGTAGTCAAGAGCTCTTACCAAAAGGGGAAAAAGAAAGTTTAAAATCACAGGCAGGGCATGGAAAGTATCTGAGGACTTTTCCTGGCTGTTTCCTGCAAAGCCACAGAGGAAAAACTGTCTTGTATACACTATGCTCTTCACAAATGCCACAGTAAAGTCAAACTTGCCACATGCCAAACAGGTGCCTCCTCTATGCTGGCCTTGGAGAAAGGACACAGCTTGCTCAAGTGGACCGGGCTATGAAACAGAGGAATGTTCAAATACCAGGCCCAGCTCTCCTGGAAAATGAACTTGGAAACACTCAGTGATGTCTCACAGGCACAAGAAGAGACAATGTATATGGTATATAACAGCGCTCAGTGCTCAGAAAAGCAAAACGCGGAACACAACAAACCCACCTACTTGCAAAGTAAAATAACATTTAAATTTGTACCTCTGTTTAAAAAAGGCCTCTCTGATGGGTTATAAAAGTACAGGCAGGTTTCTGAAACATGTAGCTCTTTGCCTCCCTTCACTACTTCCATGGGAAGGATGTAGCTTCTGCACGGACAGCACGCAAAGGCTCAGAGCCGTGGCCCAGCCCAGACCCTGGCTTGTCCTGCAGGCTGAGCGACTACTGACGCTCCGCTTTTGCAACACACCTGGCTGCTGGCACAAGGCAGTGCAGTGCTCTGGACCAGGTGGGGACCTCGAGCCCAGAGCATAGGATGTGACCCCAGCTTTGCATGACTAATTTAACCCCTGAACCTCAGAATTCTTTTGCAGAAAAAGGAAGACATGACCTTTTTATGGTTAAAGATTTCCTTAAAAGGTGAAAAGATATAGAAACCTTTGTGCTCTGGGAAATAAGAGCACAAAAGGATTGCTTTCAGGAAGTTTATATCTGTAAGGTAATCAACTGGGTACTGCCCTCTTGTTAGAGAAAAAAATCCAACTTGGTAACCATTACCATAGGGAAACCCAATGACCACACTATTTTATCTCCTATTGGTCACTTGGGAAGGTTAAGGAATAGGACATATTACTTCTATAAGCCCTTTAAAATACTTCTTTTTTCTTCTCACTATATAAAACACATACACATACATATTATCTTGAAGTCACTTGAAAAATAGAGACTGCTTACAAACAATGGAAAATACAAATAAGATGCAAAGAAATGAACATTTTATGGAGACAGACCTTTGACAGGCTTCAGTGTGAATCGTTTTATTTAAAACAGTGATCCATCAGAGGTGGTGAACTATCAGGGTACATGTTCTAGAGCATGGCACGATGAAAGGTAATACTCACCAGCACCTCACATAGGACTAAAAGACAAGGTCAGTAACACGCCACGGAAGGAAACAAAGCAAATGTAAAAGGCACCTGGCGGGGGAGAAGCCGCAGTGTTCGCTGCCTCTCTGACAGCTTTGCTCTTGTGCACTGTGGATAAGTCTGGACAAGCGACGTTTGGAAGGGACCAAGAGAGCTTCTGATCTCAAGCCCAGGTTCCTATGCAGACAGCCAACCTTTCCTCAGGCTGCTGTGCACACACCACTGGTTGAAAGTCTTAAAAAGGGGGCTGAGGTTGTGGGACAGGAACACAACAGCTCTCCCTGACTTTTTTCTCTAGAAGGAAGGAGAACCTTCCCCCAATTTCGGAACTTCAGCAGTGGCTTTGGAAGGCTTTTAAGTATCCTAACTTAAAAACAACAACAGTAACAAGATAAAGGACAGAAAAGTGGCCCAAACTTAAACAAATCCATCAAATGGCAAGGCAGATTCAGAAACAGAAAATCTGGTGACCAGTCCATTAACCACCCGGTTAATGCTTTGTCTGAATGAAGACATTTATGTTGCATCCACAAGACACACGAGCGCACAGCCGCTCCTGGTGACTGTCAGTAAAGAGCTAGCTTTTCCTTCCACACCCTGTACTGCTACTGGTGACCGCATGCCGAGTGCTGAAGTGAGAAGAGATCCCAAGTTGACAAAGGACCCCAGGCGATGATCTGCCTGATATGGCCAGGTCTGCAGGAAACAAGACTTACGCTCTCAAATAAGGACTCCCCAAAGTTTCCTCTTCTCTTCCTGTTTGTGCTGCACATTCTGACTTCCTAGCAGGGAGGTCCATGCAGATTCTGTTTCCCTCTCAGTTCTAGGCACTCTCTGGAATAACTTTGATTAACTGGGGTCTTTCACTTCTTTCCAACTCCGTTGGTGACTTTTGACTTGGAATGTCGATTCCTTCTTCTGGAAGAATGGCTTTCGTTGTTGCCTGAATGCTTGGGTGGGCTGTCTTCCGAACCTGCCAAAGGAATCAGAACTCATGGTCACCTTGGGCTCTCTCCTGTGATCTGTGGTTCTCCCTTTCCAGACCAGGTAGATGCTCTTCCCTGGTACTTGCACTCCATCTAGTGGCCTCATCAATAAATTACTGCAAGGCACACAGACAGCCCAGCACTGAGTAGAACAGCTGGTGCCTTGGCTTGCAAGGCAACAGCCCCACGAAGTCCAGGTGGTTCCTGAAGAATCTTACTCTGTGTAGTGCAGACTGTGGTCAACGTGATGAGGACCAGAGTGAGAGAACAAATGAAAGCGATGCACAAACAAGGGGTGATTAAAACAAACTAGATGGGTGTCTGTCCCACCCTTGCAACCAAAGGAGGCACGACCTGGGTTTCCCACACCTTGACCTGCGACACACCAGCGTGGACTGGAGAGGATTCCTGATGTTATAAAATTAAAGATATTACGTGTCCTCTATCATTTGATCTGGAGGCCATCTTCACAAATCAGGCCCCTGCTGCCCATGACAGATAGCCCCAGAGCCACACAGCAGCACTGGGCCAGCTCTGGCCTCAGACTGACACTGTGGCCAAGCCCTGGCCTTGCAGCCAAACCAAAGGGTTCTCTGCCCACAGGCTCTGGGAAATCTCTACCAGAGATAGCCAGCAAAAAACAAAAGCTCCCAGGGTTTTTGTCTCCATGGTGGGTAGCATTTGGCTTAGTTCAAGGGATTCTTTTGCCACTCTGAAGAATTTTTTCTTCTTTTCTTACTATTCCATCTACCTTTCATTTAAATATATCTCTACCACTGCTGCTTTTCAACAGAGAACCCAAAGTGCCAAGGACTGGCCTGTAAAGGGTGATTCTAAGTAAGGTGGGTCGGGGACCCCTCTGCCCACCTCCAACAGCATTGCATAGTGGGCTGCCAGTTGATTCCCTGATTCAGGAGCAACTATCCCAAAAATGGTGGTCAGCAACTCAGCACACTGTACACTAGTGTTTTCCCCAGGGAGATCTCTAATGAGCTTGACCCCAAAAGAATTCAGGAGAGCTAGTACAACAGAGTGCTTCCTTCTCCACAGGCCACGGCTTCTCCAAGCAGTTCTGTGAGCTAAATTCAGTCTCCAATATTCATAATTCTCTCCCCTCAGCCAAGCTTCCCCCCAGCTCATGAGAACTGATGAGGAATTACTGTCCAACAGAGCCTCTGCAGTGCCATTACTCCACGAGTCTAATTCTTTAAAATAACCAGGTGGCCCCAAGTCTTTCCAAAATGCTCCTTGGAGAGAGGCCAATGAAGGCCCCTAACTCCACTGCTGAAATCCCTCCTACACTGCTCTACCTCTTGAATACATGCCTTTAACTGATCCACCTGTTCTGAAAGGCTTTTCTTCTTGGTGCATAATCCTTCCTCCCCCTTTTCGCTCCTGATGAAGGCTCAGAGGAAGAACATTGCTGTCAGGGTGCTCCAGCCAGCAAGGAACTCATTACACTGTCCTGCCTCAAGGAAAGGCAGAGCTACACGGAGCCTCTTTCAAAGCAAGTTTCTCGGGTGGATCCAGTGAGCATTATGCATGTCTCTTAGTAAGTGACAGGAGACTACTGATGAGGCCTACATCCTCAACACTCAGAGGATAAACATCAATTCCAAATCTCCTTAGTGGGCGTAGAGGGGATAGAGGGCCCAGTAAAGTTTTAAAACAATGAACAGAAAGCGATACCTTTTGTACCCTTCCCGTGATGCCAGGAGATGTCTGGGCTGTAGCTGCCATCTTCACACTCTGAGTAGGTCTAGGGAGAGAGACAGGCTCAGTGACAGAATCTCAGGGCCTCCCTGGGAGGAGCGGTGGGGCAAAAAGCAAAGAGGCTCCATCACTGCCTCTGCCAGGCTGGGACTGTCACTGGTGAGTGGCAAGACCGCCTCGAGCTTATGTTTCTTAGCTATAAAATCTAGGCTCTTTCTCCCTCCCAGGTGATGCAGAATAAAATCTTCTAGAAAATACCTTCAGTTCCTTAGACTAAAGGTATGAATAAAGAATGAAAGCATTATTTTTACTTATAAAAATATAGTCAGCAAGACTAATAATAGCATTTTAAACCCATTCATGTCTATTCTCTACTTTAATCCTCATATTTATTAAGAGGAAGGCAGGGCAGGCATTTCGCCAGTGGGAAGCCCCAGGCTGGGACACGTGAAGAGGCTGTGCACAGCAGGAGAGCTGGGAATAAAACCCGGCCATCCAAACACCGGTCCAGGGCTTTCTCACGATGTTTTTTTTTTTTTTTTTTTAAATAAAAAAATAATTAAGTTTTAAACCCCTTACAAAAGGAGGACAAAAATACTGACCTAGTGAACGGGACAGCCGCAGATGGGGAATGGGTGCTGACATGGCCAAGTTTCTACAGCGGCAAGTCTGTAGTGGCTCCTCAGGGCCCGCCACGCCACGCTTTCATGAACACGCTCTGGGCTAACCCTCCCAGCCAGCCACGAGGTGAGTATTTTAAAAAGAGGCCGGCTCTGCCTCTCCTTCCATACCTTTTCTCGGTGACCATAGTGCTCTGCGTACCAAACCATGCCGTACAGACACAGGAAGGTGGTGAAAGCCTGGAGGAGAAAAACAAGCATGGGGCCATTTCATAAATGATATTGCACAAAAGAATCCCACTTCCCAGCACTTCAGGTTTCAGTCTTGGGAATGCGCACAAGACTGCTCAATGCGTTTCTGCCACCTGTCCTAAGGACACCGATTACAGAACGGCTGGACGCGGCAGAGATCGGACCTCCAAGAGATGAGCAGACTTGGGGTAGGGGGACATTCCCAAAGCTTTTGACAAGAAGGGTTATGAGGAGCCCAGAGTGACTAATGATGACTCTTATCAGAATGCGAGATCATTTTCAGATGTGGGATAAGGCAGGCTGCGTCTTCACAGCCTTGCAGGTTCTGTTGAAGGGAACATACGGGATTCCGTACATATTTCTGATTTTCATGGCCCATCCTCTCCAGCCTGCCCCCCATCACTGGACAGAGTTATAGGAGTCAGTGTGCCAGCTTCTGTGGAGAAGAGGATTTCTGAATGAAAAAGAGGTTTCATTCATTCAGCCAGGTCATGGTGGTGCCTGAGGGCGTGGGGGGCAATGGCCCCAGTGTCCTGGGAGCTCTGCAGGACAATGCTGCCCTTGCTTTTCATGGCTTTTGAGGGTCAGCCCCCCCAGCCCCCCCACCCCCCACCGCCTTGTTGCTTTTGTTTTAGTTTAAGTGGATAGAAAGATTAAAATGCTTTGTTGGCCTTAGTGAAATCGGAAAGGTGTGGCCCACAGTAGCCAGAGGCGGGGGTAACCACTGCCTCTGCCCACCACATCATAAACGATGCTCTAACTTGAGGAAAGAAAAGCATAAACAAGAATCCAAAGTTTCAAAATGTGTCCAGAAACTGAAAGTTGGAAATTTCTGGCTACCTAGACTGACGACTAAAGGAGGGAAGGAGGGAGGGAAGGAGAGTGAAGTCAGGTGAACCTTGGCACCTGTACCCTCCAGACTGCAGGGAAGCAACCAAAACACAACAAAATGACTGCCTGTTCCTGCAGAATATCTTGCTTTAGAGACCCGTTTATACCAAGCCACCCTGGCAGTCTAGCCTCTCTCTCCACTGTTATTTCCCTGGGCACCTGTCATCTTGCCCAACCATGGGGACAGCTGTGAAATCCTTGTGGGACCGTTTCTTCTTGAGGGAGTAGTAATTTTAGTTCTTTCCAAGAACCATAACTTTAGATCTAAAAGGGTCATCTCAGAGATCATTCATTTCAATCCCCCTCGTTTACAGAAGAGGAATGAAGTCTCAGAGAGGTGAATGGCCTTCTGAAGGACACACAGCTAGTGAGTAGCAAAACCGGAGCCAGACACAGGTCTCTTGATAACTCTGGGCCCAAGTTTTAGGGATGGTTGTTGATACAAACAAATACTGATTTTATGTCCATACGTCATTATTGCTCTCTCCATTCATCCATTCCCTGAGAAAGAAAAGCATCATGGAATAGCCAGGTACCAGCGGGATCAGCTCTGCACAGCCCACAGTCTGAGGGTGGAGCAGAGGCAGGTGGGGAGGGCAGGGGCTATGAAGTCTCATCACTGTGGCTTTAATCTAGCTCTGGCCCAGTTCATTTAAGTCTGTGACATTTACTAAGTGTCTGCTGGGTGCACAGGTCACCTTAAGTTCCAAAAACGAAGGAAGTCCGAATGCTCCAGCTGTCCTTCCCCATCCACACCAGTAAAGTGGGAATAACAGTGTGGTGGAGAGAACGTGAAACACAAGAAGACCCACTAGTCCATTTTATGCTAAATCCATATGCAAACTGGCATACATCTACAGATTAGAGTTAAAAAAAAAAAAAAAAAGGAAGCTCATATCACCCATCAAAAATTAGGCAATCAATATATTAATATTATAAAATGAAAATGACTTCTAACCTTTAACACACTCTGGTTCTTGCCCAGATTTCTTACATTCACCAACATTAAATATACTATTTCACAGCATGGAAAGAATGGGAAAGAAAGATGTGCAGTGTGTAAGCCTATGCATGTGTTAGGTCCTTTACAAAGGGCAAAACAAACCATCCTGGGTTTCACACAGAGGAGTGGGGAGGTTAGCTCCCACCTCCCCAAACCAGTCCTGGCTGTGAGGTGGGGAGGCGGGTCACCCCACTGGGCTGTCATTGTGAAATCTGACCACCAGAGGGCAGGCCTGGGAGGGCAGGTGGGGGCTGCCGGGCTCTCTCCAGCAGCAAACAGCAGGCAGAGCCGGCTTTGCAGAGGGGCCAGACAAACACTGGCAGGTGGCGGGTGACAGGTGCTTAGGTGCTTATGTCACAATTGCCACACAAAGGCTTGCTGTGGTTGCCAAATCTGCCACTTCAACTGGGTACAAGAGGCCCAGTTTACATCTGTCCCAGGAGACAAATGCTTGTAATTTATGAGTTTGCAATCACACCTGTGAAAAGGCACGTACCCACTTAAAATGTCAAAGCCCAATTTAAAATAGCAACCGTACAGATTTTGTTTAAAGAAAGGGCAGAGGAAAGAAAAGAAAACTATGTGGCATGAGAGCCAGGAGGTCCATGACCACGGACGGTGTGGTGGCAGTGAGTGTGGAAAAACCCCAGCCTGGCCTCCACATCATGGTAATGAGCATTCAAATGAATGATGACTGTTCAGATGACCGCTGATGGAGAAGCTCCGCGTTAATCTCAAGCTCTGTGTCCACTCTCTTTCCAAGCGAGGGGAACAATTAGGGGCTTTGCTTCACTGAGTAGTGTGGGAAGCAGGCATAACTTAATGCTCTGCAGGCATATCTTAACACTTTCTTTTCGAATAAGGTTTGCCTCACTCCTGAGTGAGATCCATCTGGCTCTTTAATAAAGGGCATGAATAAGAAAAACTGCCAGGACCTTGTTTCCATTCTTTTTTAACTGGTAAATGTGGGGACCCCTAATTATCCCATCCAATGGCCTCTTTTGGGGCCAGGTCTCTCTCCCTGCCTGTCATCACTTATAACTAATGAGGGGATCCTAACTGTCTTCATTTTTATTTTTTAATTTTTAAAATTATTTTTATATCTATCTATTCACCTACCTACCTACCTACCTACCCACCTACCTACCTACCTGTCTGGCAGGTACGGGGAATGAATTCATCTGTCTTCAAAGTCCCGCTCTCCCGTGGCTGTTCCCCATCCTCCTCCTGGCCTCTTCGATGCAGCTGCTCTGAGGAATCCCATCCTCAGCCAGCTTCTCTTCCCCGAGGTATGTTCCCCTAACTCTTAACCTTGACCACAGCCTCAACTGTGCCGTACACATGATGGCTCCCAGGTATATTATCTCCACCACTGACCAAGTCTTTCCAATTTTACTGGACAGTCTAGAATTCCCAATGAAACAGGACACCTCAACCTGTGAATTCTAAAGGTCCCTCACACCCCAACTCTCCTGAACCAAATTAACCTCCTTCCAATGGGCTTCTTTGATATCCCCCAATCTGTCACTATCACCGACAGCTGCCCAGTGGCACAAACTAGAAACCCTGGAGTCACCCTCAAGTCTTTTCTCAGCTGTCACAAGGAATGACATCCTGCTGAGCTGACCCTTGCACATCTCTCGAATCCAGCCCTTTCTCTGCATCTGCAGTGCCTCCGCCTTGGTTCAGCCTCAGTCACTAGCCAGCTGGGACTCTGCAACATCCCCCATGAAACACAGATCAGAAGATTTGGGGCTCCAAACACACACACACTCAGCCCTTCCTGAGCAGGCGACCCCTGTCCTACTCCTCCTCCAACTCGCTCACTTTGCTTTCACTCCCCAAACAGGTAACCGTCTTCCTGAGACACTAGGTACTCTCAGGCTTCATGTCTCTGTCCATGCTTGTCCCTCAGCCACCTGGACATTGTGCAGTCTTTCTCTCTTGAATCATTCCTTTATTCTCCATACATCTGCTGAGTATTTCCTACGCATCAGGCACTGTGCTCAAGAAAGCGGGGGCAAAAAGATGATTTAAATGTATTCTTTGAGAGCAAGAAGGGCATTGTTGAGGAGACAGATATACACTATACACAACAAGTCCCCTTACACAGGGGTTGGGACTGGTCCCGTGGAGGGAGTTATCTACTTGCCATGAAGGTCAGGACGCATCTCATGGAGGGCATGAGTTTAAGTTGGGTCTTCGGGTATAAGTCTCACCAGTGAGAGAAGGCAGGGAAAGGTTTGCACATCAGGCAGAGAAAACATCACAGGTAAAGGCAAGAGAAGTCTGGAAGTCTGATTTGTTTTCGTAACTAGGAGCAGTTTGGTGCAGCCTGAGTATAGAGTAGATGTGAGTGATATGATGAAATAAATGTTCCAGATAACGAAGTTCCCAGCCACACAAGCAAGACTTCACATTTCATCTGGTAGGTTTCACGGTGGGGATCCTTCTCCCTTCTGGAAGTTTCTGTCTGTGCGGAGGGAGCTTCACTGCTTCCCTGGGGAGGAGTTGCATCTTACCTCACTGGTGACTCTGACATAAGAAAACTGCATGTCCTACCTTTCCCCCCAGTGCTCGGCTGCCACTGTGGGGGGGCCTGCTTCGTGGGGCTGCGGGGTAAGTGTTCTATTTCTGGGGTTTGCTACGAAGAAACCCTGTGGTTGTGCATCTAAAGCTGATACTGAAAATATGGATTCTCAGTAATAAAGATGCTACTCTGATCATCCTTTTCATTCTTCCACTTTGTTATCTTGTAATTATTTTTGAACTTGGGTAGGGAAAAGAGTTATATTATTGGGCCCTCTCAAGCCCCAAACATAGGGAATGATTCTAAGCAGAGGAAAGAGATTCAAGTCTGAATTCTGGAAGATCACTTTGGCAGCAGCATGGAGAATAAATTTGAAGGGCAGAATGGCAAAAAAAAATGGGTGTCCAGACAGCAGCAGAGATGGTGGGAGAGAAGGACATGGAATTGAGCTGCACTGGTGGATTAACCGAACTTGGTGACCGCTCACTTGGAGAGTGACAGAGAAGAGGAAGCAGCCTCCTGGGTTTCTTTTTTGGGGTTCTGGGAGTATGGCTGCCATTCACTGCAATCCTTCAAAATCCTACTCACATATTGCCTCTGGGGAGCCCCAGCTCGTCTGGTGCTCTCTCTACTGTCCTTATGCAGACACATCTTTCCTAGTATTTACCACATGTTAACATGAGTAGTTTGCATGTCTAATTCCCATCTGCCCTGGGCAGAGATGGAACGCATGAGTTCTCCCTAGCCAGACTGTCCTGGCTCTGCCGCTTACTACCTGTGTGACCTTGGGCAAGTTAGTGAACCTCTCTGTGCCTTCATTTCCTCATTGATAAAAGAGGGATAATAAGTTACCTCCCCTCAAAGTGTAAAGATCAAACATGTAATTCATGAAAAGCCCTTGGCATGCATCTGGCACACAGTCAGCGTCCATAAATCTTATCATTGCCAGCATCCATTTGTGTGACTGCAGCACCAGGCGCAGCACTGAGGACTGCTTAACAAATGTTTCATGATGAATGACAGACAAAATAGTACCACGCTAAGTGAAGGAGAGATCAATGGGTGCATAAAAAATGGTTCAGGTCCTCAATCAGTGACAGTCACACAGACACAAAAGCAAACCAAAACTCACCCATGTGAGGAGGCATATTCTAAGCATCAAATAAGTAATACAATGAGAAAATCACTAAAATGTAGAGAGAGACTGGAGGGGTCCCTGCAGGTTGGGGGACCAGAGAGGGCTTACTGGATATGTGGTCCGAGATGACCTTCCTGGCCACTGATGCCCCGGGGCAGCAGTGGGCTGGCAGACAGCTGGCAGTGCTACCAGCCTCAACTTCTCCGTGGGGCTCAGGGCTCTCTGCTACCAGGGAAGACAGCACCTACCTCTGCCCACACAGTCAGGTCATGTTACAATTCAGACCCAAGGTGCACATGCCAGAGAGAAATCTGAGAAGAGCATGGTGAGAATACCCAGCACATCTGACTCGCTCCCCTAAAGAATTCCTTCCATCTAGTCTCACTGGGACAGAAAAATACACTTGAGCATCAATTCTGTAGTTTAAATACAAAGGAGATCATTAGTCCCTTTTATTGTTCAATATGAAACAGGACAGATTCCCGCACCAGCCAGCTGCCCCTCACTAAAAAAGATGAAACAGGATAGAACGGGCTCAAGGTGCCCTGGTGCAGTTAGGATTTCTAAAAAGTAACCCTAAAAATAGACACTATGAAAGGCAATAAAAGACACTTTAAAAATACAAAGTTTAGGCTTGCCAAAAAAGAATTAGACTCTAGATCCAACTACCGATTTATAGAAAATACAGGGGATAAAGAAATATGTTCAATTACAAAACAGGATGAAATCAGTATGAATCCAGACTGTGGGAAAATCTACAGGACAAAAGAGCTGGTTTCTTCAACAAATAAACTGTAAGGGAGACAGAGCTAGACAAAGAAGAAAAACCTATAAATTAAAAGAGACTTAAAAGGCATGCCAACCAATCTCAATGAATGGTTGCTGATTCAAATAAATTGTCAAAAGTACGAAATGTAAGAAAAAGTAATTTGAACACTGATTAGATTATTGATAATATTAAGGTTCAGATGTGACAACGGTATGGTGTTTGCATGATATGAGAAAAGCATTTTTATCTTCTTTCAGAGGTACATTCTGAGATATTAAAGGTGGATCTGCTTCAGGATAATTCAGGGTGAGGCAGGAAGGGAAACCAGACCGGACACGAGTGATCACTGTTGAAACTGGATAATGGCTACACCAGGGGTCACCTATTCTCTCTACTTGCAAATATGTTTAACATTTTCTATGATTATTAAAAAAGCCCACATTAATTTTCTAGACCAAGTAAAGAATCTTAAGCTTAAATGTAAAATAAAAACTCTTCTCCAAAATAACTTAAAACAATAAATTAAGAAGGACAGTCACAAAATGTTTAAGCTGGGTAAGATCTTACTTCATTTAAAAAGTGAGGGAAAAGGGCTGGCTGGAGTTGGTTAGAGCACAATGTATAATACCCAGGTCAAGGGTTTGGATCTCCACACTGGCCAGCCAGCAAGAAAAATAAAAATAAATGTGAGGGAAAAGCCCCTGGGCAAGAGAAGGAGAGGCCTGTGCTGACTTCTCTCTGAACTCTTCCTTTCAGGACACAAGGTCATTCTACCCAGGGCTGGGCTACAGAGTTGGCCCAAGTAGCAGAAACTGCATGATCTGACTGCCTTCCAAAACATCTTACATTGTCTGTAAACCACAATACGTCATTTTATTTATAAACCCAGTGGTGTGTGTGTTCGAATGTGTAAGTCATGATGAAGAGATGAAGGAAAGGGCACTATAATCATCCTTGTCCCTTCATATCAGTCCTTGAATGCTCAGCACACGTAGACAAATTCCCGTAAGTGAAATCAATGCACGTGTGGTGCGCCTGCTGCGGGCATTCGACCGGAACCTGCTGTGCTGACCCATTTCAAATGCCATGTGGTTGTCTCTGTTTTATTCTTGAACTTTGTTTTTTGTTGTTGTTGTTGATATCGTTTGTTTGTTTGTTTGTTTATTCTTGAAATTTAGACTGGTGGCCAATCTTGGGTTATTACAAGTAGAACATCTTATGAATTTCTAAGGCATCTTGGTGCACAAGAGAGTTAAAAAAAAATTTTTTTTTAAGAGACACCACGGGAAATTAGTTAACACTTTTGGGTAAAAAAGTAATGACTTACCACACAAAGAAGCCAAAGCACAACATAGAGTATTTGGGTCTTAGAGAAGAGATCTTGTCCAAATTTTATGCAAACAATAGCTTCCAGGAAACCAATGACCCTAATTAGGCAGAGAACAAAAGGTTAAATATTAATTCATTTTATCAGGGCATATATATTACCAGAAATAAGCATTATTCAATCAAAAAGTCACAAGGTTTCTGCCCTGAACACTGGTAGCAGGTACCCCCCCCAATGACATTGTTCTGACCCACCGCATTTTCTTCAGAAATAATAAAAGGTTTTCTCCCTCTTTCTTCCTCCTGGACCAAAATAGTGATTCACAGATTTTAAGAGCTGGAGGCACTTGGTATCATCTGACTCAGAGCCTCTATTATATTCGGGGTGGACCTTCAGGCCGCCTCTGTCAGAAACCTCTCAAGCACAGGGAACCCCGCTCCCTCTGAAAGTGGCTTATTCTTCTTATCAAACTCTTTAGCTATTGGAAAGCTGTTCCCAGTCATGGGCTGGTACCTGCCCCCTACACCTTCTACCTATGAGTCCTTACTCTGCCCTCAGCCATCACATAGGGTGAATTTGAGTCTTCCAAGGGAGTCTTTCAATAACTCGAGGACAGCAATCACATTCCTTCCCTACCTTCTAAGAATATCCAGATTAACTATCCTGTTTTTGCTGATAATATAAACTCTATCCTCTCTGAATTGATAAACAATTTTGCTAAATACAAAAATATTAAAAAAAAAAAAAAATCCATGTTTCCCCTTTAATTAAAACGTTAAAGAAGAAATTCAGGCCAAGAAGGCCCTCAGTCCCCCACCCACTGGCAGACACCAGGTCACTGGCATCACCAAATGTGTGGATGGCTCTAAACAACTGAATGCTGGAATCAGAACCACTTCATCAGAGCAGAAAAACAATAGAAAGTCCCCGTAATGTATTTTTAGAGAGTCTGGAACTGTCTTTTCTCCCAGCCCCAACCAAACAAGGCTTAGGAGTAGCTTGCTTGAATCTTCAGAAACCACTGTTTGGCACCCCACAAAGCAGGCTGTGAGAGAGCATCCCTGCAGCTGAGGAACGCAGGAGGTTTTTTCACTACACTCCTGAAGTCTATACTGTGATCTGACACTAGATGGCAGTTGCACTTTTGTTACTTCCAGCCTGCACCATGAGGCTCAGAGGGATGCCTTGAGGGAACACACAAAGGATTATTTAATCTTTGGCTGAGATTTCCTAAAAAACTCCTACAATGGAATACAGAGCCCAGAACAGAAGCGTGGCTATCTACCCTCAAGCCAGGCAGAATAACTTGAGTTTTTTTATGAAAGATTTCTGAATATTCAACTAGATTTGAGCCACCTTTCAAAAGCATGGTGGTGGGCAGACAGAGCTGTAAGAAATGCATTTCACTGTGACCCAGTACACATCACTGAAACAAACACTTCATAAAACAATGCGTATCCTTACTCTGATATTTTCCTATCCTTTTTCATTTCAAGAAAATGCTGGCCAGGACCTACCCAACTGACTTCATAAAGACCTGAAGTTTTCTCTAGAGACCAGTGCTTCTGAGTCAGCAATTTCAGGACATGACTGGCTCCTATGTGCTGAAGAGGCTGAGCCAAGCCATTGTCTGCATGTGTAGACATGTCTCAGGGAGAAGGTGACAATGAGCAAAGAGTAGGAGGAGGTGAGGGAGCCCCTGGGGGATGACTATCTGAGTGCAGGGAAAGGCACAGTAGGGGCTGAGCTGAGGTCAGGGAAAGATGGGTCTTGGGGCCACCCTAGGGCTCATCTTTTAGTCTTAGGGAGCCCTAGAGAGTTTGGAGCAGAGGATTTAACACGATTTGGTTTGCATTTTAATCTGATCATTCTGGTGACTGAACGGACCTGCTGTAGGAAGGCTAGAGCAGAGAGAGGGAGGCTGCTGCCCTGACCCAAGCATGAGGACCTGCAGGGATGCGAGACGTGCTGGGACCGAGGATGTGTTAACCCAACAATCACATTGACTCCCTTAGCCACCAGCCACTGCCCCCCACCAGGGGGATGCTTAGAAAGCATCCTTCCAGAAGGTTAACATTACTTTTAAGCCAAGACTCAAATGGCGACTAGTTTAGGGCTCAGGCCAAAGGCATGCTGACATATCTATTAGGCCAATGTCAGTGGGGTGTCCTTGAGTAGAGAAGCAGGGAGTGGAAGGATAGAGAGCACGGACAGTCATGAGGAGGAGGGCGGAAGGGAAGACTTGGCAGAAAGGAAAGTGGCTGTGAAGCTTCGGGCTTAGGAGCAGGAGAGCGCTCAGCCTGCCACAGAGAGGCGTGGTGAGCCTGGGGTGGGGGAAACGGGAGAGGCCACGAAACAGTGGTCAGAAGCAGGAGGACAGCTTGCCCTGGGAGTGCTGGGAAGGGCCACAGAGTGGGATAAGACCCCCCCACCGACATCTGTCCCCCTCAGCGTGCTCTCTTCTCCTGGTCGAGACACTACTTCACAGCTGTGTCCATCCTTAAGAAAGTCCAAGAACAACAGCATGATTAGGAGAAACTGTAGCAGAGGGAGATGGGTGAAATGGGAAGCCAGCAAAGGAAACTGAGGACAGGAAAGCAGGAGGAAATCTGGGACAGACGCTACAGAAGGAAGAGTTTCAGGATGGCAGGTACTGTGATAGGAGCAATGAGGCTGGAGAAAAGACTCGCTGCTTCGGAGAGAACAGCAGAGGTGCAAGCTTGTCGTCATGGGGACAGGACACTGCTGGGGTTGGGACAACATGCAGCGAGGGGATGGGTGGGGCAGGGGCAGCTCTGACAGCGGGCGGGATCCACGCCCCCCACGAAGGTCCAACCCCAGCACTTTCCGGAAGAGCGAAAGTGACTGTTCACTCCTGTCCCAGCCAGAGCTGGGCCACCTCCCAGGACCAGGTGATAAAATATCTTTTCTTTACAAACTGGGCTAATACTCTCTTTCAGAGGCACAGAAGCTCAATTAGTGGGGAAGAGACAAAGATAAAGATGACATGAACCGCACACCTGAGGAATTTGTTCTTATCAGTCTGGTCCAAAAACTCCCACAGAGCTGCAGGAACATAATGTGACTTGTAAAAACAGAAGGGGCCAACTTTTCCCCACTACTGCTCTCTCCCTGGTAGGGTTCCCGTTCCCAAGCTGGATGGACCCTTATCTCCACTGTGTCCAACACTTTTAGGCGTGAAGGTTTAAAACCTCAGATCTACAGTACAACTTTTGGGATGACAGAGTAAGTCTGTATTTAATTTCATCAGCAAGTAATTCATTAAAACATGTTGAGGGTATATTTATAGAAGAGAAAGTGCTCCCCTCCAGAGGAAAACATGTGGAACGGTGGGAAAAAAAACCCTCAGGTGGTTGGACCTGTTTGACCTTTGCCCTTCCCCCTCCTAAGAGGCACATTTCAGAATGTATTATGGTGGGGTGCTTCTACTCTTCCCTCTCATATCTTCACATCTTGCCAAAGCGAGGGATCATTCCAACAGCAGTGAAAAGAAAGTTACAGATCAGCAACTCGTTATTAAAGAAGATCAGACATTTAAGTGTTTTCTATTTTGACAGCAGAGGAAATAAAATGAGGGCTGCAGGGAGGCAGGGGGCCAGACGGGGCTGGGGAGGGAGGTGGTGGCCTCCAGGTCAAACATTCAGACAGCAGAGCCCTGAGGCTCAGGCTCCTGGTCACCTTCCCTGGCTGACAGCGGGGATGCGCAGGAGGCAGCCTTGCCAGTGTTCTGCGTGCGAGTGGACCTGCCGTGTGTGATTCATGAAGATGGATTTGTTGTTTTCAGCAGGGCCCAACGCTGCTCACAAAATTCATGAATCTTGATATCACTGTTCTGGGAGTTCTCAGTAAACCAAAGGATCTCTCCTTTGCATTTTACGTTATTTTAAGCACTTTTCAACAAGGCACAACTTTCTGCAGCAGCATTTTCTAACATCCTTTGGCCTAGTTTAGCTTTACCATTTCTCCCACCATGGGGATTATATTTTTTGGCTGCTCCATTAGAAAGAAACTTGGTCATGACACTGCCTCTCCCTCCAACCCACTTCTTTTCCTCAACAGGTAAATTGATACAGTTCTGTGAAAAATATCCACCCCACACTAGAATACGACCTGCCGAGGACTTTAAAATATGAATGAAAAAATGCATATGGAAAAAATGTGTAAGTGGGGGCAAAGTGCTCAAATGCAGGAAAGATCATATCTCCCTTGGACAAGACAGTAAGAAGGAACAGCCCACGTCCCTCCTTCCCTGACGTGCCCTCCCTGTGAAGTGGGAGGGGCTCCTCTGCTCAGTGCACCAGAAACTTGGTAGACGCATGAACTCTCCCTCCTGCTACATCAATGAACAAAGGAAACCAAATCTTTCTTATCACCTTTTAAGCTGCAATCACTTTGGGTAGGAAAATCTGCTTACACCACAGAATTCCTGAGAAGCAAATGACAGTGGCCCTTTGTCTTCTGGGGGTAGGAGGAACTTGCCTAAATCTAGACTGAGTATCAACATTTTTATACTTTAAAACCATAGGTAACCCCTCAGAATCTAGAATGAGAGCTAGACACTGCCCCACACATATACATATACATACACACACAGAAAATGTTTAAAAGAAATGACATCAAAATATTAACAACAATGATCTCTGAATGGCTGGCTTCTTTGAATGATCTTTAGTTTCTTCTATATTCTTTTCTGAATTTTTATCCATGTGCATGTATTACTTTTTAATTGGAAAAAAGTTATTCTATTTTTAAAAATCTTTTGAAAGTAGTGATTTTTTTCTCTACTGTGGGGCTTTCCTTGGATTTTCTTTATACTGCCACACTCAATGTAGAACCTAGATTAATTAGATCTTTAATCTAAGCTACCTTAGGGACTGAACTTCATGGACAGATTGGCTGGATGTCTCTGGAGCTTCACTTGCTAAATGGGATGGTGAATTGTTGAGGATGCTTAAAAGTGGAAGAATGACTTACCTGAGATACTGAAGAGAGTCTTACATTTAACAGTGGGAGGGTTAAACTAGGCACCTAACAGCTCTTTCAAATCAGTTAAATAATAATAAATTGAGATATAGCATCTGTATCTGTGACAAGACAATAAATTATAACCAGGTGGCTATGAGGATACTTCAAAAATTCACGGAAAGATTTCTGTTATCTTTCTACTCTATTTTTCAAGAACTTTTTGAAGTACCCTTGTATGTGTTAGTTGTCTTTGGAACAATATTCCTAATACTTTTTTAAAAAGAGAGCAGTTTCTATACCCTCTTTTCTATAATTTGCCAAGTAACTATTCTTAAGTTAAATCAGAAAAGAGAAAATGTTAAAAATGAAAGATATGTAAAAAGCAGCAAAACTTGCTCACTTGCCATCATAGGAAAATTGCACTGAAAGGCACCTAACACAGGTTCAAGAAATGCTTGAAGAAATTTAGAGACTTAAGTGGTTTTTAAAGCTCCACAATAATAAATTACTCACCCAAACACCCAGCACTGTGTTCCTACGCGTTTGCACTGTGTGTCAGTGAGGTAAGCATAGTACTGTCTGAAAGAACAAAGTTGGAATGCATTGAGAGCTTCTAGAAGACCAACAAGTCAATACATAATTCCATCACTTTGACAGAGTGAATATAAAAGAATGTCCCGCCCCCCGTCCCATGTCCTTGAGTTGGCTAGTCTACTTCTATTCAAAGGAAAAGAAAGCCAGTGCCTGTGGATGCATTCCAGCTAGAGATTCAGAATTCGGACTGGAGGGAGGTGAGTGCAGTTTAAAGAGCCA
Source organism: Cynocephalus volans (assembly GCF_027409185.1). Classification (NCBI taxonomy): domain Eukaryota; kingdom Metazoa; phylum Chordata; class Mammalia; order Dermoptera; family Cynocephalidae; genus Cynocephalus; species Cynocephalus volans. The sequence goes on from NC_084474.1 coordinate 51,176,361, forward strand.
GATTACTGGCACAGCCCTGAGCCAAAGCAACCACGGGTGGGTGCGTCAGTCTCCAGCTCTGTGGAGGTGACTCCAGAGGGTCAACTGCACTGTTCATCAACTGTCTCCTCTGGCTATCTCCAGGACCAAGGTTGCTGACCGTAACTGGGCAAGAAATATGCACATTTTTGGCTCTTAGATACTGGAATGGGACTCCAGCTGCATCTCACCGTCACTGAATGCTAATGACTTTGAATGTAACTGACAAGATCAGAAGAAAGGGGCAACGACCTGGAGTTGAAAGGCTTAGAACAGCACCATCCAAGAGAGTTATAATACGAGCCATAAATGCAATTTTAAATTTTCTAGTAGCCATGTTAAAAAAGTAAAAGGAAGAGATAAAATCCATTCTATTAACGTATCATATTTGAGCAAATATATCAAAACATTATAATGAGGTATTTTATATTGTTTTGGTACCAACTCTTCAAAACCTGGTGTGTGGTTTACATGTACAGCACAATTCAGTGTGATCTGGCCACATTTCTAGTGCTCAACAACCCATGGGACAGGGTGACTTGGAGTCTCACAAGTACCCCTGACACTCAGTCCACCTTCAGAAGTAGCATCAGAACCAGGAGCTCATCATCTTTTTTTTTTTTTTTTCCATCATCTTTTGAGGATCACAGACTTCTTTGAGAATGTGTTGAAAGCTATGACAAAGGCACAAAATTTTACCCTAAACTTCATAGGATTCATGGATACCTAAAGCTCATCCATGAACTTTGGGGGTATCACCTCCTCACCCCAAGACCAGACTGAAGAATTCTAGTTATAAAGAATGTAGGTTTTGCTCTAATGTCACATTGTCATTATCCACTTCGCTTTTGCCAGTCAGCTGATTTATCCTCTAATTGTACCCATTTTCCCTATATTGTACTTTACATTATCAAATTAAAAGAATGCCTTCTCAAAGCAGACCCGTGTGAAAGCCTAATCAAAAAGGAAGAAAATGGAGATGCAGTGTATGTGATTTATCCAGAAGCCTATAAGCTCTCTCTCTTTTTAAGGCCTGGCACTTGCTAACTGGGATGGCTGTATTAAAATCCATTAGATCCCTTCCATCTTCCAAGCAACTTGCCGAAGCACCTCCTCACATGGGAACTGCATCAGGCAGTGTATGAACACAGGAGGTGGCTGATTTGTAAACAAAAGAGAATTGTTTAAAAAATAAATAGAAAATAGAGATCCATAGGGTTTGGCAAAAATTTTGAGGAGCTCTCAAAAGTTCAAAACACTGGATTTTCAGTCCCTAGTTTTTGTTTTGGAATGTTTAACAATACTGAAATAAATCAGATATTATTTGCTATTTTGTTCTATAAGAAGAGATTTCTTTCCAGTCTTACTGACTTTGCTGATTTCTCTTAATTTTATGAAGGAACTGTTGCTAAAAATTCCCTGAAAATAACTGTAAAGTCTTCAAAACAAATTATATATTTTAATGGGGGGGGGGGTGCTGGGAGTGGGGAGAGGGGGCATTAATAGACCATTGGCCTGTAAAGTTTCAAAAGGCTGCTGGCTTACCAACTGTTATTTTCCTGTTTGGGTCATAATAAAAAGATAGAATTTTTGGCCTTAACTCCATAGAACTCAGACATGTCTTATTTGGTTTGTTCAATACAGGATCTGTGGATTTTTTTTTTTTTTTTTAATAATAATGATGAGAAGAAGAGGTGCCAGCTGGGGGTCCATGTGACCAAGGCGAACGATGACTTTCCTTATCAGATGAGGCCCTCTAGCTGTGTGCTTTGCAAGAACGTTAAAAATGATGAATTAAGTAATCCTACTTCTGAAAAGCTAACTCTTGAAACTGCTTAGTTTACATTTGTATCTTTGGCAGATCTTTGGTATTTCTACTAATCAATGTTGGTACTCCATATTACTTATAAAATCCAAATGCCATTCCCAAAATAGGAAAAATGAAAAAAGTAAAAGTGTTTTGCTTTGATCTTTCCTGGATCAGTCTGTGAGAGACAGTCTCTGAATAATGCCTCACCTCTAGGGCCCTACATGAATCCAGGAGAACAGTGGCATGAATGCCCAAGGTCATCATCAGCAACCAAGGTTGCTGATTGTAACTGGGCAAGAAATATGTGAAGGAATTCAGGAAGGACATTTAAAAAAGGAAATTAACTTAATTGGGTCTGAAAATGCTAATAAAGTCTCATTCTAAAAATAATGTCATTTATGATTTTACTTCTACCATAAATATTTTCCGATATTCTCATTTAAAAAAAACTCAGCATCACTGCTACTAATTTTTTTTTAATGCAATGTTATAGGAGGAAAAAAAAGAAAAAAAACAGCAGTGAAAGATTGTAAAGGGGTTTGAAAATAATAGATAGTACTATTGATTGATTGTTCACTTTCTTTTTAAAAAAACTCCAGTAATGGTCCTAAGGTCTGAGAACAAAACATTTTCTTTACAGTCTGGATGTATGATTCTTCAGAAGGGTATTTTCATGAAAAATCTGCTAGCTTATATGATTTTCCCTTATGCTAAACACGACAATATAAAGCAGATTAGTGTACTTAAATGACAATCAGGCTTGTATGGAATTACCTCACTGTGGGAGCCGTGATGCCACCAATAAAGAGAATTCTACACCAACTTAATGGATGACTGGCTTGGAACACAAAGATGTGTTTCAAGAAGAAGGTGTTCAACTCAGTCAGCTGAAAAAAGAAGGAGAAATTATTCAACCTGGTATTGATAGGAATAATCATATATTCCTTAAAAACAGACATTCTACAACTAAAAATAATTGGTATGTTCAAAGCATTTTCAGAAAATATATGGGGTCTTCCAAGGGTTGCTATTCATACTAGCTACATGAGCACTGAGCAACTGGGGGTCTGGGGGGAGTTGCCGGGTGGTGGGAGAAGAGCACAGGGGCTCAGAGCATCAGCTATTTGTCATGTTTCCTGGTTCACATGATTGTCACTTGGCTCATGTATCTGATCTACTGGGATAGTCAGGAGGGAAATGCTTGGAGCACAGCATAAATCATGGAAACGAACTTATGAAGCCTTACAGAAGTTGGGCCAGATCTAAAAGAAGTCCAATTATAGATAAATAAGTGCTTCAATAGCCAAAAGAAGCTTGATACACATTCGTGAGAGAAGACTATGTACTTGTGTAATCCGTGTCTGAACCAAAGACAGCTCTTAAATGTGGGTATAAGAGCTTGGTCCAATTTCACCTAGGGGCAGTGGTACTTTCCCCTGAGGTGCAGTTCATCCCGATGAGTCCTTGGCAGCATAAGACACTGCATTGGCATGTGGCTGCTCTCTGCCCAGAGCCTGGCCCCAGATCTCAAACAAGGGGCAAAGGCTACAGAAAGGTCGCTGGGCTTTGAGAACACATTACAGGGACTGGCAGGTTCATTTCAATTACATAAATGCATGTTGTTTTCCCATAGCACCGACTTTAAGGGTATAAAATATGAAGTAGTCCACTAACTGCCACCACATGTGGAGAGCTGATCATAGCACAATGCTCACACCCATGGGCAAGCAGAGCTCCATGTAATGCTGCCAGGCAGCTCCAGTCTAGTATACTAGTATCTCTCCTTGCCAAATCCAATCATTCCTCCTCCTGATGAAGGAAAACTTAACCCTTCCATGACATTTGCCCCGATAAAACAAAGCTTAATCCCAATCCACTTACAGTCCCATTTTTACAAATACTGAATTATCTAATCCCTGGTGATTATTTAACTGTTCACATACACTTCTGTATACATTACTCTATTTATTGAGATGAGCACTGTGATTCTTCACGTGTAGACAAGAAAGACTGTTTTAAAAGTGACATCTGCTGATTTTTTCCTTATGTGGGGAATATTTTGTGTTTATGAATCCAGAGTATAATTTCTAATAATTCTGAAAGACCCTTCAGGCAACAGCTGGTTTCCTTTGGATAGTCTCCAAAAATTGTGAAACAACCCGGGGACAGGAGGATCAATAAAAAAGGCTATCTCTAGAAAGCAGATGTTTGCTCATCCATTGCCAAGGCCCTGAACTGTCTGCATTATTTCCTTCATGTAATGGTCCACTCGGAACCATAGCTTCTCCCCACTGGGGAGGACTCTGGAGGACCTGGATCACCAAAAGGCTCCAATTCCCCAGAGGCAGCAGAGAGCTCTCTACAAATTACCCACAGTGGTGACAGCTGAGGTACAATTTCAACCATCAAACTCTGAATTAGGAATGTAAGAAAAGCTTTCTCATTTGACCCTTTGAAAATGATCATTCTAAAAAGCAATCTAATGCTTAACTCATTGGACAATGGATGCTAAACATGACTGTTTTCTGGGAATCTAATCTGTTTCTTATTTATAATTCAAAAATCTATATTTTAAAATGTCTTCACAACAAGGCAAGACCTTAGGCATAATAACATCACTTTGCTTTATTATTCTATACGCCAGCTGCAGAATATTCTATCTTCTAAAGTATCTAGCTAGTAGTTAGGTAAACCAGTAGAAGGTTTTTCTTTTTGTTTAATCCCCTCATTCTGGGTATCTGAAAAAAATACCTGCCAGATGATCATGAAAAGGTATATTCCAGCCACTCTCTGAAAAGAAGATTTGGGGTCAAACCATCTAACGTAGGTCCAGCTAGCAGGCGTGAACTGCAGCACGGCTCTTTTGATTTTCCCGGTGGTGGTATGAATGTCCCTGTAAGAGAATGGCTCTAGTGAAAATCCAAAGAGACAGGGGCTGGGGGGGGGGGGGGGGGCGGGAGACAAACAAAAAACAAACAAAAAAACCCAACACCGTGCATGGCAATTTTATAGCAAATTCTCAGAACAAAACGTTTGCTTTCTATTTGAAGAGTCTTTCAACGGTGTCTCTCTTCACAGGTGAAGCAGGGGACAGAAGCACTCTCAATGGGGAATTTCATTGATGACAGGCACAGTGCAGGGTGTCATCCTTGTCAGAGACTAGGGTGTAGCCGAGCAGGGAGAGGTTTTAATTTGTGAATTGGTGACAAAAGAAGCGAAGAGGCACTGAAGACAATGGCCTGGAATCAGCCCAAGAAGAATGTGGGTGCCAGCAAGGATGTGACTCCCAAGGTGGGCGTTTTAGTGAAACAGCACATGCCGCCTGATCTTGAGATCACCCACATCATTTCTTTATCCTATTTCTTCCTCCGAGAAGGGAACAGTTTGGGTTGATGAACAGTAATATTTAAACTTCCTTAGTTTTAATTCTAGAAAGCAGTCAATTAGACATTTTGTACTCCCATGGTAGAAACAAAAAAGTCCCACGTTTTTACAAATTAGAGCATTTAGTCTCAGAGAGAGTCACTGGTTAACGCAGATTCACCTTGTAAGCATCAGAGCTGGGTGCGGATTCGAGCCCTCTCCTGCTAGTCCAGGAGAGCCGAAATCCAAGGCAAATACCACTTAAAACTGGGAGTCTTTGATTCAACAAATATTTATATCGAGGACCTTAATGTCTCAGACATTGTGCTAAATGCTGAAGGCACAAATACCAACAAACTCAGCCTTGTTCTAGTGGGGTGGGAGACAGTGGTAGGAAACAAGATCTGTTCCTTCATCCGGCCATCTATCCATCAAAAAGCATGTACTAAGAAAATATCACAGCAAGAAGACTGGTGGCACACTGGCAACCAAAAATAGAGACTACCCAAAAATAAACAAGAACCACAACCACAAAGGACCTGTATTTACAACATGGCAAAAGTGAATGGAAAGACGTAGAAGATGGGAATAGAGAGGCAGTGATCAAGATTCAGAGTATTTAATATAGTAAAGAGTTTGATTAAATTTAATTAATCTATAGTCGTTTATACATTTAATGTGACTTAAAAAAACACCAGCAGAATTTTTTATTTATTACTTGGGCTTATGACTTGGTAACTTGACAAATGATTCTGGAGTCAAATTTGAAGCATAAATGTGTGAAAATAGGGAAGTGGTGAGGTAGTGTCTAAGCAGTCAGACATCCTTCAATAAATTTAGACTCAATTGCTTGCTAGCTGTGTATCCTTAGGCACATTACTATACCTAAGCCTCAGTATTGTCACCCCTAAAATGAAGAAAATAACTGTCTATCCCTAGGACTGAGATAAGGCTCAAATGAGATACCGCTTATAAAGGTTGCTTGGAGAAGTACATGGAGCACCGCTACTGTTTTTGTTACATTATATACTTATTGCCTTAAGTGTATAAAAAATGTATCCTCTCAAGTCATTGGCGAAAGAATGGATTATTAATAAACAGGGATGGGGAAAACTGGTTAATCAATGGCAAAAACATTGTGAATCTCCCTCTCAAATTGTATAGCAAAATACATTTGAAATAGATTAAAAAAATTACTTATAATAAAGTAAAACCATTAAAGAACTAGAAGAAAGTAGAGATTAATATTTATCTGAGCAAAAGATTAAAAGTATTTTTAAAGTTTAAATGAAAAACCTGCCACAAACTAAATTAAAAGTAGAATGACAAATGGAAAACAGTCACATTTATGACAAAATGTTAATATTCTTAATCTACAAAAAGCACTAATAGAAGAAAATCCAATATAAATAGACTAGAAGTCCAGTGCCTCAGAACTGTATGATAAAATTTAAAAATAAAATTCAAGGAAACAGTGAAATTTATATACATATATATGAGGGGTCTTCAAAAAGTCGTGGAAAGATCATTTTATCTTTTAATTCCACTTTTCCACGAACTTTTTGAAGTACTCTCATATGATAGGTGGGAGTATAAATTGGTGTACTCTACTTCTAAGAATTTCATTTTTACCCAAAAAAAAAAAAAAAAAAAAAAAAAAATCAGAGCTGCGCACAAAGACACATGTCCAAGAATGTTTACTCTAGGCTTCTTTACAAAAAGCAAAAACTTCAAAACAACTGAATGACCATAAAAAGGAACTCTTTAAATACCTGACGGTTTATCCCTATGTTAGGATATGAAGAAGCCCTTTAAAACCATGTTTTAGAATATTCGATAATGTGGGGAAATGCAGCATATCCGGTTATATAAAATAAAGTTTTAAACACAATCAAGCTACTTCTGCTTTCATTTTCACTGCCCTTCTCTTGTCTTGCTTATCCACACTATGCTTCCTGCCACAAACTGAGAAGCCAGTTTAACTCGGCAGGATAAAGCAAGGACGGCAGTGTGCGCTGCCCCTCATGGAAGCACAGAGAGCGGGCCTGCACCTTAAACTACAGTCAGAGACAACTCCCTGAAGAGGTGACAGTGAGCTGAGCCAGCAAGGAAAAAGAACATCAACCTGGCCTATTGGTCCATGGGTCAAATCCCAGGCAAAGAGAGGGGAACACAGAGCCTCAGGTACCTGGGAGGGCGGGGAGAAAGGGACCTCCCCTGTCCAGCACATGGATGCACATTTATCTTCAAGACCATGAGAAGCTACCACAGGCAAATGACATGATGAATGTGACTCTCTTAGATCGCTCAAGCAATGAACGGTGTGAGCAGGACTGGAAGGGCTGACCTGGGTACAGGGGACTAACAAAAGCAGCAACAGGAGTCTGAACTTAGGCTGAGGCAGTAGGGATAAAAAGCAGGACATGGATTTGAGGAATATTTTGAATCAAGAGGGTGAAAGGCCCCTCTGAATACATGGAGTGAAACAGAGAAAATAATAAATGATGTAGCATATTCCGGACAAATGCTTGAAATTAGGTTTATGAGTTTCAATTATTAATGTGAAATTTATTCCTTTTCATCAAAGACCATAGTCAAGTTGACTCCTGCTAAAGCACTTAAATATACATTATGAAAAACTGGGACTAATGTCCAAAAAGAAGTGACTCACTTGAAGCTCGCCCAGTGGTAAGTCCTCATCTCCAGAAACCGGCACACGACCATGCCCAGCCAGATGCCGCCGCCATTGCACAGCAGGATGTCCAGGATGACTTGGTCCCACCAGCACTCAGCAAAGTTGGGCAGCAGATGCATGAAGAACAGCTGAGAAACATAAGAGACCACAGTGGGGAAAAAGCAAAACTGGGGCACCACAAAGGGAAATGCATTTCCTTTTAACGTGTTGTTTTAGAAAAGTTGTGGACATTTTCTTTTTTTCCTAATGTTTAAAAAAAAAAAAACAATAATGGGTCTATAATCTGTTTTTTGTTTCTTATATTGTGGATGGTTCTTACTTTTTATATTGTGGAATGTTTTTTATATTGTGGATGGTTCAAAGAAACGATGGCCCCTCTTGAAAAATACAACCAATGAATTACCTTGGCTGATGTCAACATGGCAAGGATCTGGAAGGGGAACAGGCAGAAAGTTTTCATATTTGACAACAAAGCATTGGCGTAATCCTCAAAATTAGCAGCTTAAGAATTCAAAATATGTGTTATATCCCATAGATATTTAGGTAAAACAGTGAATAAATGATAAAAAGTAGAAAGGTTAGCTCTTGATGCCATAATGTAGGAAACATCATAGGTGAACAGGAAACCTCACACTAATGGATTTACGATAATGACAACCTTTCATTACATGCCCATGATGTGCAAGGTGGAAGGAAATCAAGGCTGTTGATCTCAAAGAGTCAGATGTTTATCCAGATAACCAGAACACAAAATAAGGTGGGTAGAGGCAAGTGTCACAGAGGTGACATAAATGGAGTATGGTGAGGACAAAACAGAAATTTCTTCTGACTGAAGGTGACTGGAGAAGACCTCTGGAAGGAAAACATGTTGGAGTGGGATCATTAAAGACAGGAATGACTAATTTCCAGAGGTGGAGATGAACAGGAGGACATTCCTGAAGGCGGAAAAGTAAGATCAAGGGTGGAACAGAAGTATCTTTTGGAAATCACTTTGTCCAAAACCAAGAGTGCATCAGCTATGTCCGGAGCAGCATGCCCTGCTGTGTGAAGGCTCAGTTAAAGAAAGTCTGCAACTACAAAGACAATTGCTTGGGAGTTCTCTGGAAAGAGACAACCGTGTAATTATAGACCTCTGAAGTTACGTAATAAATCCTGCCAAGATAAAACGGTATTCATGAAAGCATTTTGTAAGCTATAAACAATATATAAATATGAAGAATTTTTCTTCTTGATGTACCTGCTGCCAAGAAGGGAGAGAACAGCTACTGCATGTGATGGCTTTTGGTTGCACTCTTACCCACGGTGGCCTGACACAATTTTGAAGTGCATTCCCAGGTGTCAAGCCATGAGATGGAGCCTGAACTCTTGCCCTTAGACGGGGAAGAGAGAAACTTCAGCAGAAGTCAATGACACCTATTTGCAGAAACAAAACCATGCGAGTGGGATGTGGGGGACTTCCTTCAGCCTGACCAGCTTTCCTGGAAGGCACCAGATCCTGTGGGTGAGACGAGCCCCACAGAGGCCTGAGTCTGAGGAGCTATGGAAGGCTTGAATTATTTCCTCTCAAAGTTGCTCTGTTGAAGCCCTAACCTCCAACGCCTCACAATGTGAACTTATTTACAGAGTTGTTGCAGAGGTAATCAGTCAAGATGAGTAGAGCGAGCCTGCAAGGACTGGCATCCTTATGAAAAGAACACCGTGAAGACTCAGACACGCACATGGGAAGAGCACCACACGAACACAAAGGCAGAGATGAGGGCGACGCACCTACAAACCGAGGAATGCCAAAGACTGCAGTGAAACTCACGGAGACAGGAGAGAGGCCAGGAACAGATTCACCAGAACAGTACTCAGAAGGAACCGACCCTGCTGACACCTTGATCTCAGATTTCCAGCCTCCAGAACTGCAAGAGGCACATTAATAGAAGCGAAATCTAACTGGCAAGCTTCTCTAAGTTTGGGTCAGGACAATGCTTGGCATTAAGAAATATGCAGGTGGCCAAATTTTGTTCTCTGGGAATGACTAGCTAAGAATATTATAATAATTGAACAATAATAAATTATTCCTCAAATTTCTTTTTGCTGTTTTTCAAGACTACATCTCTTTCATCAACTAAATGAGACAAACTTCTGATTATTGAGTTACTGGACTTATACTGGAATCCATTTGTCAACTACAGAATACCCAGGATGTCCTTGTAATTTCCGAACACTACAATTCTATTTATCTCAAACTGGAAACCAGTTAGTGGGTAAACCGATCTATTCACTTCTAAGCAGATCTCCTCATTACCATTTATTTGTGTCACTTGGGATTTTAACTTCATCCTTTATCTTTATTTCATTTCTCTTTAAGACTTGTGGGCTAGAGGCACACTTTATTAAGTTAACAAGGAAGTTTTTTTTGTGTGTGTGTGTGTTTGTTTTTTAAACAAAGGTATAAAATATTCTAATGGAATGGTTTAAATACAGTTTTGTACCACAGGGGCTGGAGAATGGGCTAGTTGACTGTTAACTGGTGGACACTGTTCTTCCTACACAGAAACTGTGCATGTTGTGTAGTCTGGGTAACACCCCAAGGCCCCCTTCTTACCTCAGTCAGCTCCCAGGTAATACTGATTGTCCAGCAGAGACCATAACTACGGATCAACAAGGCCTTCATAGCCCAGCCCCAGAAATGCCCAAATGCAAATATATCAAAATGGCTGATAATCCTCTCCCAGGTGATAACATGGCAGTTCACAGCATACTCCTATTTAAAATAAAAAGGGAAATAATTAATGAGACTCTAGAAGTCAACTTGATCCTAAGATTCTGACAGTAAATGACAAGAATCGATATGACTCTGACAATTAATGTATGTCTTCTTCATTAAAAAAAAAAGTTTTAATAACTTAAGAGTCTTGAGGAAAAATGGATAAGTATTAAGGTTTTTAAATCAGGATTGTTTGTTCCAAATTGCAAAAGCTGGGTTAAAATGGAAAGCAAAATAATTTTACAAAGACTCAACACATCTTAAAAGTCCATGTAAAAATAATTTTACAAAGACTCAACACATCTTAAAAGACTATGTCATCTGATCACAGAGCAACTGAACCCCAATAGTTTTGGAAATTTAAAAACACATTTCTAAATATCATGGATTAAGGAAGAAATCATATGAGAAATTTTAAAAATAATCAGTATTAATGATAATGAAAATACTATATAAATACTCTATATCAAAAGTGATGGGATATGGTTAAGGAGAACTTAAAGGAAAATGTAAAGCCTTAAATACTTACACTAGAAAAAAAGAAAAGCTGAAGCACCCAATTTCAGCAATTAGAAGAAAACAGCATAACCCCCACCCAAAAATATATCAGATAATACATAACTTAAATATTAAAAAAATCACAAAGCTTTTAAGAGTTTTGGTTCCAATTCTAGTATCTTTTTATCTTAAATACGATATATACATTTCCAAGTACTTTTAAATCTTAATTCAGTGTTTATTTTGAAAGTAGTTAACATATGTCAATATGACAATAATACATTTCTCAGGAATCTCCACATTTCACATCCTTTCTTCCCAAAATTAATCTGATAGGAATCAGTGAGATTTGGAAAATATCCACCTATTATCAGCCAGCTGGAAGAATTCTGATAAGCTGTAATATTTTTAAATTCTAGAAGTGATACTTTCCAAGAGAGAAAAAGAGCTTCTCTGTTTCTTCCTAAACCCACCACATCAGATTTCTTTCCCAGATAAAGTGCATTTCAATTTGCAATGCTGAAAGGGCATTTTTAAAAGATCTAATTCTTGAGAAGCAGTATGATGTGATTTTATATGTAAGTGGGAAATCTGAAGAAAGGGGAATGAAATTCAATAAGGATAAGTCAAGATAAGGCTTAAAAAAAATAAACTGCCTTGCAGTAAGATCAAAATTCTCTTCCCAGACTCTGGAACAGCATGTTCCTGTCACAGGGAATCATAGGCTGAGAAAGAAATACCTTGGGCTGAAGCCAGTTATACATTAGGGTAAGGAGAACAAGCCAGGTCTCATCCAACCCCAAATTCCTCAACCACCCTTCCCTCTTACTTATGCTGGAACACACTGGAACACACTGCCTAGGGTTAGATAAGCAAGGGGTGAGAGGTCTGTTTTCAGAAGTCTACTCAAAGTAATCACTGGTTGAAAGACAACTTTGGAGGCCTTTCTACTCTATTAGATTATCTCTATACTTCTTTATATGGGAAGCAACTTTAAAAATCATAAACAGCCAAATAGTCTATTAGCATTATAATTACTAATGAGCAGATTTGCCAGTTACCACCTTCTGAAGTCCCCGAGGTCCTGTCCTGGGAGGACCGTAGGGCACTGCAGTTTAATGCATTACACCCTGGGAAACAGGAGGAACAGGCTTTAACTGAAGACAGCCCAGAGCCAGCGCCTGGCAAGGCGGCTAGCTGGGCAGGTGTGTGTGCGTGAGTAAGTGAAGGCAAATTCTGCCCACCTGCCAACCGGTCCTAGGCTGCCCTTGGTGGCTTCATCCTCTCCCTTGCTTGACCAACGCTCAACAAATACCAAGTCCTGGTCATCTTACCTCCCAAGTTTTTCTTTTATCCATCTCACTGCCACTATTATTTCTTGCTTATGCTTCTGCAATAGCTTTCTAAAATTTATTTATTTATTTATTTGCTGGCACTGGCCAGTACAGGGATCCCAACCCTTGACCTTGGTGTTGTAATACTGTGCTCTAACCAACTGAGCTAACTGGCCAGGACCTATCTTTCTAAAACTGTGAAATGTTTCAGGCATACAAAAAAGTAGAGATGATGCTGTAGTAAGCCTTGGGCACTCACATACAACTTAAGATCACAAACAGATCTTGAAAGTCAAAATCACATGACTGGGTGTGGTGTGGGTGGGGGTGGCTGCAGATGGGTAATGCACCCTTCCCAATGTGGAAGGATCTCTACTACCCTACACTCCAGGCTTCCAGCCCTTCTCTCTCCCACTCCTTCCTGGGGGAGGTGGTGACTTTGGAAGAAGAAAGAGCTCCACTCTTTTGGGTCCTCTTTGGAAATTATCTGCCTACAGACAGCACATGTGCTGGTCTGCTCCCTCAAGCATACTGAAATTTTTGTGGGCCAGGCCCTGCCTTGTGGAAGAAGCTTGTGGTTGTCCAATGGGCCTGCCTAATTCGGGGTGGGGTGGGCGTGGATAGTATTAGCAAGCCCTCGTGGCCCAGGTCTAAAGGCAACTGCTCCACTGAGTTTTTGCAGGAAGAAATCAGCTAATATTTTGAACTCTGTGAACTCAACCAGTGGTCAGGGTATTATTGAATGACGCCGTAAAACACCAACACAAACCATGCAACTCCTCTGCTTATAAATCCTTCCATGGCCTTTCATTACACTGAGAGTAACATCCAAACCCCTCATCCCTGGTGGCTCAGCTCTGGCAGCCTCCCTGGCCTCAAGGATGGCCGTCGACCTCTTGAGTTCTGCAGTCCCTCAGCTCCTGACTGGTTCTCCTCCCCACCCCCCACCAGGGCCTCCATACAGGCTAGGCTGCCCCTCCCCCACTGTGCCTGGCTTGCTCCCACTCACCTTTTAGTTGTCAGCTAAAACCTCTGCTCTTCACGGAAGCCTCCCCTGACTTCCCAGACTAGACCAGGCCCAGGCACCGTGTGTAATTCTCAACTGCATCCTTTATAACCATATGTAATGACTGTGCTTTCTTGATTCTAGACACACCTTTTCCAGACTGTATTATTTTGAGAATTAGGATGACTATTCCAATATATTACAATGTATGGTACTTTAAATATAAGGTTTCTTTTTTTCCCCTCCCAAAAGCCATACCTATAATGGATCGTGCATCTTAAAATCGACATTGTCCTCCTGACCCCATAATCAACCTTAATGATGTAAGAACAGACTGCCAGACAGTATGCAGGTCTACATAATGTCATACACAGCACCATCTACGACGCAGGCCCACCATAAACACTGAACTGCAATCTGGAACCCCATCCAGCCTCCACATCTAACTTCCAGTTTTATAGGAGATATAGGAGGACAGAGAGACACATTCAATGTTACCCTGCAAATGCAAGCTGCAAAATACAGACGTGAGAAACTCTACAACATAAACAATATAGTTTCTTCAACAAATAAACTTTAAGGAAAGGGTAGAGGGAACTACAGATTAAAAGAGATTTAGGCGATATGTCACATGAACGTGTGAACCTTGTCTGGATCCTATTTTGAACAAATCAACTGCACAAAACCATTTATGAGGGGAAATGTGAACACTGACTATATACTGTTAACTGTTAAATAACTAAGTTTAAAAAAAAAAAGTCCATATATTTTAGATTAAGTGTCTGAGAACTGTTTCAAAACAATCAGGATGTGAGGTGGGGTGGGGGAAATGAAAAAAGACTGGGCATGTGTTGATAATTGCTAAAGCTGGGCGATGGGGACATGGGGACTATAGTATCTCTCTACTCTTGCATATGTTTAAAACTTTCCATAATAAATTTTTTTTAAATTGCTGAAATTGTCTTCTTGTAGACTCTAAGCTCTAAGAGGACAGGGAGTGTGCCTACCTTTCCCCCACTAGCACCAGCATGGTGTCCGGCATAGAGGAAAAGCTCAGTCAGTACTTGCTAAACAAAAGACTGCTACTTCAGACAATCCAGCTTACAAATGAGTTGTGCTCTCAAAGCTTGTCTGAAGCTAAAAACACAAATTTTTGAATAGAATCAATATTTTTAAAAGCAGCAAACTTTCCAGACAATTACACAAAAAAACTGCCTCTAACAGAATTTCAGTGATCACCAGCCCCAATTTATACCACTAATTCTAAGGGAATAGGGAGTCTGAGATTCAATGTACAATATCAGGCATGGCCCAATCTATCCAGATTAGAAAAGGGTGACTCATGAAGGAATGGGGACGGTAGGTGACCCTAGGAACCAGCGAATTACAGACTTCTGTCTTACATAAAGGAACTTCTCCTTACCACAAGTCCTATAAAACAGAAGGTGTTTCTTTAGGGCCACCACAGCAGGTCTTTAGAATTGTGAAAGATTAAGGAAGTAAAAAGGGATGGGATTAGGGATGGAGAAGATGAGGCTGTTCTAGCACCAGCTGGGCCTCTACAAGCTGAACACAGCCTCATGCTTCGCTTGGCAAGGATGAATTGGCCGATACTTGAAAACTAGATTGTAAAAGCTATTTGGGGCTATAATTGCAACATCTAGATGTCCCTGTGATGTCAAATTCCTAAGAAAGCTAGCTGTCAAGAGCATTATTTGATTCAACCTCCTCCCACTGGCAGTGAGAACTGGATCAACAGACACATACCAGTATATCCACCTGCAAGTCACTTTACTTTGAAACATGAAAGTTGTTTGGGAAAATATTGTATCTGGGGTATCTGTCTTCCAATTTCTATTTCACAAGCCTCCTGTGACCATCAAAGCACTATTATTGTAACTACATACTTGAAGCCCAGTCCCAAGGAAAAGTATAGGTTTTGAAGGCAGAGAGATCTACCAGCTTGTGCTTTGAGTGATATACTTAGCATTTTAAGGGGCTATTTCCTCCTCTGTAAAAGGGTGATATGAATGCCCAGCAAGCATGCATGAGGCTCATGTAGCATATGCCCAGCACAGTGCTTGGCAAAGTAGACAATCCATAGTCAGTACTGCTGTTCTGCACACCATAACTATCACCTCCATTATCATCATCATTACAGACTAGTAAGTTACCCTTTGCCATTCTCTTCCTCAGAGTAAGAATCTCAAAACAGACATTTCTCCTTGGGACTTATACATAATTTTTGCCATTCTTATTTTTGCTGTAAGCATGTCCCTTAAAGAAGTTAAAGAAAAAAGCAAGAAACACTGTTCCTAGAAGTGTCTAACCAATGTCAACTATGGTGGAATGATTACTTCTTGGACCTTTTATTAAGTCCCTTCACATTGTTTCTTTGTCAAAGCAAACCTGTCTGTGGTCCAAATGTCTGTTCTCCTTTTCCTGAGCATCATCAGATATTTCTTCAACCTATATCAAACATTAGGCATAAAAGCAAAAACAAAAGCAACTGGAAGGGAACATCACATATAAAATAGTGTGATATTGTGATATATAATAGGAAATACATATTTTGGTTTTTGACCCCAGTTCCTGACACAGAGCTCCTAATCCCTTGGAGTTTCCTGGGTGATAGGAGTGGCTTTTGTTCTAAAGAAGCAACTCTTGGTGGGTTCCTGGATGGGGTGGGGTCACCAGAAAGGCCAACCCATGGTTAGAAGTTTGGAACTTTCAGTCCCACCTCCATCCTCTGGGGAGGGGAGAGGAGAGGAACTAGAGACTGCGCTAATGATCGATCATGCCTATGTGATGAAGCCTCCACAAAAATCCCTTCACTATGGGGTTTGGAGAGCTTCTGGGTACATATCCTTGTGCTGGGAGGGTGACACACCCCAACTCCATGGGGACAGACATTCCCGTCCTCAGGGACCTTCCAGACCTCACCCTAGGTACCTCTTCATCTGGTGTATCCTTTATGATATGCTTTATAATACGTTGGTAAACATGTTTCCCTGAGTTCTGTCAGCCATCACAGCAAATGATGGAGCCCAAGGAGGTTTGTGGGAATGCCTGATTTGTAGCCAGTTGGTCAGGAGTACAGGTGACAAACTGGACTTGCAACTGGCATCTAAAATGTGGGCAGTCTCGTGGGACTGAGCTCTTCACTAGAGGAGTCTGACGTTAACTCCAGGTAGATAGTGTCAGAACTGAATTAAACAGCGGGACACCCAGCTGGCGTCCAGAGAGGTGGAGAATTTGCTGGTGTGGGGAAAACCCGCACATCTGGTCACACAAGTGTTGGCTGTGAATGGAGAGGACCACAGTTGGTTTTTCCCATACAACTTGTCTCTTTAGTAAAAGCCAAAATGCACAGCAGTTTTAGCCAAGAATAGAAAATGTTTTTGTGCTGTAATAAAAATAACAAATGAAATGGTCTAAATCATTACAATTGTCCCCTTTGTAGCAAGCAGGTGGGAAGGATCATGGCGTCAGGGTCGAGGGGGCGAGAGCAGAGCTGCTGAGGGAGACGCCAGGGGGAGCAGGGGGGACGCTGTTACTGAGGGTCTGCTGTGCACGTGGAACCACGGCGGGCTCCGCAGCATCCTCGCAGGTAACATGCTTTGTATAGTCCACAATAGCCTCCCCAAATAAGTACCGTATTAGTATTTTCACCTTATGAGAAAGGGAACAGACTAACAAGTACTTTGCCCAAGGTCCTGCAGCTGACAAGTGACAGAGGATGTCTGATGATGATGTTTATACTCTCCCTGGAAAACCATGTGGAAAACCATGCAACTCTGCAACGTGCCCAGAGACCTGGTTTTTAGATCTCTACACAGGAAATATGAAGAAGAAACAATTTAAAATGTGAAGTCTACTACCTCCTACACCCAACAGTCTACCAATTTCTGTAAGAGGCTGCTGACAAGTACATACCATGATATCTGCTTCCCTTGTAGCGTATCGAAGATTTGGATCTAGCCAATACATTAGGGATTTAACTTGCTCGAAATTCAGGAAAAGCAGGAATACCAGGAACAGGAAGTAGAGCACACTGAGTCCTGAGAAAAACACAAAATGCTCAAGTTTAGGAGAGATCCAATGGTCGAAAATGCAACACACAGGAGACTCCAACAGCTCGTTGCCAAAACCAGACACTCATACAGTCACATGGCCTATTGAGACCCCTGTTGCATCTGGTCTCATCTCTGATGAGGGAGTCTGGTACACAGCCCTAATTCCCATTGGCAAAGGTCAGTAAAACTGTCTCTGAGAAAATGATGCTTAAGCTGAGACGTGAAGGACCAGCGACCAAAGGGTGTGTGGGGTGGGAGGGGAGGAGGGGATGCGACACTCAGGCAGAGAAAACAGCATGCAGGTAGGTCCCTGAAGAGAAATGTCTAAGACTCAACATGTGGCTGGGGTGCTGGACAGAGGGAAAGGAGCACAGAGGCACTGAAGTGACAGTCAGGGCTTGAAAGCCATGGCAAAAAGGTTAGATTTGATCTTAAGTCAAACGGGGAAATAAGACGATCTAGGTAATATTTTACGAAGCTGACTGAGTGGAGTGGAGATGGGCAAGGCTGGGTGTGGACAGCCCAGTCTGGGGGACACCTTAGTCCTCCAGGTGTGAAATGCAAGAGGTGGCCCAGGGCCACTTGTCCGAGACTGATACTTCACATTAACCCTCGAAAGCATTATTTTATTATTACATCATAACTGCTATCCTAATAATCACCCCAAATCATTTAAAAAAGAAAAACTAATAATATATTTAAGAAGGCAAAAGATTGTGTATTACACTTTAGAAAGATTTTAAAATCAGCCACCAGGGGCTTTGTCATGTCTCTTTCTGTTGAGCTTATTAGAATGAAAATGTTTATGCAGGGTATCTTGACACTGTGATACACATGACCTTGGATCCCAGCAGCCCATCCAAACTTGGCTCAGCACTAATCTCTGATGAGCAGCTCCAGAGGAGAGAACGGCCCTGACTGGAATGAAATCCACTGTGAGTGCCAAAGCGCCAGGCATCCCAATGGGACCCTCTCCAATCCTCGGGAGCTCAAGGGAGGCCCAGGGGGAGTGTGGCCACCCCACAGTCTGCATCCTAGGGCCCAGGGGACACACATTTTTAGGCACATTGGTATGAGAAATGTGTTAGGTCTTATGTGCCAGCCATCTTTAGAAATTTTCACCTTAAATATCTCCCACTACGCCTTTTAAAAATTATGATCCTTTTGAAATAATTATTTAAGGACAGGAAGAAAGTATCTTTGGCACAAGGTTCCTAGACTGGAGTTCTCAGTTGGGCTGTGAGGTCTGTGAAGCCCCGGAGTGTATACGCAGAACTGTGCATGCTCCAGGGTATGTGTGTGTATTGGGAAAGGTTCTGTCTATCGGTCTCATCAGATGACCAAAGGGCTCCATTTTCCCAAAAGCTCTCAGATAAGAAATAAAACTGCCCATTACCTACAACGAATCATTTGAAATAGGAAAAACATGTGTTCAACTAGCTGAAAACTTATAACCTCAAGCAGCAATATGAAGTCCATGGGACGTAAGTATGATACAGCCAGGACTATCTTTTTAGAAATGTCAATGTAATCATGCCACTTGTCTGGGAAAAACCCTCTCATACTTCCTACTGTGTTCATGCCCATGCTCCTTACCCTGGCCCACAAGGCCCTGTGATTCTGTCTATGCCCCACTCTGTGACAGTTCTCTTACTATTCTCCCTGGGCCATGCTGGCCTGGAACGCACCAAGTTTTTTTGAGCTGTGGGGCCATTTTAGCAGCCTTTCCCTTTACGTGGAATGCCACCCACGCCACCCCCCATCAATGCTTAGATCCTTCCCTGCATGCAAGCTTCAGATTAAGCATCACTCCCTCAGGTTCTCCCTCGCTACTCAGGCTAAAGCAGCCACCATGTCACTGTCACTTCGCCCAGTTTTAACTAACTTCCTATCAGTTAGTGATAGCTGATTTTTTTTGATTATTGATTTGTTTAACATTTTGTTTACTATTGCTGTCCTCCCTCCTCTGACTGGAAGGTTGGCTCCTAAGGGCAGGTTCCTCTCTGTTTCGTCCTCCTTGGTGGCCTCAGGGTCCAGAGCATCACCTGTCACACAGCCACAGTCAGTGAATAATGTGGAGGGAAAAGTTCACCAATAAATCCAAAGAGTTTAAGAGTTACCTATGATCTCTGAAGGTTGAAAGCAAAATAGGCAATCTTTAGCAAAATATTCATTTTTTTAGAATCCTTTTGCATTTTTACATAAGATTACATTTTCCAAACTTAAAACAACTTACTTGATATCTTATATAGGCAAAGATAAAGCCAATATCTGAAGTGTTGAAGATTTATTTTAAATCCATTTAGGCGTTTTGACTATTTAGGCTACAAAATCAAGTAAAAATAAGACATGCGGTATTTACACGCTTATCAGTAAACCTTAGTTCAAATCAGGGCTCTTTGTCAGAAGACTTCCCCCTTTCCAAGTTCCTTCCCATTCATAACATTGAAGATACTGAATTGCTGGGTTTTCATTCCCTCCAGCATGCTCAAAGGATGCACTTGAGCTTGCACTGGCAAAGAGCAACATGAAGGTGTGTAAAGGAAAACAAGCAATATTTGCTTAAGTCCACTCCTGTGTACATTAAGAGACAAGAGCATAAGAAGGAGTCATGTGGAGGAAACAGTTCACATGTAAAAGAATTCAAGTCATCACCAGCACTTATAAAAGTCACCAATATTTGTAACAAAGGATTTTAATAAAAAAAATTATATTAGGAACACCAGAAAATAAAAGCTATAAAGTTTTAACTATATAATAGTAAGTAAAAGCGCTATAATGATACACAGAAAAAAGATTTTAAAGAGTTGAATATATTTTTACATCTACTAATGGAAACTCACCAAAAACCATTCGCCATAAGGCTGGATGAGGCCGAGTAAATGGACCTGCAGACAGAAAATTATAGAGTTAGAATGAAATGGTTTCAAACAGAGAAGACTGAAACTAAAGAAAGCACTGCTGATCTCCATATACACAATAACAAAATGCTCTCTACTATTAATTATTATTATTATTATTATTTGCTACATAAATACTTTCAAGGTCAAAGTTTAGGTTGAAATGTTTTATCCACATCATCACAATCACAATCGTAACAGGTACCACTCTCCACAAGAGAGGTTTTTTTAAGCTTTGTCTTTAGAAGTCAGAACATAATTTCCCATGGAAACAATGTTGTAACAGTGCTAGGTCACCAGGCTAGCCTTTGAGTGTATGTAACACATGTTGTACTGTAACAAGGGAACTCTTCCAGCTACCAGCTCTGGGGAAAGAGGATGGGTGCACATGGGGGTGTGTGTGCATGGGTGCGCACATGTGTGTGTGACAGTGTATGTGTGAGAGAGTGACTAACTGAAAATTAGGGAGAACAGGGAAACACTGTGCTGTGAAAACAAGTGGAGTGGGGAGGGAGCCTGAAAGAAAACCCTATGAGCACTGAACACACCTTTACGGTGGCTTTTTTCCCCACCAGCACATTGAGGCTGGAACGATGGCTTTTGATTATGGCCTGTGGTAACAAAATATCTCTTACAGGAAAACCCAGTGCAGATAGAGATGCAGATGCCACACAGCTGAAACAAAAGGTTCACAGGACAAAACTCAGCCTTACTACAAATGATACACCAGTACTTTATCTCCTGCTTCATTCAAAGGAGGAGGAAGAAGAGGAGGGGAGAGACGGGGTAGGAGGAGGAAAGCTGGGCCTTGACCCACTAAATCAATTTACCACCAATTAAGGGTTACAACTCACGAGTATGAAAAACCACTGCTCTAGTGGGCACCTATGCTGTCTGGGGCTCCCACACCTTTCAAACAGCCATTCTATACTTGGAGAACTTCCATTGTTATGAATCCCAGATCCCCAGGGGAGAGGCCAGAGCTTGATTCCCAGCCTTTCTTCGTAGCTAGGGCTCGGTCTTCAGTTGCTCCCATACCAGACTTAACCTTGGGAGCTGGTGACAGTAGAGGGAAGTATGTCTGTCCCTCTGGCCCTGGCCAGCAGGCAGCAGCAATCCTCACACTGAGGTGGCACTGGGGATCCTGGCAGTGGCAGCTCCATTAGAGTCCACTGCAGGAGTGACCGTGATGCAGACTATAGGAAAAGCTCACTGGGGTTTCCCCTCAGATCAGTTCTGGGTGAGGAGCTGCTCCTAGAGGCTTAGCCTGGGGCCTGGTGTCCAAGCCCTCCTAGAATTCTGTGGACCAGTCTATATTCTGTAGCAGGCTCTTTAATGAGCAGAGTTAGCTTCTGCTGCTCGCAACCTTGAATCCTGTCTGAGGCAAACATTACATTGCAATTTTTTTTCCTGAATTCATTCTAAAGTTGGCCTCTTAAAAAGACTACATCGAAACATAGTTTAACTACTTTCTTTGATGGATCAAGTTCATATTATGAAAATCAGTTACAAGTATGCCCCACCATCCAAATTTAATCAATTCCTGAGTTTGGACTGTGACAGCTCAGAAGGCGAGTTCAGTTCATGAGAGATTCTGCTTCATCTAAATGCATTTGGTTCCTGAGTTCTGGACGACAGGTAATGAGAGCGCAGATGGTGACAGATTCAGCGAAAACTTTGTCCAAATGTGTTCAATTTTTTTGTGTTCTTTCAGCCATTTTTTAATTTACAGCTTGTGTTTAATGCAAATCAATTCCATAAAATGAGAGGTGATCATGAATCAAAGTATAAATAAACACAACATACAATTCAAAATAGATGTACAGCATTCAGGTATGAAGCAAAAAAAGGGAGTGTTCATTCACACACACAGTAGCTTCCAATCTGTTCGATCTGGTTGTTCCTGTTTAGATTTCTAAGGAAGGGAAAAAACGACTTTGGTTATCAAGACTACTGTGGCCATATTAGATACTGGAACATCTAAGCATCAGCGTGTGACCATGAGAACAAATGAATTCTGAGAAAGGTTTCTATGTATCGAGGCAGTTGTAAAAGATTTACTGCAGAATCAAGCCCACTTTTAGGCATAGGACCAGGTTCTAACTATCTAAAAATATTGACTAAAATCAAAAAGTGTTCCAAATGTGGCTATTCTGATCCATAGCTTTTTTTAAAAAAAATGTATTTACAGAAAATGTATGAAAGTTTTTGTGAATCTAACGCAAGTCAACTTCCAGTCTTCACATCCCAAATACTTGATTTACAGTTTTGGCTCTTTCACATTTTTGACCTTTTAAATTCAAGATTTATAATTTTATCTTCAAAACAGATCATTTTTTTTTAACTGTAAAAAGTACACCACATATGCAGAGATAAAAAGCAGCATTTTGAAATAGTTGAGGTCAATGCAATTCTACTCTTGGGAATCAGCCGAGGTAAATGAATCTGGTGCTCTTGTTGAATGGAAATACTGATGGGAAATGCCTGCCAGAAAAGCAAGAGTTACTTATGATGCTGGGACTTGAGGGTAGATTCCATCCATTGTTGCCCTGGCACATGTCAATTACTACATAAGAGGTCAAATGCAATGTCAAATCCAAAGCCTCAGGGGAAAAAGGGTTCAGTTCCCAAGACAATAGTGGTAGCTTAACAATGTAAAACTGCATCTAGAGTGTATCAGCATTAAATTAGTACCGCTGAAACAATACACTGAGGATTTACAGTAACAACTGAAGTTCTTTCTAATGTACATATAAATAGAATCATGGAACCTTTTTATATTACCGGTTTTATGGCCTTATAGATTTAATGAACCAAATGAAAACTAAATCTCCATTCCACATCCCATCTCTTCTCTCTAGATAAAATCTACTCTTATTTTCAAGGTAGAATTTTTAAGTGTCCATATTTCTTAAGCCACATTCAAGGAAGTCATGGCTTAACTAATTTTGTATGTTGTCTCTCTTCCTCTTGTCCAAGAAACTCCAGCAGATTTATTTAATATTGGTGTTCATCGTTTAGTCAAACCCTTCATATGTTCTTCCAACCAATCAAATTTGGGATTCTCAACATTTTCTGTGTCAATAACATAAGGTGTGGAATTAGTAGATACGACGACGAACTGATTTTTCATTGCCACACTGGACTTCTACATGCTATTTGGATTGGGTTTAGAAGATGGAGACTGTAGGTGTTTCTTGGCCTGAGTCTCTCAACAGTAGAGAAATAAGAGAGTGAGATGACAAGGAGCCTGGCTGTAGACTGCAGGGCACTGCCAGCCACGTTGGTGGCAGCATTAGCTGGATTTGGGGCAGTCAAGGTACTCTGGGAGGAGTTAGTTGAAAGCGTTACAACAGTTGTTTGATTTGAATAAATCTGTGCAGGTAGGAGCAGTGCCAGAACCAGCAGCCTCAGCCTGAGCTTGGCCACCACGGCTCTGCCCATGTCCACTCCGTTGGTGCGTGGTGCATCTTTAGATGCTGGGTGTGTGGAGAACCGCAGGCTCCGGGTGGATGCAGGCAAGGTCCAAATCTGTTCAATTTCTGATTTCTGACAGTGAGAGCTAATACCTATATTCCTTTTTTATCAGATGCTTCTTTTTCAGAACGTCACAGTGAAGCACATAAACCAGAATCGCCGTCTAGGCAACATAACACGGTTACCTTTTGGAGAAAGTGATTGGGAAACAGATGGGTAAAACTGTCATCTTTTAAGTGATTTTCTCTTCCAGATGCCCTTCTTTCCTTATATTAGGTAAAACTGTCATCTTTTAAGTGATTTTCTCTTCTGAATGCCCTTCTTTACTGATATTAGGTAAAACTGCATCTTTTAGGTGATTTTCTCTTCCAAATGCTCTTCTTTACTGATATTAGGTGCTGGCTCTTGACTTATCACCATGAATGACTTCTGTATTATGGTGGCTGCCTGGCCTGCAAATATACTTCACCAATACTATGAAACTAACCTTTTGGACATAAATAACATGGACCCTAGCTTTCTCTATGGTTTCCTCTTATAAGGTCCAACTCCAAAATTTTATGACCTATTATTTGCCTTGCAACAGAATTCTGTGCTTAATCAACACAAAATCTAACGAATAGTGTTATTCTCAAGAGCAAGCATAGTGATAAGAGCCAGCAGTACTTTCCTGAGCACTTACTGTGCACCAGGCTATAGAACAAGACATCCCCATATGGCATCTAAGTTCTCGTGAGGACTCAGTGATGAAGATGCCATTATCATCCCACCTTACAGGTATGAACACTGAGGCATGAGGGGCTTGCCCAGGGTCTTGCAGCATATAGGATTGCACCTCAGCTCTGTCAGATTCTCCTCTGCCACCAGTTGTGAGGAGCACCTGTGTACTTTCCCATAAAGTCTGTCAGAAGAGGTCAGCTCAGGGGGAGGAGAGAGTTGGAGGTGGAGTCTTAGGGGTGAGGCAGGCCTGGTTTTGGGCCAGGAGAGTGACAAGACAGAAACAAACCAGGGGTGTTTAGAGCTGATGCAGTGGGAGGGCAGGGGATGGCAGAGGGTTTATGTGGAATTGATAAACAAGGTCAGGAAAAATGGGAAAGACCAGGGAAAGAGCAGGGAGCTGATGCTTTAGAGATAGTTGTAAGCCAGGGACTGCTCTAACCAGGTGGGTGGGAATCCCTGGTGCCTTTTGCCTATAAGAGGGGAGATAAGACCCTTTTTTTACTTGTCATCAAATCTGCCTCCCCACACATTGTGAGGCATGTCACAACTGCATACTGCTTTCTGAGAAGACACCCTAAATTTTAAAATGCAGTAGTTTAAGAAGTACAGTCTAGTAGCATTACTCACTAAGAGTACCATGTTTACCATCAAAGATAGTAACATTGCTAAAAATATTTTATTTAAAAAAAAAGTTGAGGATGAGGCCAAAGTTTTCTAGGTTATAAACTTTGATACCACGCTCACTAGGTCACCCACCCCTGGCTCCAGTCACATTGCTTTTGATGGTCCTAAAAGAGAGAAAAAGGGTGTGTGGGGTATGTGTGTGGGTGTGAGTGGGTGTGGGTGCGGGGGTGTGGGGGTGTGTGTGTGCGCAGATGAGGAGGAACCCCGCACTCCACAGCATTCACCTGCCCATGTGTGTATGTGTGTGTGTGTGTGGGGTGTGTGTGTGTGGGTGTGAGTGGGTGTGGGTGCGGGGGTGTGGGTATGAGTGTGTGTGTGTGTGTGTGTGGGTGTGGGTGCGGGGGTGTGGGTGTGAGTGTGTGTGTGTGTGTGTGGTGGGTGGGTGTGGGTGTGGGTATGAGTGTGTGTCTGTGTGTGTGTGTGTGTGTGTGCGCGCAGACGAGGAGGAGCCCCGCACTCCACAGCATTCACCTGCCCGGGCACGTTAGACTACCTGTACCACCCTGTCACATTCACTTTATGTCAATCCCTCCCCCACAAATCTGCTTTCCCAGCAGACTTTTTCTCAGTGCTCTTGTAAAGGTAGCATTCCTTTCCTCTCTCTCACTATTGTTATGGTTCTGAGATTATCAGGAGGGCTCCACCTCACGGTGTACCTTCCACAGGAGTCTGTGCTTCTTATCTGTGCTTGCTTTATTTCTGATCTCATAAACGCTGCCTGGAAAAGCTTGGATGCTCGGCTCGGTCAATCATCTTCCTGGTTATGCTGGAGAGATGGGGAAGGCTCCTCAGGGCGGCGATGCAGAAACAAATGCTGTTTTTGTTATAAATTGTGGTTTTTCTCACAAGACATATTTAAAAACTTACCTATTTTTTTAATCAGTCCCTCCATCTAGAATACATTAATTTTCAATTACATATTAAGAGAAAGCTTAATTTCAAAAGAAATAAAAACCAAATGTCTTTGTCATGAGAAGAGCCAACATTTAAAAAACCACCTCAGAAATTAGAAAATAAAATCATTGCTTAACTTACCGGAAACAGTAGTGCCTATGAATAATTAAATTCAAGGAACTTAACCTCAGAGAAGTGTAATTCTCTAAACAAAATCAGAAGTTGCCAGTCCAACAGCTACACATTTATATCCTCTGGCCAAAGGCCCCCTGGCAAGCCTTCAAAATCTGCTTCTTCTTAATTACTATTATTTTAAAGTTTAAATGCCTCTAGGAAAATCTTGAAAAGGTATATAAAATTACATCTAAGCAAATTTCAAACCTAAGAAAGATTTTTTTGTTTACAAGAAAAAAGCAGTGAAGTGGGGTCAGAGAATGAGAGGAGAGAAAAACTTAAAAAAAAAAAAAAAATCTAGACGAACCTTCTGGATTACTTTCAAATATCAAGGAAAAATGATTATCATTATCTGAGCGCAGAGACATCAAATGAGGTAAAAAGACAAATACAATGATAAATTCACGAAAAAAACCAAGAAGTACTAGCATTGTGCTCTCCTCGCAATACCTTAAAGAAGTGCTGAATGGTGTTTCTCTTGCAGATGACAAAGGGGGAGAGAGGGCTAATTCTGTGAATTTTCTTCCTGGCAGATCCTTCCTTAATCCCACGTGTATTTATTGAGAGGCTACTGTGGGTCAGGCACTGGAGATACAGATAGAGCCTGGCTGGTTTGGGTGGGGTGAGGTGAAAGGGGGACGAACAGCTCTCTCAGAAGCTGGGCGAGCACACCAGAAGGTCACTTGTCGAACGAAATCTCACCGCCAGCTGGAGACTCAAACGGGTTTCTAAACTTCGCTCCAGTGATACAGAGGTACAGTTGAAATTACACTTGCACTTGAGGGTCAGTTGTCACAATGGGATG
This sequence comes from Cynocephalus volans, assembly GCF_027409185.1. Taxonomy (NCBI): domain Eukaryota; kingdom Metazoa; phylum Chordata; class Mammalia; order Dermoptera; family Cynocephalidae; genus Cynocephalus; species Cynocephalus volans. The sequence continues at coordinate 51,203,570 of NC_084474.1, forward strand.
GAGGTAGCATTTAAAAAATTTTTTTGAAGGAAGCCAAAAGAGAGCAGAGAGGAGAATGGAGGAGAAGGTGGCAGGGGAGGAGCATGAAGTGGACGTCAGACCCCTCCTTCCCCTGCTCTCACCTCAGCGCCTCTTCCTCCACGTCTGTTTATAGGACTGAAGGAAAGACCCTAATCCCACCGCTCAACCTGCTCACTGTCAAACCTTGTCTACATGTCGTCCCTCTCCTGTATAACTCCAGGGTGAAATCTATGCTGACAGAGGTATCCTTAGTCCCCTGTTATCCTTCCACTCAATCAATATCTATGGAACATCTACTCCTGTAGGTATTGTAAATCCTTGTCCCCAGGGCTGGCTGGAGAAGAGACATGTGGCCCCATCCTAGTTAAACAGATGTGAGCACAAGTGTGCTGGAGGGTTTCTAGAAGAGGTTTCTCCACTCTTACGTAAAAACACACAAGGAGATGATCTCTTCTGCTGCTGTACATTTGTCCACCACTATGTGACCGGTGCTGAAGAAGTTATCTCAAGATCACGAGGGCAGACAGACCCAGGCTGGGACCACCAGGCTGAAGCTAGCAGAAGAGAAAGAAGTAAAGAACCAGGGTCTTCACGAGCCACAGAGCCCTGGAATCACCCAATCTCAGAACTTCTTGTTATGGAAGAAAGTAAACAGTTTTCCTTCTTGTTTAAACCATTCTGAAATGGGTTTTCTATTACTTGTAGCCAGAAGAATCCTGACTGTTATAAAACCCTATGGAAAAAGTCAAGGGCCTTCTTCATTCTTTAGACTCTACAGAAAAGAATCATAGGGACCCTTTCCTGTAGGAGCTGACTAATTCTACCACACAGATGGCATATATGAACTCTCACACATCTGAGATGAGACACAGGGACACAATCAAATGTAGGCCTATACACACACACACACGCAGGACAGCCTTTACTAGGTCAAGGATAAATGCATTTGAAATTGCCAAAATGGAATCATTCTGGGCATGCTGTCCACTGCAGGCACTTCCCCAAAAGTGCCTTTGAAGGAGAGGGCAAGTCCTGGGCCTTGTTTCTCCCATTCGTTCTCATGACTTAACTTGAGAATGTGTGCCAAGGGTGGGGAGAATGGAAAATAAGGTGACAAGGCTAGAGCAAGAAGAGGCATGTATTCTCCACTCAGAGAAGTGGCCACTCAGCAGTGTGGCTCCTGGAAAGGCCTGGTGTCTGAATGCTGGCTCTGGGAGGGAAAGGCCACACAGCTCACCAGCACCCTTTCTCAGTGGCCTTGCAGTTCCCCATCCTCTGCACTGGTGCCTCTAAAAGCACCCCTAACTCTAAGATATTCAACGGCATTCTTCTATGTGGAAAACTTACAGTCTTACAAATATGTAAAGTGTGAATCAACAGATCTTTGGAAAACGAACTTGGCAAACACAATGTGTCTGCTATGCACACACAGCTTTAAGAGAATCCCTCTAGGTCCTCTATTCCCTAACATCCCAATTCCTCCTACACAGTATACTAAACTGCCATTGTCCTTTCCTATATCTATCTAAAGCCTTATTTTTGGCACGTTCTAGAGATGAGCAGTGTGTATGTGGTGTGTGTACCGCACACACACAGGTGGAGGGGGAGGGATGATACAGCAGGAGCAGAGTAGAAGAAATAAGAAAACGGTAGGAATAGAGGGCACAGGCCACTGGCGGTTGTGGCACCGACTGATGAGAAGTACAGAGACCTTCACGGGATGCAGATGGCAGAATGGCTGAGGGCATGGGTGGCAAACAGTTACCACCTAAACAGATGACTGCTCACATTTCTGAGGCTCCAAAACCTTCCCTTGGGGCTTTGCTAGTGGTCAGCCTTGTGTTGGCACCTTCCTTGAGATGGAGTTCACCATCTCCTTGCTTTAAGTTGGACTCTCAAGCCACCTTTGTACCAAAAGGCCGAGTTCCAGAGATGAGGGGAACTACCCACAGCCAGCCGGAGAGGGTGGGCTGCATATGTCCAAGCTCTCCTCTAAATCTAAGAGTTTGTGTGTTAAAGATGAGGGAACAGAAAGTTGCCACATAGCCAAAAAACTGTTTGCTGTCAGGGACTTTTCTTAGCAAATACTATAGCAGGGACAATATCCTTTCATTCCATGACCTATCCGTATAATGCACATCTTGTCTTCATATCCCAGTAATTGTGCATTACCACAACCATCAATCATCATGGAAAAACTAAACTATATTTGTCATATCTGAACAAGGCATGCAGGTTTTCATATATAGGAAGGTTTTCACTTAAAGGAAGTTTTTTTTATTTAAAAGATTGAATGGCTTGAGAGTTAAACTCAATTCCCAAATAACTTGGCTATCTAGAACAATTTATTCTTTGAGAGATTCAAAGAGTCATGATTTTACCGGTTCGATTATTATACTACCATCAAAAATCACTATGTTGTTGTAAACAAAGTGCTACATAAGAGAAGCAAAAGAACAAAATTCCACTGCCACCGTCTTGAAAAAGCCCAAAGGCCTGTCATGGAACACTTCCAGGTAGTATCCAATAACAATCAAAAAGAGGTTCTCATGTTACACATTGCAGTCTACTGAATAGCATGAGAGGACAATAGAAGAAACATATCTTAAAGCACGATATTTAAAATCTGAGTAGGGCCCATGGAGCATAACCCATAAGAAACACTGGAACGATTTCAAAATGTTGCTGGTGTGAAAGAAATAGAACACAAGAGTGAGCATTTAGAAATGGTTACGATCCTTACAATAACCAGCTGCCAAGGGAAAAAAAAAAAAGAAAGAAAGAAACAGTTACAGTGAATACATAGAGAATATTCTAGGGAGAAGGTACTGAAAGGGAAAAAGAAAAAATAAACTTATAAGAGACAATTCAGAGGGAGAAATGAATCGTAAGCATGGCAGAATACCAAACTTGTTTTTTACATAAAGACTTTGCCTTGCTCCCTCTATAATCATGATAAGGGGTAAAATTCACAATAACAATTGTCTTTTTTTCCTCATGATGAGAATTCATATCCCAAATGCATAATCAGCAAAGTTTATTGTGATAAAAGATCACTTGGAAGAACACATTACTTAAGAAATACTCAATACAGCATTGACCCTGTCCTTAGCAAAAAGGAGTAATTAGGCAGTGACTATTTTACAGCTCAGCTGATAATAACACAAACAGCAACAAAAAGAACAGCTGACATTTATTGAGAGCTTAGATTTTGTCAGTCACTGTTCATGATGTCTAATGGGTATTAATTTAGTGAAGCTTCCAACAGTACCTCCTATATCTCCATTTTATAGAAGAGAAACTGAAACACTCTGAGAGACTATAGGGGACTCCCTAGAGCCACAGAGCTAGGAAACAGCAGAATGGCCAGTCAACCTCCACAGCCTGCGCCCCTAATTACACAAAACTCAGATCATTGTTTTACTCCATCTCCTAGTTCTGTATTCTAGATGACTCCCATCTCAAAAATCTGGAAGGGCACAAGGTACAGGAGAAATGTGATAATGCATTACATCACTTACCATTGGGGAAAGCTAACACACTGATGATAAGAAAGAAGAAAATAACAGAGAGGATGCCTCTCCAGATGTTGTCTTCTGGAACAGAGTCATCCCTGAAAAGAGAAAAACAACACTGAGTATTCATTTTTAGGCCTAAATAGTAAACCTAGAAGGAATAAGACTACCATGCTCTAAAACTGGGGGAATGCTAATTTTGTTTTGCTGAGTAAAGTCATCCCACACAGTACTTACTATTCACTGTCAATTCCTAAAATCATACAATCTCATAATAAAGTCCAATTCTTACAAGAAAAACAATTGGTAGCCTTACATACACCACCACTCAACTCAGACAAACATTTGAGAATCACTGTGATTTAAAAAACAAACAAACAAACAAAAACCCTGGATGTCAGAAGGCAAAGCTGATTTTGGAGATATGTCTCCTGGTTTTAAGAATAACCAAAGACGACCTTCATGATACAGAATGTAGTAAAGAAATTTTTCAGGGATCAGAAAAGAAGCATAAGATTATAAAGAAGAAGGAAATGCAATGATATCAAATAATCAATTCTTTAAAATGGGCACTTGATTATCTAAGGCATGATGCACAAAGAGGGCAGAAAATGCTGGATAATAAGCACCAGTAAAAGAAAGTTAAATGAAAATCAAGAGGAAATGAAATACAAGATTTAAAACCAGACCAGAAGCGAAAGAACTGTAAAGAATGCAGATGAGCATCCTTCCTATGCCTGGTCATTTCTAATATATTACTGCATTTATCGCCTCCACAGCCCCAATGACTGAAATGATTCCATTTGCTGGTTTATATGTTATCTGTCTTCCCTGTAGGAAGTGAACTTCTGAACAAGGGATATTCACTTGTCTTCTCAGAGCCTGGCACACTGTAGGCACTCAATAGATATTTGTGGACTGATTCTTGATTAGGGGGAAAATTTATTGTGTAAAACCAAGTAAAATTTCCCAAATGGAAGTTCTCTTAACATTGTAATAGTAGAGAAGTATTAGGTTTAGACAGTTTACATAGAAAAAGAAGAGTCTAGTGACACATTTGGGCTTAAGAGATATAAACAAAGGAGGGAAAACAGACATATAAGACAATAAGAAGGAGATTTTCTGAATTATTGACAATTATTGAGAAGCTTGGGAGAGAGAAGTTCAGCATTTCAGTTCAAAAAAATGCAGGATGAATAGGCAGAAAATATGATATGGAACAAAATGGAAGGAGATATTTTAGAGACAATGAGCCTAGTAGCAATACATTTAAAAGTGATAAAAGAAGTTGAGTTTATCTGGGAAAGGACTAAAGCAATAAAAGTGCTTTCAAAAGACAAATATTAAATTAAGATCAAGCATTACTGAAGGAAAAGTAAGAGATCAAAAAATCTTAGATGAAAACTGACTTTGAATAGAAAAGAAGTTTATATGATCAAAATACATGGAGAAGTGTAGAATAAAACAATAATGAATTACTTAGTTAAGAACTAAGTCTTAAAGTGCTGGTTTAAAACAAAACTTAATTTAGATATCAACTTCTGTTTAGGATGCTAAGTTTCTGCACCAAATTAAATGATGTCTAGTCTTATGATAGGATTGAACATAGGTTCTGAAATAAGAGATCATATTACATCATCATATGGCCAAATAGCACTAACAAACTAATGCTGATTCTTAACTTCACAGACCTGATTACAAAATCAAACTACAGAATCAGACAGACTTCATCTTCCAGCAAAGTATAATTTTATTTTAAAGGACCGTCCTAACGAGTGAATATCTGCCCAGAGATTATAAACTTGGCCCTAAAAAGCCAGCCTGATCATTACTAGGGTACTTGTGATGCCTTCTGGCTTAGGTAAGGAAACCCCACATCCAATTTCCAGGAACACCAGCTTTTACTGAATAACGGCTACACCTGGGGAGAACACAATGTCCTAATGTAGACCAATAACACACTACTGATATTGGTAATGACGATGAAAGTAATAATAGATCCCGTTTGCCAAGTATCTAGTGTGTGCCAGGCGCTGACGAGGCAGTTTATAAACATAACCTCTACTTGACACAACCAATTTGCAAAAGGGTGTATTATCAACCACATTTTGTAAATGAAGTAACAAGGCCTCAGAAAGTTTATGTAACTTGCCCAAGGTTGCATAGGTAAGAAGTTGCCAAGAAGGCCTTCAAAACCAGGTCTGTTAGACACTGAAGTAGATGATCTTTCCCCTGTGCCAAGGTGCCTCATGAAAAAATTATGTCATCCTCAATCAGTCTGACTCATCTTAGAGGCACAGGGGTGGTGCAAGAGACCTTGACAGGGCACACAACATATAAAGTACAAATTAAAAGCAAGGCTAAAAATAATACCTGTTGCATAGGAAAAGAAGGATGATTCTGTAACTAATACTTTACACCAAAATATATTCTGGATGATTAGAAGGATTAAAGGTTAAAAAAAAAAAATACCAGAAAAAACGATGTGAGAACTAAAAAATAAATAAAATGGAAAAAACAAAACAAAAAACCCCCACAACAACCCAAAACCAAAGCAACCAACAATCACAGAGTGGAGAAGACCTTTCTAAAGTATAACACAAATCCCAGAAGTCATAAAGGAAAAAGCTGATAAATTTGCACAGCAAAGAAATCAGCAATAAAATAAAAGGAAAAGAGAAATTTGGAAAAAAAAATTTGCAACTCATATCAAGACAAAGGGCCAATTTCCCTAATAATACAAAGCACTCCCTGCAAAATCAATTAACAGGAAGAATAACAAATGGACATAGAAACAAAACAGAAAAAAGGGCAAAGGATATGAGAAGACCTTCCACAGAATAGGAAATGCAATGGTTCTCAGACAACTGAAAAGATACTCAATCTCACTCATGATAAGAGGACAAATTAAAATAACACTGAGAGACCTTTTTTTTGTTTGCTTGTTTTTTAAACCTACCTCATTTACAAAATTAAGGGCTGGCAGGTTAGCTCAGTTGGTTAGAGTGCAGCCTTATAACACCAAGGTCATAAGTTCAGATCCTGGTACCAGCCAGTTGCAAAAAAAAAAAAAAAAAAAAAAAATATATATATATATATATATATATATATATATGTATACACACACACACAATGACTGAGCTGTTGAGGATATGAAGAAATAGGTAAAAAGGCACCCTCATACATTGCTAGTGGTAGTATAAATTTAAACCACCTTCATGGAAGGAATTTAGCAACATATTAAATTTAGAAATGCATATATCCTGTGACTATGCAATTCCACTTCTGGGAATTTATCCTTTAGATATACTCTCATTTATGCAAAAATGACATATGTACCAGCTGGTTCACTGTGGCATTTTACGTATTCGTAGAAGATTGGAAACAAGCTAAATGTCCACTGATGGATCTTGGACGTGACCAGCGCCATTGTGCACACAATAAGCACAAAATAGCCGCAGGCCTTGTCTTCCACTCCAGCACCAAACCCCTCTGCCCTTCCCTTTATGAGAAACCTCATGACTTAAACAGAAACCCTTTTGCTTCCACAAGGGCGCAGTTCACCACCCTCGTGGCATAGTTTCCACATTAGCATAATGCCCCTCCTTGATGGTATCAGCCAGCCCTTGGTGCACTGTATAAGCTCTACCACCCCACACCTGGTGCTGTCCTCCATTTTGAGGACAGCCCTGGGCTGCCCCCCCTACTTTGGGCACAGCCCAGCAGATTCTTTTCCTTTAATAAACCTTGATCGAAACTAGGCATCATGGCTCACTTTCTTTCATCCACCACGAGGGGACTGATTAAAAAAATATGGTCCAGTCACAATGGAAAACTAGACAGCCATAAAAAGAATGAAGAAGCTTTTTATGAATTAACTGATTCAGAATAATTTAAGAGATATTGTGAAGTAAATAAAGCAAACTGCAGAACTGTGGCTATAATAAGTAACTATTTGTTCAAAAAAGGGACATGTGTATGGGTATATAAGTTGTAATTTGTGCTTACAGCTGTGTAGAATATCTCCGGAAATCCACCCAAGAAACAATGACACTGGTTTTCTCCAAGGAGGAGAAAAGAGGAACTGGGTGAGAGGTACGGGCCAGAGACTTTTCACTACATACCTTCTGGTATATCTTGGATTTCAAGCAACATGAGTATGTCATTTTTAAAAATAAATAATAAAATTTGAATTAAATAAACAGCTACAGCGAATGAACACATCATGCACATTTTACCTCAATTTTGCTCAAATCACCTACTAGTCAAAATGCTTGAAAACATACATTGACGCTAAATTTATAACTTCAGATCAGTAATAAATAAGGATACACCGAAGGAAATGGCAATTTTGTAAATTTTGAGCAATTTTATTAGTGAGAGAAGATCTAATGAATGGCTCAGTTTTAGGGGAAAAAAGTCTATTAACCTGAGTAAAATAGCAGTGGGTCTGAAAAGTTGGCAGTTTTACATTTGTCTAATTAGAAAAAAGTGTATTAACAATGGACAGTGAGGTCTTTGGATAAACTGAAAATACACCACACAGGAAGATTAAACTTCAGCAATCAAAGACTGGTGGGCGGGTGGGTGAATTTAAGAAGAAATTTGAGTCCTATCAGATTACAGGCCCCAGCATCACTCTGAGTTTCTTGAGAGCAGAGAGGTGTGCCCACAGCACCTACAGCAGTCCCTTACAAGTGGTGGGTGCACAAAAAAAACTGAACACATGACGGGGGAGGATGCCCAACGCCCCACTGTCCTATGGCAACGTGAACACACAGGGCCATTCTACAAGGCTGGTGTGAGTCAGTCCTTTCTAAATTCCAAATAATCCAGAGATTTAGCTGTATGCTGAAGTATACAGAAAATTTCCACAGTTAACCATGAAAAGAAACGTGGCTGCAAAGGCCACAGTAGTGACTCCAGCAACCCCAAATTAGGGGATAAGAGCTAGTATCTATGGGCAGCCACCATATTCCATGCCTTGCTGAGTATGCTAGCGGCCTAATCTTAACATCAGAAGCGGGGAAGTGATCATAATCTGCATTTTACTAATGGGGCCTGGCTCCAAAGTGCAACTTCTCTCCCCTGCAGAAGGCCTGCAGTGTAGTGACTAGGAGTACAGGCTCGGGCCAGACTGCCAGCCTGTGTGACCTTGGGCAGGTTACTTAACCTCTCTGTGTCCCAGTTTCTCCTTGGTAAAGAGAGGATAATAATAGTTCCATCTCACAAGGTTGCTATGAGAATTAAATAACTTAACATGTATAAAACACTTAGAACAGTGCTTGGCACAGAGGAAGTGTCCATTATTATTGGTTCACAATGTTTAAATGCTCTTCGTTTATGTCCACTCACTTCTTCATCTAGTTAAAGCTTGTCATTGGGTAGGGACTATGCTGAGTGCTGAGATGAAAAGCCCTTATTCTTGAATGGATCACAATAAAAGGACAGTGAGACATAAAACGAAGTCATGTTAATATACTCTTGCCCTAATGGAAATATTTTTGATTTACAGGAACTGTCACTGATTAACCTGTCTCTGATTATGGCCCTTCTTGGGGTGTTTGCACGTGACTGCCCCCTTTCATAGGGTTGTCACTGTCTCCCAAGGCTTTGTGAGGTTGCAACATGGTTTCTGCTTCTCAGGGAAGATCATGACTTGCAGTCCAGGCTGCCCAGTCCTCATCTTGACTTTTCCTGGCCTCAGGTACACAGTGAACTAAGACATTTTGCTTTACAGCAACAAAAATAAAAAGACTAAGCTTTCCATTGTGATTCTGTAACAGCTCCCTCACCTCTTTCCTGGGTCTGCTGTAGCCACTAACAACAAAATGCCTCAGTCTGTGGTGCTCTGAACTTTCCCAAGAACTTTCACAGCTGGTATTTTATTTAACCGCTCCACAGTTCTGTGGGGGAAGGCAGGGCGTGTACTGTCTTTGCTTGAAGGACGAGGAAAATAAAGCTCTTCAGTTATCTTACCCATAGTTACACACAGATACAGGCAAAGTGGAAGCAGGTGCCAGGGCATCTGGAACACTGGCTCTAGGTCAATATTGCTACAACCACCAGTGACAGAAATGTACAAGCTTAGGGAGGCAAAGTCCTCTTCCCTCTCTGCTAAACTTAGGAGGTGCTCCCGAGGGGTAGCATTGACCACATACGTTCAAAATAGTGAATGTACAGCTTAAAATAAGATTGCAATTTAAGCTCCACAAAGCACAGGTCCCCCCATTTTCCCCCGAGGTTCTTCTGGTGCCCAGTACAACACGTGGTACATAGCAGGCATCTGCAATAGAGAGGGTGGCAAGAATGACATGCAACTTCCTGTCCTCTTGAAGAGCATTAGCTACAGGGGCCGACCAATACCATAGGCAAATATCTAGAAGCCCACTCAAGTCTTCAAACACCTCGACATCTTCTGTGCAACACTAGTACAGCCAACTACCCAAAGAGAGAATGTCCCCAAAGCAGAAAAAGTGTAAGGAGAGCCCTGAGTTTAAAAAAAAGTTTGTACTCAGAAGAACTTTTAGACTGATTCTGTGCAAGTTTAATATGTGACTACAGGCAGTGGATGTGGTGAGTTCAGGAAACCAAAACAAACTCCACTCACTTGCACACAGTCTTTTAGGTATGGCTTTCTCCCGGGGCCAGGCAGACAGGAATGTCCAGACTTTATTATGACTCCTAAGGCTTCTAAGTTAACTGTCCCTCTTTAATACGAGTCCTTGAAATAGAGACATACTGGGTCATGTTAAGGAGACCAGTCACTGTTAAGGATCCTCTCTCCAAATGGAAAATTTAACCCCGGTTACAAGGTAGATTGATGTCAACTAGCTTTATCTTTAATACCACAGTCATTTCATTTTATAGAAAGTTATGATCCTTGTCAAGAATCACATACAATATCAACTAAAGGAGAAGAAGAGTAATCTTTTTTAAAGTTCTTATTGGTTAAACAAATAGTTTATTATATTTCATTCACTCAACATCTACTGGTGTCTATCGCAGGATGACTAAGATATTGGCCTCAAGAATAGAAACAATTATTACAATATGAGAGATATAACAATAAAAGGTATTTGGAAGTACATAAACATTTCATCCTCTGTACTTTTTGGAGCAATCAAGAAAGGATTGTGAAGGACGCCATGGGCTGGTGAGTGGGTGGAAGGAGCCAGGAGGTGCTCTCCCCTCAGAGAGACAGCAGCACTGGGTGCAGGGCCAGCTGTATACAGGTTGGGGGAGGGGTAAAGCTGGAGAGGCAGACCACTCTATAACAGAAGACCTCAGAGTCCAGCTAGCACTTTTCTACAGGTGATCGGCATCCAGTGAAAGACTGTAAGCAGGAGACAGATGGGCTTACAATCTGGTCTTAAGAAGATCAAGAGGGCAGCAGTGGAGGATTGACTGAAGGGAGATGGAGTTGAGGCCTGAGGCTTGGCTTGGAAATGGAAAGAGAAGAAGAGCTCTGAAGGCTTTAAAGGCCCAATTAGACGTGCTGAAGAACAAACAAGATAGCAAACTCCAAGACAGCAGAGACCTGGGCTAGATGGAACATGGGCTGTTGAATTGTTGAATTGACTTAAACGAGATACCAGAACTGAGAAAGCATCCAGGCTGACTGCATTAGCTGAGATTGAATGAAAAACTGCTATCTTTCCTACAGAAATCTGGAGCAACAGGGATTATATCACAAGATAAATTGTGTTACGTTTGGTTATATCTAAAATTTGGTTATATATAGAATTATATCTAAAATGCTAAACACAATTGTTCAAAACAGGCCAACTTGAATTAAGGCTGTTTATTAAAGAGGTGTCTGACAGGCAGCAATCCCTAGGTATATAATCTCTCTGGGGTAAGGCACCATCTAAACCAAATGAATACTTGAGTCACCCGAGTGCCTATTCACTACAGAAGAACCCAAGGAAATATATGCCACATTTGTCACTTTAATAAATTTATGATTTTATTAGGGACATAAAACATCAGAAGTAAATATAAGAAAAGATATTAAAAGATGCTTATTTAAATGCAATGGAAAATATGTTTCAAATAGTAACTGGGGAAGAGAAATGTTGAAGATCAATGCTAAGTGGACCTCAGGTGCAACCTAACATAATTCACCTTTATTCACCTTTATTCACCTTCAGCGTTGGTTTAATCCCAGTACATAGCCACTATAGACAATCACATAATATTGCTGGTGTCATGGAATGAGGAGAGAAAGAACATGACGTACATAAAGGAAACAGGACCAAGACAACCAAATCAGCAGCATCAGGGGACTTTTTTTTTTTTTTTTTTTTTTTTTGACAGCTGGGCGGTAAAGGAATCCTAACCTGGGTAAAGGAATCCAAATCCTTGACCTTGGTGTTACAAGGCAGCGCTCTATACAACTGAGCTAACTGGCCAGCCCATTTTCTAATGGGAATTTATATACTTGAAAGGAAAGGACAGGAAAGGCTGGCAAGTACCCATGAGCAAAGCAACACAGTAGGCCAGCAATGTGGCCCACTGATATGACAAGGAACTGGAGTTCCAAAACCAATAAGGGAGATCAAGTAAATTTTAAAAAGTCTGTCCACTTCCCTGCTCTTGTCTGTCTTCTTAGTTCCATATCAAGGAGAAACACGGCATTGACAAACTGGTAATCATTTAGGTACTTCCAGCAATCTGCAGGAAGGCAATCTCCCTTGTTGGACAAGTGTTAATAGAGACTGATTCTGCTGACTCATGGCAGGTGCCTCTTAAGGACAGGTGGGTGTCTATGAATGTGATTTAGTAGATTTTGGTGTATTCAAATCTAAAGCTTGAGTTTTTGAAACTAAGGCCATTCAATATTTCCAAGTTTACCAATCTCTGAATGCACAGTAAATGTGAGGGCAGCTCAGTCATTACTATACTCTAAGCTTGGGACAAAGGCTTTCCTTGCCCCACTTTGGCTAAACAAACTTACAAGACACAGGCCTCAGTACCTAATTTACATAAATACTTATTCTAAAATGTGACAAAATGAGCTTTTTCAAATCTTAGGGAAATGATCTGGTAGCATCTGACTTTATTTTTAATGATGGTGATAGAGACAAGAGATTTAAACACTATGGTTTAACAGTGAGTTGGCCTAGTTGCTATCTAACAAAAGACCTACTTGACATTTCCAAATTTGTCTCAGTCTTTTGTGCAAAGTATGTAATCCTTTGCAATCTTAAATTCTTGCTGGGTGTCTGCAGCATGTGACATTACCCAGGTACTGTTTCTCACATATTGGTAATATGACACACAAACCTCTTTTCTCTTAGACAACTAGTCTTTGCAAAACAAACTTTAAGACGTATTTTTAAAGTTTTACTGAAAGAATTGCACTGAACAGTTATCCAACTAAAATCCTTATAAGTATAAGGTACTTGAGATAACCATTACAAAATAGCATAGAATGAACAATTTTCATTTAAGAAGTCATTACTTTCAATCTTTATGGAGGAAGAGAGAGCTATCATTATAATGTCTCACTTAAAAGAGACACAAATCATTAAAAAAACAAGATATAGTAAGTATGAATTCTATTAAAGGTGCTTACGATTTCATTTAAGGTGAAACTTGTTATTAATTAGTTTTTCATTATGTGATTTCTGTCTCTTTATGAAATTAGCGGAAGAAATAAAATTGTTATCACTTTGGAAAAGGTCATAGTCTGATGTTCAGATTATGGTTTTTCTATTACTTTTGACAAACTGTTAAAATTCATATTCACTTCTTATACTTTCACTGATGCAATTTATCAGCTGCCTTGGCAGATTCAGTATAAAGGAAAATTACAGAAGAATGTGACTTTCTTTATTAGAAGAATACTTTGAAAGGGCCTAGAGTAACATTACAGATAAAAGGATAAAGCAAATTGCTTGGGTCTTGCTTCTCATTATTTAGAATGAAGTATCATAATTACTTTTCTAATTTCCAAAAAAAGTCCCTAATTCCACTACTGCAAACCCACACATAAGATTAAGTTAAACTTGAAGTTAATGTGTAACAGGCATGTGTGTTATCCAATGTTCATTTTTCCAATGTCTTTATACTTTTTCTCAATTTTAGAGAATAATACACCCTCATTCAATAACAAATACAATTTAGAAGCATTAGCATACAATGAAACCAAGTAATAATAAAAACTAATGTTTATTAAGCACTTAATATTTGCATGCCCTGAACTAAGCACAGATCTTCTTAAAAAATGAATTTAGGCTGGCCATTTAGCTCAGTTGGTTAGAGCATGGTGTTATAACACCAAGATCAAGGGTTCAGATCCCCATAACGGCCAGCCACCAAAAAAAAAAAAAAAAAAAAAAAAAAAAAAAAAAATTAATCCTTATGCTAGACAATCCTATGAGGTATTAGTATTGGTATTTTAATTTTACATACAGATAAGAAAACTGACACTAGCAAAATTAAATGGCCACACAGCTATTAGGTGGCAAAATCACGTGACATGATGAAATATTTAAGGGTAACCATAACTAGGAACAAGACTGATTTCTCTCAAAAGCTAGAAATACATTTGATCACACACTGTGGAAAGGTCTGGTCTTATTCTACTGCACAGCATTAGCAGACTTGACAGTAATAGTAGCAGTATCTCTCCATCATTAAAGAGTAAGTAATCATTACATATGATTTATACCTTTAGTTAGATTCACGCAAATAAACACTTACATAATAAGAACCAAGAGTCAAATGGATTATTGAGGAAAGGAATAAGTGATGTGGGAAGATACTAGTTGTTGTGAAAATCTGAAAAATTGAAGTGATTCCTATGGGAGACACCACTGGCACCGTGTGTGTGTATGTGCGCACGAGTGTGCGTGTGCATTCACAAGCTTGCATGTATGGGACAATTCATTCTTTGTTGTACAATACTGACCCATATGTCACAATACATTCAGTATCTTCTAACCTCCCCCCGCCAAAAATGTCAGAAGTTCCCTCAATCATTGCGACCACCAAACATACCCCTAAACATTTTCTGTTGACCCCAATTGAGAACCATAGATTGCTGGATGAAAATACTCGGAGAGAAGTAACTGACAGTAACTAGACATTGCATATCAGGTACTTTGTTAAATACTTTCACACATATTCATTTAATGTTCATAACCCCATACGAGGTAAGTAGATATGTTTTCCTCATTTTACAGGTGTGGCTCAGAGGTTCAGAGCAAGGTTAAGTAACTTAACTAAGAACACACAGCTAGTTTTGAAACTGACAGTCTGGTTCCAAAACTACACTAGTCTGGATTGGTCTTTCAAGCCATAATGGTGGGGTAGGCATGCCTTTCCTTTCTTTAAAGAGGGGCATTCAGAAAATATAAAACCTTGTAAGTAGGAACCATGGTGTGTGTGTGTGTTGTTATGAACCAGGAATAAATTAGTTCCCTGGGTTTGGGTGGAGGGGCCACAGGCGCAGTTCTGTAGAATTACATGATGTGGGTGTTCAAGAGTTGGGCCGGGCCGCTCCTAGGAACAGGTATACATTAGAAACACATTGAACGTGTGTGTGTATGTTTTCAGGGGAATAAGAGTGGTGTTATGTTGTGTGAGGTTTATGTATTTTATTTGTTTAACATATACAGCATTTACTAATGCACCAGGCATCATTATAACTGCTTGACAATATCTCATTTCAGCATGTATATTAGGCGATGAACAGGTGGGGTGTGCACTGTGTGATGTGTGCTGGGCTGAGGTGTGTGCAGCAATGTACACAGGAGGTGATGGCTAATGGACTGTGCTGGAAGGGAAAGGTCCGTCCGCTGTGATGTGTGTGTCTAGGGCGGCAGTTTGTGTCGTGGTACAGACGGTAGTGTTTGAAGCTGGGGGAAGGGTTATGCTACATGATTTGTGTGCAGTGAATATGGTAGGTGCTGCATGGGAAAGACCGTGTGGTGCACCTCACTTGTGCATTTTTTGTGTGTGGCGAGTAGTGCTGAATACTAGAGGAGTTCCACGGGAAGGGATCTAGATTGTGTCCTGAGCCTGTGTACGGTACGTGCAGGCGCTGTGGATCGGGGTGTTTTATGTGTAGCGGTGTGCACTGAAAGTGATGCATAGAAGATGATTCATCCGGTGTGCTGGGTAGGGACGGGGCCTGGAGGGGCTGCAGAGGAGGAGGCCGGTGCCGTGATATATGTGGAGCGATGCTGAGTGCGGTAGGTAGGGGAGCGATCGTGCTAGGTGACCCGCGTGTGTTCCCGGTGTCGCTGGAGGCGCTCTATATAGGACGGTATTGAGAGGCGGGGTTGGGGGGTGGGGGAGCAGGCTGGGCAGGCTGTGAGACACCGGGCGGGTGGAGGAGCTGCGTGGGCGACGGGTCTGCGAGTGTGTGTGCGTGTAGCAGTCAGCTTGCTTCCGCACCCCAGAGCCGCACCGGCCCACCCTGCCCGCCACCGCCTCCCTCCCGCCTCTTCCCTTCGTCCCCGGGCCCGCCTCACCTGGTGAAGGCGAAGTACATGAGGCTGACGATGGTGAAGCTGAGCAGGGTGATGGTGTGCGGCCGGTAGAAGAAGTCGATGGTGATGTCCTCCACTTGCTGCTCGTTGATCATCCGGAAATGCATCTTGTAGTTCACATCATCCTTGCTCAGCGTCCGGCTCCCCACGCAGGACGCCATGGCCCGCCTCCCCGTCCTGCCGCGGCGGCGGCGGCCCCAGCCGGTGGAGGCTGGGACCACGGAGGTGAGCAGCCGCGGAGCGATACCCAGACAGCGAGGCCGGGTTTGGCGCACAGCAAGGGCTGGAAGCGGAGGGAAGGACAGGCGCGGGAGGGCGGGGTCGCGGCACCGCCAACGCGGCCTCGGGCGGGGGGCGCCGCCGGCCGGTCCCGAGCTGGCTTTCTGGCAGAAGCACCTCTAGGCACTCACTATCGTTAAGACTCCAATCTACAATTCTGAAGAAAGTGGGGAGAGGGAGAAGGGCAGCTGTGGCCCCTGGCTTGTTCCTTCTTCCGCACGCATCTCGCTCTCCCCCCCGCGCAGCCTGGCAGATGGTCTCGCCCACTCCTGCCGTAGCCCACGTGGGCCTGGCGGCGCGGCGGCCCGGCGGCGCGGGGCTGGGGGGCGGACTGGCGGGTGTGCGGCCCCGCCGGACAGTGCGTGCTACCCGGCGTGCCCGACGGCCACCGCGGGACACACGACGAGGCATAAGCCTCGCCGCAGGTAAAGCCAGGAGGCGCCCGAGCGCTAGGGGCGCACTCCCGGCAAGGGTTTCCATCCCTACCCACCCGCGTCCAGGCAGGGCCCCGGGCCTCCTGGCTCGCAGACCTTCGTGGCTCCCAGCTAGGGTGATTGGTTTTGTTTTGTGTTTTCCCCCTGATGTGAAAAAAGCGCGACCATGTTTATATTCGCGTATTAGCGCGCTCTGCGGGAGACGCAGGAGGCCTTGCGTGTAAACTGGCTTCCTGCGGAAGTTCGGTTTGGGGAACTAAAACTGGCTGAAATGGCCTGGGGGGGTGGTGGGGTGTGTCAGTATTATTTCAGAGGCCCTTAATTAAGCCACCCAGCTTACTCCCCTTTCATCTCCTGATTTCATTAATTACCCTTGAAGAGGTAGAAATCTTGAACCCTCGAAAAATACTCTTATCTCAAGGCCCATTCCTAGTGAAGCACTAGGCACACAGTTGAGTAGTGTGTGATATTTTAATGGACTTTAGAGTTCTTTAAGGGTTTTTTTCTTTAATCTTCCTGATGGGAAGCCAGGGTCGTGTTAGAAGACTTACTGTTACCAATTCACAGGGCTTTTATATACATCTGCAAATTCCTTACCCGCTTTTGAATACTGTATAGACACGTGAGTTATCTGTACTTGGAGCCTCACAAGGCTCTGGGCTAGTGGAGAATAGTCAGTGAGAGGGAGGATCCAGGGATGAGACCCAGCCCTGCTCTCGTGAAAGAACAGTTAATCAATTGTTAAGATGTATAGACAGCGGTGAAATGATGATGTAGAGAAGATAGTGCACTCGGAAATAAAGATGGAAGGACATTAGTTGTATGCACAAAGGTCTTTTAATAAATATGGATGGAATTTGAAAGTGAGTCTGCCTGATGTGAGAGGAGTACTAATTTGAGTCTGGAAAGGCTTTAGAATAAATTTGGAATTTCAGGAGGTTGCTTTGAAGTAGGACAGAGTGCTTAGACAAACTTAGAAGTCAGCAATGTTAGAGCTCATAGGGATCTTAAGAGTCATCCTATTGTACCCTTAGCCTTTTAGAAAAATTATTATTTGAAGAATGGTCATTGAACCCCTACCGTGGGCTAGACGTTGTACTAGACCACCACCAGAAATTTAGTCTTGTCAAGGTAGCATAACCGAGGGCTTCTGGCTTACAGTTTAGTGCTCTTATGACTGTTGTGCAGAAAATGAATGTTGGAGGTTTGAGGGAAAACTTGAAAGATTTGGAGGCTCATTTTCTACCAAAATTTAACAAAAATCACTTATCCCACAAGTATATTATGAACACTTATTTCCTTTCTAAAATCATTTCAGAATGAAAGTGAGATTTTCACATTTATAACTCTCTTTTAGCAAATGTCCCAAAACTACACATCCTCAAGAGGAGGTTAGACCCTCAAATATTTGGTCTAATTCAGAGCATAAAAGAAGCTGAATTCCACTGTGTAGTAAAACAAAGCAAAGAGTTGTATGCAACAAAGATTAGTTTGCATTTGAGTGTGTTATCAATAGTAATAATAATGGCTAACATTTATTGAGCATTTCCCGTATGCTGGACGCTATGGACTATCTTACTTAAATTTACTTTTGTAATTAGTTGGCTAAATATAAAATTCCTTCATATTCCCAGAATAACAAGAGTAAAATAGCAACAGACTTTCTTGATAAAAGTTTTTTTTAAAAAAACAACTACTTTTTCAGTGAAAATATACATGTATTCATTTCTGGTTGATTATTTATATCTGTCACTTCATTTTGCTTGCTAGTTTTGACCTTTTCAAAGGCTTTTCTTTTTCTTGTTTCCTACAGTGAAAACAGAATTTCACAAAACTGGGTTTGTTCCATTCCTTTTTGAAGAACAGCTTTATCTGTGAAATAATCAACAATGTTCAGCTCTGAGGATGAAGCAAGAAATAGCCTTCACTGTTCTTTACAGCAATGATAATATTTTGATGATTCATTTAAGACAGAATGGATTTCTATTTTTTATTGTGACTAATTTATATAAATAAAATGCATTTGAATAATTCAGTGTTATTTTGATCAGCAGTCTTCTTAAAGGTTCTTCAAGTCAAATTTTAAGAACACTTAATTGCATCGTCTTATTTTCTTTAAAAGATTAACAGAGAATATTAGTTCAGCTGTAAATTGAATGTATACAGATTTTTGTTTTAAATGATTTTCTTACACCAGTGATTTTGCTTTTTGTTTTTAAATTGTAAAGCATGTCTTTATTTTTCCAGTTCAGCAGTTCCTGTCTTGGTTGTAACTGAGACTAGAAGTTCCTGTCTTTTGGTTGTGAGACTGCCTTGTTTTTGGCTTTTCCTGTTCATAAGAAACATCTCACTATTTTAGTCATCTACATTTATTTAAACACCTTTCATTTAGAAAAAATAATTTCCAGTTTATCTTTGTGTTGTTTGAATACTGTTTTAAACATTTAAGTAAATTGCATTTCTCTTCTTCTGATAGTTATTTTTTTTCTTTGTAGACTACTTTAAGAAAAATGGCCCTGTCAGCCCAGCAGATACCCAGATGGTTCAACTCAGTTAAATTGAGTACCTTCATTAATGCTGCACAACTAACAAAATGTTTTCCAAGACCAGGAAAAACATTGTTGCATGGCTTTTCTGTTCCGTCTCAGATGTCCTCTGACAATTGCTTTCCCCAGTGGGGATTTAAGACTTATAGAACTTCCTCCTTATGGAATACTTCCCAGTCTACCAACTTAAATGGACAAGAGAATAATTCTACCCAAAGCACTCTGCTTCCTTCTGTGAATGAGCGGTTACAGAAGACACAAAAGATATCTAGCTTTGATTCTGAGCTGTCTCTAGAAGGTAATTCTTTACTTTCAGAAAAGTCCCGTTTTCCCCACTTTGGCAGTTTGAATAAGCTACCTGTTTACATTCTGCTAGCCCATTGCAGGTCATATTTTGTAGAAGGTAATAAAAAGAACAATGTTTGTTCTATTCATTTATTTCTATTATACCTTTATTGACTAAGAAAACAATTTTGTGGGTTAATATGTATAAGATATGTATTTTATAGCTCTATATATAACATTTGGTTTCTACCCTTGATCTTAGCCAAAAGGTCGAGAAGCGGTAACATTTGCTTTCTAAATACTTTATTATTTAGATACTTTCTAAAAATTTTTTTCTTCTGGTGATAATTAGGTTTATTAGGGTATAATTTATATCAAGTAAAATTTATCTTTGTGTTATTCAGTTCTATAAGTTTTCTCATATGCATTACAGTCAATAATTAGAACAGTAAGTATATCACTCCAAAAAGATTCCATGTTTCACTTTTTAGTCAATTCTCTCTTTCCTTCCTATTCTAGGAATATTTTGTTGCAAATTAGATAATATTCTGTGAAGTAGAATATAAAAGGAAGAAAGCTGGTTGCGGGGGTGGGGAGGCTGGCTATAAAAAACTGAGAAAAGGGGCTGAGCCCGTGGCGCACTTGGTAGCGTGCTGCGCTAGCAGCGCGGCAACGCTCCTGCCGCGGGTTCGGATCCTATATAGGAATGACCGGTGCACTCCCTGGCTGAGCGCCGGTTACGAAAAAAAAAAAAAAGTAAAAAACTGAGAAAAGGTAGTTAGAGATTAGAGGCAAAAAATAGAAGAAATCACAGTCCCAATTTCTTAGCTTTAAATAGATGATGAATTTTAAAATAACAAAACCTCAGAATCAAGGCTGTTCTAGAGAGGGTCGCAACTTTAGCAAAAGACTACAGGTTGTAGAAAAATCTTAGAAGTCCCCATAAAGACACATTAGAAAATAACTTGGAGGGGAAGGGATTGGATCAAAATGAAGACATTTCAGGATGTGATGACTTTAATCCATGCAATTGTGGCTGTTGGAATATGTTCTACTTTTCAAGCCAAGTAAATAAGCTGTTGTAGACTCATTCTCTTTGTGAAAATGTACTTGAAGATCAGTTGATCTTTAGCATTCAAACCTGCTGATTAAAAGTGAAGGAAAGGAGTTGTGTGCCTTGAAACTTACCAACACGTTTTTTATTTTGAAGGAACAGTAGTTGGTCTGTAATAGTCTTAACCTTACCTCTTAGAAGGTAGAAAATTTGGGGGCTTATTAGACGTTTAATTCCAAAATGATCCTGAGGTTTAACCAGTGAAAGAAGCAAACTAGGGAAGAGGAGGCCTTTGTAGAAATAATTTTAAGTGTGCATATTGGAATGCTAACTTGTTTCTCTTCTTCCATGTGGCTTGCTTCAAAGAACTGGATGATTTGCCTCCACTGTCTCCATTGCAGCCAATTTCTGAGGAGGAGGCTGTTCAGATTATTGCAGGCCCTCCATTGCCCCCAGTTTCCTTCACTCTTCGGGACTATGTGGATCATTCTGAGACTCTGCGGAAGTTAGTGCTTCTAGGTAAGCACTAACTAAGTTTGACTAACCTACAAGTATTTGAGTGTACCCCTCATTTATTTCTTTGGCCTTACTTTTTAAATTAACATTTTAATTTTTGTCAAAGTAGTACATACAGATTTCATGTAGTGTGAAAAGCTGGTAAAAAAACTATTCCCTGCTTCATTCTTCTTGATCTCTCATCCCGTGCCCCTTTTATTGCTTTCTGTTTGTATTTCACCTTTACATTTTTAAGCAATTGTTTATAGTGTTGTTGCTTGGTTCATCAGTTTATACATCAGTTGATCTCTTGTTGGATCCCATCCGCCAGAGGTACACTTAACTTGTATCACTCTCTCTGTTTGTATTTAACCTCCACATTTTTAAGCAATTGTTTATAGTGCTATTGCTTGGTTTATCAGGTTTAGACATCAGTTGATCTCTTGTATAGCACACATACTTTTCCAGTATTCTCTTCAATCCTCCCAGTATAGTAACATTACAATTTTCAGATAAATCATTAGCCAGTGATTACTTTATGGGTATAAATATTGCTAGCTGCTATAACAAGAAGTGTACTACAATTATTTTCTTTCCTGTATAACTTTTCCTTTTCCTGGACTTAATAATTGCTTTGTTTTTCATTTGATTAGTTCTCTTTGTTTCTAGGGTTAAATTTTCCCATGCTTTCCAAACTGTTTTTTTGTTTAGGATACTATTTTCCATTTTCCCGTAGCATACTGCTCCCTATTTGCTCTGCTACCTTCTGACCTTTCTCCTGGAGCCCATTATCCTCTGGATTTGGATAGTTTCTCTGTAGGCTGGTTCCATAACTTTCTTAGCTTGTTGACTAATTGGTTGTACTTGAATGTGAATAGTTGAAGGCAGTCAGGGGATATCACTGCAAACTTTTATTTAGTCTTTTCATTTTTAGTCCAGCACTTTATTACAACCTTCTGCTTTCCCATTATCTCTGGGTTTGACACTTTTCTTACTTGATTTTTCCAGATAATGCAAATTCTCTTCTTATCCTAGGGGGATTGAGAGGAACAGGATAGGTAAGGGATTGGGGGGGTTGAGTTCCCCATATACAGTCATACTCAGTACCCCTGTCCTCACCTCTAACCTCTCAGATCTCTAGGGATTCTGATTTCTGAGCCTTTTGAGTTTTTCATGGGCCAGTCAGCTTACTACTTGTCAGAATTCTCATTTGCAGGCATTTCAGTTTCCTCTTTCTCCTCTCTGATAAGTCTGTTACCATTCTTCCATCTGTTTTCATTTATTGTGATTTGGGGATATAGATTAATCTTGTTTCATCAAAGGAGTTTATTTTTTATTTTTCATTCCCTGTATTTTTGGGGGGTGACTTTTAACAGGAAAAGAAGGAGAAAAATCTTTTCCGTGTTGAAAACCTTTATGGGTCATCCTTGATTCTTGCTTTTTCTCTTCACTCCTTACATCTAATTTAGCACCTTATCCTATGGAGTCTGCCTTCTCTATATCTCTCAAATCCATATGCTTCTCTCATTCTATAGTCACTGCCTTCATTTAGGTCCTCATCTGTCACTGAATGACTGCAGGAGACTCCTCAGTTGATAGTCTTCTTATCAGCACTCTTGACCCTGATCCTCTCTCTAGTGTTAGTGCTCTTTCTAAAACGGATATCTGACTATGTCAGTGACCTACTTAAAATCTGTCAAAGCCTTCCCAAGGTGTCAAAGGTCTTCCCGGTTTGGCTCCTGCTTACCTTTTCAGCTTTGTTGCTTGACATTTCCCTCCTTGGGTTGGCCAACTCTGACAATGGGAGAACTTAACTCAAGTTCAGTAACTTCTAAAATGTCATCTTTGACCCTGTAGACAGAGGGACCCTCCTGCAGGCTCTCACTTCACTCCCTGCTTACTTCAGTCCTTGCACTAATGATAAGGTGTTTAATCGTTTACTCATACCTCTCTGTGCCACGTTACTCAAATGTTACCCAGATGTATAGGAATGGTCTTTACTCTTATGAAGCTTCAAGTCTTCAGAAATGTCTAAATACACATATATAAAGCACAGGCACAGAAAAACAAGTACTGCATGACCTCCCTTATATGTGAAAGCTAAAAATGTCATACTCATAGAAGAAGGGAGTAAAACGGTGGTTTACCAGGGGCTGAGAGGTGGGGAGGCAGTGGGGAGATGTTGATCAAAAGGTACAAAGTTTCAATTGGACAGGAGGAGTAAGTTCTAGAGATCTACTTACAGCATGGTGACTATATTATATATTTGAAAATTGCTGAGAGAGTACATTTTAAATGTTCTCACCACAAAGAAAAAGTGAGTATGTAAGGTGATGGATGTGTTAATCAGCTTGATTTAGTCACTCAACAGTGTGTGCATATATCAAAACATAATGTACAATAAAAAAGGTATTCTGTGAGTTCAAAGGTGGGAGAAAGATGACGTCTGCTGCACATAGGAGAGCCAGTTACCTTTCCTTTCAGAATAGCTCTCCTAGCCTTATGGCAGGTGCTCTGGGTGATACAAGATAAACTAAAGACATGGTCCCTACTTTTGAATAATTTACAGTGTGCTTAGAGCTTTGGAATGTCTTTCAGCCATTCCTTCATCTCTATGCTGATACTTCGACAGCAGTCTGCTGATACTTCGACAGCAGTCTTAGAAGTAACTAAAATGACAGTAACTTAGAGGAACCGTGACTGCTTTGTCAGACAATATTTTTGAGTACCTAAGTCCTGGTTCTTCTTTGTTAGCTTCCCAAATCTGTTTCCACCTTTCCCTGCATGTTCTGTATCCCAGGAGGCCAACTCTTATGCACTAAGGATCCTGTGCCAGTTGGCTTGTTGGCAGCAATAGCCAGTGGGCGGCACCTCTGTGATAGAAGATATAAGAGCCAGGTGGGAGTATTTTTTTCCCCTGTTCCCTCCCTTCTTTAGGTCATGTAACTGCCTCACTCCATGACAACAGCTCCTTCTGAGCAGCCCTTCCTTAACAGCTTCTAGCTCCCTCTGGGCTCTGGTAACATTTTGTCTCCTTGTTTCTTTAGTACTGGGAGTACCCTTGTTCATTCCCTAACTCTGCTCACACCACTGTGTCGAGTCCCTTCATTAAAGTTCTTTTCATTTAAACTTTGCAGGGCAGTTTCTGTTGCCTGCTAGACCCTGACTGATACACTAAATATGTGTAGTAACCATAACTGAATGCAATGGTAATATTTGTAGTTCCTTAACTGAGGAGATAAAGCCCAACTAGACTGGTCGCCTAGAGGGTAGGATTATGCAGAAGTCCTGGTCTATAGTAGGTACTCAGTGACTGTTTTTTCAGCTTAATGAAATCGTGAGTGAGTCCAACTGATTTATACTGAGTAGTGCACTCTCCTGATGAGATTCTGCTCTCCTGTTGTTAAAAAGCAGCTTTTCAGGATTTCTCTTTCAGCACAGTCAGGGTGTGACAGCTCATGCTGAGCAGGGCAGTTCAACCCATGTCAACTGTAATATTTAGTTAAATTTGAAGTCTGAACCCTTTATGTTATTTTTAAAGGATCCCCTCCCCCATTTATCACAGATTTTTCAAACTGGTTTCCATTGTATTTTTTTAATCCATCCAATAATATTAATAATAGTATTTTTGAATTACAAAAGAATTACATCTAATTGTTAAAAGTGCAGATATTGCCAGAGAAAGACCTCTTCTCTCTCCACCCCAGTTTCACTTCCCAAAGTTATTTTTTTAATAGTTTTCCAGACCTTTTTCTGTGCAAATATATTTTATATGGAAAGCTACACATAGGTTTCATGCTTTTCTGTAGTTAAATTTAATATTTCTTTTAAATTCTGTGTTTTCTTCTAGTAGAGTTAATATGCATTTAGATTCTTAATTCATCTGGAATTAATTTTTGTGTAAGATACAGAAAGAATTTTTAATTTTTTTTTCCCAAAAATATAGCTAGTGATCCCATTATATTTTAGTCAATAGTCTATCTTTCATGCATTGATTTGAAATGCCATTATTATTGTGTAGAAAATTTTTTTAGTTCCTCTTGGGGCTGTTTCCACTCTCATTCTGTGTGTGTGTGTGTGTGTGTGTGTGTGTGTGTGTGTGTGTGTGTGTGTGTGTGTGTGTGTGTGTGTGTGTGTGTGTGTGTGTGTGTGTGTGTGTGTGCGTGCGCGCGTGCGCGCGCGCGTTTGTATTTAATCTGTTTTGCTGTTTGTGGCCATCTTATATCAATACTTGTTTAATATCAAGAAATTTGGATTTAGAATTATATTTGGATCTAATACTACATGGAGTTATAATGAACATGATAATTTATTTTTCTGATTGTGGATGCCATTAAGTTTTATTTCATTGCTTTTATATTTAAGACTATAAAGTTGCCTCTAGAATTCAATTTGAGAGTTATTTTTAATCTGAAGAAATATTTTTCAGAATATGAAATTTGAGTCTAAACTTAAGGTTTTACATTGTCTTCAAATGTTTATTCTAAAGATATGGAATAGGTCTTTCCTTCTCATGTTTATTCTATTTTAATCAAATAAAAGGAAAAAATAAGAGAATAGGATGCTCAGTTTTAATGAGAATTTTGAATTATAGGTTACTTTGATTCCCTGACTAATGAATGCTGAAATTTAATTATGTTATCTGTAACCAAAGAATGCTTTAAAATAACTTCTTGGTTTCTCCCTCTTTTTACTACTCTCACCTGTTCCTTGTCTCATTTACTTAGATTACCTAAGATGATAAGGATAAATGAAGGTTGAAGGTTGTGTGCTTGAGGGCTATGTGTGTTCACCTGTTCTTGCTCAGACTTATTTTTTAGTTCCTTCAGGGTCCTCATCTCTATGCTAAAGATGTGGAGATTATAATGATGAGTAAGACATAGGGGCATTTTTGTTCCCTCTTTGAAGGGGATCATAAGCATATTTCATAGGATCTGTTACTCTGAAGAATAACCAGTTGAACGTTACTGGAGATCGTTAGGGGTTCCCAAGCATCTTTCAAACAATATTCTAAGTAACCATAGACGAAGATGATGACCCTATGTCAATGTGACTTAGTAAATTTGTTTTGTGGGGAAATTTAGCCTCAAATGCTGTTTTCCTCTATACTTGGCTTTGAAATAATTATGTTAAAATTTTAATTTGTTTTTATTTCTGCAACCAATTTAGTTTTAAAGTATTTAGAAGTTTCTTTTGGTCTGTCTCGGTTCTCCTTTGAATAGGTTACTGATCTCCATCAGTAATTTCTTATGCTTGTGTGTATGAAGTTTTTAATGGCTGAGAAGTCATCTTTAAACAGTATTTATAATTTATTATAGGAGTGGATTTATCCAAGATAGAAAAACATCCAGATACAGCAAACCTTCTTCTGAGACTGGATTTTGAAAAAGACATTAAGCAAATACTCCTGTTTCTTAAAGATTTGGGTATAGAGGATAACCAACTGGGAACATTCCTGACTAAAAATTATGTTATTTTCTCTGAAGACCTTGAAAATCTTAAGACCAGGTAGGGCTTCCAGAATGATTCTTACATATTCCAAGCATTGGTTACGGGGGAAATGTGTAAGTTTTTGTTTGTCTCTGCTGCACAGGATCTACTGAGATAATGAACATGAGTGTTATTTTTTTGTATAGACTTTCTTTGACCTAAATTAAGTATTTAAAGCAGTCCTTTCATTCAACTACCCATTATTATTTTTATGTTTTCAACTTATTGCTGAGTCAGTACTTAACTGTTTCTCTTCAGAAAGTGGAGTAAGTTTTTTCCTAAAAAAAATCATTAACAAATGGCTAAATTATCTGAGAGTACACTGAAAGTTATGAAAGCCTGATCTTTTGTGCTTTTTCTGGATGATTTTTGATGGTAGACTTTCTCTTGGCAAATTGTTGTATAATTTGCTTAATCATTTCTGTAAGCTGGGTATCTTGGTTGTTCCTTTTTTTCTTCTTTAAATAGCACTTTTGTAAACTTCTTTATACTTCATTCAACATTCAAAGAATTGTTGAATCTGTGAGAATCGATACCGTGAGATAATATTGATCTGTAAGCTAAGATTTCTGCTAGGCATCAGAAAATCCTGCTAGGAATTGGAAATACCACAGAGAACAAGACAAAGCCCCTGTCCTTAAGGAAACATTTTGAATTCATCATCACCCCAACTCTCACCCTCTCTGGATTCACTGAATAGGAGCACTGTTCACCCTCCTGCCCAAATCAGAATATTTAGTATTAACTTGGCCTTCACTTCTTTTAGCATCCACATCTGACAAATCACCAAGGCCTGTCAGTTCTACCTTTTCATGTCTCTCAGATCAGTCAGTGCGTTACATTTTGCCTCAAGTCCCATCATTCCACATCAGGATGGCTATCGCAGTCTCCTAATTGGTCTGCCTCTGCTCTTGACCCCCTAGACGTTCTCCACAGTGCTGTTGAGCCTCACTGCATTTCAGAGAGCTTTGCAGTTCCTTGAACCACCATAGTCTAATGGCTTTTCTCTGAATTAGTCAAAAGTGAAACAAAAAACAGTGTTGCTTACACGGAACAATTTGAGCACTGGGCTAGACTTAAGACATAAAAGACATGCTTTCTTTCTTGCTGGGACTTACACTCTGCAGTAATATAGATAGGCTATCACAGTACAGGAGAGAGAGAGCATGCATGATTCTAGGAAACTCATCTGACACATCAGCTTTGCTCCTCCTGGCTGTCAGGAACACTAACTCCCCACGCAAAAACCAACTTGTCCTTGTTGCTCAAGATTTATTCGAAGGAAGCATGAATACCAGGAGGTGGGAATCATTTCAGAGGCTCTACCATTATTATTAATATTTCCATTGTACATGGGGCATAGAGAGGTTAAACAGTGTGCCCAGGATTACACACAATTGGTGTAAGTGGCAGAGCTGGAATTTAAACCCAGCTAGTCTAACTCCAGAATCCTGCCTATTAAACCATACTGCCTCCCAGTATTTAATTCTATGAAGAAACCTTAAGCCTAGTCTTAGTTTCCAGTTAGTTCATTCAATTGAGCATGCTGCCCAAGGTCAAGGGTTAGGAACCCCATACTAGCCAGCTGCCAAAAGGAAAAAAAAAAAAAAGGAAAGAAATTTAAGCCTACAAGGAGCTTAAGTGACTGGCTCAAGATCACACATACTCCTAACAACTAAGGAATGTTCTCATATATATAGTATAGTCTAATGATTCCTAAACCTGGTTATCAAATTAAACTGTGGAGCATTTTTTAATTACTTAGAATTTTTTTAATAGGTAATACGTTCACATGTACTTGAGGAAATATACAATAAAAAATTAGCTTCTATTGAATAGGCAAGGGTATGATAATGTTTATTTAATTGAACTTAGTTTATAGCTCTGCTATATACAGCAGTCTTATTTTCTAAAATTTCTATAACAGCACTGCTTTCTTGTATTAGTTTTCAATGGAAAAATTTTAAATATACGTAAAATTTAATTCTTTGTGGGATTTTCCAATGAATAATCTGTATTTAAATTATTTATGTAAACACAGTTTTTTGATTTAGGTGGGTCTTATATCTTAATTTTTTATTGGAAAAATTATCACAATGTAGACAATAGTTTTGATAATGTTTTAATCAGAAACTGATCCTTGCTGCCAAAAAAGGAAAAAAATGTAACCCTCCTTCCCTCCTTATTCCTGTCCCTTGGACTTCCAAGACCCACCTATGAAGACAGCTACTGGTATCAAGAATTTTTTTCAAACTTCTAGGAGTGTTCTGTCCTATACAAGCATATACATATATCTGTTTATGCACTCACACACATGAACACACATACGTAACAGTTGGTAGCATTTATACATATTATTCTGCACTCTGCTTTCTAACCTTAACTGTACGTTGGAGATTATTTTTTCTTGGCTCTTCCTATTCTTTTTAACCTTAGTACCCTATTGATAAACATTGAGGGTGTTTCTGGTCTTTACTATGACGATGAGGTTGCATTTACTCCCCTTATATATATGTCATTTCACACATTGGTGTATATCCATAGGACAAGTGGAATTGCTAGGTCAAAGGGTATGTTCATTGTAATTTTAATAGATACTGCCAAATTATCCTTCATATGGGCTGTTTTCTAGTTTACTTTTCCAACAGTGTACAGAAGTGCCAGTTGCCCTATTATCCTCACTAATACAGTGTGGTCAGAC
Organism: Cynocephalus volans; assembly: GCF_027409185.1. Lineage (NCBI taxonomy): Eukaryota > Metazoa > Chordata > Mammalia > Dermoptera > Cynocephalidae > Cynocephalus > Cynocephalus volans. Next base: position 51,232,893 of record NC_084474.1, read on the forward strand.
TTAATGATTACAGATTATTTTATAGATAAAAATAATACCTCATTTGTTGTTTTGGAAACAGTGGTTGGAGCATCAAATGTTGGAACATTAAGTATTGTTTGGAGCATCTTTTCATATGTTGAATTTCTATTTACATTTCCTTTTCTATACATTGTATATGCCCTTTGCCAGTTTTTAACTGGGACTTTTTCTTTCTTTTTTTTTGATATACATTCTCCTACATATTAAGAAAATTAGTTCTTTCTCTGTGACATATTGCAAGTATTTTTCTCAGATTGTCATTTGTCTTTTGACTCTGTTTATAGTGTTTTTTCCATGCATTTGAAATTTTTGTATAGTTAAATTTATCAATTGTTTCGCTCAAGGTCTCTAAGGGACTTCTTTAAAGGAGTAATAGTTATTTGATTATAAGATAAATTCTGGTATATGGTATAGAAATATCACAGGCTTTAGATGTAGGTATGCCTGAGTTCAGATCTCAGTGTTGTCACTAATTAGCTGGTGATCTAAGACAGGTTATTTAACTTTTTTGAATCTGTGTTTCCTCAGATGTAATATGGAAAACTTATATAGCTCACAAATTTTTTTGTTTTTCTGGTGAGAATTAAATAAGATAATGTCCTGATATATTTTAGGCATTTAATAAAACTACCTTTTACTATGTTTTTATATTTTAAAAAATCAGTAATACTTTCATAGTCAAACTTCGTATATTTTACTATTTTATTTTGGTTCCCAGAAACTTAATAGGAAAATATCTTAATTGTTAACAAAATACATATTGAACAACTGTAGTAAAAATTATTTATGAAAGTACATACAGAGTAAATATACTAACATAAAAAATTCCTCTCTCAGTTACAACCATGCCTAAGGTCTTTCCTTGTGAAAAGAGTTCTGAATCTCTTATTTTCTTAATTTGTATTTTTTCTGTTCTTAGCCAAAAAAAAAAAAATCCTAAACAGAGCTATTTCATTTTTTTCCTACCAAGTATTAAAATAAGTGAGATTAACTGAAAAGGGAATCTACCCGTTAGTGGATTTCAGAATTATTTTCTGTTTTCAAATACAAGTGGAAGCCACTTTAGAGTTGGGTAAATGTTTTTTTAAAGCATATTTGGGCCATTATTACAGAATACTTTTATTTATCTTTGTTTGTTTTAGTGTTGGAGCCTTTTTTAAAACAGCTTTTGCTTCAGCAAGCAGCATAACATTAGTAAGTGTTTATCATATATACATGTATTTTTGTTTGCTTTTCTAGGGTGGCGTATCTACAGTCAAAAAATTTCAGTAAAACAGATATTGCACAGATGGTCAGAAATGCACCATTTTTGCTGAGTTTTTCCGTGGAAAGACTGGATAACAGATTGGGATTTTTTCAGAAAGAACTTGAACTTAGTGTGAAGAAGGTAAAGAAAAGGGGAGGATTTATACATTTGCATGTCACATACATTTAGTAGCTATTAAATCTCTCATGTTTCTAATAGATGCCTGGCCCATATGAATCTTATAAATCCTGGTAATTTTTGTACAGAAATGAATTACCCTGCTAGGTTAAACATAAAGCTGCATCATTTTATAATATTCTATCAAATTGGTTCCTTAAGTTTGCTTTCAGTATTTGTTTTTCCCTCGAACAGCATCATGCATATGTTCATTTCTCTGATTGAGCCATATTTAACATTTTAACTTTGTATTCCTAGTAATGCCTTAGTTTTCCAAAGTAGTTAAATATGCACATATAGTAATAATAGATTGTTTTGTTTATAACTAAAGACTAGAGAGCTGGTAGTTCGTCTCCCAAGGCTACTCACTGGAAGTCTGGAGCCCGTGAAAGAAAATATGAAGGTAGGACAACTTCAAGCTTTTGAGAAATCAGTTTCTTTATTTAAGTGTTTAAGTCCTCTGAAGAGAACAGATTTTGCTATTGTCATCTTAAAGAAAACTAGATTTTTAAAGAAGTTTTCCTAAAAAAGATAGAAATAGGAAATTATACAACAAATACATAGCAAGCAGTTTTTCCAGTTAATCATGTTTTCACATGATGACCAGATGTTACATGAGTAAATCATCTTGCAGACATTGGTACCAACAGTCCTAAAATAATGGATTAGGTATGTGGGTGGTACCTGGAAACTGCTTCTGTTGCCCAGCATAGGAGTCTGTGACCATGTAACCCAGTCTCCTTGACCAGTCTGTGAAACTGCTTTGTTTCCCAGCATAAGGGTTTGTGTCTGTATCTAGGGGAGTCTGGAGGCTGGATCTGAAGACTTCTGTGAAGAGAGCAGTGGCCAACACATTGCTCTCATTAGCACTTGTGCCAGCTGCTGGCCTGGTTCTATCACAGTACTTACCAGACACTCTACAGTCCTTCCTCAAAGAGAATGGTGTGAAGCCAGGGAACCCTGATGAATTAGTATACAAAGCTGTAGTGGTATTTGAAATTATTATGGAAGGTCTATTTTCTGACATGCTAATGTATTTCATAGTCAGTCACTGAAGAAATTTTTATTGACCTCCTTGCCCAAGCTCTCTGCAGGAAAATAGTCCCTGCTCTCATGGAGCGTACAATCTAGTGGGGGATAAAATACAGTGTGGTAAGAGCAATGGCTTGGTGGGGGAGCATAGGATTCTGTGAAAGCACATAGAGGGCCTAACCCCTGTTTGGGTGTTTAGTTTTATCATCTCTGGAATTTTGACATATAGTTTTTCCGGTAACATGTATGTGGGTGTGCTTGGGAGCAGAAGCTCAAAAAGCACTTTAAAAATTTTATTACTGGTCTGTTTGATGTCAGGCCCATGCAGTTAGCCTGACCAGCCCTCCCTTGTATACCATTATTCTACGTCATAGTTATGGGGATCTTCATGATGCTCACCGTGCTGTGAGTAGCTCATTCTCAGGAGGGGAGTTGGAAATTCAGGTTATCTCAAGAGCAGGAAGCTATAATCTCTTGAGGGCATTGGCATAGCCATCTCTAGATTTTAAAATGCCCTTATTTTAAATTTTAAAAGAATTGATATGTCTTCTGGCATAGTACAAAAGTAACTATTTCTATATATGACTCATAGAAAATTTACTTTCTTTTAGGTTTATCGTCTTGAACTAGGTTTTAAACGCAATGAAATTCAACATATGATCACCAGAATCCCAAAGATGTTAACTGCAAATAAAAGGAAACTTACAGAGACTTTTGATTATGTGCACAATGTGATGAGCATTCCTCACCACATCATTGTCAAGTTCCCACAGGTAATGCCACTCACAGTTGTCTCTGTAAGAGCTGCCATTGCCCTGCATTCGGAGCTGCTCTCTGGGTTCACAGTGTTGTTCACTTGGGAAAAGTTTGCAACTTCCAGGGCACACATGTACATCTCCAGAGGAGAAATCGGTGATTAATTTGCTTCCTTGTAGTTTGTCTACTAGTTTGGCCTGTCGGAATCAGGTGGGACAAAACTAGCCTCTATTATGCTTTTCTTCATTTAAATATGAAATAGATCACTTCCCTGGGAGATCCTTTCAATGTTACATGTAATTTTTATTCACCGTCTATCTAAATTCATGAATTAACAAGACATATTGTAACGATCTCCTACCAAAGCATAAAATAGTTCCAGTTTGCCAACATGCCAAAGCCATAATTATATTTTCTAACTGATCAGACTTTCATATTCTTTACCTAGTGAGTGACATTATCTGCTATTCACAAGAATATTAACTCTTTGAAAGCAGAGACCTTATCTGATTTATACACTGCCAAATCCCTAGTGCCTGGAACTATACCTTGCACTTAGTAGGCGTGTAGTAAATATTTGTTGAAGAAATGAATGATTGAATTTCATCAAACTGATCCTTTCCTGTTTGCCATGTGTACAGGCACTCAGTAAATATTTATTGAATAAACGACAGACTGAATTTTATTAGTGATACCTCTACTCCATTTGCTTGGTATGTTCCTGTTCTTGATATAAAAATGGACAAAAGAAATACGACCTTAATACAACTCAGAACTAAATTGCATTTAGTCCAATTCCTTCACACACATACAACAATGTTTATTTGCCTATCTTGCCTCACTATGAATGCGCCCTTAATATAGTATTTTCCTGTTTCACCAAATGCAAATATAATTATAGAAGTGTTAGAAGCCTACAATTGTGTGAATTTTGCTTATGGAGCAATTGTAAAGTAAGCAATCTTTAACTAAAAAGCAATGACAATTTATTTTTCCATGGGTTGGTAGATAATTCAGTGACAATAAGAGAATCTATGTCACCTCCAAATCCTAGTAGTCCAGTCATTCTTTCAATATATATTTGAGCATCCACGCAGTGCTAGACACCATGTGGGCACTAGTAAAGATACAAAAATCAATCAGTCATGGTCTGTATTCTTGTGGAACTTGCAATCTAGTATGGAAGACTGGTTTTAAAAATGTAATTGCTTTACATAATGGTAAAGGGTTTTAACAAGAGGTCTTACAGAATAATTAATGTAAAAGAGGTATGAAAATCATAGAAATAATTACAACAGCTATTGAGTGCTTACTATGTGCCAGCTCTGTCTTTACTGCTTTACCTGTATTAACTCATCTAATTCTCAAAACAACCACATGAGGTAGGTACTATTATTATCCCTATTTTACAAATGGAGAAAGTAATCATGAAGAGATTAAATAACCTGTCCAAGATTTACCCAGGAAACAAGGGGCAGAGCCGGGATTAGAACTCTGGCAGTCCCGGGATTAGAACTCTGGCAGTCGAGTTTAAAAACCCATGTTCTTTACTAGAATATGCTGCTACTCTAAGAAGTGACATTTGAGTCATCAGTAGAATAATGAGTCGTGTTTAAAAGATGGAGAGAAACTTCTCAAGTGGAGGAAACTATAAGCTGAGCAGATGCATCAAAATCACTTGTTTAGAAACACAGTAATTTTAGGCACCCCAAGCCCTAGATTCTGGGAAACCCAGTCATAGAACTGTGGCTTCCAAATTGGGATTCTTAGACTCCTAGGGGTCTGAGTAGTATTGATAAAAAACAAAACAGAAAAATAAAGTTTATTAATTGAAAAAATATATTAACTGATGGTAAGGCTGTGAGGGAACTGATATAGACTTTAAATTTTGGGCTGCTATTTTAAAACTCAGTGGTGTGAAATTAATTTTCTCATGCAGATGAAAGTTCTGGTTGGCACATATGTCTTATGATTAATTAAAAATGGGGAATGAACTGTATTTAATAACTGCAGTTAGTCATTTCAAAGAAGAGATCATTGAAGGTAAACGATAACAAAAGCAGTTTTAGGGTAATGAATATGAGGAAATCACTAGTCTAAGGAAAGAGAGTGTATTCAGGATCCCCCTAAAATCATTTCTCTCCCCTCCCACTGTGGGTTTCTGTGAAGGCAAAGCTTAAAGTCCATCTTAAGATAAGAGCGCATCCATAATTCTTAGGCTAGGGTTTTTTTTTTGTTTTAACGCTTGAAAATTGAAACCATCATTAACAGGATGAAATTTTTGTGACAATGGCAAAGTGGCCCCTGGTGGTCAACAATTCCCTTCTCTCCCCCGCCAAAAAAAATAAAAGAGAAAAACTCAACCTGAGCTGTGGCTTTTGGACTTGAAAGAGCACACAGCTCTCTAATGACAAAGTAATCTTGAACCATTGGAGAAGTAAACATAATATCTGATCATAAGCTATATAAAAGCTTTAAGGTGTTGTTATATTCAGGAAATTAACAACAGTTTGGAAGCTTCAGAGTCATTTGTGGATTTGTCTGGATGTTGTATGATAATTTGTAAACCGAGTCACTGCATAGGAGCCAAATGTCCAAAAAAAAAAAAAAATCTAAAGCTTCTTTCATCTTTATTAGCAGTAATAACATGGTAATAGGAATCTAGTTACCGAAATAAGGGCAGAATAACATGTAGTTTGTTTTTGCAGAGACAGAAAAGGTGGATGTTTTGTTCCAAAAGTAAGCCAATCCCATGTTGAGTTAGCACCCTATACTTTCTTTTGATTATTGTTCTCAAAGTACTGTAGTTTTCAACAATTGTTTTTCATAGTATCCTTTCCGAGTGCCCTGTTATTACTTTGTTTCCAGTTGAACATAAGAAAAGAGGCAGGGAGGTTACGTGCCATTTGGAGTGTTCCCAAAGTGTCTGTAATATAGCCAAGAGAGGAACTTGAAACCTAATACTGACTGTGGTTCATCTGGGCCTGGCCAGGGAGCCTCACAGATCTCTCAAGCTCAGGACTGTAGCTCAGGTCTGGCCAGATCTCCCAGTTCTCCCTCCTTTCTTGCAGCTGGCTATAGGGACTTAGCCTGCCATTCTACTCCTTAGGAGTTTTAACCCGAGGCAGGTAAGACATGCTTTCTCTGGTTGCTCTCCACAAAGGTCAAATTCATTTCATTTTGATTCTAGTAAGGGGAAGCAGCAGGAATTTAAAAAAAAGGGGGGAGGGGGGAAGCTTCACAGATTATGAAATCTTCTAAATTTTTTTATGACATAGATCTTGGTCTCTAACATTGGTCCTCAAACTTGCCAGATATCAGAATCATATAGAGGGCTTGTTAAAACAGATTTCTGGGCCCCACTCTTAGAGTTTTTGATTAAGTAGTTTTGGAGTGAGGCCTGAGGATTTGCTTCTTTAATATGTTCTCCACTGTCCCTGGGGATAGCCAGTGTTCTTTGCCCACAATTAGCCCTTAATTATTTTATTATTATCCTGTTTGTTGGTTTTGAGTCCCTTTCAAATCATTATTCTTAACAGGAGCGGCATTTATCATATTTACTGAATGTATGGTCAATGCTTTATATTTGTTAATCAATTAAAATTTTCAGCCAAAGAAACTTTTTAGTATTTTATCTTTCAGTGTACAATGTTTTTTAAAAACTTTTTTTCTTTTCTAGGTATTTAATACAAGGTTGTTTAAAATCAAAGAAAGACACTTGTTTCTTACCTATTTAGGAAGAGCACAGTATGATCCAGCAAAACCTAACTACATCTCTTTAGACAAATTAGTGTCTGTTCCTGATGAGATATTTTGTGAAGACATTGCCAAAGCGTCAGTACAGGACTTTGAGAAATTCTTAAAAACTCTTTAATTTTTGATGAATGTTAAATGTAATATTGCAAAGTGAATATATATATATATGAATAAATGAATATATTTAAAATAATTGCTTCAGGTTTCAATTTATATTTTTGATACTGTATTGTATGTTTGGGTACATACACTCTGGTAGAGCTTTCTTATGAGTTTCTAATGACTTAATTCTTGTTTCACTCAACCGTTTCCTTCTCAGGAAAGAGAACTAAAACTACAGCAAGCTTAGAGAAAGGGAGAGAGTTGGTTTACTAGATAAGAACAATGGAGGATCCTCCTGCTCTTACATTCAAGGTCTTTTAAAATGATTTCATCTCAGGATGGCTTTATTTCTTTTGAAATGTTATGAGTTTCTGGAGCGTACTACTCAGATAATGCTACAAAACACATTCCATTTTGGATTATCTACACTGTTACCTTCCTGAGCTCAGATATTCAAAGTTGCCCACAGTTGGCTACTAAGAATCAGAAAAGGAAAAAAGGATGGGGAAGAAAGAGTTTGAAGTGAGACATAGTAAAAGGGCCTAACAAACCTTGACTTACTGCCAGTAAGCAAAGATTTTCAGCATGAATTGATACTGCTCCCTGCTCCCCCCCACCCCCCATTTATCACATGTGCTATCCTGGGCAAATGATTTGATCTAAGTCTTTGCTTCTTCATTTGTAAAATGAGGCATCATGACTTCAGGTATCTGCTTTAGGGTCACCAGATTGGGTGGACTGCTAACATGGTCACCCCCAATGAACCACACCTGGTATTTGCACTCTTGTGTAGCCACCTCCCACACTGACTCTGGGCCAGAGGGATTTGGCTTGTAAGACATTATCAAGCAGAGATTTGATAAGCACTTGAACACCAAGTACTATTGGAACATTGCTCTTGGAACCTTGAGCCACTATGTAAAGAGGTCTGTTATTCTGCTGGAGAAACTAGATGGAGAGAAAGATGCCTGGCCAAATCTCAGTTCTAGCCATGCCAACTGAGCACCAGACATGAGTGAAGAATATCTTGGCTATTCCAGCCTCAGCAGACACCACATGGAGCAGAACTACACAGCTGAATTCAGAATTGAAACATTTGTGTTTTAAGCCACTGACTTTGGCAGTAGTTTGTTATGCACCAGGGTTTTGTGGTGTGCTGGATGTCATGAAAGAAACCTTGTGAGAAACTATAATTGGTCAGGGCCAGGTATGGTGGCCTTCCTGTTACATATTTTATTAATTCACTCAACAGACATTTAGTTCATAGAATACAGTGGCAGCTGGCATAGATATATGCCTTCATGGAATTCTCTAATGGATGAGATAAATAGGAAACAAGAAAGAAAGTACAGCTGGGAGACAAAGCATGGAACCATCCTGCCTGGTCTTAATATGGCTCAGAACCTCATTTTGCATCCCACCCATATCAGGCAGAATAGGCTAGCTATGCTGCTGTAAAGAACACACCTAAAACAGATGACAACTGCAAGAGTTTCTGTCTCATATGTCTCTTGGGACCACAAAGGCTCTGCTCCATATCATCTTCAGTGGACAGGTTGAAAGGGGAAAGGTGTGGAGAATTGCTCTCAAAAACTCATTTTTCTTTGCCAAAGCATTACATGGCTATGTGTAACTCTAAGGGGGCAGAGAAGTGCAATCCCTACCCTGTGCTGGGAGCAAAGAAAACAAAAATAATTTTTGAATCAACATTAATGACTACTTGCAAACATCCTTTGCAAGGTAATGTGCCAATGTACGAATGCATTGCATTTCCTCTCATCTTTCAGGCTTCACTTTGGCTAGTGTAGGCAGGAAGCAGCCATTATGAGTTTTTATGCTGCAGACAGGACCGGGAAATACAAGAAATTGAGGTGGCACAGAGGCAGAAAGAGGAAAAAGGGAGAAGACAATAGAATTTTAGATCTGGTATGTGACTAAGACCCTTCTTAAAAAAAAAAAAAAAAAAAAAAAAAAGAAGGTATTGTTGGGTAGTGGTGGAAGTTCACAAGTAACTGACCATCAGTCATACTAACTCCAGTTGTTTTCTGTCCCTAGATTTTTGTGCCTAAGACTTCAGGTTAGGGCTGAGACCTTAAAATTGGGCAAACTTATGTACTTGCTTCTCTTTCATCTTAAAATTGTATGCAAATTCTGCAATACATCTTAGATTTACTGTTTTAAAGGTTTTTTAAAAAAGACTTTTTTGACCTAACCTTCCACTAAAATGATTTGATGTAGATCTTCAGCTGGAGAAAATGAAAGCCAGAGAGGTTTAGTGTCTTTTCTCGATTAGTAGTGTAGCACATGGCCCTGAAATTAAGGAACCCCAAATTTGTATCTGGATTCTTCCTAGCCGTGAGCCTTTGAACAAGTTATTCAACCTTCCTGAGCCTCAGCTTCCATCTCTCTACAATGGGGATAATCATAGAACTTGTAGATTTATGAGTAAATGAGAGAATTAAATGAGAATATGCTCACAAAACGTTTCACGTGGTGCCTGGCAAAAAGGGCTCAGTTAATATCGCCCAAGTTCTCATAGCCAGTACATAACAGAACCAGGGCTGAATCCACGGTCCCCTAATTCCTTGCCTAGTGTTTTTCCCACCACGTCACAACATATGCTTCTTAGAACTGAGCGCGCAAAACGCCCTGCCTACTCCACCGGCCTCACCGCTGCGGACAGGTGCACACTGCGAGGGCCTGAAACTGGCCCCCAGAACTGCGCCTGCGCCTCGCGACGCTACTGAAGGCGCCTGCGTACAGGGTACGGCGCGTCTTCCAGGACTTACCCAGAAGGCAGCGCTTCGCTCTCGGGTCAAGATGGCGAGCAGACCTACGGGTAAGTGACTGCTGTCCTTCCTAGCAACTCACTCCTTTTCTGCTCTCTCTAAATGGCCAGGTTTGCGGCCTAAGGGAAAGTGGCGGCTCCAGTCCAGCCAAAGGGCCGTGTTTCCCACCCCTTTGCTGTCCCCAGGCTGGGCTTGCCTGGGGGGTTGGGACCTGCTGTCCGTGAAGGTGCCCCCGGTGGCTCTGACAGCCCTGCAGTTCCAGCTACCCATGCTCAGCAGTCCCTCCCTCGGCCTCAGAAAAGTTCAAGGTCACGAGGAGATAATTAGTGGGTGACTTTCGGCCAAAGTGAACTGAGTGCTTACTATGGACTAAGCGCTGCCATGTGCATTAGCTCGATAAATTCTACCAGTGCAATGATTTTCCCATTTACGCTGATAAAATAACTGAGGCAAAGTGACCAGAGGAAATAGGATTAGAATCCTCCTTCCACCCCTCGCGCTTCTCACTGGGAAAGAGAGGCAGCTGAGTAAGGGTTACAGGGAAGCTTCAGGTTGACCGTGGTTCATCTGGGCTTAGAGAAATGTGTATTCATTGTACGCACTAGAACAAGCACACTTATTATGGAATACAATGCAGAAAATTACCGCAATATTCAAAACACCCTGCACATCAAGTAGCGTTTTCCCTGTCTTATTTCTGTTTTCTTTTTAAAAATATTTTTTTCGCTAATCTCTTGCTGGCTGGCAGTATAAATTGGAGTAGCTTTTAAAAAATATTGGTCCCCTTCTCCCAGTCTCCAGCATTGGGAGATTGCCAAATATATCCGTTGACCTAAAAGACATTGAGCTTTTGGAGGGTTAGGGAGACATTTAAAAATTCATCATTTCATTAATTTTACAAATGTTGAAAGAGCATTACTAAATTCAAGGCACTCTGCTGTGTTTGGGAACCGCATATGCTCTCATTAGCTACCTCTGACTTTGGGTTAGGATCACTTCTGTAAATCTGCTTTCTCTTCTGCAACAACACGTGTGTTGTAAATATACCAGGCTAACGTGGGTAAAGCAAATAAGATAGTGCCTGGCACACAAGAAGTGTTCAGTGAATAGTAATTATTATAATCACTGATCGATATGTTTACAAATAAGATTTTTTACAAGTATGTTTTAAAATTGTTGACTCTTTGATACTTGTTTTTCTAGAAGCAATTTTATAGTGGCTCTTTATTTAAAAGCAGATTTGCCAAAGACTTGTAATCTGTAATGTACTAAGGAATAGGGGACCAGGAGGGATTGGAGTGAAAGAGTTTGCTTTTCTTCCTTGGTAAGGGGCTAACCCTAGACAGAATTTTAAAAGAAAATTTAAACTTGCTCTGCCTGACCTTCTGTACCACATCTCTCCTATAAATATCAGGCACTATCATGTCCTTAGCCCTTACTGGGTTACCCCATCAGGCTCGGCTGTGTTCCCCAAAGATTTTTAACGCCTGTTTCTGCTCATCATTTTCAAATATTCATTCCCTTGGTGGAAAGTTAGCTGCTTGGGAGGAGAAAAATGGCTTCTTTTACTAATCCATATTAGTGTTTAAATGACTAATGATATCAGAATCCCCCCAGCAATAAATACATTTTAAAAGAGAATGGCCAGGTGAAATAATGGTGATCAGAATAAAAATTTTGGAGGATGGGGCATCGTTTAGACCTGCTGGCCTATCCTGAAATCTCACCTCTCTTTTCATACAACTCGAACTCCTTTGAAAAGTTTACAGTTATTTCCTGTAATCTATTTCTGAAATTACAAATGATAGAGATGTTCCTACTTCCTTTCTCCATACCCCCACTGATGGTAGTAAGAGGACAAGGGGGCATGGGATTTTTAAACTTTGCGAGGCTAGAGTGGCAGTAATTGTACCTATGGGTCTTTTGTACATTAGGTGTTGGAGTTCACCTGTTTCTCTCATGACATGCCACCTAATATATATATTTTTTACTTGCAATCACTTTTGCTCATAGATAAAATAAGCAGTTTTTAGCTTCAGTATATAGAGTATAAACTTTTTTTCAGCATTTTTTTTTTTTTTTTTGGCAGCTGGCCAGTACAGGGATCCTAACCCTTGACCTTAGTATTATAACACTGTGCTCTAACCAGCTGAGCTAACCGGGATTGTATAAGCTTTTAAAAGGAAATTCCTTCCTGTTTGTATTCTCCAACAAAGTAACTACTGGTTGCTTGCTTATCAATGTGTTCATACAGTATGAATTGTAGCAACTAACAGTGTAATGGTGATCAGTTGCAGCATCAGGCCGGTGGCTAGAACGAATTCGAAAATGGTATTACAATGCTGCAGGTTTCAATAAACTGGGTGAGTATCTGTGCTTTCTTTTGTTTTCTTTTGCTTTTTTTGAGAGTAGTGCTTTCACAAATGTTATTATGGTTCAAAAAAATACTTTCATTGTTCTTGAGTACGTCAGAAGATTTAAAAATTAGATTATATTTTCTTGTGGTAAATCAAATCCATTTTCTTTTTTTAATTCTTTTCAGAGAAGAGGTGAAAAAATCCTCTAAAATGATCGAGGTGGAAATAAATTATGGTAGCAAGACATTTTATTATACTCTCCCTCTCCCAACTCTTTCGCTTAAATTTTTAAAATTTCAGTTATGAGCATTGGATGTAGAGATTTTTCAAATATTAAAATTGTCTCACATCTTTACAATTATATGATTCCTGAACTTTTTTGGAACTTTATAATTTGCCATAAACTTCATCTTTTGCTACTGAAGCTTGATGGAAGCGTCATTAAATGTTATTGGTTCCTTACTACACTCATTTTAAATTAAGATTCTTTAATATACCTGGTCTCAGATTTAAAGTATAAAAAAGTAGAGGTATAGTTTATTGATGAGGTATAGTTTATGATGTGTGTTTAAAAACAAGGTAAACATTTGAAACATTTTAAAAATCGATTTAGATAAAGTGAATTCTGTGGCAGTGGATTTTAAAAAGCCCATATATTGTTTCAAGAATGAACTTACATGTATGAAATGCATTGGGTTTCCATCATACCTAGTGATGTGAATTCTCGATATTTCCCCGAGTCTCAAGTTATGACATAAAGATATTTTACTCATTAAAAAAAAAATCCCTCAAAGAAACAAAAAACAAACACACATAAAAACAAATAATCCCTGATTTTTGACATGAGTGTTCAAACTGACTCTTGTTTTCTGTCAAAGGGTTAATGAGAGATGATACAATACACGAGAATGAAGATGTAAAAGAAGCCATAAGAAGGCTTCCTGAGAACGTTTATAATGACAGGGTGTTTCGCATTAAGAGAGCACTGGACCTCACCATGAGACAACAGATCTTGCCTAAGGAGCAGTGGACAAAATATGAGGAGGTAGGACAGCGTTTATGTATCTGACAATGTTAGGCATTAAGGATTGAGTATTAGAAACAAGAGAAACACATTCATTGTGTAGTGCTTTAGAGTTCCGCAGAGTTGTGTCAAATAAATATCCTTTCATCATCCCACTGAGGTTAATAGAGGTGTTAGCTCCGTTTTAGAGAAAAACACATTGAGATATAGAGGTGAAGTGACTCTTCCAGAATCACTGAGTTTCCGAGATAGCCAGGACTAGAATCCAGGTCTTCAGCCCTCCACACTCTGCTTCCTGCTCAGATGAAAAGATTTTGGTGTTCATGTGATCAGCTCATTGAGTGGCCCTCCAGCTCCCAGGAAGGACTTCTGTGAAACAAACCCTTACCCCTTAAACTGCGTTGAAAATAGGCAAACGCCAGTAGACAATCATTTCTTTTTCATCTGTGATATACTTCCCTCTGGTAATCTATCAAAGCAATTTATTATAACTTATTATAATATCTTTGTGGGTTTTTACACTTTAAAAAGGATACAGTTCTTAGTCCGGTTGAGAATATATTTTCTTAAGTTGGAAATAAAAAAAAATAATTTGGATCGGTTTCTTTTGTTTAAGACCTATTGAATGTTTGGTGTATACCAGTATGTGATGGTAGGATATAATATTATTCTTTTATTCTTTAGGATAAGTTCTACCTTGAGCCATATCTGAAAGAGGTTATTCGGGAAAGAAAAGAGAGAGAAGAATGGGCAAAGAAGTAATCATGTAGTTAAAATCTGTGGATACAGCTGTCCTCAAAGTATTTTTATGAAGTTGGTTAACCCTGAAACATACATAAAGATGTATTACTTTAAATAAATGTCTGTTGTAATCATTGTTGGAGTTTTGAATTCTAAATCTTACCCTGAATAACTACTGAATTTACTTACTGGTCACAATTCTTTCCAAACTTCTAAGGTATTTTGTCAGTGTTTAACTGCTTCTTGGAGCTTAGACCGCTTTAATTGGTTTTCCTCATTGGTTGGATAACCTCTCAACTTACTCAAGGGTATGACATTGTACCAAGTAGGACAGTGCCTTTAGATTTGCTACGTAGGTAGCAGGATACTTAGAAACACATCAGGGCCTAACTACCAGGTGTGGAATGGAGTGGGAAACGTGCCAGTGACTGTTTTTCTTGAAGCAAGCAGAGCACTTGAGCAAACCCGTTCTCATGCTTCAGAAACTACCTAATGAAAGGAGGGTTCACCCTAGTTCCCCAGGACGGGAAACAGCCTCCTCAACTACTGCTCTCCAGAGATTTGATTTTATATCCTACCATTTAAAAAGAAATTGTGTATATATGCCAATATGGGTATGTTTAAGTTACATATATGTACTCCTGTAGGTTAGAAAACAATAGACGTTAGAAAATAGACAAAAATACAAAGACACATTGTACTTTGTCCCCATTATCCCAGTGACTTCTACTTTGGAAATGATTATTATAAAATATATTGTGAGAGTTGGATATGAATCGTTTAAATGTTTTAAAAGACTATAGGCTAATCTTAAAAAAATATAAATTAGAACTGTTTCATAATGTCATTTCTACCCCTAAATTCTGGAATGCTTTTTTTGGTGGAGATGAGACCTTTTGAGATCCTCATTTAATAATGGTGTTTTGCTCATGGTAAAAGCAGTTTTCTTTTTTAACATTCTTAATATTTTGCAAGATTTGTGGTTTAACCTTGCAATCAATTTGAATTACATTATTTGAAAAGTTACCAAGATTATGACCAGTAGCATTTATATGAACACACAAATATTTAAGAATCTTACAAGATTTTGGAACACATCCGTAACACCTTCAGTACTGACAATGCTTTACCATATAGTCTAATTTATTAAATAAGCCAATTACTTTTGATACATCTTTTATATATCCTTTGAGAAACTCCAGGGCCCTTGGAATTCCTCAAAGTTAAAGTTAAAATGTTGGGGTTTTAGAATTTGGTTTTGGAAAGTTTTCTTAAATAAAAAAAGGCTTAAAACATTTAGTTGAATAAGATCACAAATTATTACAAAAAATAAAACCAAAGTGACAAAGGGTTTCAAAGGCAGAGAGCACAAGAATTTATCATAAAACATGAAATAAGATCCCTAGGCCAGTTATCTAAAAGACAAAGAAAACCTTTTACAATTTTTAATAAGAGCAGTTAAGTGTTTGTTTTTTTTTTTAGAAAATCTGGTTCCATCGAAGGAGAGCAAATTCTAACCCTGTATTAGAATACTTGTGATATTAATTTTTAGAAAAACACACATAATTTGTTTTTAAATCCAGTTAATTTTTTTTTTTTATGTAAAACCCTTTAAACAAACTTATCTACATAAACCATTATCTAGACTTACTCAGACATTCTGTTTTTGTCCTATACTTCCCACTTTCTAAACAGCCAGTCATTTTACTCTAGGACAAAAATACACTCACTGTGCCAGATGCTTTCTCACACAAAAATTATTTTTCTTTCTCTCTAGCCCCTCCAACCATAACCATATCCCCACATCTATAGCCTTCTTTAAATCACCTCCTTTTTACATACTTGTTTCTTTTTTATCAATGTTAAATTGGCCTAATTTGTCTAAAAATTATATATAAAAAGGGTTTTTTTTTGTATTTAGTTTTTTTGGTTTTGGCGGGGTTTACAACTTAAAAGCCTCTAGCAAAGACAAATGTAGTCCTGTTTGATTAGTAAACCCGGGCAACAATGTGTGTTGATAGGAACATTTTTATACATTCGGGTTAGTAAATAGGCATCCATTTATCAGAGCAAATTATACAAAGCCCAGTTTGAGTTTTAGCTATATTTACCAAATACATATTTATGGTTTCCCAGCCAAAAACTTGGTGTATTAGATCTATACCCTTATGAGTTAATGCTAACTAGGGCCTATGTGATATTTGGCATAGGTTTATTTTCACTAGCCATTTCAGGTCCCAGGTTTCCATGTGGCATTTGGAGCCAAGTGGAATCCAGAGAGGCAGAGGGCAGTATTCACTATCTATGTCTAAAAGATATTGCTTCTCCCAGCATGGCTAGGAGGCAGAGCTGAGATAACAAGGAGACATATTGACCTAGAGACATTTAGGTAAAAGGTTTGAATCAAATTTTGAAAATATATTTATCAAAACTTTAGAAGATTTAAGTCACATGAACTTCAAAAGTATACTTATTTAATGAGCGTGCATTAATTATAAGCCAATTTGGTACCTTGCACATAAAACAATTACACAAACAGACATAACATGCATCTTACGCATATATGCAGACATAAACAGCAAGAACAAAAGATCTTATAGTCTTTGTTCAAGATGTAAAAAAAGCTCACTAGTGAAAAGGACAGTCAGGTTTAGATTGTGTTTTTTCAAGACTTATTGGTGAGGCTTCACCTTGCCTTAAAGAAAGCAAGATAACAAATTTATATTGTAAAACAAGGTATGCAAACCTTTTCAAGAAGATGCAGAGAAGATTTTTTTCCTTTTAAGAAAATAGCATAGAATTCTACCAATGGATTTTGTGAAGAAATACATAGATGAGACTAGAAGAGAATTTAGAAGTCTGTTTAAGATAACCGAGTGGATGCCAGAAAATTTGAGACCATCTAGTTAAACAGGTAGATTTTAGGTTAGTTTTAGTTTCTTAAATGAGTTACTGAGCTCAAGAGCTGAGCCACCAATCAGAGACGAAACCATTTGACTCTTGAGGTTTTTAGAAGAAGAGCAGTAGACCCAAAAGGGGTCTGATTGGTGCCATGGCTGCTTTTCTTCATAAAACTTGAGTCTTCAGCAAAAAAGAGTAGCACATGCAGTTAAGAAAAGAACCACTGCTTTTAATAGAGGAGAGAAGCATCGTGCAGATAAGAAAGAAAAACGTGCTCAAACATTACCAACACTGTAAAGAAATATTAACTTCCTCTACTTTAGATTGTCCAATTTAAAGTTTTCTCAGTCACTGGCAAAGATTAAGTTTTATCTTTTTTTGGTGACATAAACATGTCCTAGTTTTTTGTTAAGGTCTTGGATAGGTCTTAGAGTGACTTGACATGGACTCCTGGTTGTTAGGTGGGAAGCGTTAATGAGACCCATTGCATAATTAACCAGTGAAGAATTGGTTTCCAAATTTTTATGTTAAGGCTCCCTTCCTTGAGGTATCAAGGACATGGTTGTTTAATATCCACTAACAATTTTACAAGCTCCCATTCAGTTACTTACAGCCTGCTGCTTTAAGGAGACATTGGAGTTGTAACGTGTATTCAGTCTCCCCTTTTGTTAATGAATTATCCATATTGTAAAAGTAGAGAAGGGCAAAATATCTCTGGGGTTGAAAAGACCTAACTTTGACCTGCCGCAGGCAAGCAATCACTAATCAAAAGCCACTTATGATTCCCTTACCAGAATGCATCTCCCTTATTAGGGACTCCCTTGCCGAGATGAATCGGATGTCCTATTCCTCTCCAATGCTTGGCAGGTCAGTCTCTGATCCATGGAGAACGTTGTCATACGGGGCACCATTTTGTTCCTTTGTGTTGCTTTGCCCCCCACGGATTTGTCATCCCACTTCCCCTGGGTGATGGAGATGCAAAAGATTACTCAAAGCCCATCTCTTCTGAGCAGTGAGAAGCCCCGAAGTGGTTAACTTCCCTGGGACCCTCCAGCGAGAGGCAACCCTTCCTTGGGAAATTAACCCCAAATTGGGGTTCTCTTACTGCATTTATTTTCCGGACCAGGAAGTTACAGGAAGAGAACAAAGGTGGGGTTATAGTTTAACAATATAAGTTGGTAGCTTTCAGTGAAACAAGCCAGATGACATTCCAGTAGAACTATCAACAAAAGCTTGATCTTAGCAAACATTCCTTCTTACAGCAATTTCTCAGTCTCTTTACATACCAATTAGTAACTAGTCTGTCCTTGAGCCAGCAACCTTGCTGTGATACAAATGTTTATCTTACAACAGAGACTTATATCCTGAGGAAAATTTCCAGTCCTCCGCAAGGTCAATATTTGAAACTGCAAGGCTTTAGAAAACCAGGCATTTGAGGTACATATGCTTTATAGTATGTTCCACATTAAGTGAAAAAAGAAAGATGCCATTAGGTAAAACAAAACTCCCAACACTTCATTAAAGAAAGACTGTGAGGATACACTAAAATGGTGTTGGTGGTTGTCTTTTAGTGAGCAAGGGTGGTCTTTTATTTTTTTCTCCTTTTCTCTGATGATTTTTTTTTTAAATCACTTTTATAATGGAAAAGGCAATAGAATATATTTATATTCTGGGTCCAAAAGCCTTAGGTCATACTATTTCTTGCCTTGCATGAGACCTCTGCACTAGGGGCTCTTGGGGTGAAATGATAGCTACAATAGAATTGAGCAATTTTGCGAAAACATTTTTTTTTTAAGTTGCTGGAGCATGTCTCTTTTTAAAAATTTATCATTTTTTTATTTTAGCTTCTCAATATACATTGTAGTGGACTTTCGTGTCCCTTTACCCATTCCTCTTTCCCCCCTCCAATCCCCCTGAACTACATCATATCTGTTCACTTAACAAGCTCAAGGAATTGTTGTCACTGTTGTGTCTTCTTCCCCCCCCACTATTTATTTGTTTGTATATTTATTTATTTTCAGCTCCCACAAGTGTGAACATGTGGTATTTCTCTTCCTGTGCCTGTCTTGTTTCACTTAATATAATTTTCTCTAAGTCCATCCATGTTGTTGCAAATGGTAGTAATTCATTCTTTTTTTATAGCAAGTAGTATTCCATTGTGTAGATATACCACAGTTTCCTTATCCACTCATCTGACAATGGACATTTGGACTAGTTCCAACTCTTGGCTATTGTAAATAGTACTGCAATAAACATGGTAGTACAGGTATCCCTTTGGCATGATGATTTCCATTCCTCTGGATATATTCCCAGCAGTGGAATTGCTAGGTCATATGGTTGATCTATCTGTAATTGTTTGAGGAACCTCTGTACCACTTTCCATAAAGGCTGCACTATTTTGCAATCCCACCAACAGTATATGAGAGTTCCTTCTTCTCTGCAACCTTGTCAGCATTTATCATTCTCAGTCTTTTGAATATTAGCCATCCTAAATGGAGTGAGATGGTATCTCAAGGTGGTTTTGATTTGCATTTCCCAAATGCTGAGTGATGTTGAGCATTTTTTCATGTGTCTGTTGGCCATTCATATATCTTCCTTTGAGAAATGCCTATTCTGCTCCTTTGCCCATTTTTTAGTTGGGTTATTTGTTTTTTGGCTGTCAAGTTGTTTGAGTTCCTTGTATATTCTGGATGTTAATCCTTTGTCAGATGTATATTTTGCAAATATTTTCTCCCACTCTGTTGATTGTCTTTTCATTCTGTTGATTGTTTCTTTTGCTGTGCAGAAGCTTTTTAGTTTGATATAATCCCATTTGTTTATTTTTCCTTGGTTGCCTGTGCTTTGGGGGTTATATTCATGAAGTCTGTACCCACTCCTACTTCCTGGAGTGTTTCTCCCATGTTTTCTTTAAGGAGTTTTATTGTTCCAGGATGTATATTTAATTCCTTAATCCATTTTGAGTTGATTTTGGTATATGGTGAGAGGTATGGGTCTAGTTTCATTTTCCTACATATGAATATCCAGTTTTCCAAGCACCATTTGCTGAAGAGGCAGCCTCTTCCCCAGTGTGTAGACTTGGTGCTTTTGTCAAAGATCAAATGGCTGTAGGTGTATGGGTTGACTTCTGGGTTCTCTATTCTATTCCATTTATCCTTGTGTTTTTATACCAGTACCATGCTGTTTTGATAATTATAGCTTTGTAGTATAGTTTAAAGTCATGTAGTGTTATGCCTGCAGCTTTATTTTTTTTTGCTCAGGATTGTTTTGGCCATGCATGGTCTTTGTTATTCCATATTAATGTCTGGATGCTTTTTTCCATTTCTGAGAAAAATGTAATTGGAATTTTGATGGGGATTGCATTGAATCTGTAGATCACTTTGGGTAATATGGGCATTTTCACAGTGTTAATTCTTCCAATCCAAGAGCATGGAATATTTTTCCCTCTTTTTGTGTCCTCTTTAATTTCTCTCAACAGTCGTTTGTAGTTCTCTTTGTAGAGATTTTCACGTCCTTGGTTAACTTTATTCCTAAGTATTTTATTTTTTTGGTGGCTATTGTAAATGTGCTAGCTTTCTCGGTTTCTTTTTCTGCATGTTCACTGGTGGAGTATAGAAATGCTACTGATTTTTGTGTGTTGATTTTGTATCCCACAACTTTGCTGAAATCATTTATCAACTCTAAGAGTTTTTTGGTAGAGGCTTTAGACTGGTCAATATATAGGATCATATCATCCACAAACAGGGAGAGTTTGACTTCATCTTTTCCAATCTGGATGTCCTTTATCTCCTTCTCTTCTCTGATTGCTCTGGCTAGTACTTGCAACACTATGTGGAATAGGAGTGGTGAGAGTGGGCATCCTTGTCTAGTTCCTGTTCTTATCATTCAGGAAGATATTGGCAGAGGGCTTATCATATATGGCTTTAATTGTGTTGAGATACTTTCCATCTATACCTAACTTGTAGAGAGTCTTTATCATGAATGAGTGTTGAATTTTGTCAAATGCTTTTTCAGCATCTATGGAGATGATCATATGATTTTGGTCTTTGATTTTATTGATGTGGTGTATCACGTTTATTGATTTGAATGTTGAATCAACTTTGCATCCCTGTGATGAATCCCACTTGATTGTGGTGTATAATTTTGTGTATGTGTTGCTGTATTCTGTTAGCTATTATTTTATTGAGGATTTTTGCATCTATATTCATCAAGGATATTGGCTTGTAGTTTTCTTTTTTTGTTGTATCTATTTTATCTGATATAAGAATAGCTACTCCAGCTCGTTTTTCATTTCTATTTGCATGGCATATCTTTTTCCATCCTTTCACTCTCAGTCTATGTGTGGCTTTACAAGTGAGGTGAGTGTCTTGAAGGCAGCATATTGTTGGGTCCATCTTTTTAATCCAGTCAGTCAGTCTGTGTCTTTTGAGTGGGAAACTTAATCCTTTTACATTTAGATTTAATATTGAAAAGTGTTGATTTACTCCTAGCATGTTGATTTTTGTTTAGATGTCTTAAGTATCTTTTGTTCCTTTCTTTCTGATTTTGTTTGTCTTCTGTGTTTGTTGGTTTTTTGGGGTGGTAGATAAACTATTTTTTCTCTTTATTGTAGCATTTTTGTTTTACTGGTGGGTTTTGTTCTTTCTTGCGTATTCATGGCAGTGATGTTTGTTTTTCAGGTACTAAACCCAATACTCCCTTGATAATTTATTGTAAGGCTGGGTGTGTGGTAGTGAACTCCTGCAGTTTTTTTTTTTGTCTGAGAAATATATTATTTGTCCTTCATTTTGGAAGGATAGCCTTGCTGGGTAAAGTATTCTTGGCTGGCAATTTTTGTCCTTTAGTATTTTGAATATATCTTCCCATTCTTTTCTGGCTTTTAGGGTTTCTGATGAAAAGTCTGATGTTAGTCTGATTGAGGCTCCCTTATAGGTCACTTGCTGCTTCTCTCTTGCACCTATTAAGATTCTTTCTTTGTCTTTGAGTTTTGCCAGTGTGACTATAACATGTCTTGGAGAGCATCTTTTTGCATTGAATATGTTTGGGGACCTTTGGGCCTCCTGAATCTGGAGATCTGTGGCTTTCCCTATACCTGGGAAGTTTTCTGCTATCATTTTGTTGAATATGTTTTCAGTGCTGTTTCCTTTTTCCTCCTCTTCTGGAATACCCATGTTTCAGATATTTGAGCACTTAAGGTTGTCTGTTTTCTCTCTTAGCACTGAAGAGCAGTGGACAGGCTGTGCCCCAGGATTTCCTCATTGTCAGTGTGTTTCCTAGCACAATGAGGATCAAAAATCACCCAGGAGAGATCAAGACTCTCTGGAGACTTTGAAGGAAAGGATCAAGTCACGTTGTGAAAAGGTTTCAGTGTAGTGCTACTTGACATAAAGAGGTTGAGAAGATGGACTAAGAACCCCTCTGTATTAGCCCATTTTTGTTGTTTATAACAAAATACCTGGAACTGGGTGATTTCTAAGAAAGCGAAATTTAGTGCTTACAGTTTTGGAGGCTGGGAAGCCCAAAGTCTAGGGACTATATCTGGTGAGGGCTTTGTCCTGGTGGTGACTACAGTGACTAAGGATATCACATGGCAAATATAATGGAGCAGAGAGAGAGCTCCTCATGCGCTCTCCCTTTAAAGCCCTCAGAACCACACCCATGACCACCATTATTAATCCATTCACTAGGGCATGGTTCTCACAATTCAATCACCTGTTCAAGGCACCACCTTTCAATTACCATAATAGGATTTCCCACATTCTCAACAGTCATAGTGGAGGTCAAGCTTCTAACACATAAAACTTGGGGGCCACAATCCTTATCACCCTCTTTTTAAGAGCATTTACATGCTCAGAAATTTCCTTGACTAGGACTCTCCAAAGGTTCTTTTAATTGAAACTTCAAGATGACTTTTGTAGCATTTTGGTCTATTCAGACATTCAACGTGCCCATTTACAAGGAGACTAGCATGGAGGGATCTCAAGCCACAGCACTATAAAGATGTGTGGGGAGAGAGGCAGGGTGGAGGAAGGCTTGGCACTGACACTAGAAACCACGCTTACAAATGCTGTTAACATATACAGCAAGTGTAGGAGCACAGCTGAAAGGCAGGGGAACAAACAGAGCTAACCAAGGTTGAGGTACAACAGGAAGAATTTCCAGGCTACCCACCTGCTCAAGGTAGATAGTGTGGCACAGCAGTAGGACAACCTCTGCTTTTGTGAGAGTTCCTCCTAAAGCCAAAATGTACACCTAGTCTGCATTGCTTGATTATTTTAGTCTAAATGAAAACAAGTATGCAAACGTTCTTCAAAAGCCATAGAACACTATATCAATGTTTTTACTGTCAATTATTATTTATTGTTATTGTTCTGCTTGTTATGAGGAATAAGATAGAAAGGAGCACTAGTATCTGGCTCATTGATAGAAGAGGTGAATGGGTGAGAATTTTTAATCCATCAGTGAAATACTTTCATTTGAAAGAGAGGGCCTTTCTGTTACCAAAAGCTGTTCTGTTTGAAAAATCAGTGTGGGGCTGTTTGAAACACAGGGGCTCGTCATCCTGTAGACAGAATAGGAGAGTGACTCAGAGCTGATTCGGGATTAGGTCTGAATCCATTTGAAATCACTGTGTAACTGTAGGAATATGATTTAACTTCCCTGTGCCTCAGTTTCCTCAGCTGTAAATGTGGCTAGTGATAGCACCTATTTTACAAGGTTGTGAAAGTTAACTGACTACATTATATGTCAAGTACTTAGAAGAGTTCCTTGCACACAGTAAGCACTACATAAGGGTTAGCATCTTTATGTGACAAGAAGGGAGAGTAAATAATTTAGAAACACACCGAGTACCATCAAATCTAATAGCTGACCAGCAGCTGAGGTCCTGGGTCCTCTCTTCCTTGTCTCTCGTATGTGGCACTCTCATTTCTGGTCCATCTACTCCCCTTGGATGTCTGACCTTTTTGAATGAAGTGCCCATCACCTATGAGAAGAGGTGGAATTGGTTCTGTATGTCAGCTTTGATGAGGATGGAACCCAGCTAAGACTCCATTGTCTCCTCGTTTCGTCTTTTGAATTGGCAGTGCTTTTAAACTTCCAACATTTCAAATCCTGATGATTTACTTTGTACGATTTAAAATGTTTGATATCTTTTATTTTTCAAAGTTTGAGATTGGTCTGTATTTTGTATACATGGTTTTCCTACAGTTTGAAGAAAGATAGATTTGTTTACTCTGGTGGTCTATGTTCTGTTTTTTGATTTTACTGTACTTTGAGATTCCATTCAAACAACAGACCACTGGCTTATGTTCACTGTTGTAGTGTACTGCCTAGCATCACCCGACTTCGTGTGGCTGAGGTATAGGAAGCAGAGTAAGGATGTTGGGCCTTCAGACCCCCAAATGCTGACTCCAGTTCTAATTCCATTTTGTACAGAAAAGTCTGATAACATTCCTGAACTGAGTTCTCATGGCCTAAATATTTATGTGATTCTTTTTGAATGGTACCAGAATGTCAGTGCCTGTTTTTAAATTCTAGAATCTTAATAAAACACAGAGTGTAGATTTTTTTCTTTTGACCAGTAAGTGGATTGCAACCCTTAGCTCGGTGTGGTCTGCACCAAGCTCAGCCAGTGAGCACACCAGCCATCCCTAGATAGGATCCGAACCCGCGGCCTCTTCCGAGCGAGCCATGGGGCCAGCCCCAGAGTGTAGATTTTGATAATGATTTCATGTAGCTGTTTACTTTAAGGACTCCGTTTTAAAGCATTAACTCTGCAGTAATTCTGACTTGCTAAAAGATTCAGTAATAAGAATAGAAACTAGGCCAAAGCCCAGAGTCCCTATAGCTGTAATAATGCTTCCAGATTCTCAAACAGGATGGTGATTTTAAAATATAGGCATCCTGTGTGTAGCTTTGAAAATAACCAAAGTATGTGGAATTAAAAAGTTAGGTGAACATAAACACTGTCATAACCAAATCCTTGATAGCTTGGTGGATGAAGAGCAGATGGGTTTACACTATATTGGCAGATTTCAGGAACTACAGTATCAGAGATAGTACAGTTAGAAGGTGAAAAAGACACTTAGCTCTTTAGAAAATAAAGGGAAAGGGTCGCTTTATTAGAACAAGGCATGAAATTTCGCCACTAGGTGGCGATGCAGTACAACTTTACAACTTAAAGGCACCGCCCCCCCCACACCAACATTTGAAGATTTATCCATTTTATACCCCCACCAACTCTCTCCCCTTCATTTTTCAGAATGACAACACCTTAGAGGTTTATGGCCATCAAGAGAATTTACTACTAAGCTATATACTGATGTAATGAAATCTAATATATGCTGTGCAATGAATTATGAGATGTTATTTAGTTTTAGGATTTTATTACTTCAATCAGTTATGACCGTATTTCCTTTTATATGATTGCTCAGTCTTTAAACATACCAGATGACTGTATAAGGAACACCTAATAAAGTCTATAGATGTTAAAATATAAATGTTTTAATTTATTTGCCATAATTTGTTTAAATTCTGGTTATACTGGTATTCATTATATTAAAAGCCATAATGTGTTAGAATCTGAGATCTCAGATCAGATGGTGCCCCTAAGTTATATTTTGCTAAGAAATTTTATTGTGTGTATTAGCAATTGAGCAGGGAAGAAGAGCTGAACTATATTATAAGGAAGTTAATTTTTAACATAGGTGCCAGAAAGCCTGTTAATATTCGAGAGGCT
The DNA here is from genome assembly GCF_027409185.1 of Cynocephalus volans. NCBI lineage: Eukaryota > Metazoa > Chordata > Mammalia > Dermoptera > Cynocephalidae > Cynocephalus > Cynocephalus volans. Next base: position 51,258,532 of record NC_084474.1, read on the forward strand.
TAAGACAAACTATTCAAATTGTCATTCTGGCTTCTGACTATATCTCCTATAGTAGAAAGAATGTATTATTTGTTTAACTTTGTATTTTAATACATTTACCTATTTTTGCATAGATGTAAAAATGTAATTTTAAAATAAACCCCTTGAAATTTCTGGTAACATTATTCAGTTGAATCATTGTTGTGTTAGTATTCTAACTATTTTTAAGAACATTTTATACATATTTATGAAAATTGTATTTACATGCCAAACCAAAAAAGATAATTGTTCATTTTACAGAAGAGTCAGCTTAAAATTTCTTTCTTATGCATGCATTTAAAATGAGGTTTGCCACTAAACTGGAAACCCAGATTTGCAGCCAACGGTTTAGGCAAGTCATTAGCCTTTACAGACTGGTGTTCCTCAACTATAAAATGAAAGGGTTTGACTAAAAAGTCTTTAAGACTCATTTCAGCACCAAAACATTCTAGGTCTGTGGTTTAATTTATGCATTTTCTTACTAGGATGAACTAATATTGATGGAGTACTAGCTTTGTACCAAGTACTGTTCATATGTTGTCTCTTTCCAACCCCCCTGCAACCTTCTGGACTAGACATTATTATGCCCGTTGTATGGAAGAAGAAATTGGACTTTAAAAGTTCATTTTATCCTCATTCATTATACAGTTTTTGGGTGGGGGTGAAGATTGTGTGTGTCTGTGTGTGTGTTTATATTCCTGACTAGGCAGAAGCTAGGTAGTAGGACAGGGTTTCTCACTCTTAGCACTATTGACATTTTGGGCTGGGTAGTTCTCTGTTGTAGGGGACTTTTCTATATGTTGTAGGATATTTAGCAGCATCCTTGGTTTCTACACACTAGATACTAGTAGTAACCCCTCCCTCCAGTTGTAACAACCCAAAATATTTCCAGACATTGCCAAATTATCTCCTGGGGGAGTAGAATTGCTCTCAGTTGAAACTACCAGTGTAGGGGATACAAAAAAGAAACCAAGATGCTGGAGACAGATATGTAATTAGATATATAAATATATAATCAGATATGCAAGTAAATGTGTAAAGTGTCTGTAATAAGTATGTACTGGGTGCTATGGAAAATGGAGAAGGGAAACTAACTCAACCTGGATGGGGATCAGGGAGGACCCTGTGACAACTTAGCTGATTCCAGAAGACTGAGCAATGTTAGCCAAACCGAGAAAGTGGTAAAGGACTTTCCAAGCAGAGGAAAATGAGCAGGACGTGCGCAGAGGCACGAAATGCAGGGTGTGTGTCTAGGGAAGAGCGGGCCCTTCTGCACTGATGGAATGGCCAGTGTCAGCTGGACAGATGTGGGAGCCGAGGCTTGAATATTGAGATGATTGGACTTCATCCTGTGAGCAGCAAAGTGTTTGCATGCATTCCAGGAAGTGAAGATGTTGGGTCAAGGGGGATGAATATTTAAAGTTTTTAAAAATATTTAACCACCAATTTGTTTTTCAAAAGTTTGTAATAATTTATACTCCACTAAGCAATTCATGAGGGCCCTTTTCATTGCATCCCTGCCTGCACCGAGTGCTCTCATTAAAAACAATCTTTGAGAATTTGGTTGGAGAAAGAGTTTCTTGTTTAAAGTTGCCTTACTTGGATTGAGTAGTTAAACATTTTTCCATATGCTGTTATCAAGTTGTTTTTCCTCTTTCATCAATCTTGTTCATGTACTTTGCCTGAGCATCTATTTTTATTTTCACAGCTTTTTCCTGATTTGTTTAGTTTTCCTCGCCCCTCTCCCCCAAATTTGGGTCAGTTCTTATCTCTTTTTATGAGACTTTTATATATTTAGACAGTACTCCTTTTACTTAAGTTTGCTGAAATAATATTTTCTTATTTCTTTGTTTGAATTTTATTTTGGTTATTTTTTGATGCCTTTTCAACTTTGCTCATGCTGGTTTTTGTCAAATGGAAGTTTCCAGTTTTTATGTAGTACAAACTATCAGTCTTCTCCTCTGTGGTTTTGCCTTTAAGGTCAAGCTTTGAGAAGCCTTTCCTTTACTCCAGAGTTATGTAAATATCCAGCAAGGTTTTCATCCAATACTTTTAGCTGTAAGAAATAAAACCATAAATCTTCAATCCCTGTGGAATTTAGGTATATGGTGTGAGCAGAGTATATTTTTGAGAGATACTAGGAGGTCCAATTGGCAAAGCTAGATGATCAATTAGATGTGCAGGGGGTGGGGAGTGGGGGTAGAAGAAGGTGTAGAAGGGATCCACTAATGGAGGATTCATTAAGCGGGGGATGTGGGCTGGTAATCAGCCCCTTCCGTAGGCTTGTCTTTCTAGAAGACTGTTTGCTGTGCTGGGTATTCCAGATCCACTCTCCACCCTTCTCTATCTGCTCTGCCCTATGAGAGGTTGAGCTGTGCATCTATGGACACCCCTATCCTCTGGCTCTGGCTTGGGCATGGCCAATGGGAAGTCCACCTGCAGGACAAAAGAGAGGCAGGGTATTTATTCCCCAGCCCACTCCCTGCTTGGCCGTGTGTTGGCACTGGTTACCTTCCTCTACAGAAAGCTATAGCTCCTCTCAGGATCCCTGTAGCTCCCTCCCTCCCCACACCCTCTCCCTTTGCTGTCCCAATCAAAGTTGGGTTTTTTGACCCTGCCTGCCCTTAATCCCTTCATTGGAAGTTCCTTGGTTGTCTGATTGGGTGTGCCATCCTTTCCTGCCCGGACCCTGATTCACACAGACAGAGTTGGACTCCCCCCAGGAGTAGTTGAGTTGCCCCATGGGAGCACCATGCTGCCACCTGGCGCTGGGTTGTTGTCTGTCCCTGAGAAGCCTGTAAGCCTGCCTCTTTGAGGCTGACTAACTCATGCCCCAGGATCAGTCTCTGAGAGACCACACAAGTTCCTTTTGGAGGGAATGGCCTTCCAGAGCCTGTCTCCTACCACCCCCACCTCTGCTTCTACCCATGACAGATCTGCTTCCAATCAGAGACTTACTGTTCTACACAACTTAATGCAGGTAAATGCCAGCGCTAGAAAGATGCCATATGATAGAAAACAGAAGGTGCGCCATCCTGACATATCACCGCGCTGTCTTTCTAGACAAGCTCTTTCCTCCTGTTTAACTCCCTCTTCCCCAAGCACACTGTGCAAAATTCTACCTCTATCCCTTCTTCCTCCTGTTCCTGATCCCCTGGAATGCCACTCACAACCCTCACCCTTCTCTCTGCTTATCTAAACTCTAGCTTTACTTTAAAACAAAAATTAATTCTATCTACTTGGAGAAGCTCTCTCTGATTGCCAGAAACCTGACATTTCTATTTTCTTTGAATTTCTGAAGTACTTACTGCTTCAACCAATCATTTGTTACTTAACAATCATGAATACTATTTACTTAGTGTTCACTGTGTGCCATTCAGGATCTCATTATTCCTTAAAAAATTCTCTAAGGTGAGTGAGATTATCCTCTTCTCGCAGAGGATCAGAGATGTTAGGTAACCGGTACAAGATCACAGTTAGCAAGTGAGCAGACTGAAATTTAAATTCTGTCCACCTTAAAATTGCTGTGCTGTCTTCTTTTTATTGTATATATTTAAGGTGTACAACATGATGTTTTGATATACAAATACATCAGGAAATGATTACTACAATCAAGCAAATTGAAATGTCCATTACTACACATAGGTGCTCTTTGTGTGTGTGGTAAGAACACAAAAAATCTACTCTCTTAGCAAACTTTCAGTATAAAAGACAATATTATTCATTATAGCCCTCACGCTCCACATTAGATCTCTTGACTTATTCATCCCACATGACTGCAAATTGCAGCCCATTACCTACTTCTCCCCATTTCCTTTTCCTTCCTGCCCCTGGTAACCACTGATCTACTCTCTGTTTCTATGTTTTTTATTTACTTTTTTTAGATTCTACGTATAAGTGAGATCATGCAGTACTTTTCTCTCTGTGTCTGGCATATTTCACTTAGATTAATGGCCTCCAGATTCGTCCATGTTGTTGCAAATGGCAGTATCTTTCTTTTATGAGGCTGATTAGTATTCCATTGTATATATACAGCACAATGTCTTTATCCATTCATCTGTTGATGAACACTTCAATTGTTTCCATATTCTCTTTGCTATTGTGAATAATGCTGCAATGAACAGGGAGGCATAGATACGTTTACGAGGTGGTGATTTCAATTCCTTTGGGTATATTCCCAAAACTGGTATTGCTGAATTGTATGGTAATTCTACTCTCACTTTTTGAGGAATCTCCATGCTGTTTTCCATGATGGCTGCACCAGTCCACATTCCCACCAGCAGCGTACAAGGTCCCCCCTTCTCCACACCCTCACCAACATGTGTTTTCTTTTGTCTTTTTCATAATGGCCATCCTCATAGGAGTGAGATGTTATCTCACTGTGGTTTTGATTTGCATTGCCCTGATGATCAGCGATGTTGAGCACCTTTTCATGTACTATTGACCATTTTTATGTCTTCTTTGGAAAGATGTCTATTCGAGTCCTTTGACTGTCTTTTAATTGGGTTATTCTTTACGCTGTTTTTTCAATGTATGCTGCCTCTCACTTACCATCTTCACATTTACAAATTCGACTACATTTTGTACTCATCTTTAGCTCATACTTTTCTTTCTAAACTCTATCCAAAAATCAAGTCCTTAGTTTTAAAAGTAGTGTAATCATACTTTTTCTGAGAAGATGATATTTGAACGATGCCCTAAATGTTGGAGAGCAGCCACCATGGGAAGCCACCCTGGTTTTCAAGCTGGCCATACAAAGAATCCCTGGGGAGCTTAAAAACAAACAAGCAATCAAAACCAAAATAACCTGATCCCTGGGTACCATCCCAGAGATTCTGAATTAATTGGTTTGGGATGCAGCATGGGGTACAGATGGTTTTAGTATGTAATGAAGGCTAAGAAACACTTATGGGGGGAAGAACATTCTCAGCTGAGAAAACAGTGAGTGCAAAGGACCTGTGGTAGGAATGAGCTGGGGGTGGCTGAGGAGGAGTTGACAGAGGAGGCAACTGTGCTGAATCCAAATGGAGGGGAGAGTATAAACTCTGGGGTTAAAAGTAGGCACAGCAACCACATGGAGACCAGGGGAAAGAGTTTGAATTTTATTTAAATGCAACTGCAAGCCATGGAGGGTTTTGAGCAGTGAAATATGATTATAAAGCAAGTAGTATGTATAAACTACCTCATTCTTTTTAAAGAATGCATAACCCTCTGGATTATGGATGTACCATAATTTATTCAACCACTTTCCTGTTGATTGACATTTGGGTTGCTTCCAGTCGAATGCTATTACACATAGAGCCTCAGTGAATATCATTGTGCGCTTGTGCTTTTGAATTTTTGTAGGATAGAGTCCAAAGGCTTAAAAAAATTAGACAGGGAACATGGTTGGTAGGGAGGGGAGAAAGTCATTTAAGACTCCCTGTCATGCAGGGGAGAAAGATCTCTTAAGCTCAAGTGTCTCAAATGCGTGTTCCACATCAGCCTAGATACAGCCAGGTTTAGCAGACCATCAAGATTTTGCAGCCAGCCACTGGAGTGTCCTACAATAACACCGAAGTGTGAGAAACACGGACACACCCAGTGTTTCTGAAATGGGCATTTCATTCCCCCTTAGTTTTAATAATATCATAAATTGATTACATTTACTCTGCTTTCAGTTCTAGCCAAGTGATTTAGCTAACACATTGTATGTTTGGTCAGCTTTTAAAAATCCTACCATAAATCAGAACAGAATTTTCCTTTTTGACAAGTATACCATTTTTTAATAATTTCCATTGTCTAAAGAAAAGGAGCTTACTATGAATGTTTCTGTACCTATTTGAAAGATTTCCCCTCCCCTTAGGCCATTTCCACTTGTTTGTACATGTATGTACACAAATAAGTTTTAATTTGTTCATGCAACTAATATTTATTCATACATTGTGCTACGTGCTGGGGTCCAAAAATGAGTCACATTTAGTCCTGTCTTACTGAGTTCACAGACTGGAGAGAGGATAGCCCAGAGAATCACACTCAGGGTGAGAAGGGCTTCTTTGTGTGAAGCAGAGGATGGTGTAGGAGCATGAAGGGTGGGCACCCAGACAACACTGGGTGGGGACTAGGAGTGGGTGGCATTCAGTTGTAATAAGCAACTGCAATGGACTATGGCTAAATTAAGCAGAAATTTGTATCGGTAGAATATCATGGCATCAACAGTAAGGTGTATTAGTTTCCTATTGCTGCTGTAATGAATTAACACAGACTTAGCTTAAAATAATACAAATTTATTATCTTACAGCTCTGTGGGTCAGAAGTCACAATGAGTCTTACGGAGCTAAAGTCAAGATGTTGTCAGGGTTGGTTCCTTCTGGAGGCTCTGGGGGGAGAATCTGTTCCTTGACTATTCCTGCTTCTAAGGTTTGTCAGCATTCCTTGGCTTGTGGGCACATCACTCCAATCTAGACTTATGTCAGTACATGGCATTCACCTGTCTTTGACCCTCCTGCCTTCCTCTTATAAGAACCTTTGGGATTCAATGGGCCCATCTAGACAATCAGGGATAATCTTCCCACCTCAAGATCCTTAACTGAATCATGTCTGCAAAGTCCCTTTTGCCATGTTAGGTAACATATTCTCAGGTTCCAGGGATGAGGACGGGAACATCTTTGGGGAGGCTGTTATTCAGTCTACTATAGAAGGCAAGAGAGAAACCTCCGAGAAAGGGATGGATGGCCTCAAGGACACACAGCCGACGGCCTGCCCAGGACCAGGCAGAAGCCCTGGCCCCTGCTGCTGCTCTGAGTAATTTCTCAGCTATCCTGTGCCTGTATTCCTCCCACAAGACAAAAATCTTGAGTTGGAACATCCAGTTGGTGAAGCCTGGCTCGGGCATCCTGCACTAGCTGCCAGGAGAAGGCGTGTGAGGCTTCTGGTAGCAGGAGGCAGTGTTTGCCTTCTACCAGGACTCACACTGTGGAGGATTCCCTCCCTCCACCTGCAGGAGCGTGTTCAGATGCCAGGGCTGTGGTGTAGACACATCTAACACATGTGTTCTGCAGAAAGACACGAACCTCAGGGAGTCCTGGAGGAAGAAGGGCCTGGGCTGAGGACTGAGGAGGGATTTGGAGTAACTCAGGTGAGTTCTTTCGTCTGTCTGCTTCAGGTAACTCATTTAAGGACACTTGGGACTTTCATCAGGCTGTCATTAAAGGAAAACTTAGAAAACTTTACTAATTAAAAAGTATTGGAAAAGAAATCATAGATACACAGTACATTTTAAAAGCACAGAAATGAAAAACTGAAAGAGTCACGCACACTTTAATACACCCCTGGTGGGTGTGCAGGTTGAGAAGATCTTTCTTAAAGGCAATTTGGCACTAGATGCTGAGAGTCTTTAAAAGCACATACTGTTTGACTCAGTAATTCCACAACTCAGAAAGGGGAAAACTGATATATGTAAAAATGCAGGAATTTATGTGCAAGGATGTTTATTACAGCATTATTTATAGTAGCAAGCATGGTAATATTACTGTCAAACAATGGGGGAGCTGGTGGAATATTATTTATCCTTTAAAAGTGATATGCTTAAAAGGTACTTAAGAATATGGGGAAATGTGCATGTATTCTTTTTAACTGAAAAAAGACAGTTTCAAAACAAAACATATAATATCATGCAGATTGAGTATCCTGAATCCAAGAATCCAAAATCTGAAATGCTCTAAAATCTGAAACTTTTTGAGCACCCACATGACACTCAAAGTAAGTGCTCATTGGAACATTTCAGGTTTTGAATTTTCCCATCTAAGTAAAATGCAAATATTTCCAAATCCAAAAAAATCTGAAATCCAGAACACTTCTGGTTCCAAGCATTTCGAATAAGGGATATTCAACCTGTACTAGTACTTGTATTATAAAAACCACATATGGGCTTGAATTAAAAAAACCAAACAATAATTTTCCATATATATATATATATATATATTTGACAGCTGGCTAGTATAAAGATCGAACCCCAGACCTTGTTATCAGCACAATGCTCTAACCAACTGAGCTGACTGGCCAGCCCCAATTTTCCATGAATCTGAGAGGTTCAGGCCATGGATCTTTTGAATCTATTCAGGGTGACTAGATTTAAACTCCCTGGACTACAGGGATATCTCTGGCTAATGGAATTACAGATGATTTAAATCTTTTTATGTGTGCTTTTTTATATTTTCCAAATTTTTGGTGAATTTTTTTTATAATCAAAACCTGATTTTGTTTAAAAATATTAATGACATTGGAAAAATTAAGTTGTGATATAAGGAGAAAATCAAGAGAAAAAATATGTATGTAGCACAATGTTTTTCTCAATCAGGGTGTGCAATAGAACCACCTGGGTGATTTTTCCATGACTCAAATACCCAGGTCCCATGCTAGAGATTCATTTCAGTGTGTAAACAAACAAACAAAACCATCAGAATCACCTGGTTGCCCCAGTTAAGAGCACCAACATAGTATATCCCCAGACATGTGTGAATTTCCCATATTTAAAAACAAACTCCAAACCAACCTCAACTCTCAAGCCCTATTTCTCTACCTTTCTTCATAACTAAGGTGTTTGATGATTCTTCAGTTCTTCACCTCCTTTCGCGCATCTTGCTGGAAAGCAGTATGCTCTCTAACTTGTATCTTGGAAATCTCTTACCCTTTAGTATGTATTGTGTAATTGCTATTATCTATAAAATATTTTAGACTGAACTTGCTGGCAGAATGCTCCCAATTAAATTTGCCAGCATAGCAAACCATTGCTGCTTTGCCACCACTTAAATGATGTTAAATACCCAACTATCAAAAAGTGGCTTTTGTTGTCCCTCCTTGGAAGATCTGGGAGCAAATTTGTTGACAGCGGAAAGGATAAGTCCTACACTGCTCTGCAGATCAAAGGTCGAGTCTTAATGCTCTTCATTGGAAAATTGCAAGACTCTGTTACTTAACTTGGTGATCAAAATTTGGTGTAAACAACACATCAGATGCCAGTTATCAGGGGGAGAGCTTTCTACTGGAAATTGAAAAGACAAAGAACACTGAACCATTTGCTGGAACTTGTTTCTGGGATTAGACAGCACCTTATGTCTTTGCCTTATTCAAATATTTACAGCACAAGGTGAGTACAAATGGGTAGGCCAAAAGAAGGAACAGTCATTTGGGGGCAATGGTTCATTTTTCTTTTTTCTTCCCAAATTGCTTTTATTTCCAATCCACATTGAAATGTTGATATATATGATTTTGTTAGCTAACTAACTTGAATATTGAGTCCTTGATACATTGCTTAACTGACTGACCCATATTTTAATCCTTTAACTATTGAGACTTTTATCTGAAGATCAGGAAAAAGTAAGAAAACTGATTTGCCAATGAACAACTGTTTCAAATTATGACTTGGTTGATTTAACAAGCAAAATATCAACATTAGACCTTAACAGTTCAACTTGGAACTCAGTCTTGGGGCTTGATGGAATTTACAACCTCAATTCCACAGCTCGATTGTTCTAGGAGGAAAGGGCCTATGGACTTTGGCTCAGAGATTTAAGATAGGGCTTTGAGAGTAGAGGAATTTGTGAAGGCAGTCATTTAAATACCTGAAGAGAGTGTTTCATTTGACAAACAAATTTGTTTTTTAAGTTTAGGCATTGTTCCTGAGTTAAACAAAAATAGAAATATAGTATTTTTAGGTTTCTCTCTGATAATTTTGAAAATCTTTAAATTAATGCCAACTCAGAATTATCTTTACTCTGGAAACTTTTCTTTCTTTCAACTATGAAAATACCAGCAGTAACCACAAATTGAAACCATCTTTACTGTGAGTGGACAGAGGTAGCTTAGTCTAATCAGAATTTAGAGACACTGAGTGAAATTTGGACACATTGAATGTTTCAGGATGAAGATATGGACAGATCTTGATTACAAGGAGGAATGGGATACTCTGAGTAATTGAATTCAACAATTTTAGCTGAGTACTTCTGTATTTCAGGCAATGGAACATTGGGGATACAGTGGTGAACAAAACAGATGTTCACACAAAACTGTGAGCAGGTGAACAAATTGCCCTAGTGACACAGTGACATTAAATTAGCCACTTGGGAACAAGGAGGGGTGGGAATTAATTAAACTTTTTGGTTGCATGAGGGTTGAGTAGAGGTGCTTAGCAGTGAAGATGAGCACTTTCTGGACTTGGTCCAGGCCTGCACTGTTTCTCTCTCTCTCTCTGTACATACATATGTATGTGTATATGTGTGTGTCTAATTTTTTAGGGTGCTGGTAAAGCCTTATAGAATGGCACCTGCTATGGACTAAATATTTATGTCCCCCCCCCGCCCAATTCATATGTTGAAACCCTAACTCACATTGTAATGGTATTTGGAGATGGGGACTTTGGGAGGTAATTAGGTCATGAGCCCTCATGATGGGCTTAGTGCCATGTAAGAAGAGACACAGAGCTTACTTCCTCTCTCTGTGTTCTCCGCAATGTGAAGACAAAAGAAGACAGCCATTGGCAAATCAGAAAGAGAGGCCTCACCAGACACTGGATCTGTCAGCACCTTGATTTTGGACTTCCCAACCTCCAGAACAGTGAAAAATAACTATTCGTCGTTTAAAACACCCAGTCTATGGTATTCTGTTATAGCAGCCTGAACTGATTAATATGGCATCTAATAGATCTTCTGGCTGTGTTATGATCATCAAGCTGCTTAATTTCTAGTCTACAAACTGAATTCAAGCTATATCTTTGGTGGGTCACTAGATGGATATCCACCTATTATGTCCAGCATTGGTGCCCTATCTCATCCCCATTTGAGGGCATTTCCTCACTTTTTCTTCTCCCATTGGGTGAGCATCCACCAATGATAATGCAATGCGAAGGCACTTCTCAGGCTTTTCTGACTGATTGGTTGGCGTGCTGGCACGTAGGGACCCTGTGCCTGGTTCAGCAGAGTGAGACCTGCATTCTTGGCAGGACCTGGTCCCAGGAACCAGTGCAGCCATTGTCCTCTCCTTGTGTGGTTCTCCCTGCTCTTGCAGGCAGCCCTCCCTTGCTGTCCTTCACTCATGGGAATGGAATATTGGTCACATACCCTTACATAGGGGACAGACTTGGTCTGTGGGTGTGGGGGTGGTTAAAAGTATGGGCTCTGAAGTCAGACTGCCTGGGTTCAGATCCCAGCCCTGCTGTAGCTGTGTGACCTTAGGCCAGTTTCCCAGCCTCTCTGTGCCTCTGTCCCCTCACCTATAAAAATAGGGATGATAATATTACTCAATTCATAAGATCACTGTGATCAAGTAGGTAAGCACACAGAGCAGTGCCTGGCACTTAGTAAGCACGTAATAGGTGTTGCCTATTATGATCTCACAGATTGTGACACTGAACTAAACATTCACCTTGACCTTCAGATTTCCAGCACTGAAACAGATTCCTCTTCACATTTAGACTCCTTTGTTTCTACGTAAGAGGAGCTGATAATGACGGGAGGAGAAAAAGGGCTTATTTTACTGACTTGGAAAAAAGCAGCTTCAGGGAAATGTGACCTGGAGGGCAAGGCTAGGAAAGTGGAGCTGGGTCCCAAGAAGTCAATATAGACTGTTCCAGATTGACTGGCTGGGCTGAGGAATAGTGAGGCCCTCACCCTCTCATTTCCCCTGAATGTCTTAACCTTTCAGGGGCATGACTGCCTGTGAATAGCTGCAGGGAAGAGAAGCAGGGAGAAGAGGCAAGGGTCCGTTTTGTTGCTTATTAACAACTATAGACCAGACCTTGGCTTATGTGTGGATTGCACGTGTTCATTCCATCTCAACGTTCACTCTGCCTCCTCCTCCCCCACCTAACCACTTTCATTGAACGATCAACAAAGGTTTGCTTGTGTGTTGAATTTTTAAGGGAGAAAGTCCTAGATTCCTACATTTGTAAAGAAAAAATTATCTGGCCCATATCTTCGCCTCCCGTTGTCAACAGCAGATCGGTGGCTTCCAAAGTTTCCCAGCCACAGAAAGCTGAGCTTCCCAGATGGAGCTTTCTGTGTAAGGTGAGATTGACCTCAGAGTTTTGTATTTATCGTTGGATTTTGCCAAACAAACCAGCTTAACGAAAAACATGGAATTGAGAACGTCTTCACAGGGCCAAAACCTGAACAGTAACAAGAACAGAAACTTGGCCTCTGGGTCTCCATTTGTTTGTGAAATACGTCTCTTGTCCTCTCTCTCCCTTCCCCCTAGAGTGTTTAAACATTTGAATAAAGATTTCATTCAAAGGGAACTGATTGGCTCTCTCACAATTGGGGTGCAAGATGCGTCACCGAGCGTCAGCAGAAGGCAGGAAGGTGGTATTGCTGGCACCATTTATGTCAGGAGATCAGCTTTCTCTTTTGGCTGCAAGTGTTTTGTTATTAGAGTTTGTTTAAAACTGGAATCCTTAGAGTCCTTTTCTGAATAGCACCATCAGCATCTTTCTAAGCAGCAGAGATGTTTCTTTCCCTACCTCAGATCTGGCCTTAAAAAACCAGACCATGTCATTTGGTTTGTTTTGGTCTTTTAGACAATGGGGTTTTCAGACTTTTTGAAGTCTTAGAAACTTTACAAAAAAAAAAAGAGAGAGAACCTTGATTAAGAGATATGTTTTAAAGATATAAGGCAAATGTTAATAAAGCACAAAGAACAACTCCTTGCAGACAACAGTCCATGTTAAAGGGGATCTTATAAATGATAACTGTAAAAAATTAGGGTGGTAAGGATGAAGTTTTGGGATTGTAATAAAATTCATTTCAACCCAACAAAACTTTATTGCAATGGTATTGATATGTTCTTACCTAGCAAATAGTAGTGGAACCAGGTTAGGTGCAGAAAGGTGAAAAGAAATTGGGACGATGGAGAGAGAGAGGATACAAGTATGACTTTGGAGTTGTAAATTTTAGCAGGTGGTAGGATGGTGAAGACTTTAATTGAAAAAGAAGAAATAGGCTTAGGGACAGAAGATGGTGGCTCTGTGTTGGATGTGTTGAGTTTATGTGCCTGTATGACATCCGTACCCAACCATAAACTCCATGAAGACAGCAAGACCTCTCATCTATTTTTGTATCTAGAACACTTATTACACAATAAATGTCTGACAAGTGGTTGAACTAATGAATTAATGGTTCCATGTGGAAATGTCCATCATACAGGTGGGAAAGTGAATCTGGTGCTCCAGAGAAGACCAGGATCATTAATTTGGGGAAATCCACAGAGAAATGATCTTTGAAGCTCTGGGAGAAGCTACATTGGAGAGTGAGCACTGAGCGAGAGGAGAAGGGTACTGAAAACCGATTTGGGGCATTGCTTATACTTCACTAGCATCAGCACCTTGTGCATCCCCAGGTCTTCCAGACCACAAGGTCCCCATAAACCTGTCACTGTTGCTAGAGCAATTTGAATAGAAGTCTGAGAATCAGAGGTAAATGAGAAGTATATGATGCCTTCCACAAAAGAGTTCCATTAGAAGGTATGTTACAATGGAAAAAGCAAGTCTCAGAGGAATTATGCCAACACATTTATTAGCAGGTGAGCAAAAGACATTCATCCAACCTTTTCTTTAAGTTTAGTGAAGTCTTAGATCTTCAACAATACTTTGCACGAAAGGTTTTCTCAAGGCAGATGTGACAATGTTCTAGTAGTGGGGTCAGCTTCTCTTCTATGTTAATGGGATGAGTCTTCCTTTAAGTAGAGGTATACAGGACCAAATGGAGCCCTAAGCCTGGGGGCCATGGGGTCTAAAATCAAGGCCCAGTATTTAGTGGTGCATGGACATCTTGTAAAATTTGGAGGGCCTCAGATGGCCTGTCTTCAAGTTCCCTTCTCCACTCTGTTCCTTGGATGAGGTTCTCCAGCCAAGCAACTCTCCTTATCAAGGGGACCAAGTGCAATTCCTGCTTATGCCTGAGCAGTGGGTTTCACTTCCCTGCCAACCTGTAGATTATTCAAAGAAGCCAATTACATCCTCTTGCAAGTGCCTGGGGACACTTCATCCTCTTGATGCTACAAGGCCTGCTTCCCATAGCCCCTGGCTGTTCACTCTGCTCCTGAATGCAACCTCCATGTGGCCCTGCATGGCAGGCAGTGTGCTCCTCATGGGCTGTGAGTATATGTGACTAATAAACTGCTGTCAATCTCACCTGCCCATTGTCAGGTGTCACATGTTTGGTCATCTCCATAACCCTAGGGTAGGAATCTCTCATTCACCAATGGGAGCAAAGGAGCTGATTAAAACAGGTCCCTCCAAAGGCGTTATGCTGCTGCTTCACCAATCTAGTATCCTGTTCATGCAAGGTGCTTGTGCAGCACTTCTAGCTGGTCCCCAAGTCTTTAGCACTACCCACTTCCCCGTGGAGAACATTGTTACAACATTTGTAATGCCAATTTACAAACCCAATTGCAGCACTGAAGCTCTTGTGCTAGATGTTTTTAGAGTGTGGATGCTTAATGAGGGTCTTCCAAATGCTAACTATACTTCTGAAAGGGTATTCATAGGGTGTAGATTACAAATGTAACACTCTCTCTATGCTGAGGTATTCTGAATTAAATTATAAACAATAAGAATTATTGTTTCATTTAATACTGAAATCAACTGGCTTGAGCTTCTTTTTCACATACGATTATGTACCTAGAATACCCTTTCTACATCTCTGCAGATTGATGGATGGGCTTACCTTTCTCCGAGTCAACTGGTGTCTGTGAATTTATAGTTCTGTGTGTTTTTCCTCCTCAAGCCCTTGTTCCTTTAGGACATTACCTTGGTTTCCTTTCTCCCAAAATTACCACTGACTGTGAGTAACAAAGTGAAAGAAAGTGAGCCGAGATGCCGGGTACCATTCAAGCTTTATTAAAGAAAGAAATCTGCTGGGCTGTGCTCAAAGTAGCAGGCAGCCCAGAGCTGCCCTAGACAGGGGACAGCACCAGGTGTGGGGGTGGTAGACCTTACATTGGTATGTTGGCGCCAAGAGCTGGCTGATACCATCAAGAACGGTCATTATGCTAATGTGGATCGGGGTGAACTGCGTCCTTGCAGAAGGAAAAGGGGTTTCTGTTCAAGTCAGGAGGCTTCTGGTAAAGGGAACGGGGGAGGGGAGGGAAGGAGGTGAATGGTGCCTTTTCGTACTTGGGCTTGCCTAAAGTGGCGCTGGTTATGTTGCAGATCTATTATTCCTGCCTTTTAAGTATAGGAAAAAGGGGAAAATGGCGGAGGTCTCATTCTTCTGAAGCTGCTTCCTGCTGGAGTTGGGTGAAGATATGGAAAAAATAAAGATTTAGGTGGCGGTGTACTGGTTTCGTGTGGGGAGGCTGTATCCTCCGTGGAAGGGTCTCTGATTCTGAGGGGCTGATATCCTCCTTGCATGGACAATTTGGCGACCTTTTGGTTGGTGAAAGCCTGCATACATTCCTGCAAGAAATTAGAGAAACACCAAAAGAGACAGGGGCCAAAAAATAAGATAAGGCACAGTTAGGGGTCCTAGTAGGGGCACAAGCCAGGGTTTCCAAGGGTTCAGTGAAATGGTTTAAGTTGTTTTGGATCACCCCGGACTCATTTATGTAATAAGAGCATTCCTCCCCCAAGAGGAGGCAGGTGCCTTCCTTCTCGGCTGTAAGGAAGTAAAGGGCCCGACAGTTCTGTAAAGCAAATGTCGCGAGTGAGGTGACCTGTCACTGGAGGGAAGAGATGCTGTCTATGCTTAGTTCTTCTGAGAGTTTTTGATAGAATTGAGAGGCAGTAGCAGGGCCCGCTATGCCAGTTCCAGTTGCAGGAAGGATCCCTGCCCTAATTCACGGATACAATTAGTGCCCTATGGGAGCAGGGGGCACTTCCTGAGGGGGGGACCCAAGTTAGTCCCAGTCCCGTCTCCATCTCTGCATCTGTCTGGAGGGTGATGTCAGGGATGAGCCAAAAGAATATGCAGGAAATCGCATTGGGGGCAGGCAACAGGATAATGTAGTTTTACAAAGGAAATATGTTCCGGTTTTAGGGCCTGGATGAGGAGGGAGTAAGTGAGTGGCAGCGGTTGGCATTAGTGAGGCAGAGTGTGGGCAGGCCCCGCACGACGCGGACAGTCCCCATTGAGGTGGGATTAGAGGAAAGTGAAGAGACATTTGTGGAAACGTTGCGGGCTGCATCGACAGGGAGGGGGGTGGCCACAAGAAGTTTCTTGCAAAGTGGGAGACAGATGAGTCGCTTGGGGACCAGTCTGATTCACTGAGGACTGCATCGTCCCTGCGGACCTGGAACCTCCATGTTCCAGGTAAGGGAGAGCATTGAGATAGGAGGAAAAACAAGGGAAGGATGCGGAGGGTTAGGGATCTGAAAGAATTTAAAGGGCATGTTGCCGCAGTGACATTGCTAAGAAGCATCCTACCGATAGGAGGTAAAGTAGTGCCAGGAGAAACCTTCCTGTAATGTCACACTGCTCTGGGGCAGCTGCTGCCCATCCTGTAGCAAGTGCTAGGACAGACAGTGTAATAGCAGCTCTTGTGTGAAGGACGTGAATCGGGCCTGCAAGAGCGAGAGGATAATCGCCGGGGAAAGATCATCCTTCTTCTGGGACTGGGGGAAGAGTGAAGGTCCTGGAGATTTTCAGTTTTGTGGGTCCTAAAATGGACGAAGTGTGAGGAGATGTCAGGTTGGGATTGAATAGAGGGACCCCCTCCGGCTTGGTGTCAGCAGATTTTGGGGTAAAATCTCAGGTGCTAGTTTTACCAAGGATAAGTGATACCAAGGGCCTTTCCTAGTACTTTTACTGCCGTGAGGGTGGCGAGAAGTGCTGTATAAGGCCCTTCCCAGCATGGCGAGAGAGGCTTTGGGATTGGGGTTTAATATACACTTGCTGTCCTGGGCTCAGTTTAAAGTCTGAGAGGGTGGTGGGGAAGGGATGAGGTAATAGCAGGTTGGCCTGTTCCCAAAGAAGATCCCTAATGAGTGAAAGAGCAGGGAGATATAGGCCTAAAGGTGACGAGCTGGAAGGGAGAGGTGTGAGAGTGAAGGGCCTACTGTACATAAGTTCAAGGGGGCTGAGGCCTGTGGGCTTGCAGGGGGGCAGCCTGTAGGCGACTGAGTGACCGGTGGGGAGGCCAAGATGAGGGATGATTTCTGAGGTGAGAGCATGCGTTACTGCTGTAGCATCCTCTAAAGTGCAGAAAAAGCCTCAATCTAACCTGAAAAGGTATCTACTGAGGTTAGAAGATAGCGTGTCCTTTTGTGGGGAGAGTAATATAAGGGCTGAACAAGGCGTAGTAGGAGCTCATAGCCTATATGAGCTGAATTATAGAAATCTAAAAGGCTTTGCTCAGCTTGTGTGGTAGGGAGGACATAGCGCCTGGAGAGAGTACACCAGTTGTCCTTTCTGTGTGCCCCCAACTGTTGGAGGTGTTGTATTTCTTTGAGTGTGTATTGGGATGAGGGCGTAGGGGCCATGAGAAGGACCTGAGCAGGAGAGGAAGTGGGGGAGGGGAGCTGGTGATTGAGCAGCCTGTTTTGTGGTTAGATCCGCCAGTTTGTTTCCTGGGCTATGAGGTCATTGGAGGTTTGGTGTCCTGTGCAGTGTATAATCCCAGCCTCCTTTGGGAGTTGTGCAGCCTCAATAGCTTGTGTTGGATTTACTACGGCATAACCTGCCCAGAGGGTGGGCATAGAGGTTGCGCTCCCATCTATGAACCGTGTAATGGGATGTGGGGAGATGTGTGGAAAGGGACTGAGAAAGAGGTCTAAAGCCTCCATGCAATTGTGTTCTAAGGGTCTTGAGTGTTTGGGGATGAGAGTGGCTGGATTTTAAGGGAGGGCAAAGTTTAAAGGAGAACTGGGAGTTTTCAATGAAAGTAAGGTGAATAAGTTGTAGGCAGGAAAGGGAGAGAATTGACTTGGCCTTACGGCTGAGAAGGTCTTGACTGTTTGCTTTTTAAAGGTTAGTTTAGAGCTTTTTCATGTTAAAAGGGCGGCTGCCGCCAAGGCCCATAAACAGGGGCTGCCGCCAAGGCCCATAAACAGGGGCCCATTCTCAAGCTGTGGTGTCTAGTTGTTTATTGAGATATGCAGCCAGGGAGAAAATATTTCCTGCCTATTGTCCCAAAACCCTGACTGCCAATCTTTGGGTTTTGGTGACATACAGGATAAAAGGATGAGATAGGTTTGAGAGAGACAGAGCTGAGGCTGCGAGGAGAGCAGCTTTTAATCGCTGGAAGGGAGAATGAATGAGCTTTGTGGGATCTAAAGGAATGGCAGGATCCCCTTTGGCTGCCCCATAAGGTGGCTTTGCGAGCACACCAAAGTTAGGAATCCGTAGGAGAAGATACCCTGCAAGCCCCAAGAAAGAGAGAATTTCACTCTTTGCGGTAGGAGTAGGGAGTTCAGAAATTAGACTCTTGAACTGAAGGAGAAGAAATTTGGGCCTTGCTGGGGGACACTCGATATCCCCTGGAGGCCAGGAAATTAAGGAGAACAGCAGTGTGGGCCTGGGAATCCTCATAGGAGGGGCTGCAAAGGAGGAGGTCATCCACATATTGTACTAAAGTGCTAGAGGTTGGGGGAAGTTCAGACAAGTCTTGAGCTAAGGCCTGGCCAGAAAGTGGGGGCTACCCCGAAACCCCTGAGGTAGTACTGCCCAGGTGAGTTGTTGGGAACGGGCGGGCGTGTCCTAGGGATTAACCTTGTCTGAGGGGGAGGGGAAGGTGGAAGCCTCAGGGGCCAGGTCTGGGTGCAGCCTGTGACAGGAGTATTGTTGCTGGAGTTAAAGTGTTTATGGTAAGAGTAGCTTTGAATTTGAAAAGAATGTCCCATCCCAGTAAGCGGGCTGGGCATTGAGGCATTATTAAGAATTTGTGTGTGAATTGGGTGTGATGTAGGGTATAAGAGAAGGTTTTGAGTGATCTGTAGGTGGTATTCTGATCCTGTGACCCCTACTATTGTGATAGAGGACAGGGTTGTTGGTCCTGCATATTCAGGAAGGGTAGAGTAAGTGGCCCCTGTATCAATGACAAAAGAGATTGGCTTACCTTCTATGAGGCGAGTTACCATGGGCTCACACATGGTGATCTCCTTGGGGGCCTCAGGCCCTGGGCATCGTCAGTTCTCCTCCTGGGCAAAGCCAAGAAACTCCAGTAGGGATGGCCATGAAGCCAAAGGCTGTAGGTTGGGGTCTGGGCAATTCCCTCTCTGGTGAGTGGCACAGTCAGCCCTCCAGTGACCTGGCCATTTGCAGTGAGGACAGGTTATGACAAGCCCATGCTGAGTGGCCCAGTTGACTGCCTTTGAAGCAGTTCCTGGGTGGCTTGCCCCTAGAGGCAGCCAGCTTTGGAGTATGTGAGCCTTGGATGGCATTAGCCAGGTGCTGGTATTTGGCCTGATCTCTTTTACAGTTTTTTAAAGATCAGGGGCTGATTGGGTAATGAAATGAGAGTGTATGAGGGGCATGACTGCAGGGTGTTTGGGTCTATACATGGGTATTCATGTAAAGCCTCAGAGAGGTGGGTTAGGAACTCGCTGGGATTTTCAGTGGGTCTCTGTGTGATATTTCTAAGCTTGTCATAATTGACTGACGTGTGAGTAGCCTTTTGGAGGCTGTAAATCAAGTGTGCAATCATGTTATACTGGCGATCCCGATCCCCGTTGCCAGTCTGGTAGTCTCAATTTGGGTCCGTGCAATGAACAGCAATGGCTCCCACAGGCTGCCTATTATTTTGAGTGTGTACCTGAGCCGCCATCCAGGCCTGCTCCCTGTACATGGACTTGGACAATTCCTTTCGTCCCAGCCACTTCATGGAAGGGTTATAAAAAGCCAGAGCTGAGGCAGGGTTGCGATCTGACAAAGTGGGAGAAGGGGAGGAGTTGGGCTGAGGACAAGCATCTGGAGGCCAAGTGTGGGGAAGAGAGAAACATGGAGGGCTGACGGATCAGAAGATTGATCCAAGTCTGGAAGGAGAGGTCGAGCATGAACTGGGAGAATTTGAGACATAGGACAATTTTGACAGAGAGAAGAACGCTTTCAGAGATAGGAGAAGGCCTGAACAAGGAATCTCTACAGCTTTTGCCATTTTGATGAGTGTCTAAATCGACTGCCATCTTGTGGCCACTGGGATCCATTGTAACGAGGCCTTTGAGTTTTAACGTCTCCCTGGAGGCTGAGAAATTGGCCGGAGACAGCCCAAGGGCATAGAGCGTGGAGGTTTAGGTTGTGAGGATCCCATTCAGAGGGCGAGAAAGGGCAGTCAGTCCTGCTAGAAGAAGCATGCCAACAAAGAGCATCCTCTCTGTAGACAACCTTCTTTTTGAGAGAAAAAAGCCCACCGACCAGATAATGATGTGTCCTCCAGTAGCTGGGGGGCATGAGAAGGGTTCCCTCAGCCAGGCACCTGGGCTTTCATAGAGACCTGAGTCGTAGAGAGAGTAGTCGGAGGAACCGTAGATGTAGGCAAGACAGACCCACTGACTCACCCTAAATTGAGGCCAATGTTGGATGCGTTGGTCTGAAATGGCAAAAGGAGAGAGAGTCCTGAGTGTACCTGGTTCTAGCAGGTCCGGGAAGGGTGGCCGAGTGCCAATCACCCCCAGAGAGAGGGGATCATCCACAATGTTGGCCAAAACCCTTCCCGGGTTACGGCACCATAATGAAAGAAAGTGAGCCAAGATGCTGGGTACCGTTCAAGCTTTATTAAAGAAAGAAAATCTGCCAGGCTGTCCTCAAAGTAGCAGGCAGCCCAGGGATTACCCTGGAAATGGTGGGCAGCACCAGGTGTGGGGGTGGTAGAGCTTACATTGGTGTGTTGGCGCCAAGAACTGGGTGATACCATCAAGGAGGGGCATTATGCTAATGTGGATCAGGGTGGAGAACTGCGTCCTTGTGGAAGCAAAAGGGGTTTCTGTTCAAGTCAGGAGGCTTCTAGTAAAGGGAAGGGGAGGGGAGGAGGTGGGCAGCACCATTTTGTACTTGGGCATGTCTAAAGTGACGCTGGTTATGTTGCAGATCTATTACAGACTTTACTGAAGGTGCAGGATAAGGAGGAGCCATTTGCCCAAGTTGAATACCAGTAGAGTTGCCAGATTTAGCAAATAAAAATATAAGACTCTCAATTAAATTTGAATTTCGTATAAACATCATTGTATATGTTTATTCATATAATTTTTTAGTATAGTCATGTCCAAATATTGCATGACATCCTGTATTTTATCTGGCAACACTAAATACTAATCCTAAATACTAAACCCTATATAGATATCTCTATTTTTACTTTACCAGAAATTACCCCTGACCTCCTTTTTCCTCTTTTATCAACCAAAGAGCAGTCATAGTTGTCAGAGATAAGCATAGGCTGTGCTTGAAAGGCAAAACTGTGGTAAACGGTGTGTGGTGGTGAGGGAAAGAGATAAGAAAAATTGAAAAGAAGCCACAAGCCTGGGCTTTGTGACCTTTGTAAAAGCAACACCAGCGGGTGTTGGGAGGAACGTGATGATTTCAGGAGACTGAAACACGAATAGGAGAGACTGTGGAAGCTTGGCAGCAGGGTGAAGAGTGTGGATGCAAACCTGAGGAGGATAAGGACTTAAGGATTGTTTTTAATGGGATAGACTTATATGTATTTGTGGGCTGAGGAAAAGGAGCAACTAAAGAGAGAAAGATTAAAGATGGCAGAGAGAAATGAACTATGGATCAAGGACTCGAGAATAGGGGAGCCCTTCCTTTCTTTTGCCAGCTGTTCTGTTGGAGAAGTAGTGTTATAGGCTGACTTGTGTGTCCTCCAACTGCATTAACTCTTAGTGCCCCAGAATGTGACTGTTTAAGGTAAAATGAGGTCATTTGGGTGTGCCCTAATCCTATAGGACTAGTGTCCTTATAAGAAGAGGAGATTAAGACATAGATACATACAGAGAGGGAAGACTCAAGGAGAAGGTAGTTATCTACAAGCCAAGGAGAGAAACCTCATGGGAAACCAACCCCGCTGACACCTTAATCTCAGACATCTGGTCCCCAGAATCATGAGAAAATTTCTGTCATTTAAGCTAATCAGTCCGCGGCACTTTGCTAATGTAGCCCTAGCAAACTAACACCAGTAGTATCTGTAGTCATTGCACACACATACCTTGGGGTCAGACAATGTGGGTTTGAATTCTGGCTGGACTTCTTTCTGGCTGTGCAATCTTGGGTGACTTACTAAACCTGGAAGCCTTAGTTTCCTCCTCTGCAAAATGAGAATAATAGTTTGTATCTAGTATTGTGGTGAAGATTAAAATGAGGTAATGTATGGAAGACCCTCAGCATAGTATCTTGCAAGTGGTTAAGTTCTCAATACCTTTAATCTTTAATAAATATTTACTGAAAGACCATGTGTCAGGCACTGTTCTAGGTGCTGGGGACCTATCAGTGAACTAGACAGACAAAAATCCCTGCCCTCTGGGAGCTTTCATTCTGGTGGAGAAGACAAACAAGTGGATAAAATCTGTAATAGTTAGATAACATGGTAAAATCTATAATACTCATATAAGTGCTAAGGAGAAAAAGTAAAGCAGGGAAGGGGTAAATGATAGGCTAGGGGGCAAGTTTTAGATACAGTGACCAGGAAAAACATCACTGAGATGGTAACTTTTGTATAAATACCTGAAGGAGGTGAGAGAGGCAGAATTCTAGCAGAGGAAACAGAAAAGGCAGGAACGAGCTTGGTCTGCATAAGGCACAGCAAGAAGGCCAGGGAGTGTAAAGAGGTGAGAACAAGGAGAAAAGGAACAGGAGGTGAGGCCAGAGAGGTGACTGGGGCAGATAACATAGGCCCCTATCGAGGGCTGGATGGTGGCTGCCCCAAAGTACTTCAAAAAGTACTGGAATATGTTGAATTAAAATATAATATAAATCCTTGCATAAACTCTTTGAAGACTCCTCATATATGTCTGCATCCTAATCCCAAGAACCTGTGAATATTCCCTCCCTGTGATTACGTTAAGGATTGTGAGAGGAGGAGCTTGTTCTGCATTATCTAGTTGGTCCCTAAATGCAATCACATGTATCCTTATAAGACAGACATGCAGAGGAGAAGGCAATGGGAAGACGGAGCAAAGAGGGCTGTGGCTGCAGGCCAGGGCATGACAACAGACGCCAGAAGCTGGAAGTGGCGAGAAGTGCATTCCCCCTTAGACCTTCCAGAAGGAGTACGGCCCTGCAGACTCCTTGATTCCACACTTCTCACCTCCTTGTCACCTTCTGTGATAGAATAAATGTTGTTTTAAACCACTAAGGTTGTGGTGATTTGTTACAGAAGCCCTAGGAAAGTAATACAGGCTCTAGAGGTTATATTCAGGAATTTAACTTATTTTCTGAGTGATATGGGGAAACACTGGAAGGTTTTGAGAAGTAAAACATGATCTGATTTTCATTTAAAAAATCATTTAAAAAATTCTTGTTGGGGTGCGGGGCCTAAGGGCAGAAGCAGGAGACCAGTTAGGAGAAAACTTCGAGAGTCCAAGTGCACAATGACGGTGGCAAGGGCCAGGGTGGCAGCAGTGAAGGTGGTGAGAAGGGGCCAGACTCTAGATGTAGTTTGAAGGTACAGCCAGGAGGATCTCTGATAGAGCTCATGAGTGGTGTGAGAGAAGGGGAGTCCAGGCTGACTTCAAGTGTTCAGCCTGGCCAGAAGGGGACAGAGTTGCCATCGCTATGACAGAGCGGATGGCCGCGGAGCTAGTCAGTGTGGGCAGAGGGGGAGGGCCAGCGAAGTGCTCCGTCTGGGACATGTTCCCTGTGGGAGGCCTACTAGACAACCAGATGGAGCAGCTGAGTAGCAGCTGAAGTACGAGTGTGTAGTCCACGCGAGAGGCTCAAGCTGGAGATGGCAACTGAGGAGTCAACAGCACGCAGGTTGTGCACTTAAAGCTGAGACAAAACAGCTCTTAACAAGTGGGGGCAAGGTTTTGTTTTATATTATTTTGGTTTGGACTGCTGCACTGCAAACCTCCATGAACACAATGGCCCTGACGATTGACTCAAAGCAGCACAACATCTGCACGTCAATGCTCAACACTCACAGCGCTTGCCTCCTGATGCGTCCTCGGGTGACTCTGAGCACGGGGACCATAACCACTGAGATGATGGCATCATCTGGCAATGGTACCGACTACAGACTTACAAAAATGCAAAATATTTAAAAATTAGTAATTTTATGAAATCAGTCCAAGCTTCACTCCTCTTGCAAAATATCCCCCAGTCTCCAAATAGGCTTCCATGAAACCACTTTGAACAAGAGCTGTGTCTGGGGCTGTGTTCTTCCTCACACACCAGAAGGGCACATCCCAAACAGCATGCTTACAAGAAAAGGAAGTCTTTCATTAAGATCTGGGAAATGGAGTATATTGGCAAATCCCTCGTTTTTTAAAAAGGATAAATTTATGAATGCTTAAGATTAAGTTGAAAGAGCTGCAAGAGCAAGTTAATTAATTGGAAAGCAATAACAGTGACCTTGGCCTCATGATCGCTATGCTTTATACAGCACTTTATATTCACAATTGGCTTCAATGACTGTCATGTTTATTATCATAATCACTTCTATCCTGCTTCCTCCTGAAAGGGAATCTGAAAATATCATTGACCATGGGGAAAAATAAATTTAAAAATCAGTGAAAGTAAAATAGCTTACCTAGAAAAAAATGGTCTACATTCTCTACTTTGATTTACTTCATTAATTGCAGGACTTTGTATGGGTCACATATCCATTTGGTTAAATGTAGCTGGGATCTCGAGAGGCCACAGGGTGGAAGAAAGAACAAGGTGTTGATGTCAGAACTGGGTTCAGATCCCAAGTCTGCCCTTCACTAGCTGTGGGAACTCAGGCAAGTGGCAGCAGTGGACACTGAGTCTCCTGCCTTCCTACGTGCGGGCAAAAGGACAACTTCATCAAGTAGTGAGGGTGAAACAAAGCATCATGCCTAAGGCACATAGCAGAGCACCTGTCTCAGGTAGACTCTTGGTAGAGGCCAGTGGCTTTTTTGCACACACTTCTTATTTGTATCATAAATCAGGTAATGAGCTCCTGTCTCGTCGTAATCCCCCCAACTAGATGCTGGAGGTTGAAGGATGAGTAAGACACAGTCCTGTCTTGAGGATCTCACAGTCCTTTGGGGAATTCATTCATTCATTTATTCAACAGATAACCATTAAATGCTTATTATGTTCTAAGAAAACACATTACTCATTACTATTATGAGTATTATTCTCTTATTATTGTTCTAAGGAAGAATAGATAAAGTCCTCATCCTAAAGGAGCTTTCCTTTTACTGTAAGTGACAGTAACTTACAAATAAATAGATAATATATTAAACCAGCAAGTAAATAGATAATATCAGGCAAGGAGGTGTCAAGTGCTGTGAAGAGGGCAGCAGGCTGGAGAATGGTGGGGAGGTTGCTATTTAGACAGGGTGTTTGGGGACAGCCTCTCCGAGGAGGTGGCCCTTGAGAAGAAACCTAAAGGAAGTGAGGGAGCAGGCCATGTGGCTCTGGGGAAAGAGAGTTCCCAGGAAGCACGAAGCTCTGAGCAAGAATGTTACTGGCTGAAGAAGGGATGGGAGACCAGTGTGGCTGGAGCTAGGGAGGCAGTAAAGGAGGTGACGTTGGAGAGAGAACCAGGGGTCAGAAGGTGGATGACAGGTCTGCATGCAACTCTCTATAACACAAATATTTTGCTGGTGATGCAGACGTGGTGCTTGGGGGATGCAGAGAAGGGCTTTGCTAGTCCTGCTTGAGAGTGAGAAACGGTGTGTGGTTGGTAACAGGCAAGGCTTCCCAGTGAGGGGGATTGGAGCTGAGCCATTCAACAGATGCTCAGTCACTGTTGAATGGGGGTGCAAAGAAAGAAGAGAAGCTCTTTACAATCAATTGCGATTGTGAAACAAAACACTGGTCCTGATAAAGTCTGCATGGGGTGCAGTGGAGTCCCATTGAGGAAGTGATCTGTGGTATGTGGTATGTGTAGGGCATGGGGTCGTTAACCCAGTGTTAGGCATTTATTTGTTGAAATTAATTCAAAGATATGTTCCCTCTAACCTGTCCAAGGAGGTCTTTGTCAACATGACACAACCTGCACAGACCACATCTCCCCATCACAACAGGGTTTGGGGAGTGTAGCTGTTGGCATCTTTCGCAGCTTGGGGCTTGCCCTCTGTGTTGCAGTTGTGCTCCCTGTGATTTTGGCCTCCACAGGGTCTGGAGGCTCCTGTGCACACTGACGACTGTCAGAAAATGTAAAGGGACTCTGTTTCAGAGGATGACCACACATCCTCTTGCACTGGACCATCCTGAGATGAGAGATGAGAGAGGTAAGGGTGGGATGGGCCTGCTGAAAAAGTTGTGCGAGGCTGCAGGCCTGGAAAGCTGGTGGTGATTGTGCAGATCTAGGCCCGATTTCCAGTTCTGCCTGGAGACGGCTGAGTTTAGGTCAGTTGCTAAACTTCTTTGGACTTTATATTGCTCATCTATAATAGTTGTATCCATCTCACAGTGTTGTTGTGAGTACAAAAGGAGTTAATGCTGAGAAAGCATCAGCACAATGCCTGGCACACACTAGGTTTTCAATAAAGGTTAGCTACTTTTCTCATTATAACGCAGCTCCTTAAAGAGGTAGAAATGGTCTCAGTTTAAACTGTTTGAATTTCATATGTTGGAACTTTGGGAACCAAAAAAGCATTTTGATAAGTAAAGTAATGTCACTGGATCCCACAGTGAATGGCACTGAAGATGAACTGGAGAGGTGAGAAAGTGGGATAAAAAATGTAGGCATCAAATGAGGTTTCTGTTCAAGACATTTGTTGGTGGAGAGAAGGAAAGACCAGAGGGAAATTTCTAGGATGACTTTTTGGGAAGGTTGGGAACCTAGGCCCATGTAGCTGATATGATGTGTCGTACAATGGATGCCGTTCACTCCCAGGAATGTGGGTTTGGCTCTTTACACTGGCCAAGGGGTTGGTAGAGAAAAAAGATAAAGTCATGGCTTTCTTGAGCTAGTACCAGCAAGTGGAGGAAGGACAGGGCCCTCACTTAGACAACACCCAAGAGCATGGAAACTGCTTTACTCATAACCCTAAAGCTCATTCCCAAGACTGAGAGAAAAATCGACAGCCCTCACTGTGCTTTACCATACCTAATAATTATTTCTTGGCTACACAAATCAATCTATTTTTTCCTCTAATCAAAAATTAAATTATAAGCTATTATTGGATGAAGTGCAAACTCATCCTGATGGCTAGGTCAGATGCTAAGATTATTTAGCCAGTGCATAGCCAATTCAAGTTCACAGTCATGGGCTGGCTGGCTAGCTCAGTTGTTAGAACATGGTGTTCTAACACCGAGGTCAAGGGTTTGGATCCCCATACCTGTCAACTGCCAAAAAAAAAAAAAAAAAAAAAGGGAAGTTCACAGTCATAAACTAGAAATAATTTGCAAAAAGTCTGGTATAGATTTTTCAGGTCACGTGCATTTTTGTTGACCCATGTTTGCCAGAGAAGTGACACAGGAGGGACAATAATTGAAGCTGGCCTTTTTAATTTGGCTTTTGAAAGTCATTACTCACTCTAGACAAAAAAATGGCAGGAAGATGATGCAGCAGAACCCTTTGCAGTTGAAAAACTTGAGGCATGAAGACTTATCATCTGAATTTTACAGCTGGAAAAATGATGGCACAGGCAGGTTAAGTGGCTTGGCTGGTGTGCCAAATATAGGGGCATGTGCTGGGAATTATCAGTGATAACTTTTCCTGTGAAATTCATCAACAGACCACTAAGCAAAAGTTATTTTATTGTTCCAACACAGAGTTCACTAGAAGGGGGAGGTGGCAAGGGGAAGATGATTAAGCAGTAAAACTCTTTCGGAGGGAGGTGAAAATGTGTCCAAAGTATATAGACAAGGAGCAATATTAGAGTCGGCCAGAAAAGACCCAAGGAGCTACAACTGTTTAAATAAAATTGCCATTTTATATTCACAGTGGGCCAGATTTTATCCAAGTATAGCTCGGCAGGAATTCTTTGGAAAGGTTCCTAACTCTAGAATTACTTGGTGAGAGTGAATTGGGGCCCTATGAAAATGATACTTGGTGATTTTATGCAAACCACCTAATAGACATAGAATTACTTTTCTACTAGTCCCACACTGGCACAGCCCTGGGCCAGGTAGGGATGAACATTCAGCAAATCCCATTATACATAAATTCAACTTTCCTTTCAGTTTGATAGCTTTTGTGGAAAAAAATCTCCAAGTTGTGTATTTGTCCAACTATCTCTGCATACATATTCATTTCTACAGAATATGTGTACTATGCAAAGTTGGCCCAGCCACATAAGCTTATAAA
Organism: Cynocephalus volans; assembly: GCF_027409185.1. Lineage (NCBI taxonomy): Eukaryota > Metazoa > Chordata > Mammalia > Dermoptera > Cynocephalidae > Cynocephalus > Cynocephalus volans. Next base: position 51,286,894 of record NC_084474.1, read on the forward strand.
GTTCAGCACATACTGTAAGAATCATTTAAATAATGAGAATAAAAAACCTGGCGATGTCTATGTACCTTGAGAATCAGATTGCTTCTACTGTCGCCTGTTCCCTTGATATGGGCAGCGAATACCAGGGAAGTTCATTCTGTTCCCTCCTGCTTTGTCCATCTGTTGTCTCCATAGTAATTACAGCTTTCCACTGATATTTTAAAACTTTACTGCTGAGTTAATCTTTCCTTTCATTGTCCCCCAATTTGGGGAGCTGCTACCCTCTTCCTTATGCTTTATTGTCCCAAACTCACCATTATAGAAAACCTCCTTCTCTCCCTTCTTTTTCTAAGCTGTCACTGATAGATGGTGATACAAAGATAAATAAATGACAATTTTTGTCCTCCAGAAACTCACAGCCCACTAGAAGGTGGAGGTGTGCTGATTTGGAGACACATGGAAGCACCAGATAGAGGCATACCTGCCAGCCTGGGAGGAAATCATGGATGGCCTCTGAGAAGAGGTGGCATCTCAATAGAGTCATGAGATATAAATAGGGACTGAAAGTGGGGAAGCAGTGGGGGGAGAAGGGAGAAGATATCCAGGGCAAAGGGGCAACATGAGCAAAGGTAAACAGGTGGAAAATAGGAAAATGGGTGCTGTGGGGCTGGGGGTTGGTGGAGGACGACAGGTCCTTTGGGATGTCTGGAATGGCCAAGTAGGAGGCAGGATGTTGGGAGCTGGGGCTGGAGAGGTAGGCAGGACCTCATCTGCCAACTAGGTCATGCTAGGAGACTCTCATTCCAGAGCTCTTCTGTGATAAAACTTGGGGTGTTCTGTTCCCAAAACAGAGCCTGCTTTCTTGCCATCATGGATACTTAACAATACATTGTTGGAGGAATGGAAGACTGAATCAATCACCAAGAAATAGTTTTTATGGTGAGGCTCGAGCCATTAAATAATACATATGAAGTCCCTGATCACAGCTCATAGTGAAGGTTTGGTTTCTTTGTAGATTAGTTTAGACTCACAATCAAATCTCTCATTGACTTTTTCAGTTTTTATTAGTTACATTATTACCTACAATGTGACAAGGCTTTACCCAGACACTAAGGATAAAAAGATAAATAAGAAACCAGCATGTCTGACCCAGGGGGTGTGCTTTCCTGTACAGGTGTGGCCTAAGAGAAGCCCCTGCCCTGTGGAATTCATGTTCTGGTTGCAAAGACAGACAGGCAAATACTGGTTAAGTGCCCTCATTGAGGCTGCCAGTAAGCAGGGTGGTGGTGAAGCCACTCATCACAATTGAGAAGGAGGCAGCATGGCATCTTAGATCGTGGGCTGAGAAGTCCAGACTAGCTGTTACAGACTGTGCCCTATTGCCAGCTGTGTGTGACCTTGAAAAAGTTACTGACCCTCTCTGAGTGTGTTTTCCGATCTGTGAAATGGGGGTGATGGCATCTGCCTCAGAGAGCTGTTTTGAGGCTCACGTGAGATCGTACGTTGCCTGGTACATCGTAGGCATGACACATTTCATCTCAACGAACATTCCTCCAACGTGTAATTTGTGTTCAGTTCATGAACTGTTTATTAATTATCAAAGCACTAATGATTCGAAGAGGAATAAGACTGTTCAGACCTTTAAGAAACTCACCACTGAGTGTTAGCTCTTTTCCTATAATTACAGCTATAAACTTCTATTTTCATGTCTCAGTTCTCACCCACAAAACGAGGTTTTTTAAAAATTTATTTTTAAAATTATTATTAGCATATTCATTATTACAAATCATGACTTTTCTTTATGCCCTTATCCAACCTGTCCCTCCCCACACCCCCGCCCTCCCCCCATCTCTAGTAACTGGTTTGTTCTCTCCTGAAAATTCATTCTTTCTTTCCTTCCTTCCTTCCTTCCTTCCTTCCTTCCTTCCTTCCTTCCTTCCTTCCTTCCTTCCTTCCTTCCTTCCTTCCTTCCTTCCTTCCTTCCTTCCTTCCTTCCTTCCTTCCTTCCTTCCTTCCTTCTCTTTCCTCTTTTCCATAGAAAATCTCAGCACCTAATAGTTTAAATGTTTGCCCAGCACTGGAAGAATGAAGACCTTAAAATATAAAACTTAATATATATGTTTATATATATAGTGTGGCATTAAACACATTCTGGTAAAAAGTCAAACAAAACCTCTTCATGCCAGTTTCCACATAAAGCTACAGATTTCAGCCTGGTCACTCCGAGGACATAGAAAAGCTGTGGGCAAGTTTTCTGGCTCATGCCCAGAATCCACTCGTGGCTCCTTGGTAAGGAAAAGGCAGAGAAACCTACAGGAGATTCAGGCTCTAACACTTCTCCCAAATGCTGGTGCTGTCGCTGGGCAGGAGAGCAAGAATTCCACGTGCCACATGCCTTTCGATGACCAGGATTGTGGGTGGGGTGGGAACGCCTCCCTCCTTCAGGCTTTTGCTTCTTTCTGGTGATGTGTAACACTTGTTCTTCTGTTCCATGTGTCCTACTTGTTACCTGGCAGCTGTTTTTAAGCTACTTGGGCCAATCCACAGGGACACCGAAGCATCCAGAGAACATTAGTGATAATACACCTGATAAGTCCCTTTCTCTTACATCGTTTTCCTGTAGAGACACAGGAAAAAGACCAGCATTCTGATGATATTCTAGCCTGTGGGGGCACATCTGCCAGAGATGAAATGGCCATTCCAGGGGCTCATTTCTGAAAATGATTGCTTTTCATTTTGGAAGGACAGCTACGGCTGTGCCTCCCTGCAGGTTACAGTCTATTGAAGGGAGCCCAAACATAGGAGTTGTTGAAAATTTCAGGTCACTTTCAGTGACGTGCCAATGAGTTTTAATGAAGCAGAATCTGTTAGATGATGTTATTCTGTAAATTTTTAAATTTGTCCTTCCCTCCCTTTCTCCCTTTCTCTTTCTTTTCTCCTCCTCCTCCTCTTTTTCTTCTTGAAAATGGATCTATGTGATTCACTTGAGTTTTAACTCATCATAAATCTTGTCCCACAGTCAAGAGAGTCCTATTAAATGCATGGTCTGAATGGAAACTTCTGTAGTTCCTCGGCAGAAAGATGATGTTTAGGAATCTAGGGCAGATGAAAGCTTGGAAAATAGAACTTGCAAAACACAACGTGGCCAACGTACATGCATAGAGCATGGGCTGTACCTGCCATGGCTGGAGTGTGCAGCGAAGGGGACTTCATGTGTCTTGTAACAGCAGAGTTCAGGGCAATTCGCATGCTCCGCAGCCAATCTACCATTGAGAATAAACCAAGGAGAGGGCAGCCATCTCCTCTCCTCTTCTTGTCCACCACTAGGACCCAACCTAATCTCATATCTCGTGCTAGTTCTTAGTTTCTGTCAGCATAACTCAGGGAAAATAAAATAGAAAATTTGATTTTTCAATAGAAAATAGGAGGAACTCCTGGTGAACTCTGACTATGGCTTTTTGGTTACAAGGAATGGAAACTCTCCCAACATAGCTTCAGAAATGGGGATTCCTGTTGTAAAGAAGACTGAACATCATGGGAATCACAAAACTCTGTGGCATGAACCAGCCACTGGGAGCCGCAGATGGCTCAGAGCGTCTCTGAAGCTGGGTCCTGAGTCTACACTCCTGTCATCCCGTGTGGTGGCTTCAGCATCCACATAGATAATCCACCCAACACCCTGACCTCAGTCCCCTGACCTATCACTTCCCACAACCCTCTCCTGCTGCCCTGCTAGCCAACTATTCCCATGGTCTTACCCTAAATCTTGCCATTACTAATAGCTGCATCACCCTCTCAATCTCGATTTCCAGCAGCCTGCATTCCTCTGCTTAGAACACCCACTGCAAAAGCTCTTTATCCTACAGCAGCTCACGACCATCGGCCTCAGCACCTTTTCACCGCCCTCTACCTCTGCCTCTTCTGCCCCCACCTCTCATCTCCCTCTTGACACAGTGGCCAGTCAGCTCCACGCTGCCGCGGCGGTCAATCGTCAGCCTTCATCTCTGCCTCTCAACGGCACCACCCCCGTTGGTTCCCCTGGCTTCTCAAAACCCTTGGGTCACTTGGCTACCAGGAAACCATATCCCTCCATTTGCTTCCTTTGCTCCAACCTCTACATGTGGCTTCCCCCTCGCCTTAATCCTCTTCTGTCCATAACCCCCAGGTGGTCTCAGTAATATAGTATTTTTTAAAAATCACAATTTATGTATTGATGAGTTCCCAAATGATAGCTCTAACCTTAACCTCTCTGTTGAGCTCCACATTAAAAATCTCAACTTCCTACTCTGCTTCTCCATTTGAATGTCTGCAAGCCATCGCCCACGTAGCATGTCCACCACAAAACTCTTTATTCCTGCCACTCACCTCTCCTGCCAAGTGTTCCTGATTTCAGTAAGTAGCACCACTACTCACCTGGTGATTAAGCCCCAAACTAGGAATCGTCCTTAATTTCTTTCTTTCCCCTGGAGCCCCTGACCCAAACCATCAGCAAAATCCACCAGCTCTAACCTTCCAGGGTCTCAGTGTTCTCATCTGTAACATGAGAATACTGGGATTTACTTTATGGTTGGCTGTGAGTTTTAAGTGAGAGAGATGTGCTGAGAACATAGTAGCCACTCAATGAGCACTAGCCTCCTGTCTCTTTCCAACAACCTCCTTCAGTGCTGCTGTCTGCTGCACCAATTCTATACCTCCGTGTGGCATGTGAGGCTTTTCACGGTCTGGCCACCTTCTCTCTTCATACTTAAGGCCAAATAATTATGTTGCTACCATGATTTATACTTTACAGAGCTTTTCAACGTATCTTATTTATTTCTAATAATATCTGTATGAAATTGGTATTATTATCCCTATTTTACACATGAGAAAACTGGGAGAGGATATGTGAATTGCCAAAAATCATAAACCAGCCAATAGTAGAGCTGGAAATGAAACAAACAGTTTTCAATATGACATGTCTTATTTTTCCTTCCCTACCATGCTGTGTCTCCAACACAGAACTTCATTATCCTCGGGCCAGGATTCTCTTCTCACTTGATCTGAAACCCACTCCATGTCTTTCCTTTCTCTGCTTCTCCTGCCAAGAAGGCCCTCTCCCTCTCCTGTCCCTTCCTTCATAATTCTTTTGCTGAGTACTCCATTGTACAATGGCCTCTCAGATTAATGTTTATTGTTTTATTAATTTCCCATTCATTACCTCCCTGTCTCATTCTGTCACTCAGCAGACATTGAAAGAGGATCATCTATATGCAACTCACTGTGCTAAATATGGAATACGAAGATGGAAAGGTCATGGAGCTCAAGGCTGAGGAGCATGCAGTTCAGAACATGCATTCTTAGCAGGGTAGCATGGACCCCCTCAGGGGTGAAAATTGGTTCTTGGGGGCCAAGAAAAATCTTAGTGCAGTAGTTTGTACTCAAAATCTTATTCCTTAGTATTTGATTTATCTTGTTGGGTTGTCTTGGGTATCACTCCAGCAGCATTGCCATTCAGTTCATGGAAAATACACAAAACGTATGCAAGATACTGCTGTGTAAGGTCAGTGCTACAAAACCGTGGCGATTAGACGGCTGTGGCTGGTGGTCTGTCTCTGAACTGATTCACGATCTTGAAGTCCTATCGTGGCGGTGGCCTGTGTGTGCCTGTTGGCTGCCATTGGCTGCCTTGTGAATGTTTGTGTTCAATCTTCAGTGTCTTTGTCTTTGAGAATTAAGTAAAAATAGTTAATAGTTATCTAAACTTTCATTGTCATCTGAATAGTCATCTTAACCTTGTATTGAATGAAAAAGGCTTATATAGTTCTTTTTAATGTACACACATTATTATATGCCATATATACCATCTGTGTATTTGTACACAGCACAAATATACATATGGTGTATAAATAAACAGGTGGGTATCTATAAGTACGTTATATTTATATGTGGTGTTTTAAACAACACATTCTGGTGGTGCACACCCACAGTGTGATTCCACTCCCTAGTTTCAAGTCAATCACATTTTTGTGACACCAAACCATTGTTATATAGTCTGTGGACACTATAGCAATATGTACTGATGGTATAATTAGAAGTTAGTTGTAAGTGGGGCCTGGATCCAGGTGACACGGCTCTTGGGAGCTGGTCCAATCAATTCCTGATTAAAGAATTTGCTTCCATATTTCTTGCTGTGCCCCAACAAGCCATGCACATTCCACCTCCAGGCCTTTGGTGAGACTCATGTTTCCCTCTGCCTAGCAAGCCCACTCACTCACTGCTTCAGGGCTCTGCTCAGAATTCACGTCTCCAGTATGCATGGCCTGCTGGCTCCTGGCACTCTTGACCCTTTACTCTGTTGTTTGTTTGTTTTAACTTATGATACCTACCACCACTTGACATTGTGTTATACATCTTTTTGTTTATTTTGTTTATTTTGTGTCTCCCTCATTAGACTGTAAACTTCACAGGGTGGGGTCTTTTGTTTATTACTGTACCTCCAATACCTTCAAACTAGGGACTGAGCGTTTGTTGAATGTGTAAATGAATACATGACTAAGTAAATGGAGCCCAAGTTTGATCCTTAGCTTTAAGAGAGCTCAGCCTGAATGTTTCTTTTTCCTTACTTTAGGCAACTTTTCTACCTGATTGTGGATGTGAAGCACTTAAAGAAAACAAGCATCTTTCTCTCTCTAGCTCTTTCTGTCTAGTGCATCCCTCTCCTCTCTTTTTTCTCTCTTCCTCCCTCCTTCTCATGCTCTATCTCTTACTCTTTTCACATTACGAATGGCTAATATGGTCCAGGACCTGGGGGGATAAACCTCAGAAGGATCCCCTCCTAAGATTCCTCCTCCTCTCTCTGACCTGCTTAAAACTAGTCCATAGTGAAGTTTCCCTGGGCAAACAGCCTTTGAGGGTGCTTTCTTCATCTGGTTGCAAACGGAGAGACACCCATCACTCAGTCACATACCATTGGGAAGACCATGGGCCTCTTGCCCAGTCTGCCTACCAGGCCCTGTTGTCAGGTGTGAGTTACTGTGGGCTTGCAGGTCTCATCTGAGTGTGATGACAGTCTCCTCCAGGAAGGTCATGCAAAACATTTCTCCTGGAAAATATTGCTCTAATCAATTTCAGACCTTGCCTTAGATGTCCTCGAAGCTTCCCAGGAACCATCTGAATATGCATTCCCATGAGATTTCGGCCCGGGACACCAGAACACTCTGAAATTAAACTGCTTGATGAGTTAAGACATTGCTATGTACATATTTCTGGAGTGATCTAAAAGTACAATGTAATTTCTATTGTAGGGCTGGAGATTGTGTTTATCTATCATGTGAAATGGCAGAAAAGGAGACATATTGATTTTTGCAAACATGTACTTTTTATGGTCTCTAAAGAAATGAAAGAAATCAGAGACTCCATTTGCTATTGCCATATGGAATATAGTGAGAGAAAAATTTACCAGCCTGCAAACCTGCAGTTTCTGGTCTTAAATCTTACCTAGGAATTGTGTTTTTCTTCTTACACATGGAAATCCCTTGAACATTTAATGAGGGACTCACTTTCTTGTCCCTTGAATTGTAGTTCAATGCAGATATCCTTTTCACTAGATTAGATTGCTTAAATCCCTCTAGCCATCAATTTTTCTTTTCCTTGTCATTCATATTTCTTTTGGGTAAGTGATGACTTAACTTTTGTGTTGATGGCATGGGCAGTATAGCATATTAGTTAAAGTGTGAGCTTTAAATTGGGCAGACCTGCATGGGAATCTTGTATTCACTACTTGAGCAGTTCTATAATTGGAGGCAAGTTATTGAGAGAGGTGGTATTGAAGAGTGGTTAAAAATGTGGGCTTCTAGGTCTGACAGCTTGAGTTTGAATCTTGGCTCTGTTATTTATTCTGTTATCTTGGACGGTTGACTTTTTACCTCTCTGAACCTCAGTTTCTTCTTTTGTAAAATAATGCTTACTTTATTGGGTGAGGATTAAGTGAAAAACGTATGTAAAGCTCTTAGCACATAGTAAGAGAGCAATAAATATAACTTTTATTATCATTATCATCATCATCAGTAATATTAGCACAGTTGTCCCTTGGTATCCACAAGGGATTGGTTCCAGAAACCCTCATACTAAAATCCATGGATGCTCAAGTCCTTGATATAAAATGGCATAATATTTGCATATAACCTATGCACATTATCCCTTATACTTTAAATTATCTCTAGATTACTTATAATATCTAATACAATGTAAATGTTATGTAAATAGTTGTTATACTGTACTGTTCTTTATATGTATTTTTTTATTGCTGTATTTTTTTTTTATTATTTTTTTTCTGATTATTTCTGATCCACAGCTGGTTAAATCTGCAGATGCAGAACCTGTGGATGCAGCAGACCAACTATAATTGTGGTATTAGTTAAGATCACGTATCTAGTTAGCAATGGAATCTTTAAAAAATACCCTATTGCCCTATTTCCAGACAAATCATTTTCTGCTATGTCAAGATATGTAGTTTTAGGAGAAGATGGTTCAAGAAGTTAGGTGACTGAGGGTGGAGATAATGATGCTGTTGGTAACGATGGTGATCAGTTGAAACATCTTAGAGCAGTGGTTCTCAGTTCTCATCTTTAATAGTATATTGGAATCACCTGTGTGGCTTTCAAAACTATCAACATCTGGATTCCACCCCCGTAGATGTTGGATTTAATGGTTTGGAGTGCAGCCTGGGAGATGGGATTTTTAATATATCCCCTCCTAATTCTAATGTACAACCAAGGCTGAGAACCACTGGTCTAGAGGTGCGTCTGTGGCTTGCAGATCTTCAGTGACAATAGCCAAGCCAAGATCGGGCTCTGATGCCCCCAGGGAGGAAGTCTAACACAAAAGTTTTATTTCCTGGCTCCCAAATTACCCGCAGTTACATGAATGAGAGGATGACTCTGGAGTTCTACTCACCTTGCTGGGCATCTAAAGAGGAAACATAAGCAGTTGGCCCCACTTGGGAGCTGCCAACCCTGTGCTCTCTGTGGGCACCTCTTCCTGCACCTCTGTCAAAGTCTAACTCAGAAGCAGAAAAGGCACGCATGTGTGGGTCTGCATGTGTTTAAAAGCATGTTCTCCTGGAGATTGTCATGGGAATTGCAAAATGCTTCTCTGTGTGTGTGCATGCATGCATGCCTCTCTCTATGCACATGTGTGTGCATGCATGCATGCCTCTCTGTGCACACGTGTGTGTACATGCATGCATGCCTCTCTGTGTGTGCACGTGTGTGTGCATGCATGCATGCCTCTGTGTGTGTGTGCGTGTGTGCATGCATGTATGCATACTTAACTTCCCTAGCTCTTATTTCCTCATCTGTAAAGTGAGAACAGCAACAAGAATATATCCTGAGTGTTTATAAGGATTATGAGATAATAGTTTGTGTTTTGTTTCTCAGACACACAAAGTTTGTTCCCACCTCGAGGCCTTTGTGCCTGCTGGTTCCTCTGTTCAGAGTCCTCTCCCACCAGACTGCTGTGTGGCTATTTCTTTTCATCATTTGGGCCTCAGAGCTAATGCCCTCTCCTCAGAGAGGACTTTTCTGACCATTTCATCAAAAATGGCCGTCCCTGACACTTTTATCACATTATTTCATTTTATTGTTCACATAATACTTATCACTATTTGAAATTATCTTTACTTACATATTTGGTTGTTATCTTTCTCTTCTGACTAGAGTGGAAATTCTTTCTTTCTTTATTATTTTTTTGGCAGCTGGCTGGCTTGGGGATCCAAACCTGAGACCTTGATGGTGTAAGGCTGTGCTCTAACCAGCTAAGCTAACTGGCCACCCCTGAGTGAAAGTTCTACAAGTACATATTCATCAACATATGCACCATGCTTGGCACACCTGATGAATGGATAGTGTATTAAAAGCATCTGTATATTCAGCATCTAAAACTCAGTGATATACACGCAGTTGATATTATTATTATTTTACCAGGAAAGGGAGTAAATTTTACCATTCTCTTGTTACACCGTTAGAAAAACTATAAACTTGCCCCCTTCAAAAGTGGCTTAAACTGAGCTAATTTTTTTTGCTCTGTCCTCAGCTTTCACTGAGGGATGCTATCAGAAACTACCTTAGGAATCGTTTGCTATTTGAGTGATATTAGAGAGATGGTACATTATAGCCTCAGGAGCGACTATAAGAAACACTGTGAGAGAAATTCCTTTCAAAGTTTAACCCTTAGCAAAACGTTCACTTCCTTTAGGGGGCTAGTATGTATTTTTGTCTTCAAGAGTTGGGCAACAAACCATATTTCCATTTTCACTTCAGCTGCCACAAAGCTCAGGACCAAATATTTAATTCATATATAGCCAACTATGTAGGTGTTACTGGCCTGCATATTTGTATTTTTTTCTTTAGTTGTATTTCATCCTCTATATTCGTGTTCGCCATAATTAATCCCTGGGAATATAAAAAATTTGGCTCAGGGAATGGGCAGGTGTCAATGGAGGTTGGACAGTCAGAAGCACAATCTAATCCTATCCCAGGGACTACCCGGGGAGGACACGGCTACCACGGCCTCTGGACATGGGCCTCTGCCACTGCAGGTGCAGAGTCCTGAGTGGAAACGTCCACTTGGCCAGAACCAGCCCATGCACAGACGCTCACAGCCAGGGGAGCGGTGCAAAGAGAGTGTCTGGCCTTCTAGGCTCTGTAGGAGAGACATTCCTGCCTTCCATCCACTCAAACAGTAGGGAATTCCTCAAACACGGGAAAAGGGTTCAGATATCGGACAGCCCCCAAAATATAACTGTTCCGTAGTGTTTGAATTTTATGGATTTAAAAAACATACCTCAAGGCCTTTGTGGAATAAAATGGGATAGGAGTAAATCAGTAATACTTGCCGGATACCATAAGGTGAGAGAAGACTTTCATTTCTTTAATTTCTGAATGAAAACCTGCTCCGGGTCCCCTTCTCCAACATTGGTGAGAAGTTCAGTTTAAGTTAGTCTTGTGGCTCCCCCCTTCATTCCTTGGGCTATCAGAGTCTGGACATCACAATTTTTAGGAAACAATGCAGGAGGGAGGGTCCGTTCTCTGCCAGCGCTCCGCCGCGGTCGCCATCGTCCAGATGCCCGGGCCCGGTTCGAGGTGTGCATTTCCCTGGTGACGGCCACTCCCCGGGGGCCAGCTCGTGTGATGCACGGGCTGCAGCTCAGCCACGCCGGGGTGGCGGGGAAGTACTGGAGATGCCTTCTGATGGGCGGCATCTCTTGCGGGGGCAGGAGGTCGGGCTGTGCAGTGGTTCCTATGATGCAGCCGCCTGGAGGCCACGGCCCCCTTGCACCTCCATGGTACCTTCTTCTCTCCCCACCCGTCCAGTGTTTCCGTGGTTAACTATCTCACACCCCACGGCGTGGTGCGCAAATTCTCTCCAGCCTCGTCTCAGTCTGGAAATGCAGGACGCGCTGAGTGAGGGACAGTGGGGCGTTGTTCTCCCCAATGAGAGCAGGAGGGTGACATTCTACATATTTAAACATACAGGGAGGCTGGTTGGATCTCCCGGGATGATGCCGGTACTACCAGGCCGAGTTTCCAGGCCAGCAGTGTTGGACTGTCCCCACTCCAGACAGGAATAGGACATGCAGGGTGCCCGGCGGGCTGCTGTCTCCAGGGCGGTGTGGTTTCCCCCTGTCCCTGCCCCAGCGCCGGGCTCCCGCGGCTGCAACGGCGCACTTCGCCATCTGAACGCCAGAGGGCGCCGGTAGCCTGGTTTCTGGACTTGGCCACTGCTCTGATCCGTGTGAGAACCTGATTGGGGTGACTCAGGGAGATAAAACCCCATGTTTTAGATCCAGACGTAGAGTACTTGGCACTTTGCTGTGAATTAAGGTCACGAACAGTAAAATAGTTCAGAACCTCTGCGAGGCTGGTTTAAATGATTTCCAAGGAACTGATCATTCCAGGCAGAGGGGCAAATAATCCCCACACCGATTCTGGGTACGAGAAGCACTGAATCTTCCAGCAAGGATGAGCAAGTATTTTAAATAATTTCAGTGAGAAGGGTTTCCGGGCTCAGCCACTTGAATCCTCTCAGAACCAAACGATAGATCATTCTCTGTAGTGCCATAGCAGCCATCAGGCCATCCCCCTGTCCGGTACTGTTCCCAGAGTTTTCATTTGCAAGTAGCCCATCCCAGGGACCAATATGAAGCCATCTGGGTCCTTCCACTGGGAATGTGTCGTCTTCTTCAATCTGGCCAGAGCCGGAGCAGGCTATGTAGAAAGCGTTTGTTAAGCAAATGAAAACCATAAATAAGATCTCAGGGGGTGTGATTATAGCTTTTGGTCCATGGCTGCTTTGTTGCGTGTAAATAGATTGAGCTTATCATAAATGAATCTTGGAGGGCTGCGAAAGCAGGCCTCAGCAGAACATTCACTTGGAAGCAGTGATAGCAGTCATGGTTATAATAACACATTTTAAAAAATCCATAATTTGGACTCTGTTTATTCATCTAACATTCAATTAATTACTTATCAAACACTGGCTAGTCACCACTGTCCCACATGTGCACTGTTGGGAGATGATTTAGATGTGGTCTTTTGCGCTGGGGCTGTTCACAATCTTGTGGGAGATAAATATATGTAAGAGGAAATTGTTGTACAGTAGGAAAAGGACTGGAATGTCAGCAGTGTAACTGAAACATAGAAGGAGAATCAAAGCAATGTGGAAGGTTAAAGGAGCCCTCTCCAGTAATTCTGTACCTAATTGTGCCTGCATTGGTTCAACACATGCTTGTTACATGGTGTCTGGATATCAGGCCCTGTGAGGCTCCAAGCTCAGCAGTGCAGAGGACAGACGCTCTTTCTGCCCACATGGAGATTCTTTCCTGATAATATGAAAGAGAGGCGTTTCTTCTCTCCTTGACCATATTCATGGAACCAAATATGTTGTATGTCTCTAAAGGAGGAAAAGAAACATTTTTTTTCTTCCTAAGGGCCACTGACCCATGGAGAAATGGAGGAAAGAGGAAATGAATCCAGAAAAGTCAAATAGCAAGTTTCAGAAATCCAGCTTGAACAACCTTAAACAGAAATTAAGGTTTCTTGGAGTGATATTTGGTGTGGCTTACAGATTGGAAAAAACATCTGACCATTTCAGCTTTAGGAGTAGATCTGAGGACCTCAGAGGCTGAAAGCAACTTCTGTATTAGCCAAGCCTCTTTTGGTCCCAAATGATAGAAATGCAACTAAAACTAGTTTAGGCCAAAAAGGGTAGGGATGAATCATAGATGAAGGGCACTAGGGACTTCATGCCCTTAAGACTGTCCTCTTCTCACCTTGGCCTTTCTGGGAGGTGGGCTCCATTCTCTACTACAGAGCACCAGCTTTCTCTGAGGGGCTGAAACCAAAGTTTCTGGCAGCTTTTTGCTGACATCTTGTCAAATAGGCCACTAGAGAAAAAAGGGGTCTTCTTCCCCAACCCAATTTAGAAAAATCTTAGCAAAGGGTCCTGATTGGCTTGGCACCTGTCTTTCTCCGGCTCCAGACTACAGAGGTGAGAGGGTGGGTGGAGGACTATGCCTGGGCCAGCCTGAGTATTGTGTTTCTCCATATTGCTGGGGTGGGAGGTGGTGGTGGTGGGGAGATGTATGCAACACATGAAAGCTCTTGTCACCAGAAATAATGAAGCTCTTGTCACCAGAAGAAAGGCTAAAGGGCACTGGACCAACAAAAAACCAGAGGACAACTACTGGAGACATGGATTGGTAGAAAATTGACAAAATGTGAAAGTTGTATTAAGTACCAGACACATACATTATATCTCACACACTTTAACATTTGTGTTTGAGCCCCAAATTACTTTATTAAGAATTTTCCCCCTGAAGCTCTAATGTAGTCTTTAGTTGGTTCCACATGGAGGAGGAGGGGGACAGCAATAAAGACTTTACTGGGGAAACCCATTTACAAATATCTATTTTTTAATAGTGTGCTATGATAAGCAGGAATTTAATTTTAAAGTGTTATGTTTTGTTCAGAAAGAGAACTTGCACATTGCTTCTTGAGAGCCGTCACTGAGGAATATATCTTCTTCTTCAGGGCAGAGTCCTTGGATAGTCCTTCTAGGACGTGTGAAAGTACGCGGATGCCCATTGGCTTTGGCGGTAGGTAAAACAGGACATTCTGTGGCTAAGGAAGGATGCTCTTTCCCATACTCTTTAATAAGCAGATCTGGCAATTTGGGAAGAGGATAGGAAATATGCACAGGAGCAAAGGTGTTTTGCAGCAAGAAAAGAAGTCAACAGTCACAGCCTGTCCTTTCCAATTAGAACCTTTCAGACGGGCTGAGATGGTCTCAACTAAAGATCACTGGCAGGAAGGACCCCGGTGGCCCTTGAAGAGAAGTCACACGAAGCAAAGGGAAGAGGGATATATGTCCAGTGTATATTTGAGGCTGGGAGTTACTCTTGACCCTGATGTCCTGTTCGAAAGGGCAGAGTTGGGAACAATGCCTGAGCACAAACAAAAGTTTTGCACCAGAGAATCCAAGTGTAGAGCATCTTTGGTTGAGAGCAAAATACAGGAGGGAAAAGACGAGCTCCTTTGGACTCAGTAAGTCTTTGAAGTTCTCGAACCATTCAACTGAAGGTGGCAAAGGGAACAAGGGAAACTGGATATTCTGTTAACATGAACAAGGAGAAGCTCTAATGATTACTTGAAAATTAAGAGATGAGACTTTTTTGGACATCAGGCTGATGAGGCAGTGGGTACCAGAGACATTGGAATGGGCAAAATATGAAACTCATAATAAAAATGAGATTTATAGTTCACTTAGATTAGGATTTGGAAAACAATTATTTTTCAGGAATAAGAGTCCCAATATGGAACCTAAGTATTGCCTGTAGGCACTTTTAATGCTGTGTTATACTAACACTATTATTGAGAAAAAAACCCTGCTATTACCTGTTGGATTCTCTCCTTATGGATCACATGTAATTAAATGAAGAATAAACTTTGAACTAATTCTTCTAATCCTTATTTTAAAATATCTAGTTAGGACAATTCAGGAACAGATGAAGAGTACCTGGAGTATCTATACTGGCACTCTGCTAAGGTATGTCTATATGTGTACTGGAGTACACTGTCCTATCCGGTTCTCATTTTTTGCCTAGAAGGAGTCAGGCCAGCCAAAAGTTGAAATGTACCCCCAACTACCCTAGCTAAAGGCTTATAAACTCAGACAAAGCTGCTGGTTTAAGGGGTGTTAGTTTAGCCACGATGAAGTTACCATGTAATTTACAGTTAACCTCATGCTGGAGGTGTGGCAGGCCCGCAATGTGTTGGCTAGGACGTGGGGCTGGCTAGCAAATATCATTAGCAACAGAAACAAATGCTGCATAAAGGAGTCCTGGAAGTCCGAACACATATTTCCTTGCTCAGAAAATTCATTCAACGTGCTTGCTTTGTACAAATTCTAAATGTCACATATTTTAAAAATCAGTTTCTGAGTGAAGAAAGTTTATTAAATACCCATAATAGTGAGAAGAGGAGAATTGCTGTTAGAAACAAACCTTTAGAAAATCTGACTTTGATTTTGCTTTTAAAGATTGAGCAGTATATTTTATGTCAGGATAAGGATGCCTTCTTCAAGAATTTAACCTGATTCAAAGAAAAAATAAGCTTTAATTCCTACATATTTGCAGGATTCTCTGTATAGTGAGTGGAGGCTGGCTGTTATAGTTGGCTCTTGTTTTGCAAGGCACTGTAATGGGCCTATGTCTATTGTGTACCAACAGGGGAAAAAACAGGGAGCTTGCTGTGGTTTGAATGTCTCCCCAAGCTCATCTAGAAACTTAACCCCCAATTTGATGGTGGAAGGTGGGGCCTTTAAGAGGTGATTGGATCTCAAAGATCGTGCCCTTGTGAGTGGATTTATCCATTCGTGGAATAATGGGTTGATGGTTTAATGGGTGGTCATGGCTGTGGTTCTGATGGCAATGAGAAGGTTAGCTCTCTCTTGCTCAGGCCATCCTCGCCATGTGACACCCTGGTTGCCACGGAACCCTGTAGAGAGCCCCCACCCAGAGGAAGGCCCTCACCAGATGTGTTCCCTGGACCTTGGACCTCCCAGCCTCTCAACTGTAAGAAGTAAATTTCATTTCTTTATAAATTATCCAGTTTCAGGTATTCTGTTATACGCAACAAAAACGGACTAATATAGAGCTGACTTGGTTTATTTAATAAAGAAGCAGGATTTTGAGATTTCCCAGACAGTCTGTGGAGAAAGGTAGAGCGGGGCAAGGAAACATGACAGAGACCAGGGGGTTGGGGAGTAGAAGTGACCCCAACGAGGACTGTTTAAGAAAAAGGACGTCTAATGTCGCCTTTTGAATCCCCTTTTGGTCCATATGGCTGTCTAACTTCCCTACACTTTTAGTAGTACCAGCCTGCAGTCCATGACATCCTTGTGTAGTGTGGAAACTGCGAGAAGACACAGTCATGAAAGGACAGAAGAAGGTCAAAGTTCAGCACAAACAGGATATTGTAATAAGAGGAAACTGGGAGAAAGATTCACCTCCACAAATCCCCAGAAATAGCAAGGACGGGAAGGGTGCTGATTTTCCCACTATGTGGGATGAAGGCTCCAGAAATTTTAAAGTTAAAGAGAGATTAAGATGGCAAGATTCACGCCCCCCAGATGGCCGGCCCTCGAGTTATACTACTTTCACTCTCTCAGACCCTGCTAGGATTTTCCCATAGGCTTTCTCATTAATTTCCTTACAGATGTTCAACTACCTGACTCTAAAGCATTTCGAGACTGACTGGTCTAGATTGAGGTTTTCCAAATCAATAAATTTTAAAAACAGGGGTTTGATGGGAGCAGGGAAAGTTTGCTGTCTATGTATTTGAGTTTTGCAAAAGAGAGTCGCAGATGAAAAACTCACATTGAACAGTTGCCATGAAGATATCTTCCAGTTCTTTGTGGGGGAGAATGGCAGCTTGAATTAATTGGCCTCAGTTATTGGTTTTCTTTCATCTCCAGCCATGTAAGAAAGATAACCATGGGACTGTAGTAATTATAGAGTCATCAGAGTGATTCGCCAAAGGTAAACCTAGCTGGTGGAGTACTAGGGATTCTGTAAACATTTTGTCAGTTTGCACATTTTGCAGACAACTTTTAAGGAAACATCAGCTGGTTTAACGGGCTTCCTTGGGTGAGCTCTGTCCTCAGAGATACTGACTCCAGCTTTTAATCCCTCTTTCATTTAAGCTGATGCCTTAATATTTTTTCAGCCATCAATCATGTGGCCAATGCTTCCTGTCCTGGTGGAAATTCGAAAGCTGTGGTGAGGACCGTGGGCCTGGCTGGCCAGCGGGAGGGTTTTTCAGAGGATGGTAGAAGTGAGCAGCCTTCTCCTGCTGCCCCACAGCTCCCTAGCCCCACCTTCTCCTGGTTCTTTTGCCTGGAATGACTGACATGGTTGCAGTAGGTAAGCACCCAGGCCGTGGAAAAAGTAGAAAAGAACTTTGTTGGTGGAACCATTTATTCCAAAGGGATTAAAGAGGTTGTTGTTCCTTGCCAATTTCCTAATTTCTAGCTAAAAACCATGCTAAAAAAAAAGTGTTAGAGAATCACACTAAAGAAGCAATTTTTTTATTGGTTATGAATATTCATAAGATACAAAGCTGATTGTCCCCCCTCATGCCCTAGATGTGAAGGCCAGATCCACACTGGCAGCATGCCCATTACCACAAATTGTGATTGTACCACGTGTCCCCCACCCAATTATCCCCAATCTTTCTCCCCCTTCCCCTTTCCCCCGCTCCACTTTGTACCCCTAGGTGTGTTCTCTCCCTCTGCAAGTCCAACACACCACTGTTGTGTTTCTTTCCTTCCGTCTTTCTCTCTTAGTTCCCACTTATGTATGAGTATATGCAGAATTTATCCCTCTGTGCTTTGCTTATTTCACTCAACATAAGCTTCTCCAAGCTCATCCATTTGTTGCAAATGGGAGAATTTCATTCTTTTTTAAGGCAGAGTAGTATTTCATGGTGTAAATATAGCACAGTTTCTTTATCCAGTCATCCATTGATGGACTTTTAGGTTGGTTCCATATCTTGGCTATTGTAAACAGAGCTACAATAAACATGGGAGTGCAGGTATCTCTTTGACATGATGATTTCCATTCCTCTGGGTATGTACCCTGAAGTGGGATTGCTGGATCATATGGAAGATCTATCTGTAGTTGTTTGAGAAACCTCCATTGTATTTTCCATAGTGGTTGTACTAATTTACAGTTCCACCAACAGTGCAGTATCATTTTCTTCTCTCCATTTTTTATTCACCGTCTTTTTGGTTATAGCCAGTCTAACTGGGGTGAGGTGATATCTCAATGTGATTTTGATTTGCATTTCCTTGATGACTAGTGATGTTGAGCATTTTTTCATGTACCCATTGGCCATTTGTATGTCTTCCTTTGAAATATGTCTATTCAGCTCCTTTGCCCATTTTTAATTGAGTTATTTGTCTTTTTACTGTATAATTGCTTGAGTTCCTTGTATATTGTGGATATTAATCCCTTGTTGTATGCATAGTTAGCAAAAATTTTCTCCTGCTCTGTAGGTTGTCATTTCACTCTGTTGATTGTTTCCTTTGCTGTGCAGAAGCTTTTCAGCTTGATATAGTCCCATTTGTTTATCTTTTCTTTTACTGCATGTGCTTTCGGGCTCCTGTTCATAAAGTCTGTGCCCAGACCTAGTTCCTGAAGTGTTTCATCTATGTTTTCCCTTAGTAATGTTACCGTTTCAGGTCTTATACTAAAGTCTTTAATACAGTTTGAATTGATTGTGAGAGATGCATATCTAGTTTCATTCTTCTGCAAATGGATATCCAGTTTTCCCAGCACCACTCATTGAAGAGGCAGTCTTTTCCCCAATGTAGATTTTTGTTGCCTTTGTCCAATATCAGATGGCTTTAAGCCTGAGGGGTGATTTCTGTGTTCTCAATTCTGCTGCACTGGTCTGAGTGTCTATTTTTATGCCAGCACCATGCTGTTTGGTTACTATAGTTTTGTAGTACAATTTGAAGTCAGGTAGTGTTTTGCCTCTGGTTTTATTTTTTTTTGCTCAGGATTGCTTTGGCTATTTGTAGTCTTTTGTTGTTCCATATGAAAGGTAAGATTGTTTTTTCCAATTCTGTGAGGAATGTCATTGGTATTTTGATGGGGATTGCATTGAATCTGTAGATCGCTTTGCGTAGTATAGACATTTTCACAATGTTAATTCTTCCAATCCAAGAGCCTAGAATATCTTTCCATCTTATTGTGTCTTCTTTAATTTCTTTCAGCAGTGGTTTATAGTTCTCATTGTAGAGATCTTTCACCTCCTTGGTTAAACTGATCCCTAGGTATTTTATTTTTTTGTGACTATTGTAAATGGGCTTATTTTCTTTATTTTTCTTTCTGTTAGTTTGTTATTTGACTATATAAATGCAACTGATTTGGGGGCATTTATTTTGTATCCTGCAATGTTACTGAAATTATTAACCAGCTCTATGAGTTTTTTGATAGTCTTTAGGTTTTTCTATATATAGTATCATGTCATCTGCAAATAGGGACAGTTTGACTTCATCTTTTCCAATCTGGATGCCCTTTATTTCTTTCTCTTGACTGATTGCTCTGGCTGGTATCTCCAGCACTATATTAAATAGAGTGGTGAGAGTGGGCATCCTTGTCTTGTTCCTGTTCTTAAGGGAAAAGCCCTCAGTTTTTCTCCATTCAGAATGATACTGACAGGGGGCTTGTCATAGATGGCTTTTATTGTGTTGAGATACTTTCTTTCTATACCTAATTTGTTGAGAGTATTTATCATGAAGGGATGTTGAATTTTGTCAAATGCTTTTTCAGCATCTATTGAGATATTCGTATGGTTTTTGTCCTTGAGTTTGTTGATGTGATGTATTGCATTTATTGACTTTTGTATGTTGAACCATCCTTGCATCCCCAGTATGAATCTCACTTGATCATGTTGTATAATTTTTTTAACGTGTTGCTATATTCTGATTGCTAATATTTTGTTGAAGATTTTTGCATCCATGTTCATCAAGGATATTGGCCTGTAATTTTCTTTTTTTGTTGTGTCTTTATCTGGTTTTGGTGTCAGGGTTATGTTGGCCTCATAGAATGAGTTTGGGAGAGTAGCTTCTGTTTCAATTTTTTGGAATAGTTTGAGGAATTGGTATTAATACCTCTTTAAAAGTTTGATAGAATTCAGCTGAAAGCCATCTGGACCTGGACTTTTCTTAATTGGAAGATTGCTGATTAATACTTCAATATTATTGCTTGTTATTGGTCTGTTCAGATTTTCCATCTTTCCTTGGTTCAGTCTGGGTAGTTTGTATGTGTCTAGAAACTTATCCATATCTTCCAGGTTTTCATATTAGAGAATCACAGTAAAGAAACATTTTTCAAAAATATTTCTTTACCAAGACCTTTAGTAAGAATTTTACAGGCAACCCACAACATGTACAAACACACTTACACAACTCAAACAAAAGTTTCCCAAGAGAATGGTTATACCATGCACAAGGCGTTCTAATATTTTCTACTCAGTTCTATCCTATCTATTCTATTTCATTCCTTTACTTCAAAAATGGCTGGTCATTTACTCATTACTCTAACATCAAAATCCACTATCATGTCACAACCCACAGTCTGTTAAACACTGTAATCTAGAGCATTTGGCATCGGGTCACAATATTAAAACTGTCAATCTGTTTTTAATCCAGCAGCCTGGATAGTGACTAGAAGGCATCCACTGAAAGCTCTGCTCTCTGATCGGTTCTCTTTCTGATGTTTAGTCATTCTTAAATAAATCACTATGAACTTCATGAAGGGACATCCACCCTTCTGTTACCTGATTGAAGGGAGTCAGGGGACCTGGTTTCTCATCCCAGCCTCTGTCCCAGCCATGCCGCTAACTGTGAGACTGCACAGCTGCAATGCCAAGCCTCTTTTCTCTCATCTGTAAAATAATAATATTAGTAATAGTAAGATATTTCTATGTGCCACTCACTATTCTAAGTGTTTAACAACAAGCATAAATTTACTCAATCCTCACTGCAAAACCTGTGAGATTGATCACCACATTACGGTTGAAGGAGTTAAGACCAGGAAAGGTTCTGCAACATGCAAAAGCTCTATAGCTGTCATGATAGAGCCAGGATTTTTGCCCAGGCAGCCTGTACTATTATTCTACATTTGCCTATTTTGGGTCAGTTAAACTGGCTGATCTCTTAGCAGTTTCTTAGACCCAGGTTTCTATGTCACAGTGGTTAGTAGTTTCTCAAAACTGAGTCTCACTAAATTATCCTCCCTGTGGTTCTTCTGGGAGAGTTCTGTGATATATGACCCTAGAGTGATAATACTTCTAGAGGACAAACCCCAACCAATGTTTCTTACTCCAGAAAGAGGTGCATGTATGTGTGGAGTGGTCGGAGAACACGGGAGGCAGGAAAGTTGATAAAATCACCCAAAGAGTTTTCATTTTCTTTATCCCTCAGCTCCACATGCCGCTCCACTTCAGGACACGTCGGAAGCTGTGGTAGAGGCAGGCACCATAAAATGTGTCATTAAGAGCAGATGTAGAGAGGAGGCAGCAGGCAGGCCAGCCTTCCACATGAGACACATGTGTTTGCAGGAAGTAGGTGGTGGGAAAACACACGCAGACTAAGAAGGATCCACAACACCATGTGCTCAGCTGCCAGGTCTCTGCTCGGGAGTAACTGGGGATGCAGTTAAGGCTAGCACATGGCAGGCTTTGGATGCCAGCAGAAGCCAACCAAGACGCTTACTGAAGAGACCTTTCACATAAAACTTATAATTGTAGATATTATTAAATTGCACTCCTAAAGTGATATTCTTGGCAAGTTGGGTACTGCCTAATATTGCTAAATATGAACTAACTTCTAAGAGAGGGTCAAACTGAATCCACGGCAGCCACATGAACCTTAAAAAAATGCAGCAAGGGAATCGTAGTGCTGGCTCCACCCAACCATAAAAATGCTCCAGTACAGCGAAGTAATTGGTATTTATTTGATGCCATATTTAAATAAATACCAAATAATAAAATCCTTATGGGAGAGATAGGGATTTTCCCCCCAACCCCTTTCAGGGCCACTGTGGGAAAATAAATCTATCAAGGACCATATTTCAATAAAAGGAAAAGTAGATTAGCTTCAAGTGGTAGGTCCTCCATCTCCCCCGCCTTTGGAGGAAAATATACAATTAAATTCATTTGGTGCTTAAATTAGGACCAATGTGAATGGAAAGTTTTAAATGTGCTTCAGTCCCAAATTCTAGCTAAAGAAGGAATCAGAAGAGAGATGCAATGAAGAAGAGAAAAAGGAAAGGCAGGGAGAAAGGGGAGGAAGCAGGAATGGAAAGAGGACAACAGAGAAGGAGCAGGAGTGGGGACAGGGACAGCCCATCTCCGAGCTGAGCAGAAAGAATGAACGATGAAAGAGGTTGTCGTGGGAAAGTCTCTGGGAGCAGGAAAGTGCGAGTAACTGGAAGCAGACTCTTAATGTCACCCCCTCCTTCGTTAGCAGGCATTGCTATCTTCTCGCCCCTCATCACTCTCTTTAAATTGCTAATAGGCGGAATAACCATTGTTTGTGTAACTTCGATTGTTCTCTAATATTAAAACGTTAGCCTTCCGGGCTGGCCCGTGGCTCACTTGGGAGAGTGTGGTGCTGATAACAGCAAGGCCACGGTTCGGATCCCATATAGGGATGGCCGGTTGGCTCACTGGGTGATTGTGGTGCTGACAACACCAAGTCAAGGGTTAAGATCCCCTTACCGGTCATCTTAAAAAAAAAAAAAATGTTAGCCTTCCTCAGTGATTGGGAATGTACCGCATTCCATCTCAGTGACTGTTTCCTACAGTGAGAAGTGGCAGGGACCAGAACTAGAAAATTCCTGGACTGGACTAAAGGAACCTGTGGCCACCATGTATGACATCTGTCTAGACTAGGTTTCATCCCTGCTTTCATGGGAGGGCAGAACTTTGGCCAAATGGAGTCCTGTTGAAACACTCAAAGAAGCCAGGATTATTCATCAAGGAAAAGGAAAAGTTGGTCATTACTTCATAATGATTTTCAAGCAAGCAAAATGTTCTATACCGGTTATAATGTGTGTTGTTTTTGCCGTGCAGGAGCAAGAGCACAAGAGAAAATGAAGGTCAATCCATTTCTACACCGATATTGATGTAGATGATTTAGATTGATAATTATATTATATTTGCCTTACCCAGCGGGGTACACCTAAAAATATATAAAGCATGTAAATACCTATATTTAACACATTAATATAAGGCATCTAAATATCTCCGTCATGTTTCCCCAGCCCCATGGGGAATACCTAAAAGTATACAAAGCAGGGAAGTTATCCTCAGACTCCTCAATTTTGTTGGAAAGTGAAAACATTCAGAAGGACACTCATTGGAGAACAGTGCAGGAAAAAGTGCCAGTGTTCTAGAAAAAGCGCTGGATATGTGGTCAGGATATGGATATGTGGATAGGGGGCCTGGGCTCTAGACTTGATGAACTAGGTGAGCTCAAATGAGTCTCTTAACAGTGTCCTATGCCATAGTTCCTCATCTCTAAAAGAAGGGGCTGGACTATTTGACTTTACAGTCCTGTCCTGCCCTAACCAGCTAAAGTAGTAACATGTATATGGCAAATGTGGCAGGAGTTCAGGAAAGGAATACAACCACATGGACATATGTGGCAGTCATTTGTCTAGATCATCACCATTCCAGAATCATGATTTTTGACTTGAATACTTTTTGACACTCAAGAATATTTTATTAAAGAACATTCTGGGAGCTTAAGTCTGGAATTAATTTACTCTTAAGTGGATAGCAGGCATTCATTGAAAGTCAGTGGAGAGAAAGAGACACTGCAAGAATCATGACTCTGGAAAGAGAAGACAAAGGAAAAATATAAATTTTAACTACATCAGAATTTTCCCTTCCTTTAAGGGCTATGAAACATTGGAACAGGCATACCAGAAATTTGTAGAATCAATTTTTCATACAGTGCTTAAAAACTTCACTTATTAGTCCTTCAATAAACTGGAATTAACTTAGCAAGTTCTAATCTTTATTGAAATGGTCTTATCTATGAGAAAAAATAAGATGAGGAATTGAGGACAGTTCGCATGACATAGTTGAAGAGGTAAAGAAGAGTTGGGTTTTAAGCCTGAGAGGACTAATAAAATTTCCCACTTGACATCTGTATAGACAAATATAAAACCAAGCTCAGCTATGCTTATTAACAGAGTCTGTGCCGTGAAATTAAAAAGCCAAAATTGTCAACAAACTTGTCTAGAAAAGTTTTGTCTTTAAGCATATTATTTTGCAAATGATCATTTCTTGTATTGTTTTATTAAATCTTTGTGGTTTTTTATTGTGGTAAAATATGTAACAGAAAATTGACCATTTTAACCATTTTTCAAGTGTACGGATCAGTGGCATTAAGTGCATTCACACTGAATTGCCACCATCCATCTCCAGAACTTTTTCATCTTCCCACATTGAAACTTTGTCCCCATTAAACACTCTGCATTCTCCCTGCCCCCAGCCCCCAGCAGCCACGATTCCACTTTCCGTCTCTGCACTTTCTTTTTAAGACCAATTTATTATAACTTGTAGCTATGATATTTCCTAATCTTAGCACTTGAGAAGTAAAGACACGAAAAGAAGGTTTTTTGAGGAAAGGCAGGGTTGACATGGACCTTTCAAACTCTTAAATCGCATATTTATTCATTTCAAAATGAAATTTCAACTATTTCACAGATTTAAAGTGTCCATTTAATTAATTCTAAGTGAATAGGCAACAAATTTGTGTTTACTTTTAGCAATTCCTAGGAATAGATACAATGAAGTACTGTTTCTAAAAAACACGTGAAGTTAAATTGTTACATCCATCATTTCTATTTGATGAGAGTATACTGGAACTAGTCAGTGCAGGTTATGCCCTAAATATTAACATTTGTTTCTAAAATTATTGGGAAAGGATTTGACACTTTTGATTGAGTAATTAATTGCTCTTTGCTATTTCTTTCATGAGTAAAACCTGATGAATTAACAAATAGAGAAGAGAGCAATAAACAGATATTGTGAACATTTAGCTAATACTATATAGAGTTCTAAAGCAAAAATAGATTATGATAAATTGATAGTAAATGTGACATTCTCAGTGCATGTAAATAAACCCTGAATTTGAGAACCTCTGTTTTCCCAGAGCCCCAGTGAATACACTTTTAACAGAGATCTCATGTAAAGTAGCCATATGCTTATAATTATCCAAACATTGTAGATCCCCTGTGTGAAATTTCACATCTTTATTGCTTCTATTTTAATGTTTACAAAGTTGGTAGTAATTTTTCAAACCAAATCTGATCCTAAACAGGAAAGACAATTTCCTCTGTAATTGTAATTTTCTATGCAAGGTTTGGCAAGGATCAAATCATTCCTAGAATTTAATCATCTTTCCTCTCATAAGCATCCCATACGCTCATTTGAGAAGGCACTTCATCTGCTCAATTTAAGTATCCCTATACCTATTAGCAAACTGCAATGTGTTTTTAATCTAGAATATTTGGACAAACATAAAACATGTCAAATCATTACAGAAGAAAAGTGTTACCACAAATTCACAGTGAAATACAGTGAAAGCTTGCTGTGTCAAACAAACTTAGCCCTTTTACAGAAGTTATTTCACAAAAAGAAATTCTTAAGATAATATGAAAGCTAGTTAAATTGAAATTTTAAAATGTAATTCCAGAACAAAAGTACGAAGATTGAGAACAGTAAAGTTAACAGAGGATTCTTTGATATTTAAAAAGTCCAAATAATTGACTAATTAATGACCATCATGCTTACTAATATCTGGATAAGAATTTACTTATGTTGTTATATGTAATCTGCACACAAAACCTACAGGAACATATTGTCACCTCCATCTTAAGTGATCAAACTAAAGTTAGAAGATTTTGAGTTCATACAGCTGGGAAGTGACAGAGCTGAGATCCAAAGCTATGTCAAGATCCTCATTTAGCATCCATAGTACATAAGGAGATGCCTAAAATCCACTTCACTCTGATGTGGTTTCTGTCTCCCTTTCAGGTTCTAAGCAGGCCTAACCCCATTTATTTTTAGAGATCAAGCCAGATAAGCCACATTTGGCCTAGTATGGCTGTGGGCAATTAAATACACCTGGTTCACATGCGGAATGAAAATTATTTGCTCGTTAGGAATGAGAATCATTAATTTGAAAATAAGATTGCATACTATGCATTTCCTTTACAACTTTCCCTTAAAAGTCAGAGCACTTCTTGAAGTTTTGGCAGGTAACTTGCCCCTGTTTCATGATGTAGGCTAGTGGTTCTCAAACCTTAGCATGCATCAGAATCCCCCAATGGCTTGTTAAAACACAGATTGCTGGGCCCCAGCTCCAGAGTTTCCAATTCAGTAGATCTGGGGTGAGGCCTGAGAATTTGCATTTCTAACAAGTTTCCAGGTAATGCTAATGCTGCTGGTCCAGGGGCCACACTTTGAGAACTACTGGGGTTGGCAAACTACAGTACAGTTGGACAACATCTACCTTCCCTGCAGTGGAACCAAAGGAGAGCAGTGCCTGGGTTAATTCGATCCCCTCAGTGAGTCTTCATGCTTCTTTCAGTATCCAGAACTAGAACCGCAATTCCCTGCCAACCTCAGTGCTGTCATATTGGTGTCATGCATGGGTGGGACCGATTGCAACCCAATTCTCCATTCAGCTGGGACCCCCTTCAGCTAACAGAGCGAGGAAACAGAGGCCCAGAGAAATTATGAGTACTATGTCATCTGGCACAATTCTTTGTTTTATTTCATTGCATTTCTCTGTAAATTTATTTGTCAAAGAAACAAATAAAAAGAAATGAAAATCAGACTTAGACATTGGTGAAAGCAGGGGGAATTAATGGGGCTGGCACCTCCCAGTCTAAGTGATGGAGAAGAAATTTTATCTTAGGTGTGCCCTCCCAGACGTTTTCCCGCTTCCTCTTCTTTCTTGAAGCAAATGGAGTCCTGACCTTTCCTCCTGCTGCTCAGGACTCCACATGTTTTTCACTCTTGACCGTTCTTTGAAGAACACTGCTCAGTACTCTAGGCCAATAGCTTTCATTTTCTTTTCTGAGGGAATTTTTCTGCAGATGAAATTTTACAAAAATGTCAAAAACAAATAAAAGCAAGACTGCTCAGGCCGAAGCAACTGTGGGCAACTTGAGCTCCACCTGATATGTTTTCTCTTTATTCTTGCCAGAAGCTCTAGGGGTGCAAAGTAACAGAATTTTAAACCCCCTGCCCTAATCCTTTTTGTCTCCTTACAACCAAAATCTACCAGCTGTAAGTCTCCTTTTTTTGGACCACATAAGTGACAGCTAGCTAATCTTATCAGATTATCAGTTTATCAATTTATTTGGGATAGTGTAATAGCGGTAGTAAGTATGAATGGGGATCCTACTAGATAATGTTCGTATTTTCACTGGGACCTTACGGGGACAGTACCTTAAAATAAAGAAGTGATTCCATTTGTGCAAAAATTTCAGGCAATCTGACATCTTCCCAGGATGTATTTCCAGAGCCCCTTAAAGAGTGGTTCCTTTACCTATGAGGAGGACCCAT
Organism: Cynocephalus volans; assembly: GCF_027409185.1. Taxonomy (NCBI): domain Eukaryota; kingdom Metazoa; phylum Chordata; class Mammalia; order Dermoptera; family Cynocephalidae; genus Cynocephalus; species Cynocephalus volans. Next base: position 51,314,571 of record NC_084474.1, read on the forward strand.
ACTAAAAGTCCAATATCCTCAGTCACTTTCATAAAAGTTGCCTTTCAAGTAACACTTTAATGAAAAATTAAATAATAAAAGAAAAAAACTCTTTTATTTATTTAAGAGAATTTTCTCTCCCTGGGTTAATATAAAATAGTAATTTAAAAACAATAACAGCACAGATTTGAGAAAATCACAGGGCAATTCTATTTGCTTTCGGTCTTATGTCTCTGGGTGGGAAGATCCCTCGTTTATGGATGTTTTATTGCCAAATGCATACAACTTAGGCAATTTTAATTTCTTAAAATTGTGTTAATAGATGTCACTATCTCTTACTCAACATTGAGAATGCCTGTAAACTTTCCAACGTGCAGTACTGATTCTGTTTTCCTCAGGTAATTCCCTCGGCATCCACAGGGGGGCAAGAGATACCACACTGCACAGTTGTGTGTATTTCATCTATTTGGAAGAAAAGAATCTAACCATAGTCAAGCTGCTAATGTGCCTATGCCAGACCTTCTCAGTTCACCTCAAGAAGCTTTCACATTTTTTTCATGTTCTTCATAGATGAAACTGCTGAAGAAATTACTAGAGAATCTAAGATGACTGAAAACTTAAATTCTATAGCATTATTGCAAAGACTCAAAATGTTCCGCAAAGATCTAAAAGCAGACGACTTGTAGTTTACTCTTTTTATCTTTATTTTTAACACACACACACACACACACGCGCGCGCGCGCACACACACGCACACACACTGCAAAGGCATTGGGGTGGCCTTAATATTGGGGTGGATTCCTATTAGAAACATGCCTCACGGAGGAGGAATTGGTCAGACTTTATACATTACCGTGGATCATTGTCATGATATTTGAAATATGAAGTTTTTTTCTTTTTTTTAAATATAGGGACAACTTTGGATTAGGAGTCAGAAAATCTTGGTTCCCTGTCTTAGTTGTAGAGACACACTAGCTTGTGATCTGAAGGCCCCTCCACTGAGTTTGTCGGTGTCTGTTTCCTCACCTGTAAAATGATCACTGCAGCCTTTTCAGGCAAAGAGCAGCCAGAAACTTCCTTGCAAAAACCTGAGACTGGCAGCAGTAAAGGAGAGTAATATCTGCCCCAGGGGAATTCTGAAGGATGATAGGCCACACCCTTTGTGGTCACTATCCCAGTGTCATTTACTGTTCCACATGACACCATCTAGTATGCTGAGAGGTCCTAAGCCACAGCAAACAGACTCATTACTTTGTTTCCTGTTTGCTGATAACTTGTAGCAGATAATTGCTGTGGGCAAAATGAAGAGAGAACATGCAGGCTACCACTGCAGGCAGGAAACATACTTACTGAAGGGAAGCTCTGAAACCATGAATCATCATTAACCAGACATTGTACTGATAGAAATTAAAATACTGATAACACAAACCACAGTGTTCATTTCCCTGAGGGAAGGGATGGAGACAGACCACAAGGAGGAAGCCTCCCCTGGATGATACTTGAGAGATGGATGTACAAATTGAAATGCAGGGTGGGCCAAATAAGACCATGTGCAACCCAAGGTGACAGCTGAGCAGAGGGGAAATGATGCTTCTGCAAGTAAGAAATGAGGACTTCTGGGTGTGTGGTTCTGCAGACCAGTAGAGGGGTGGTGAAGACCTGCAGAGAAGGGCAGAGGCACACAGAGGAAAGACATTGGTGGCAATGGACTTGGTGGTAAAATGTTAAGTGACAAGGGAGGAATACAACATAATATTCCTGGATTGCAATAATAGGAAAAGGACATGAGCACAAAAGATAAAGAAGGAGTAGAAGGGCATAAAGGCAAGAACATTTTTATTTGTTGTAGTGGCAAAGATCTGAGAAATAATTTTTTTCTTTCAGTTCCATTTCCTTTTATTTGTTAAGTAAATAATAACAACCCATTTTAAAGTACAGAGAGAGGAAGGAAGATTATAGTAAAGCACCTTCACATCTAAGGTCTCAAAACTTGACAATCATGAAACTAAAACTAGAGGACATAAGTAGGATTGGGATAGGGCCAGAAGGGGCATCCAAGTAGGAGATCAAGAAGGGAGCGGCTAAGCTCAACAGGCCAGTGGTTAAGAGCCCAGACTCTGGAGCAGTCTGACTCTGGGCCTTGGTTTCCTCATCTGTAAAATAGGGATAATAGAGCACTTATCTCAGAATTGTTGTGAAGATTAAAAGAAGCACTATTTATAAAGGGCTTAGAACCAAGCCTGACACACAAGTTCTCTGTGGGTGTTTGCCATTACCTGGAGGAGGCCAGGGCCCAGGGAGGAGGGCACAGCCCAGGCCTTAAGAAAGTTGGAGGAAGGAAGGGAACAGGGAAGCAGGCTGTCAGGGGGGTGGTCTCAGCCAGGAAAGAAGAGATGAAACATCAAAAGGAAGAAGGGGGAAGAAAGTGAGATGGAGGGGAGTGGAGAAACTAGGAATACACACAAAAACAGTGTGTGGGAGGAGAAAATCACCTGAGACCAAATGAAACCATACAGAAAGAAAAAAGCAAGAAATGAAGTGGAGATGTTGGGCCAGGAATGACCCTTCTGGGCTGTAATGGGAAAGAACACTGGGCTTGGGTGGGAGCCTGGGTCTGTCCCTGGCTGCAGAACCTCCTGGCTGAATGGCCTTGGAAAAGTCACTTATCCCCTTTGAGTGTTATGAAAAATAAATATGTCCGTGATAGTGAAAATAGACATGCCATCCTCCCAGCGCGGTTGGGACGATCAAAGGAGGGCATGCTATGGTGGGTGACCGAACACCCAATAAACGCGCAGGGAAACGCGTATGTCCCTAGCAGGCCTGGGCTCCGAGCACCGTGGGAGAGCGGCCCCACGCCGCCTGTCTTCCCGCGTTCAGGCCCAGGAATGAGCGAGGCGGTGGGCGGGGAAGCCAGGCACGGGGAATCCGGGGACAGATAAAGGAAACTCGTGATGGGGCGAGGCTGGGCTGAAGAGAAACAGATTGGGGTAGAGCTGCAAAGGGAGGGGTCCCCTGGAAGGGGAGGGGGAGGCCGGGAAGAGAGAGGGTGGGAAGGCAGAGAGATGGGAGGGCAGTGTGAGAAGAAAAGCAGGCTGGGGAAACAGGGATTGGAATGCAGAAGGAACTCGGGGAAGGAGGAAGTCTTGCAGGCGGGAGGGAAAGAGGGAAAATGGGGGTGCAGTGGAGGCGGGGGCAGGCCGCGAGAGGGGAGAGGATTCCCGGAGCAGGCGGAGGCGAGACGAAGCGGCTAAAGCCAGCGTCAGAAGAGGCTGAGGACCGCGCGAGGGGAGGCTGGGGCCTGCAGGGGAGCGCAGCGGCTTTTAGCATCGACCCGAACTCCAGAGACTGGTGGCCTTTGCCTGACCTCGAGGGTCGGGAACAGACGCCTGTCTCTGTGGAGAGCGGTACCCCACCGAGCGAATGGGGCTGCTCAGCGCTGGGCCCTGCGCCGGGCCCGCGGCGAGGCTTCTCTGGCTCTGGGCTGGCCCCTGAGGGAGCGAACGGCCGGCCAGGCGGTCGGGGCCAAGGAGAGAAGGTACCACCGCCTGGAGCCAGCGCGCAGCCCGCGGCAGAGGCGCCTGCCCCGAGCCGTCTCTGGGGGGCGCCGCCTCCGCTTTCCTTCTCCGGGGCCGCTCGCTGCCAGGAACGTGGAGGCGGCTGGCGGGGACCAAGAGCCGGCGCGGCACTGCGAAGGGACCGAACCTCCGAGAGGGCGAGAGGGACCCTGGCGCTGCGGGCGGGTCCTCGCTCCGTCGCCCCCTGGCCGCGGGACGGCCGTGCCCGCCTTCCCTGGCCGGCGCTTGGGGCCCGCGCGCTGCGCTCACCGCCCGGCAACCCCGCGCGCGTCCCGCGGGGGCGCTGCGTCTTCCTGCCACACCGGCACACCGCGGCCCCTCTCCCCACACCTCCTGCCCGCACCACCCGGCCTCTACCCCGCCCTCCCCTCCCCTCCCCTCCCCTCCCCTCCCCTCCCCTCCCCTCCCCTCCCCTCCCCTCCCCTCCCCTGCCCTCCGTCCCCTCCCCTCCCGACGAGGGGCGGGAGGGGGCGTGGCAGGACCGGGGTTTGTGTGGCTGGGACCCGGCTCCTCGCACTCTGAGTCCGCCCGAGGAGCCGGGCCCCGGCCGCTGTCCAGCCGCTCCGTGCCCCTCGCGCCTTGCATCGCCGCCGCCTCTTGGAGAAACGCAGCCACTCGCTCGCCATGGATACTCCCAGGGTCCTGCTCTCGGCCGTCTTCCTCATCAGTTTCCTGTGGGATTTGCCTGGTTTCCAGCAGGCTTCCATCTCATCCTCCTCGTCGTCCTCGGAGCTGGGCTCCACCAAGGGCATGCGGAGCCGCAAGGAAGGGAAGATGCCGCGGGCGCCTAGAGAGGGTGCCGCGGGCCAGACGCCCCCGGAGCGCCAGGAGCCACAGCCGCAGGACGAGCCACAGCGGCAGCCGCCACAGCAGCTGCAGGCGCAGGAGCCGCCGGGCAGGAGTCCGCGCGTGGTGCCCCACGAGTACATGCTGTCAATCTACAGGACTTACTCCATCGCCGAGAAGCTGGGCATCAATGCCAGCTTTTTCCAGTCTTCCAAGTCGGCTAACACGATCACTAGCTTTGTAGACAGGGGACTAGGTAAGTGGCAAAGGAGACGCCAGGCTCCTCTCCCGCTGGAGCTCTGCAGCCAGGGCTGCGCTCTGGCTCTGGCAAGAAGCTGCATCTGTGAATTCCTTCCCGCTCTGGACACATCCCCTTTTCTTTTCTTAGATTGTTTTTCCCAAGCCCTAGTAAGTTTCTGAATGCAACTGCGGATTTTATTCCTGTCTGCAACACTCCCTTCCTCGCTTTCTTCGTTTCCTTCCTTCCTTCTTCCTCTCGTCTTTTACAGAAAGCGGCGTGGTGGCCGCTCGTCTGGTAGCTAGCGGAGGATGCGTGGAGGACGGGAGGTGGCAGGCAGATGATCTGGGCTGGAGAGGGGTCCGGGGCGGGGTCCCGCGTTGTGCGGGATGCGCGGTTCAAGGCCTGAGCTGCCGGGAGCGACAGGGCGGCCCCCGGGCATGAATGAGCGTTAGAAAGCCCCAAGCTCCCGTTCGCTCCAGGAAATGCTGGCACAAGTGAGTCCCGCCGCGCGCGGTTTCTCCGCTAGTCCCGGCGCTGGGCGTGGGGATCGTCAGCCGGGCGGGAGCCTAGCGCCTGCCGACTTTTTTGCTCCAGAATCGCTCTCCTCGCGGTTTCAAGGCAGCAACCTGAGTTGTTTCTGAAGAGGCAGATGCAGAGGCAGCGGCCGGCAGAGCGGGCCGGGGACAGGAATGGCTGAATTTGGGGGGTTGTTGGTACTTAATCCACATGGGTGCATGGGTGTGACCGTCCACCTTTCTCAGCCAGGCAACGCTCCTCTCTCTGAGCTCCTACCAGGGGCCACATCCGTCGTCCCGTCTGCGGGAGCTGGTGCATGTGTGAGTGTCTGCAGAAACGCCTGCGCCCCCTTCTTGCCACCTGCATTGGTCCGTAGCGTGGCCAGTGCCCTGGAGAAAACCCCGCGCTGCCCTACAAGGGTTCCACAGGCGTCGGAAACTAAGCTCCCAAAGGGGAGAGACAATACCGTGGACAGAGACGGGAAAGGAAAGGGGAAAAAGGAAAGGAAGGGGAAAGGGGAAGAAAGGAGATGAGAAGAAAGGAAGATGGAGATAGAACTGATTTAAGCAGCTATCTACTTCCCATCTTCCCCAGACTTAGGTCCCCGACTTTGACCCGTTCCTGTTCTCCCATTTCCAGATCAGTGAAAGTGGGGTTGCTCGGGAACCCACAGCCCTGGGGTTCGGGCTAATGGCTGCTCCGCCACTGCAGCCTTGGGTGCTCGCACTTTCTGGAAGCTTTTTAGAGCAGGCTAGCACCCCCCCCCCGCCGTCCCCGGGACCTTCCCCAGCTGCAGCCCCCAGCCTCTCCCTAGCAGTCGCGTTCCTTGAGCGCGAGCGTCCTGCCTTCGCCGGGTTCGCCGCTACAGCCTGAGGTCAGCAAGGTTCACGAGCTGCTGAAAGGTCCGGACCGCAAATTAACGCCGAGTATTTTATGACGATTTTAGGACTAGTAAGTCACCTTTGCAGACACGCGGCTTCTACGCAGTGCTGCTACTGGGTCCCCGGCCTCTGTGCTGCCAGCGAAGCTTTCCAACCCCCCACTCTCCGCCTTGCCGCTGTTGTCTCTCTCGCTCCAAGTACTCTGTTAATCGTCCGCCTTCTTTGCTGTCCTCACCGATGGAGAGACTCTAGAAGCTCAGAGAAAATTGCTCAAGGCCCTTCTCCAAAGGAAGAAATCCCAGAGGCCTAGGCCGGCGGGCGGTTAGGCGCGCATTTTCTTTTCCTGGGAGGGAAGAGGCAAGAACCCCCGCCCCTCCCCCAAGCAGGCACCCCTACTGGTTCGCTGCGCCCAGTGAGGTTGGCATAGGACCAAGGGACCCCGCGGGCTGTTCGGAGCTGTCTAGGGTTGCCTGCGGCATTCAGGCAAGGGTGGGGGTGTGGTTCTGGGGGTCCCCGGTCCGCGCGGATGCGAGCTCGTTCCACCTTTCCTTGCCCAGCAGTCTCCCCGCCCCCACCCCCACCCCGGGCACCGCGCTGTGAGCCTCCGGGCGCCAGAAGTAGGGGACGGATTGGCTGCGGGCCCAGGCTTGGGGAGCCTCTGTTCATGAGCCAAGGTCTCCAGGCCCAGCCGGACTGAGATCCAGAAGTCCGGCCTCAGCCCTGGGTTGCCGTCGAGGACTGGGGCTGCGAGCGGCACACAGCCGGGGGAGATGAGGCGTGACCACCTGGACCGCAGCTTCAAAGGCGCGGTCTCCTCCACGTCCCCAGCTTCCCAGAAAACTCGAGGGAACGCAGTTAGTTGAGTTGGAAGGCGATGCGGCTGGTCGCACGCCACTCGGGGGCGAAGGAGCGGGGAGCCACGGGCGGGAGGGCGCGCAGAGGAGGGGTGCGTTGCTGGCTGCAGCCTCAGCTTGATGAAGGGAAAGCCTCACTTTCCCTCTCACTGATTTTGATTTGATGTGTCACCGGCGGTGACCTCGGGCTGGACCTTCCGGGGCTTGCTTAGCATCGGGCCCCTGATTGGAGTGTTTCAACTCAGCGATCTAATTGAGGGTTCATGTCATAACACATCAAACGGTGTCTAGTCTCCCGTGATGGAAGGGACCCGCCAGCCGCGCATCCCCGGCTCCTGGCGAGGACTTCCGCCCCTCTCACGTGGGGGCTTTTTACCGCGCCAACCCCCTAACATCCCCTCCCCCAACCCCTGGATGGCCCGCAAGAAGGAAAGAGCAGCGGCCAGCCTAGAACTGGGCCAGCCGCACTAACTTGGCGCCTTGCCTCGGGGATATTTAAATCGCCGTGGAGTGTGGCGGGGTTAGCTCGGAGGAGCCAGAGGTCCCTCAAGGGGAGGAGCAAAGAAAAGGGAAGGAACCCCCAAGCTGGTCCACGAGGCATGAGCGACTTCCTCATGTACAGTATTTGTAAAAAATCTCCCTTACCCGGCAACCCCCCAAATTACACCTGAAGCTCGTGATTGAGAGTGGGAGAGTGGGGATAAACTCTACCCAAAGTGAATAAAGAGCGCTTTAGGTCTGTAAAGACAGCAAGTTCTGTACTATCCCAGCCACTGCCATCTCTCTCCACCCTCCTGAGATCTTACTGCAAGGATTTTAAAAAAATGTATGTCTCTTCTTTCGGTTTGCTCTTTAAACACCTAGGGGTCATAATAATAACCAAGATTTACCGAACATTTATTGTGCGCTAAGTACAGTACTGTGCTAAAATCTGTTACATCAATCATATCACTTAGTTCTCACAATCATCCCCCCGGGAAAGTTCTATAATCACCCCATCTTACAGGTGAATTAGGGAAGACAGAGAGGTTAAGACAGTTGCTCAAGTTCACACAGCTAAAAAGAGGTGAAGCTCATGTAAGATTCTAGACCCTGCACTATATAGAGTAAGGGGCAAGGAGGTTTCTAAAGGATGGTAGCAAGCAGCAGAAGTCCAAAAACTGAGAGGTTTTCTTCCCAGATCAGTAATTCCTCTGTAGTCTCTTCAGACCCAGTGAGGAGATTGAGTGCAATTTTGGATTTAAGGGTCTGGATTTGTGCTGTGCCTTGCTTGCTTCTGTACTTATTTTAGCAGAGGCACAAACCATGTTATCCCTGATTTTAAAAAAATGCCTCCATATTGGGCTTTAAAAATGATTTTGGATCCATAAAGATGAGAAAATGTGTATGTGTGTGTTGATGCAGTCATAGGATCAGATTGGACAAGGTGGGATATACTGAAATTACAGCTAGCTCATGAAATAACTCATTAAAAGGCTACTAGTGTTGGGACCCTGGACCCCCAACCCCGGGGGCTGGGAAAGGCAGACAATTAGAACATCTATGAATTTAACAGGGTTGAGTGACACAGGGGAGGGAGGGAGGAATGGAGAGAGAGAGAGAGAGAGAGAGAGAGAGAAAACAAAACCCAGACTTTTCAGTCTCCGTAGTGAAAAGTGCCACATAATTTCAATGGAGGTGGGTGGGTGGGAGACCTCTTAAGGAGGAGGGAACCAAATGCGTCTAAACATATTGTTGTGAGTTGGGTTTCCAGATGACGTTGAAATAAGAATATTCTTTATTTATGTATGTATGTATTTTGTTGTTGTTGTTGTTGTTACAATAGCGCTCTCAGAAAGGCAGTTAGGAATGGATACAAACCAAAACGAGGTTGGAACATCCTTGAGGAACTTGACACCCTAGAAAGAAAGAACTCTCAGGATCCTTTGCCGCTGATTTTGTTGGCTTCTCCGTTTACCTTCTGGTTTGTGATTGTCAGGGGGCAGAGCAGGACAATTCTGGGGATGACCGGGCTGCAGGGAAGGCGTTTGAAAAACTGCATAATTTCCTGGCGATTGAAGTTCATCTTGTACGTCATGTTTATGCAAAACAGCGGGTTTCTGGGTGGACCTGGGCCGCAGAGTGGTGTAATCAGCCCAGCAGCGCTTTTGCCCGGACCCTGTTGTCGTTGGCAAACGGAAGATGAAATATAAGCAGGGAAGTATTTTAATGGGGACGGAGGGAATTCACAACTGTTAATTATTTGGTGACCTTGTATTCGATTTGTTTGAGTCCCTTATAAAAACACTAATGCAGACCAGACGGCCAAATGAGGAAGCCGGGCAGAAGGTTCCAATCTAGGCTTTATTTCCCCGGAAAGAGGGAACAGCCTTGGAAAAGGCTTGCTAAGCGTTCAAGTGTGTGCGTGTGACGGCGCGACCGCAGGAGAGCCGGCTGCTGTCTGCGCCGCAGTCCGGGCTCAGGATCCTCCTCCAGCCTGGTCAGCAGGAAGGCCTTGGGCAGAGACCAGGGGTAGGGGAAGGATGCGTCAAACTAGAATTTTGTTCTGCTTTTCCGGTTGGAATGATTAAAACATGCCTAAGGCCACAAACCAACCCCTTAGCCATTGGCTTGTTGTTAAGATCAATCACCCCAATCTCTAAGGCCTTAAGGTTCGCCTTACAGGGAAAATCAAGAAGCTAAAAACACCTAGCGTCTTCTGCATCTAGAGCGCAGCTTACGCCAGGTTCCTGGCGAGTTTCCTTGGCAAGGGAGGCCAATTTGGGAAGGACACAGAGTTTTCCCCAGCGCGGAAGGGAGGCTCTCGGGCCTCTGGGAGTTTGCACAGTGGAGTTGCGGGTGGCGGGAAGGGATCGAAAAACGTGCTCAAAGGCTCAAACATCCCTGTTGTTTCTAAACAAAAACAAAACAATCAACAATCGCCGAAGCCACAGACCGCGACAGGCATTGTGAATCTTCCCCCCCACCCTCCTTAACTGAATCAGGACGTGAAAACTCCTCCTTCTGCCAGAGAGGATGCATTTCATCTGCACCCACGGCGAGCGGAGGGCGCTTCATTGATGGAGGCCCTAGTGCAAGCCGCTTTTCCCAGCTGCAGTTCTCGGGGTTCTTGCACACCTCCTGTAAAGTGATGACTCTTCCTAGGGAAGGGGCGAGACAGGGAGAAGGGTGGAGAGTTGAGAGGAAGATGGTGTGACAGACAGAAATATGGCAAAACCGAGAACTTTTGTTTCCTGCCAGGACGACTGCGTGCATCAAACGACCCAGAGCAAATCGATAATAATCCCTGGGGTCTTTTAAGTGAAAGGCATTAGTTTGATAACCCTCGAGTATTGAATTACTCAGGCCGAAGGATGCCCTCTGGACTGTGGGAACGGAATCGAGACGAAAGCTCCAGGTGTGGAAAGCAGGAACGTGGATGCACCACGTCATTGCATTGCTTGGCATCCGCCCCATCCCCACTCTCACCCGCAGCCCCCGAGTTCTGGCTGTTTACTTTTAAACTCGAAGTAGGTTAAATACTATCTCCTGTTTATAAGAATTGAATAGGTCCTCACTGGACTAATGGGTTCCAGGGCTGCCTTTCTCTGCCTTCCAGGACAGTCCATGAGCTCCGCTGGGGGCCGAGGTTGGACCCTTGGGGTGAGGGGCTGCGGGAGCGTGGAGGGGGCGGGCGGCGAGACCGCGTGGCTAGAGAAGCGCGTTCTGAGCAGCTAGTGGCCGGGACGCCTGGGGGCGGGGCGCAGTTTAGGGACCCGATAGCTGGCTTGCAAGGCAGGAGAGGGGCGGGCCTCTGGTGCTGTGCTAGCTTGGGGAGAGTGGCAAAGGGCGGGAACAGGGGCAGCGCGGAGGGTCGGCTTTGGCTGGGGCTGGGGCGGGGCGGGGCGACATCCTTAAATAATGTGGGAGCCAAGAGGAATCTGTGCGTCTGCATCACAAACCCGGCTTCCGGGCAAGCTGGTCCCAGATGCCACCGACTCCCACCCCAGATGCCAGCCGACTGCCGCTCGGGTGCTCCGTAGGGAGGAAAATTGAACGATGCTAGGCTAGGCTGTGGCCCACAACCAACACAACGAATCTCATTTCGCTCCATTATTTTGGAAGTCAGACCAAAGTGAATACAGTGGAGCTGGGTTGCGGTGATCCCTTCCTCAGAGGCGGGATCCGGCCCAGCACTTTCAAGAACACATCGCTGCGGATTCTCCTGAGCAGAACCCCTGGGCGCTGAGAGTCCAATGTCCTCCTTACGACTACGTGCCAATTTGAACCTTTCCTCCCACCTGCAATCCCAGAGACGGTCCGGGAGGGGAAGTCGTATTAAACGGGTACGGCAGAGGCTTCACGATTACGAATCCTCCGCGCCCCGCGCCCCCGCCCTTCCCCCTTCCCCCTTCCTAGAGGGCCGGTGTCGCTCCCCTGGGCTTCTGGGTGACCTAACTGGTCTTCAGTGCGGAGAAAGCCGACCCCAGCAAACCAACGCGGTCCGGGCCCAGCACGTACGGCCCCAGGGAGAGGGCTGCGACCCTCCGAGGACGTCCGGGAGCAGGGTGCTTGAGCGCAACGGAAAGACGGGGAGGGTCCAGCGCGCGGGATGGCGCAGAGCCTCGATGTGGGTCTCATCTACAGTAACGTCAAATTAAGATTTGAGCCGCTGTGGTTGGGAGCCCAGGATGGGACCAAGGCGAAAAGAGAGAGCCTCCATGGAGTGTCTTTGATCTCGGTTTTGCTTCTCTGATTATCCAGCCCCTCAAGAGAGCGCGCGGCCACGAGGGTCACTGACAAGTTCACGGAAACCACTTTGTAATTGAATCAGTTTTAAGCTATAGAGAAAAAAGGAGTCTTCCCGAAGCTCTTTCGGGCTCCTGCTGGGGGTGCCCAGTGCCCAGGGCAGAGGGCTGGCCCCTGGCTCCGCATCGCCCCGCCAGAAATCTGTGCCCTCGGGGTTGGAGTTGAAGGCTGCGTTGAGGCTCCGAGGCTGGGGCGAAGGTATGTTTTCAGGTGGATTCGAGTTTTCCTTCTCTTCTCCCTTCCTTAACCTCGCTTGTTTGCTTCTTTCTGAGTCAGAGTTTGAACTGGCAGTGTTGACACCGGGATTTCTCTGCGGGATCCAAGCAGGACAGCAGATCCTTTAACCTGTGGGGTCTCTAAGGCCCAGGCTCGTCGGAGAAAGGAGGGCACGGATCTGCGAGGCCTGGGACAGAGGGTGGGAAAGCCTCTTCAAGAATCCGTGGATGACTCGCCTTGGGCCGCTCTGGTCACTGGAAGAAGAAAAGAAGCTGAGAAGTGCAGGGCAAGCTACTGTGGTAGGCACTAGGGAAGCCAAGAGATCCAGAGAGAATCTGGGCCAGTGAGGAGGCACTCACACAGACAGACCAACCGACCCGAACTTCGCAGCTGACAGGTGCCACAGGCCAGGCCTCCCTGCAGCTCAACATGTGCTGCACATTCTGCACTCTGCCCCCAACATGTGCGTGTCCCTTTGTGGGGTGAAGAAGATTGGGAACATCGGCCCACCCTATCCCCACCCAGACTGGCACTGTGGACAGATTGTGCTCCATAAAGGGTGACAAAGGGTGGAGAAGACTAATCCCCAGGCCTCTCAGGGCTGTGCCTGCCCAGCTGGAGAGTCATACAGGTTAGCACATGGGCTAGCACTGGCCCTAACCCCTGCAGATGAAGAAACCGGCAAGAAGGGTCCAATCCTTGATGAAGTTGGGGTGGAGGTCCTTGGTTCACCTGGTATGGTGGGAGGGACAGCAGTCGTGGACATGGCATCACAGGACTGAGAAGGATCACAGCTGTAGGGACTACAGACCTTATGAGTCTAGACCCTCACTGGACCACAGATGAGCAAGAATAGGAAGCAACGGCTTCGTTCTTTACCAATGCTGCCAGCATCTTTCTTCCACTCACTTCAGGAAATCTTGTGGAGAGAATTGGACCACATCTCCTCAAAGGATGCCAAGAGGAGGATAGGTGCACCACCTATACCAGGATGTAGGTTGTTATGATAATACTGGCTGTATCTACTGGGGGTTTCCATGTGCCATGCGTGGTCCTGGGTGCCTTGACTCTGACCTTTACCATAACCCTGCAAGGTAGAGGTGGTTCTCCCATTTTACAGATGAGGCATATGAGGCTGGGAGAGATTATGTGACCCAGTCCACCCAAGGTCACCCAGCCACTAAGTCACAGATAGGATTCAGATTTATGTCTCTTAGCCTCTAAATTACTATGCTCACTCCACATTGTCAGCAGCAACTAACATTTGCATAACATCTTCAGAAGTCTTTCCCACACCTTACTGAATTTGCCTCCCTCGGGGGCCCTGTGAGCTGTTATCCCCATTTTGTATCTGGGAAACAAGTTTTCTTGTAAATTCTTTCAAAAATCCAATTGTTGGCATTCGTTCAGTTTTGCTGAAGTGAGTGACTCTTAGTGGAGACTGGGGATTGATGCCCTCCTTCCCTCCAGGCATGAGAAGCATGAAAGAGCTTCTCAGGGTTTCTACCAGGCACAGAGATCAAGGGCTGGAATGTCTAGGGTGGTGGCACAGATAATGGAGCCAAGTTGCTAGCTGTGCCACTTGCTATCTTGGGCAAGTTACTCTTAAACTCTGTATTCTAGATTATAGTGATACCTTTCTCAGAGATGGTTTTGAGGATTAAATGAATTATTACAAATTAAGAATTTAGATCATGCCCAGCACGTAGTAGGTGCTACACCAGTGTTTGCTATTATGGTCATTATGCTGGGTTGCCAACAAGAGTATCGGTGTCGAGCAATTGAATTGTATGTATTGGCTCCTGAACCCACATCTCAGTGAGGATGCTTAGCAACCAGTCAAAGGTTTTCAAGGATCAGATCTCAACAGAGGCCAGACTCAGGAGGAGTACATCCCCAGGGGGATGCCCAGGAGATCTTGGTATCCCAGGGGGATGGTGAATAGTTGGAGCACAGATTACCCTAAGAGGCCTTCACACCCCAGGGGGAGGGGCTGGTGGCTCATTTTTACTCGTCCACTTCACCTTTCTCTATTTCCAACCTCATGGACTGACACCTCAGGGCCGTGCTGAAGCTGAGGGACCTAGGGGAGAAATGACTCCAAACTCAGTCACACATTCTGATCCTGGAGGTCTTCCTTCTAATAAAGAAAAAAAAAAAAAATGAAAAAAAAAAAAAAGAAAAGAAAAGAAAAAGAAAAAGAAAAGAAAAAAATCCTGGAGGAACCCAGCCCACCTGGTGTTCTGGTGGCGATTACGTTGATGTGACCCTGCGTCTTGCTTCCTCCCTCCCTCTTGCTCCAATCAGGACCCTGATAGAGGGGCGCGGCCGCGGGACTGGGGGCCGGCACTTGGATTTAGGACCTTCAGCATCTGTCTCTTATTAGTTGCAAGACATTGGGCAAGATACCCCTTAGAGCCTCAGTTTCCTCATTAATAAATGAGCATGACAGTAGGACGGTAAGGATTCAGTGAGATGCTGTCAAAGCTCTGAGCACGTGCCTGGCACAAAGGCGACATGTCATAAGCGCTCAGTGCTGCTGCTGGCTCTAAAATGAGGGGTTTGGGGGAAGGCTTAGCTGCAAATATGTCCGGACTTCCCTTGGCAAAGATGGGTGATTATCTCCGCCCCCCCCATTCCCCCCCCCCGGGGATGGGAAATACCGCTGTCTTCTCGGCTTTTTGAGCGGTCACCTAGCCTGGGGTCTGTGCCCCCAGAGGACATGGGTGGGTGGCGTGGCGGGGATGTCCAAGGAGGCCGGCGAGGGCCGGTCAGACGCCTTGTCAGTAGCCGTCCAGGGTCACTGCACACTCAGAGGATGGGAGCCCAGAGTCTGGGCGCGAAGGGCCCTGCGGGTCGGGAAGAGCCGCGGGTACACTCGCTGGCGAGGGACAGAAAATCCAACTAGGACCCACAACAGGGACGTCAAGCTGCGTACCTATCTCAGCAAAGTCTTCGAAAAATGCAGTACCCGGCCCTTCCCATCCCCAGCCAAAAGAGTTTCGGCTTTTCAGAAACCCTCTCCAGGCTGGCTCAGGGGAGCAGCCCCAGCAGGAGGCACCGGGGTGGGCGGGAGAGGAGCAGATTTTGTCCCTGCGCGCCCCTCTCTCAGGTCGCCCCCTGGGGCTCAGGTTCCTGGGCGTGGGTCTTTGGTGCCGTGGGCATCTTTTCCTTTCCGCTCTGGTGTCTGCTTCTCTAGCTTCCTCAAGCCACTTACAGTGACCATGGACAGATGCCTTTACCTTTCTAAGCCAGTTTCCTCACTTAAAATGGGTGTAATCGTACCTACCTTGCAAGTAGTTAGTTCTTTTTCTCGTTCCGTTATTTGCTTTTCTTTTTCTTTTTTAAAATTAAAGTCTTTTGTCTTTTGTCTAAATGAAACTTTCTACCGTTTAACCAACACCTCCCTCCTTTCTTATTTTTTTTATAAATTCTACACTGGAAGTGTACGCATGAGGTGCTCTCAGACTTTCGCCAACTTGCTGACCTGGTTTCAAAGGATATTCTTCAGATATGCCAGTGGTTTGTTCCTTCCCTCTCCTCTTTCTCCCCTCCCCCCTTCTCTGTCCACCTACCAGGGAAAGAGGATAAACACAACCAGCAATTGTAACTTGAAAGGCTTATATGCCTAGTGCTCAGCAAACACTGAGTTAACTGGGGATGTGAGCTAAGCTATGATGAACTAGGCTGATGAAAATTCAAAGGAAAATAAAAGGCTCCTATGATGTATTTTTTGACTAATTTCAATTTAAGGGCCTCAAGCAGAAGATTCACTTCCAGGATGTAAGACCGTGGCGCTGGTTTTGAAATGAAAAGTGCATGTTTCTACTCAAGGGGATGGGGGGAGAGGGCCATTTGATGACATCAGCTCTCACTTATCCAGGATTTAATGGGAGAGGAGGCTTGTGGAAGGGAGTGTGAAGGGCCAGCTTCCTGCCCACAGGTGGCCCTTGGCATCTGGGCCAGGCTCTGTGATGCCAAGTCAGCAGGCAAAGTGTCTGTAGGGTCACAGTGCATGGTGGTGTATACACTCCCCAGGCTCCCAGGTCAGATGCCTCCCCTGGGCTATTTCTGTGATGCATGGCTTCAGAGCAGGTCCAGACAGGTGGGGAATGTGCTCTGAAGAGGAGCTTCACACAGCAGCTACCTTTGTGGACCCTCTGTTTAGGAGTTAGAGGTTCTGGAGACCCAGTGAGAGAACATGTGGCTAAAAGGGTAAGAGAACTGTGGGGGTAGCTGTGGAGGCCAGGAAGGGGCTGGGAGAGATAGTGACTTAGTTCTGGTGCATACCACCTTAGACCTTGCCCTGGGCCGCATGCTTTATAGAGCCTTGTTTTGTCCCTCCTCCAGGGGTGCCCCTCCCCATAGTGGGGAATCCAAACAACCTAGCGGAAATGCACACCTAGACTGGTGGTTCTCGAAGTGTGATTTCTGGATTAGTAGAATCAGCGTCTCCTGGGAGCTTACTAGAAATGCAGATTCTGGGCCCCACCACTAGCCTCTGGGGCCCCAGAGAGTTTGTGTTTTTAACAAGTTTCTATGTGATGCTGATGATGCAGATTTAGGGACCACTGCAGGTTTGGTGGCTTTGAGAGCCACTATTCCAAATCAAGCTCCAGGTACCTGGGCAACAGAATTCTTGCCCAGATAGTCCTGAGCCCACTTCCAGGGCTTGGACAGCTTGTTCATTGGGTGTATCCTCCCATGAGTGGATCACACCTATGATATATGCTCTTGAAGGCCTGGGCTGCTTAGATCTGTGGGTTACATGCATGCAGGTGAGGTCCTCTGAAGTGTGGGGTGAAGCTGGTGTGAGAAGAGAAGGGATCAGGATGGAAGCCAAAGCCCCCTTTTGCACTCTTGTCCTGAACCCTGGAAAGGGTGAGGGTGAGCTGGTATTGCTAACCATTTATTGGCCCACACGTAAAAAAAAAAAAAAAAAAGAAAAGAAAAAGAAAACAAAAGCAGGCTGATTTCTCCATGTTGAATGAGAGAAATAAATATATCATTATTCTTTACACTTGCCCAATGCTCTCCAGCCAGTGACAAAGTATCCCAAGATAAGCAAAGATGGAAATGATTTCTTAAGGGAGCCCAGATTCTCTTCCTAGCAAGCCCTGCAAATATGGTTTGGACTGTATCTCCCTTCCCTTATACCCTGGCCACTCTTTGGTTTGGACTGTTGTACTTGAATAACACTGGAGAGGCAGTGGGTCTCAGGGGCCAAATATTCCAACTATGGAATTAAATAGACCAAAGTATGGATTTCAGCCTCACCACTTACTAGCTGTCTAACATTGGGTAATTAATTTCTCCAAGCCTTGGTTTTCCCATCTATAAAATGGGAACAATATGAGTTCCTACCTTACAGAACTGTTCAGTGAATGTGGATGAAGATCAGAAATATGTCAGCCCTCACAACATTTAGCTAGTGCATCAGGTGCCTTAGGTGTGTCCCTAAGTTTGGGGAGAGAGGCAGGAAAGTAAAACCTAAGATAACAGGTCCAGAGATCAGGGCGGTGGCTGAGCATTGTCAGACAGGTTTCTTTAAAGAAGAAGAAGGAAGTGTGCAGAATTCCCCCTGATTTTAATGTGACCCTGGCCAGTTTGAAGGTCTTGGCTTCCATAAATCAACTGCCTCCAGCAGCTTTTCCCTTTTCACCTCTCTAACCCTTCCCACAGCTCCATCTCAGGCTGGGGCATGTGTGCTAGAGGCAGCCGGTCGTGGTCAGCCCAGAGTGCGGACTGGGTGTGGCTGAGGCTCCAGAGCCAGTGCCCCCGGGCTACATCTGGACAGGCAGTGAGGACTGGGACCCAGTGACACTTTTACTATTGAAATCAACCCAAAGTTTACTAGCTTCTGGGGAAAGCTGGGGGCTTTGGGGATTTTTGTATTTGCTGGGTTGTAAATATTTTATGGGAAGGCAGCCCAAGAAAATCTGGTTAGCTTTCCGCCTTGCACATTGAAGTGGGGTTGGCTTCATGTACAAATGTGTCTAAAAAGAAATCCAGTTTTGCCTTGGTCCTGAAGAATTTGCCTTGGATTTTAAAAGCTTGCTACCCCCCAGGTGTCCCAAATTTCTTTTTCTCAATTGTAACCAAAAATTTTATCTTCGGGATTAGTTGCAAAGCAAGAGAATTTCAGATTGGGTGGTGGGGGGAGGGAGCAGGGGGAATGATATTCGTGTGTGTGTGTGTGTGTGTGTGTGTGTGTGTGTGTGTGTGTGTGTGTGTGTGTGTGTGTGAGTGTCCCTGGCTGAGGTTTTCTCCCTCCAGGTATATCTATTTCTCATCTATTTCTCACCAGGATCATCTTAATGGATAGATGCCTGGTGTGTGTGTTTGTTCATTTGCACCCCGCCCCCTCTTCTGAAAGCTTCATTGCTCTTTTGTTTGTGGTTAAATGACGGAATTAAAAAGAAAGGAAGAAAATCACATAGCAGCTCTTCATTTTGTCTGCACTGTGTTGTGCCTAAATGCCCACGCAAAACTGTCTGCTGGGCAGTAATGTTACCCTCAGACTACTGGGTTTAAACTAGGACTGCACCTTTAAATTATCTTGGAGCTTTAAAATAAAAAAAAGTTAACAACAGACAAAAACCCCATGCCCAGGCTCCGTCCTTAGATGTTGATTCAATTGGATGAAGCAAGCCCTGGCACCGGCAGTTTTTAGGTTCTCCAGATGATGCTAACGGCCAGCCAGACCGAGAATCGCTGCTGTAGAGGTTTGTCACTTGCTGACCAGCGCGCACACTAGGTCAGGCAGATGTAGGCGCTGTAGTGAGCGGGACGGGCGGTGACATCGTCCTAGCTCCTAGGGCTGGTGGACGGGGCGGAGTGTTGCTGGGAAAGACAAACCGCTCAGAAGACAAATATAAACGAGGTAATTGTAGATAATCCTAAGTGCCGGGAAGATAATGAACCAGGGCCCTGTGATCGTAACCGAGGGAGGTTAACTTCAGATCAGGGTGGTCGGGGATGGCCTCTCGGAGGAGGTGACATTTGAGACAAGAATGATGAGAACGAGCCACCCGGGAGAAGGTCTGGGGCAAGCGCGGCCCAGGCTCGCGACCACAAAGGGCACGTTAGTGGTTACGATGTCTCTTGGGGGGAAACCCGGGAGGCCGCTGCGGCCGCCCAGCCAGCAGCCACCGGCTTCCGCCCTGGGAGTCCGGCGCTGCCCCGGAGGAGGGGGCCTGCCCTGCTGCACCCCGTCCCCGCGCCGTGCACCAGCCAGGCGGGGAGCCGGGGTGGCCAGGCCTGGGGCCGGCCGGGCTGGACTCCCCGGCCGGCCTGCCCCGCTCCCCGCTCCTTTCCTCCTGGGGGCGGCCAAAGAGCACCGGGCTGATCTCCCCCTTAAGTGGAACTGACTGTAATTATTTTTTATCTCGCAGACGATCTCTCGCACACTCCTCTCCGGAGACAGAAGTATTTGTTTGATGTGTCCACGCTCTCAGACAAAGAAGAGCTGGTGGGCGCGGAGCTGCGGCTCTTTCGCCAGACGCCCGCAGCGCCCTGGGGGCCGCCGGCCGGGCCGCTCCACGTGCAGCTCTCCCCCTGCCTGTCGCCCCTGCTGCTGGACGCGCGGACCCTGGACCCGCAGGGGGCGCCCCCGGCCGGCTGGGAAGTCTTCGACGTGTGGCAGGGCCTGCGCCACCAGCCCTGGAAGCAGCTGTGCTTGGAGCTGCGGGCCGCGTGGGGCGAGCCGGACTCCGGGGAGGTCGAGGCGCGAGCGCGGGGGCCGCAGCAGCCGCCGCCTCCGGACCTGCGGAGTCTGGGCTTCGGCCGGAGGGTGCGGCCCCCGCAGGAGCGCGCCCTGCTCGTGGTATTCACCAGATCCCAGCGCAAGAACCTGTTCGCCGAGATGCGCGAGCAGCTGGGCTCGGCCGAGGCTGCTGACCCGGGCGCGGGCGCCGAGGGGTCGTGGCCGCCGCCGTCGGGCGCCCCGGACGCCGGGCCTTGGCTGCCCTCGCCTGGCCGGCGGAGGCGGCGCACGGCCTTCGCCAGCCGCCACGGCAAGCGGCACGGCAAGAAGTCCAGGCTGCGCTGCAGCAAGAAGCCCCTGCACGTGAACTTCAAGGAGCTGGGCTGGGACGACTGGATTATCGCGCCCCTGGAGTACGAGGCCTATCACTGCGAGGGGGTGTGCGACTTCCCGCTGCGCTCGCACCTGGAACCCACCAACCACGCCATCATCCAGACGCTGATGAACTCCATGGACCCCGGCTCCACCCCGCCCAGCTGCTGCGTGCCCACCAAATTGACTCCCATCAGCATCCTGTACATCGACGCGGGCAATAACGTGGTCTACAAGCAGTACGAGGACATGGTGGTGGAGTCGTGCGGCTGCAGGTAGCGGCGCCTTTCTCGCCGCCGCCTTGGCCCGGGACCGCAGAGGAGACCTGGCCTGCAGAGAGGCGGAGGGTGGGGAGACAGCCTGGTCGTGAGAGCAGGCTGGGAAAGAAGGGAGCGCAGCCTTCCCAGAAACTTCCACCTGCCAACCCAGAGGGAGATACGGATTTTCACACCTTGCTCGGCCACCCTGGAAAAACAAGCCAAGGAGGATTTTTTTTTTCTTTATTATTGTGGCTTTGGATTTCTTTGTGTCTCACAGGTTTTGATAAGAGATCGGGGGGAGGAGAGACGCAGACCTGTTTCTCAACTGCTCCAGGGATTGAAAAAGTAGTAATTTAAAAAGGGAAACAGTGTGGGAGGAAGAATCATCTTTGACCACATCTTGGTTTGGTTGTTTTCCACTTGTGTAAAGAACGCGGGGTCTTTCTGTCTCTGTCATAGTCCATGTCTTGTGACCCCCAGAGCAGAAAGTGTTAGATAGGGGAATTGACCAAAGGAATAGAAAAGTCAGGAAGGGTCCTGCCTTTAGGAGAGCTTTGAGAGAGGTGGGTTCAAGAGCGCCTTTTTCTTTCACGCTCTTGTGTACACCCGTGAGTTTACTAGCTCTGCCCTGGCCTCTCCCAGTGCCGGGAACTGGCCACCTCCATATCACTCCTGAGGGCTCAGGTCGCTGCCTTTACTGTTGCATTTTCTGGTGGGGGAAAGGGGAGTTGGTATGGATGGAATGACAAGAATTAGTCCAAATGGAACCCCCTGCAGGATAATGAAAAACCACAAGGCCTGCCTCGACTGGGACTGACACCGAGGTGCATTAGCCCAGGCTGGAGGTACCACTCCAAAGCCCTTCCTGATGTGTTTCAAATTGATTCTTTTAAACAGAATTTGCCAAAATTCAGACATCCCATTCTAAGGAGAAAATGATTTCCCAGATAAAAAGAAATGGGTAGGGGGGGGAACAACACAGATATAATTAAGGTAAAAAGTACAGATCATGGCAAGAGGACCCAAGAAGTAGAAGGGCCACAGCAGGAGGGGAGACGGTGGGTCCCTCGGGAGGATGGGGACAAAGGGACAGGCCAGGAACATGGAAGGGACAGATAAAAGGGGACACAGTCCCTATCTCTGAGGTTCCTTCAAAATCTCTGTTCTCTCCCCTCTTTCTGACATTCCTGAAAGATTACCAGTCAGCAATAGCCCAGGGCTCCCCCCAAAGAATTGTTTCAGATTGTAATTACCAGTTAGGCAATGTTTTTAAAACTTAGTAATGAGAAACTGTGAAAAGAGCCACATGTTACACTGAGCTCGGGGTGGGACATGGGGAACAGGCAGGAAGGAAGGAGGCAGAGGTGGATGGGATTCACCTTCCAGAAAGAAGCAGGTGAGCGCACATGGTGAAATTGAAATACCCATTTTCAGATAGTCAGAAACATGAACTTTCCCCCAGCCTGTACCAGTATTACTTTCAAACATTGCCTGTGAGTAAACCCTTTGAAGAGTTACCTTCCTCCTCATCTTTGACCATGAAATGGTTTAAACAAGGGAACTTACACCAACCATTAACACAAGTTTTGGTTTTTCCTAAGTGGTTTTGCTCTCTCCCGATTTAAACCTGTTGCTTGTTTGGTTCAGAGAACTTCAAACTGTCAAAGGAAGGGTGGGAATGATAATAAATGGTAATATAAAATGCTGAGTGGAAAAAAAAAAAAAAGGACTTGGCCAGGAGAAATAATTTAAAATGCACATTTGCTTTGGATGCACTGTTGTTCTGTTAAGGCTGTATATATTTGTTTATTTAAGGTGACTGAAAGTGCAAAGAGGAAATGGACAGCATGCAATTCATCTTAATGTACAAAACGTTATATGCACTCAAATGTTATAATTTCTATTTTTAAAGTTTATATTCGAGTTGTACAAAGTTAAACATTCATCAGATATTTCATTCTTTCATAATGTTATCATTTTCTTAAATATTATTACAAAATTTTAAGTCTGTGTAATGGAGAGTTTTTTTTTTGAAACTGTCTACCTCACTATAATACAAGTATTTACAACACTAACGTTACTAGAAGTCAATTAATATTCAAATCATTTTTTACAGTACACCTTTTCTGGATGATACTCAGTCTAATACTAATTAAATGCATTTTCCCTCTTAATTACTCAGCCTGGTTTATATGGATCTATTTAGAAAAATCTTTTTCTCAAGGAATTATTGTCAGTGGTATTTTGTTCCAGTATGGGACCGAATGTCTGAAAATACACTGATTATTTTAAAATCCATCCTTTAGAGTATTGCACTTTTTCTTCATAACTCTTCAATTACTTTTTTTCATGACATTTTCATTTACCAGACTAGAGCCAAATCCTTGTCAGCCATTAGAACAGCATTTATAAGCCTGTAACTCATTCCAGCATGTCAAGAGTTAAAATAAGAATTGGATTATTAGTTTCTTTAATGTTGAAAAAAGAAAGTGGTAAGTTACCTAAGTCAACCAAGAAGTCAGCAATTACTGTTTACATTTGTGGCATACTGGAAGCACAAGATACAAAATGTTTTTCTGTCTGTTCACTTGCTGTACATTGGAGAACCCATGTGCAAGTGTACATCTGAGTGCTCACAATGGCAGGCACGATGCTATTGTACAGGTGTTGTCTCACTTAAACTCCTCAGAAACTCTATGAGGTAGATATTATTATAGTCCCCATTTTACAGATGGGGAAACTGAGGGTGCAGAGAATTTAGATAACCTGCCTATGGTCATCCAGCCAGGGAGTGGTAGTTAGGATTTAAACCTAGTTCTTGTAGACTCCAGAACCTGAGGAGTTAACCACTATACAATTCTGTCCCCAGATCATCTACCTGCTCTCTAATTGGTCAGTAAATGTCAGTTCAGGATGGGGGAGCAGCAGGGACTTGCAGCTGGCCACAATTGTTAGGGAATGTCAGCTAGTGGAGGTGTAGCTACCACATGGGGCCACCAGCATTGCCTGCAGGTTTGTAATCCGTGAATTGTGACTGCTGGGATTAGGGCAGTTGAAAAATGGGTATGGATTGCAAAACTCAATGAGTTCTTAGTTTCCACCTTGCCGAAGGAAGCCATTATGTCATTGCTGGGCTTTGGCAGGTTCTCTATACTTTACTGGGACTGCCTTGGGTGTACACTTTGTGAATTTTGGTTATTACAATAATGGTCAGTTTACAAATAGGTTATGTTTCAAAGATTGGTTGTAAGTGGGCTGTTTAGAACTGATAAACATTTTCTTATGGAAACAATTCTCGCTTGAATTTCCAGGTCATTTTGCGAAAGCTTTGTTTACCCAAATGGACATTTTTAACAAAGTAATTTTGACATCTGGGTTTTGGGAACAGATAATCACCTGGGAAAGCAAAAAAGAGGCTCTTTCTCTTTCCTGGGTGGAGGCTGTTTTTGAAATTGTTGAGGATTCTTTGCATTTTTCTATCGCTCTTTCTATACCTCACACCCCTCCCCCAACCTCCCAACTGCCCCGAGGACTCCCATCCCTGCACCTTAACATGTCCCCAATACAGAGATTTCCCTTTTCTGCACAAGTATTTCCATCTCCAAAACTGATTTCCTTTATTTTTTCCATCAGAAAGCTTATTCCTCAACTCAAGTGGTGGGAAAGACACAATCTGATTGAATTACACAAATATGTACCTTCTAGCCCCTAACCTTGGAGACATTTGCATTTTAAGAAGGACATCTTGGTTAACTTGGATTGCTTGTGAGTAATGTGAAAAAATCCAGATGATAGAGAAGACTTAACACTCAAGGCACACACTGTTTTGAGAGTTGTATGTGAACTAGGCACTAAAGATACAAAGATAAAAGGAGAGACATTTGTCAATGTGAATTTTTTGGTGTCCCTTAGGGAAGATTTCATGCAATGAAGAGACTATGGACAATTTGTTTTAACATTAATATCCAAAGTATTAAAGCAAAACATTTAATAACATTTTTTTCCCTAAAGCAAACAGTTTTTTTTCCCTAACACACTTAAACTTATTGTATGGAGGCCCCATTAAGGTCAGTTTTTGCCCTTGTTTTGTACATTGCTGTATTTCTAGCACCTAGAGTAGTGTCTGTCACATAGCAGACACTCAGTAAATATGTCAAATGAATAAACTGACAAATCCTATTCTATTTATAAATCTAGTAATTTTAACAGTCACCTTCCCCCCCCCCCCCCCCCCCCCCGCAGCTGACTGGAATCTGAACCCTTGACCTTGGTGTTACAAGTCAGTGCTCTAACCAACTGAGCTAACTGGCCAGCCCAACAGTCACTTTCAAGGGAGCTTTTGATTGATGTCTTTTCAACTCAAGTTGAATGGGCCAACTTCCCTTAATCACCAATTCCAGTTATAAACCTAGTTAGAAAACTTCCTTTAAATATTGTACATTTTATCTATTTAATATATCCAATTTTCTTTTAAAAGTTTTTCGAGTTTCTTTAACAGAAAAAAACTTTACGATATACTTAAATCACCTCAAGTAAAATTAATAAATTAAACTTCTAAAAATGGTGATTCATAAGTTCTATTAGGCATTCCACTACAGTATGTACCATTTGACTTAACTTCAGGAACCTAAAATTACCCGTGTAAATTTATTAAGTTCTTAAAAAATTGATGTGAGAGCTAGCCTGTTAAATATCTTAATAAACTACATTTTCATAAAGCTTGAAACATTTGAAATACCAAATATACACAGATTGTCTTAATTATTGCAAAGCATTTTTTGAATTTAATGCAAAAGTGTTAATAATTTAGATTTAATATATTTAATCTCTGTACTCTCTTCTAAAATTTTTTGGAGTTAAAAACACCACTATGAAAAATTATGGTGTCACAAGGAAGGTGGGGTGACCATTTCAGCAGACTGTGGTTACAAATCTACCAGAGGTTTTACTCAAGAAAGGAGATGGATTTTCCTTGGGACACTGAGTTTTAAGAGTCATTGTAATAGAAGGAATCCCAAATCTATATCTTATATGAATTGGCTTCTGCTGGGTTCAAGATAGCCCATTTAACCAATTTTTCTTCCTGATTTGAGTAAATTGAATTCCACACTTTCTGTTAAGCTTTTAGCTATTAATTGGATTTCACTTTTTTTTTTTTTTTTTTGCTGGTGGGTATGGGGATCCGAACCTGTGACTTTGATGTTATAAGGTTGCACTTTAACCAACTCATCAACTGGCTAGCCCAGATTTCACATTTAACTCTCTTCTGACATTTTTTTTGTTTTTATCTTAAAGCCAAATTAAACATTTTTAAATTTTAAAATTACTTTACTGCTACTGTATTAAATAATTCTGCCCTTACATGATTCTTCCATAACCTCTTTTAACTTTATTACCAAATTCTGGTAATCAGAATTCTGCATTTTTTTTCTATATTCTTTCTGTCTAGAAGAGCTACAACTCTTACAGATATTAAAATGTCATCTATTGGAAACTACATCATGAATTTCCAAGTTCACCAAGGAACCCTCACTCCTTATCTAGTTCTATGGTCACAATAGTCAAGTCGTGTTAATGAAACAGGGTTTCTATGCTTGAGAAATTCACAGGAATATTATTGTTACTGTTATATTATTAGGTAATTTTTACAACAACTGTAGTTGTTACCCTGTTTTACAGATGAGAAAATTCAGGTTTAGAGAGGTTCAATGACTTACTGGGGAGTAGCTAGGATTTCATCTGGTATAATCCAGAGCACATTCTCATCTGCTCAGTCACTCAGCAAGTATTTAGTGAGTTACCATCTTCTGGCAGGCACTGTTTGAGGCTCTGGGAAACTTTACAAAAGAACTGGAGATACAGGAAGTTCAAAATTGAAGCTGAACTTCCAAGACTTTCCATGTTGTTCCGTCTTCCTAAATTCTGCTTTTTATGGCTTATTCCTTTCTTTTTCAACTTACAAATTCTCTTAAAGCTTAAACCACCCCTTGTCCCCCATAACTGTTGGGGAAGCAGACAGAATAAGATTAGGGATTGAGGGATGGGGAGAAAGGTAACATTTACAGCCACGAGTTCTCTGTACCATTCAGATGTTCAAACTGGATGTAACACTCATTCTTCTAAGTCCAAATGTATTAGGAAAAAGTATGTTTGATTTAGGTAAGAGGGAATTTAATAAATACTTATTATATATTGGTGCCATCTGTCAATAGATGCAGAATTCACCAGGTATTTCTGAGAATGATCATGAGAGTGGAAATTAGAACCTCTCGATACAACTTTGCTTTTGAAAATTTGTATTTGCAAATGATTATTCTTTTACCTTTCTTGGGAGCTTTTAATCATAATAACTATTCAGTAGCAGGAATGTGACACTAGTTCATAGACCGTTCCCCCTCAAAACAGCTAGGAAATCAACAGCACGTGTCCAGGGAACTTTAAAACAAGCATGACAAGATTATTTACTTTTAACCCAGGGCAATGACTGAATGGGATCGATCCATGATGCAGAGATTCACCATCTACAACTCCATGTTTGGTCACCCCTCTTTGGAACAAAATGAATCTTGTGTGTCTCTATCCAGAAGACCTGATGATTTACTTGGGAACACCAAGTGACCTGCCAGTTATGCCCTAAACTTTTCTTCTTTCAAAAATCCTTGACTTGATTCGTACTTTGTTAGAGTTCCTTTGTAAGTCCCAGGAAAATGATGCGCTCCAGTTCGTTGGGGCAAAAGGGCACTTGGACTGCCAAATGTCTTTGCTCCTTTCCTTTGAAACCAGTCTAGTTATCTACACAGGGGAATATTTAGCTGTCTATGTTGAGATAGTTTTAAAAGTCTCAGAGGTTCAGTTTCAATTTTGGAACTGCTCCTATCTCCAGTTGGTACCTAAAATAGCTGAAAAACTGAGCTAACCACAGGGAGAATTAGCTTCTGAGTTATATTATTATTTTTGCCCTTCCTAGGGGTTAATGTTTATTGGATGCCAGTAACACTCAAATCATGGTAGAAGATCTAGAGCGTTCTAGGCTTTTGGTGAGAGGGCTCAGTTCATGCTTTATTCACATCAGAAAAACCTTTTAATTTGTGGGCTATAAAATTGCTGTCCAGAACAAATGGACAACATGATACTTGTAAGAATGGTTAGGCTTTAGTTTGGGAACATTCATTCCAGGTTTTACCTTTTGCTAAAACCTGACTACAGAAGTTTGCTGGGAATGAGTTGCTAGTGACCAAGAATCCCTGCCATTGCAGTGAACAAATGATTTTTCCAAATAAACAGATAATAGTTTCATTAAAAAACAATTTTGTTTTCTAAAAGTTTACTTGTATTAATTGGAAAATGACTTTTTAGCCAGCACATTGGTAGGTGTTGTTCCCTAACTGGCAGGGAGAGTGCCCTGGTTTGAACAGTGGGTTGCATAGTGGTTAGAGACCTCATTGAAGCACACTCTGAACAGCCATTATATCTTAGAATTCCTCCAGATTATCCCAAATGTTTGAATTGGAGTTATTTGTCTAGCAGTGGGGTGCAGGTATAGGCAGATCTAGTTTGTACACATCTTTTGCCCCATATCTAAGATGTTCTACATTGTTCATTACTTAACACTTTGATCATCATTCTACAATGGGGAAAATGGTAAAGTTGCATGAATGTTAACAATTGAGTTATTTTTATGGACCAAGCTTTGAGGATTCGATAACCTGATCTGTTATTTTGCTGTCCAAATGTAGATTACATATCACAATGTTTCTGCCACTAAGTATGCTCAACAAGACATTCAGAAGCCAGTACAGGCTCTGGGTATAGTGGTGGTGGGTGGAGAGGAGAGCAGGAGCTTTCAGTGACATGACACCAAATTTTTATTAGATTCTGTGTAACCTGAGACATGGATCATAGATATAAATTTAATATAGAAATAGTAATACACACTTATAAGTATACATCTCTCAAATAATTTTTTCAGGCTTAACAAATGACCTAGTATATAGAAAGTCCTCAGTAATTATTAATTATTATAATCATTATTATTTTTGGATAGATTTTTGAAAGCTACGTTCTTCTTTTTTTTTTTTTTTTGTGGCAGCTGGCTGGTACAGGGATTGAACCCTGGACCTTGGTGGTATCAGCACCATGCTCTAATCAACTGAACTAACTGGCCAGCTCTAAAGCTACATAAAGGTTTGACTGATGATAGAAATGGTAGTTCAAATGAACCTCTAGTAAGGGGCATAATTCATTCATTAAATAGTTGTGAATATTTTTTGTGCATTTATCATTTGGCAGGTGCTGCCCTTCCCATTAAGAATATAGGCTTAAATAGGAATGTCCCTATAAAAGAGAAGACTTGCTAAAATCATTGCACAGTGTGGTAAACAGTATTAGAGATTTGAATAACATGTTAAAGAAGAGGAAGCAGATCTCCTCTGTGTAAAAGTGGCATTTCCCTGAGTTTTTAGTGACCCATTCACCCTCATTGCTCACCTCTCACATTGTTGAGATGGGTTGTCAACTTAAGCATGAGGCATGTGATCACAAAATTTTTTTTTCTCTGCCTAAAATGAACTATGCCTTTGGAGAATCAAAGTTTTGACACATATCTTATTAACCCTGCTGAGAAAACTCACCTGAATTCTATTTTAATAAGCTATCATAAAGGTTATAAAGAGGGCATTGTGATCAATCTTGCTATATTACTCTTTGTAGAATGAACTATGGGAACAGATATTCAGATGAACCAATGCAGAGAATTCATCTGGGGGCTAAAAAGAAGAAAAAAAGGTGTGTTAATTAGGATCAGGCTTACCTGGCTAAAACAAAAAGCCCCCCCACAGCAGTGGTTTAAACCAGATAGTTTATTTCCCTCTTCTAAAAAACAAAAACAAAAGCAAAATTTGGAGTTTGATTTTCCAGTGGTGCTATGGGATTTCTTAGTCATCAGAGATTTAAAAAAAATTTTTTTAAATGCATGCTTTCCATCTTCAAGTTTGCCACATAGTCCAAAATAGCTGCTAGGGCTCTGATCATCACATCCATGTCCCAATGAGCAAGAAAGAGAAAGAGGGAAAGGCAAAACAGGTGTCCCTCATCCCAGCAGAATCATTCGTCTTTACTTAAGGAGCGTTTCTGGAAATCTCACCTAACATTTTCACTCACACCTCATTGACTAAAATAGAAGTTAGTTTTGGGTTCCACCTGGCTACAAAGGAGGGTGGTTAATGTAGTCTCTTACCAGGACACATTATGGCTGCCAACAAAACTGAGGTTCTATAACTATGGAAGAAGGGAGAAAATGGATATTGGGAAGATAGTGGCAGTCTGTAGGACAATAGGCATGAGTATGAATTACCAGACTCCATAGCTTTTAAGAAGAGTGTTGGCATAAATTCTTCCTGGTAGTATGGGACATGTCAGTGGGAATGGAGGGGGAGGGGGGAAGGAGCCAGGAACGTGGGCTGAGTTTTTTTTTTAAACAAATCAGAAAAAAAAATGCTTACTTTTCTCAATAATGAAAATGACTTATCTTTAACATTAGTAAATGTTATTATACAATCTGCTTTTAAGATATTGCTTTCCTGAATTATCTGAAAAATTGTGACCCCACGAGGGAAGAAAGCTCACGTCACAGGAGATGAGGGTAGAATGTTCGCTAATGTCCCCTAAAGAGCAGTAGCAGTTGGTTTTCTTATCCACTGAATGGCAGCAGAAGGGTTACTGAGTTAGTGCTCACCCAGGTCTAGAAGAAGAAAACCAGTAGGCTGGGATATTATTTTTATTGTGTTGACACAGTTGCATTTTCTTAAAGATTTATAAGAAACTTTTAATTTTTCAAAATACTCTGCTTCTTGCTTTACAAATTCCATTTTACTTATGTATGTGTCATCTACACTACAGCCTCACCAGGGGAGAACAACAACAGAAAACATTTCTCTTTACTTTGAGGTTTTACATTCATGTGAAACATTTTTACTGTGTCAATAAATTGCTGCTCACTAGTGAGTGTTCCAGCAAGGAATTGATCTTCAGAAATGTTTCTGAAATCTGGGCATGGCACTAGCCATCCAGGAAGAAAGAACAAACAAATTGAACCTAGTAATTTCCAAGAGAAGCAGGAGGTTTTTCATGGTAATATCACTACTGCCCGTCATAATAAAAAGGGGCAACCATGTATTGACCACTCGCAATACTGTTCCTTTCATGCATCCTTCCTCCCCCATTTCCTCCTGTCTACTTACACTATCCCCAATTTACAGATAAGAAAACCGAGGCTCAGAAAGATTAAATAAAACACCTGTAGAGATAGCCAGAAAAAGGCAAAGCTGGGATCCACACCAGGCAATTTGATCCCAAAGCCCACGGCGGTCTTAACCACTATGTAATATTGTCTCACAAACATGCCCAGAATCTGCTCCATCTCTTATCACCAACAAAGCCTTGGCTTTGCTGGTAGAGAAAAAATGCTTGAAATCTAACTGGGCTCCTCTAATATCTGTTTTGACAGCCGAAATTAATTGTTCATTTTCTGAGCACTTTTTGGCAACTCTTTCTAATGACCTGAACTGCCGTCTCCTTCCTTTCGAGCTTGGCAGGGCTCCCTGGTGCGGAGCTGACAGGCAGCCGGGCGGGTCCCAGACCTTCGCCGATGCAGCGCGCTGGCGGGGCTGCGGCTCTCACCAGCAAGGAAGCGACTGTTCTCGCTGAGAACGAAGGTGGGCATTTGGTCTCTGGGTAAAACGAAAGACTCACAAAGCCGATTAAACCAAATGTGATGATTGAGTTGAGACGAGCCTATCTCACGTCTTTGTGTCTGTCTTCCAAAGTAAGATGAACCGTCTTTCTTACACTCCACCTCCGCGGGCTCGAGGAAAGGGGGATCTTTCCTTCCTCTGCACGCTCCTTCGGTGTTGACCAGAAGAGGGAGCAGCTTCGGAGGGAAGGTGAAAGATGCACAGGCACGTGTTAGGTGGGGCACCTATCTCCAAAATCGCTCAGACTCGTAGGACCAAAAACATTTGTTACATAAAAAAAAAAAAAAAAAAAAAAAAGCCAGAGAACAGCAAATGCCAATATTTTCTGGCAGCTCTGGGCCCTTAAGTACTATTTTGGGCAATTTTATTTTGCAACATGTAGAAGCTGTTGCCAAATATGCATTAATTACTTGAAAACCCTCAACATCCTTGATATTGTCATGGTCAAGATACACATGTGCTAATCCAGATGTAGTGTGTGAAACATGCAGAAGGCACAAATTCTATCTGCAAAGTACTTATAGGTTAAAACGAACAACATAACCCCCCCACCCCCTTTATTTTCTCGATTTCTTTTTCTTATAAATAGTGCAGAATGCAAGTAAATGGGAGAGGTTAATGTTTGATTTTGGATAGGAATATTTTCTTCCCTGAGTTTTCACAATCATAGCAGGATTCCTGATGAAGATAAACTTCGAAGAGGGTTTTAATTAGGAGGGGAAAAGTAAATTTGAACTATGAATTAGAGGTGATTCCTACAGGCAAGGACTGGATGGAAGTCTTCCAGAGAGAGAACAAAAAACAACAAGTCACCAATATCTGCTTGACAGTAGATAGGAACAAAGAATTTGGATCAGGCAGACTTGTGGCAATCTCCAGGACGAAGAGCATGAATTTGATGCTAACGGCAGTGAGGAATTACTGAAAAGCATTGAACCTGGAATGAAGGGGAAAGAGATGATGCTGGCAACATCAGATAATGGTGGTAGCGTTTAAGGTGGTGGATCCTAGCGAGGGAAAATTCAAGTATCAAGGCATAGTTAGGGAGGCCAGATGTACTGATTAGCCTGGGAAGGTCTCAGTTTACACTTGCTGCCCAGACAAAACTATTGATAGCTGCTGTGTTTGTGGTCCAAGAGTCCTGGTTTGATGGGTAAATTGCATTGTCACTCTGGCCTTGGCTTACAGATGGCCGAAGGTCAAGGAATAAATCACATACTTGGCAAACATATGGGAGGGCAGTGGACAATCAGTGAGGGGGACCACAAGGGAAAGAGGTGATGCAAGATCCCCAGGGACAACAGATATTTATTACACAAAAATGTGCAATAAACAATCAGTGCTTGTTAGATGGAGGAAAATGTGCACAGGTAGAGGAAGCAGACCTGATGTGAAGAAATAACAAGGAGCAAAGCCTGAGAGTGAGCTCTTGGGAGCAGATTTGACTTTCCAGGGAAAACATGTCTAGGAAGAAGTGTGGAAGGCTCTGCAAATTCTGGATCCTAGTGGGTCGGATAAGGGGGACAATGGAGCGGCAGTGGTTTTGGAAATGGAAGAAATGTAGCGCAGAGGAAGCTTCAGGAGTGGAGGGTGCTGACGATCTCACCTGCAGTGTATGCCAAGCACCCCACAAGGCATGGGGTGGAGGTGATTATGCACGGGAGTGGTTCTCACTGCGATCACAAACAAACAGTTACAAATCAGAGTGACAAATGTTAGAGAAGCACAGTCAGGAAGGGATTGATTCTGCTGCAGGGTGGTAGAGGGATCCTGGAGAGGGGCTCAAGCTAGCATCAAAGAGTTGGAGGTGGTTAAGGGGAGCCTTGAAGAAAGAACAGGAATTTCCCAGTTTCAGAAGTGGGGGGAAGAAGGACGAGAACATGATTTCAGGAGGATGGATCACCGTGAAGACGTGCAGAGAGGTGCAGCTGCAGTGCAGAGGATCTCCAGGATTGAAGTGGCAGGTGGGGACACGTGACCAGCAATCTTGCATTTGGAGCTACAGCATAGGAATTTGGTCCCAGGTCTCACCAACGAACAGTTGACAAAGAAAGAGATTGTTTCACAGACTCACTCTGAGCATTGGCTGGAAGGACACTGAAGGATGGAGAGACTGGATGGAGCAGGGGAGATGGAGGAGCTACAAGAGAATTCCTGATATGGTAGAAGCAGAAGGAATAGAGAGGACGGGATGAAGTTGAGGAACACTTGCAGGGTCAGATTGCAGGGTCATGATGGCAATTTGGATGTGGAAGGTGAGGGAGAGAAAGGACTCAAATATTTTGACTATGAGGAAATCTTTGAGAGGGTGGAAAGGAGACAGCCGTAGAAACAGAGCTTCGGGGATGTAAGAAATGAGTTTGGTGAAAGAAAGCAGAGACAGGTTCAGAGAGCTTAAGCCTGGAGGGGAGGGCTGAGATGGAGTGATAGTTTGACGGTGGGGAGGGGACAGGGAACAGGAAGGAGAAAGGTGGAGGTGGGCATGCTGCCAAGGCTAAATGAAAGTGGTTTTGTCTTGTTTCCTAAGATGGATGGGGAAGCCTGGGTATATTTGGTTTTGATGGGGTTATAGAAACAGAAGGAAAAAGCTGATGAAAAATGAGGGAGATTCTGTGGTCACTAGAGAAAGCAAACAGTTCCAGCAGATGTTACAGTTCTGGCACTAGGCTTATTACCAGCAGGTACTCCAATTCTTGAAAGTGATGGCGGTGAGTTAAAATCCAGGTGAAAATTGGGGGAAGGCAGAAAAAGAAAAACTGCTGAAGAGGCAGAGAGCAGCCAGGAACAAGAATGGAGCTAATGTGTGTTTGATATAGGGGTCACGGTATTAGCAGAGATATCAGTAGAGAAGGAAAGAGAAGAAAGGGAGTGTGTGGACTCATGTGGGTACCGAATGGCACAAGAAAAGATGAGAAAAGCAGAAAGCAAATTTAGGGTGGTGATGGGTGCTTGTTGTTTTTGCCACACAACACTCATACAAACTTCTTGAGGTGGGAATGCTCTAATTTTGTTTTGGGGAAGTTACCCTTATTCAGCATCAGCCCAAGTGCTTAGAGTTTAGATGGTTGCACCAGCCCTAGCATTAGAGCGAGGTACTTGGTCCAATTTTAGTAGTGTACTTCTTCCCTGGGCATAGTGATTGGTACATGTGCATGCACCCTGCTCAAGTCAGAGCTAGGAAAGCTCAAGTCTGGGATTTTTTTATTGAGGTATTGAAGGAGAAGACCCTTTCTATTATGCTGGTCTTGAACTTAGAAGGATATAGGCTGAAGCTGCTACAGACATTTCACAACATCGAGGGGAGAGTCTATCAGAGAATGTAGACAAGAAAGTGGAATGCACAATTAATAGATGGAGAAAGAAACTGGGTCTTCATGACATCATCTGAGCCCCATGCCTGAAGCAGTCCCAGCCTTGGGGTTGCATGAGCACTAGACTGATTCTGTTTTGATTAAGCCATTTGGATTTGGTTTTCCTACTTGCCATTGGAAGAGTTACAACTGATACAAGGATGTAAGGGAAATGTTATGGAAGCACAAAAAAATGAGCGACTAAGGAAGGTGTTTGAGTGTAGGAACAGAAGAGGGAGAACAAAGAGATGGTTGGAGTCCATAAAGAGAAGGTTGATAAGGACTGAAAGGAAAGAATTACCTGACCAGGGCTAGCATGACGTTTAGCCTCTGTGAAGGGGTACCCTCAGACTGTAGTATATTTCATTGATGGATATAGGCCTAGGAATTAAAGCTGCTCAGGGAATTCAATTTTTTTTCCTTGTGTACACAAAGAGAGCAACTTTCAGTGATGATAATCACACTCTGGAATACTGATAGAAGCTCATTCATTCATTTATTCATTGTTTCATTCATGTGCTCAGTAAAAGTTTATTAGCATCTAGAAAATAACATGTTAAGAATCAGAAGGTAGGAATGACACCATCTTCTCCCCACAGCATTTCATTGAGACAGGGTAGCAGTCAGATGTGATTATAGTGCTGGGTGGTCTGCAGGCTGGGGATAAGACCGAGAGTTTAAGCTCAGAGGCAGCCACAGAGAGGTGACTGCACAGCCAGAGTGAGTTAGTAAAGGTTGTGCAGCTAACGGATGCCTGAAGTGACTGCTAGTTTTGGCACTGGCAATTCAGGTGTGCTTTATTCTCTTTTGGAGTCTTGGTCCCACACTGGAAAAGAGGAACCAGATGAATATGCTTCTCTCTGTTGTCCTGTTGTTTCTCTTAATGTGAATGGACACTTGCTTATTAACTATGTTACCGTCTGCTATTGTAGGACACTGTTCATTTAGGTAGTCAGATGTGGATTTTGAGTCCTCTTGCCTTTTACAGACAGGTTGCATTAAGCGTAGTTTTCGTTATTAGTATACTGGCTGTCCTGTATACAGAGGATGAACGGGCCCACCTTGTTTGCCTCTCAGAGCAACGTGTCTGAGCAGCTGCAACACATATTTGACACAGTGAAAAAGCAATTTTTGTCTTTAAAATAAACGCCAACTTTTCTCCTTTTGTAAGCCTGTCCAGATGATCAAAAGGCAGATAAGGCCCTGAAACAAATTCCCTTTTACCATTTGCAATGTAAAAAAATCTTGATTCCCAAGGAACCCTCCCCCATTCATTAATGGAAGCACAGCTCTTATCTTGATGTATGTGTAGCTGGTGCTTCTTCAGTTCTGACAACAAGAAAAGTGAGGAACAAAAAATAATGGAGCCCTAAAAAATTGCTGTCCTGATACCACTGAAATTTCTCCTTCTTTCAGGCCAAATTCACCCACACATCCTGCTTGAGAAATGAAGAGCGCGAGAGATATCTGTTAAGTTGACAGTCTGCAAGGTTTTTTTTCTTTTAAACAGTCAATGATTACTGAATCGCTGTCCAGTCATGAGCACTCTTCTTGGTACAGTGACCATTAAGAGAATGGAGCAGACGTTCTCTTTTGCCCTTCAAAAGCTTCTAAAAGAAAATGGGCAAAAGCACTTAGAAGAGAGACAATTGAAGAACCAGAGCTGTAGCAGTCTCAGAATTTCTGGACACAGATAGAGTGACTGCAGCTTCCTGGGCCATGTGCCATTCTCGAAGTGTGTGATGAACAGACAACATGTACCACTCTCTTGTTCTCCATATACTTTGAGGTGAGCAGAAAATAAAAATAAACTCTATCCCTGAGGGCAATCTTGCATATCCAAGCTGTTCAGTGTGGCAATGAAGGGGGTACCATGTTCTGGTTGGTGTCCTGTGCTGAACACAGCATGGAGACCACCAGTACTTACAATGGAAAAGTGATCTGTAGCCAGACCAGATCTCCAGGTGTTGCAACGTGGCTACAGGTAGCAGATTTGTTTTTCATTCCATCTTGGATGATTATAAACCAAGGACTATGAAATATGTTTGCTCCAGTCCTTTTCACCAGACAATTTCGTCCTTAGTCTGGCTGGAGAAGCCGAGGGTCGCAGAGCTGAGAGACTCCATCATGATACGGTATCTAAGGTTATGTTGATAACCATGATGACTGCAACATGATAAAGTATTTAAGGTATCTAAAGCTGTTCCAGGTTTCAGGGCTTCCTACTGACTCACTGAATGGGTCCAGGTAGAGGCTCTGCTACGGGTACCCTTCTCATTTACAAGGTCTGTGACAAGAACCCTGACCACCTCATGATGATGATTAGCATGGTGCCCTCACCCAAAGTCTTAGATACCATGGACAAATACTTTCTTCTCTGTCCACTGGCTGGTGGAAACCATCAATAATGAGACACTCTCATTTGCTCCTGAAACTTCAAGCTGATCACTCTGACAGTGACTTGAGTCACCTCATCTTGTTCTGCCTTTCTCCATTTCCCTGCTAGTTCAATACTGACTTCCACAAGCTGGTGGTCTGCCTGGTCCCCATTCCTAACCTTACTTCTTTATGCCAGGTTTTACTTCACTTACCAGCCTGGGAAACTGGTAGTGTTGACCTCTGACTATACCAAAGCTTGCCCAGCAAACCCTTGATGCTAGAGCAAGATGGCAGCATGTGACCCATGTCATGCTGCTATCACCATCACCATCATTTTCTGAGGGCATAAGTCTATGAAGGAAGTGGATAAATAGATGTTCAATTGAAGAACAAGAGCAATGCCTACTACAGAAGATGGATCCCCCACAACCTCAAGACAACTATCTGCAAAATTAAAACCCATGGGCTCAAAGTGGTCATGTGCAAAACCCAACATCCAAGAACTCTTCAAGTGAATCTCCCACTCTAAGGGGTTCAGTGCTATGTTGTGTCTGAAAGCTTCTTTGCCAGAACACAGGGAAAGGAATGGATGAAATACAGTTCCTGGAGGATGAGAGCAACAAGAACAGCTTTGTCTCAGAAAATCAGTAGTATGAGGATACCACAGGAAAGGAGAGGACGAACTTCAGCAACGGGGCCAAGGAGGCCTGAGGGAGGACCTTCCCCCAACCCCGGTCCTTAGTCTTCTCAGTTCACCCAGCTCAAACTTGGCTTTGTTTTTTCCTCCCAGGATTATCTTTTTTTCCTCCCTGTCTTTGTTTTTCTGGGAAAGGGAGAGGAGGACTTGTCTCTTTCCTCTCCCCAGGGAACCTGGTTGCTGGGACTTATTCCCATCCAGGAGTCTACTACCAAGTGCTTACAACTCAGGTGGCCACTGACCTGAGCCCAGACACCCAGAAATGGCCAAGAGAAAAACAGGACCTGGATGATTTACTGATGGCAGGTAGAAGCTGCTGGATCAAACTTTCTCCTTTTTTGACCATCTCCAGGTGTCTTCCTGCTTTTCATATGTCCCTTCCCTTTCTTGCCCCACTTAGCTTCAAGGTGAGATGTTGTTGGTATTGCTCAGTTCTCCTGGGTTCTGCTCTGAGTTCTCATTTTCCTTTGGAGGAGAATGTCCCCCTCTGTCGAGGTGAACCCATACTT
The DNA here is from genome assembly GCF_027409185.1 of Cynocephalus volans. NCBI lineage: Eukaryota > Metazoa > Chordata > Mammalia > Dermoptera > Cynocephalidae > Cynocephalus > Cynocephalus volans. The sequence continues at coordinate 51,352,433 of NC_084474.1, forward strand.
TACCTCCTTTCTTGGGGCAGACAGGAAAGGGGGTGGGGAGAGAACTGCCTTGGTCTCTAAGCTTCTGGAGAGGGTTTCTCTCATCCTCTTCCCTTGCTTATTGCATCCCTAATATATGGAAAGGAACAGACTGTCAGCTAAAAAGAGAATAAAATATCTCCCAGAGAAAGGGGAGGGGGTGGAGGACATCACCGTCACACCTTTGTCAATTTTTCTTTTTTTCTTCCTATGTGGGGACCTTTTTCCTGCCTCCTGTTTTCCTGTTCTGCCACTCATATTTCTGTTTTGTGTGGTATTTGCTGCTTTTTGAAAAGACAGTGTTGTTCTATGAGCCCAAAATAAACAGAAAATGGAAAAAGAAATGAAACTGAACGAAGGCACTCAGACTCAACTCTTGCTTTCATTCAATAAGCTCTCATTAAGCATCTAGTACATGCTGGCATTGTGCTAGAGAGAGGCGCACACGACACTGCCTGTAGCAGCTGCTCGTGCTTCCTCTGTGGGTGGGAGTTGAGCCAGATGGGAGCTAATTAGTGGAGGGCCACCCTTTGGAGGGCAGGGATTAAGGCTGGATGCAGGTGCTGAAAGTGGCTAACCAGGACTGTAAGGATAGAAGGTGTGTTGGAATCATTTTCTGTAATCTTGTATCTCTTCCAAGCTCCCTGGGAATATTGAAATTCCCAGTTTAAGGCAAACTGCCTTCACCCACTGTGTATAGCTACAAACACACACATTTATGCAATTTTTGCTACTTACTCTAAAGCAGTGATTCTTACAGGGGGAGAGTTGTCCTCCCTTCTCCTCCCCCATTGCTTTTCAGGGACACTTGGCAGGGAGTATGTTTGATTGTCATAACTGGAGTGTGGGGGGAGCAGAGAGAAGGGCGATTTGGCATCCAGGTAGGTAGAGATCAGGGATGCTACTAAATATCCTTCAATACACAGACAGCCTCCCACAATCAAGAATTATTGGGCCCAAAATTTCTTTAGTGCTAAGGTTGAGAAGCCCTGTTCAAAAGAAAGAGACCTCTGACCCTTCCCTAACTGTGCAATGATAGTAATAACAAACATTTGTCGAGCACTTACTGTGTGTCAGACACTGTTCTGAGGGTTTTATGTGCAATATCTCATTTATTTCTCATAATGGATTACAAGTTAGGTCCTATAAGCGTCCCTATTTTTCAGATTAGAAGAATGAGTCCTGGAGAGACTAAGTGGTTTGCTTCAAGTCCCAAAACCAGAAAGCAGCTGGGTCCGGCAGGATCTGCACCTCAACAGCCTGAGGCCAGGTGAATACACACATAACCTTCTTTACACCTCCCCTCTGCACAGCAAAGCTTACTGAAGTCTATTGTTCTCAGCTGAGCAGTTTAGCTACTTTTTTTTTTTTTTTTTGGCTTGGGTGAACATAGAAATCTACAAGAGGGAGTAAAGGAGAAGGGACAATCTCAACAATTTGTCTTTGTAATGACAATAATCAAAGTTTCTTGTCTCTGAGCCTCTGCGCTGGGGTGGGTGGATTCTGACGAACAGGAATGAAGAGGCACACCTGACCAGACAGGACCCGCGTTAATGACAGGGCACACGGTGTCAGGCATGCCACTGCCTTAAACCACACACACCCTGCTCGCTGATCTTCCTGTAGTGAAAAGTCAGTCCCAGCATCAGCCAGCCCGGAACCCTTTGAAATGCCACGTTGGAAACTTCTTGGCAAAGCCTAACCATGGAAACCATAAGCAGATTCTAAATTACCATTATCATTAATCGGGGTTGACGTTTAACAGCCCCCTCCTAACTACCGTTCCGTCGCTGTACCTTTCATTCCTTTCTCAGAAATTCCCACAGGCCTCCTTAGAGTGAAAGGTACCTGAGCAGGCGCCGGTGTGTGGTCCTCAGCGGAACAATGGGAGCCAAGCAATCCCTGACAGAGCGCCGGGGACCGTAGACATAAAGCAGAGATGGGGCAATCTGAGAGAGGCCATAGGGACGGCTCGGAAAAGGGAAGAGGACGGGAGAGAGGCCAGGCATTAAGGGGTCGGGTGGGGGCGAGGAAAGCCCATAATCTGAAGGGGCAGGGGAAAATGGGGTGACGGGGAGCACGGCTTATGTTCACAGGTATCCAGAGATGTCACTTTAATGAGTTCCAAAGAAGGGGGAAGCCATGCTCCAAGTAGCCTGGGAAAACAGCTGCATAGGAGAGAATTTTTTAAAAGCCCTTTATTGAGGCTGCCTTGTTTACAGGCAACAGCTTTGAAGTGTGGAGCAGGAAAAGAACTGTTTCTTAGCTGCAAAAGCGAGTCTCTAAACAGGGAACACGGTGCTGGGGCCACTGTGGACACTGCCAGGATCCCGGAGGCCGGGGCTGCGCTGAAGGCGGCCAGCTGCCCTATTCAGGATTCAAGGTTTCAGGCTGGCATAAAAGAAGATTCCTGGGAGCGCCCGAGCTGTGCCACGGGACCGAGTGAGCAGCCCGAGGCAGCGGCCAAGGACGGGGATGGCAACAACGCGGTGGCAGAGAGGGAGCCGCCCGCCCGGCCCAGCCCCGTGAGTGACCCCCCGGCCTGGCCCTGCTTGGGGGGCAGATGCCCGCCCGTCTTCCGCCTGCCCCACTGGGCCACTCACCAGCCCCGGGGCTGCCTCCATTTTCTCAGGTGGTGGTGACTCCGGCCAGGCTCGGCCAGGCCTGTCCTCCTTGCCCGGCTCGGCTCCTCACTGAGCCTTCCCACTTGCTTGCCCTGGGTGGGGTTTCCCGGGGCCTGCGGGCTGGACTCCCCTCCCACTCCCTCCGTGGTCCTCTGGCGGGGCTGGTGGCATCGGGCATCCCCAGCCAGCGTTGGGAGGACAAGGAAGCACGGGCTGGGCTGACTGTCACTCCACCGCACCCAGGGTTCCAGCTCCTGGTAAACTTCCTGTTACTGGGAGGCAGATACCATCTCTGCGGCCACCAGTTCGGAAAAACGCCTAACCGATTTCTGGTTAGGAATAGTGTGGTTGGAGCATTCCCGAGTTCACTTGAACCTGCCGTAGAGCTGACTGTGGGTGGGCACCAGAGTCGGTCTGCGCGGGGGGGATTCAAAGGTGAACCGTGTGCTGCGGGCTCCTCCCCTGAGGAGCTCACACTCTAGTGGGGGAGATAAGAGAAGTACACAAATAACCACGATACCAGGAGGAAGGTGATAAGTCCCGAGAAAGATCTACACAGTGCTACAAAGGCACTCAGAGCGACTGGTCATCTGCGCCTAGCAGAAGCCTCGTAGACTTCCTGGGTGAGGCGGTGCCGAGCAGGGTCTTGAAGGCCTGGCTGACAGAGGAGGGTTGCAGAAGACACGTCCCAGCTCAGCTCAGTGCGCACAGAGCGGGGAGACGTTTGGCTAGGGAGGCGGACACTCAGCAGAAAACACACACCCTGCGGGGCCGCCATTGCGAGATCCAGCAGCCCAGCCTAGTGTGCACAGAGTGGGGAGACCTCCGGCTAGGGAGGCAGAGACTCGACAGAAACCACACACCCTGTGGGGCCACCACTGCGTGATCCAGCGGCCCAGGCCAGAGTGCGTGGAACAGGGAGAAGTCCTGCACGGGAAGTGGAAGCTCAGCAGAGACCACACACCCTGCAGTACCTCCCGGTGATCCAGCAGCCCAGCAGAGTCCAAGCTGACCAGAGAGGTGGCTCCCCAGAGAGGCCCAAGACCCGAGGCAACCACACACACAAGGCACTAGAGGCCAACTGAGCAGTCACGGAGGTAGCCATACCAAATTGGCAACCACAGCAACATCTTAGTTAGTCAAGAGTCTCAAACTGGTGGACTGTGAAACCCCCTGCCACAATGAATAAACATAAAAAAAAAGATATCAGAAATACAAAAAATCAAGAAAGTACACCACCAAAAGTTAATAAATCTCAAACTCTAGATCCTATAGAACAAGAAGCCATTGAAATGACTGACAAGGAATTTCGAGTGATAATTCTAAGGAAACTGAATGAGATACAAGAAAACTCAGCTAGACTCAGCTAGATGAAATGAGGAAAAGTATACAGGACCTGAAAGAGGAAATGTACAAAGAAATCAATGTCCTGAAAAAAAATGTAGCAGAACTTGCCAAACTCAAGAAGTTATTCAGCGAAATAAAAAACACAACAGAAAGTTTAACCAGCGGGCTTGTCGAAGCTGAAGAGAGACCCTCTGAACTTGAAGATGGGCTGTTTGAAATAACACAAGCAAACAAAAAAAAAAAAAGAAAGAAAGAAAAAAGAATGAAAGACATTGAAGAAAATCTGAGAGAGATATCAGACAACCTTAAGCGCTCAAATATCCGAGTCATGGGTATTCCAGAAGGGGAGGAAAATGGAGATTCCATTGAAAACATATTCAAAAAAATAGTGACAGAAAACTTCCCAGGTATAGGAAAAATCACAGATCTTCAGATCCAGGAAGCTCAATGATCTCCAAACGTATTCAACCCAAAAAGGCCTTCTCCAAGACATGTTATAGTCAAATTGGCAAAACTCAGAGACAAAGAGAGAATCTTAAAAGCTGCAAGAGAGAAGCATCAAATCACCTCTAAGGGAGCCCGAATCAGGCTAACATCAGACTTTTCATCACAAACCCTAAAAGCTAGAAAGGAATGGGATGATATTTTCAAAATACTAAAAGACAAAGAATACTCTACCCTGCAAGGCTATCCTTCCAAAATGAAGGGCAAATAGTATATTTCTCAGACAAACAAAAACTGCGGGAGTTCACTACCACACGACCACCCTTTCAAGAAATCCTCAAGGGAGTACTGGGTTTGGTTCCTGAAAAATAACTACCACTGCCATAAAAACCCAAGAAAAATCAAAACCCAATAGTATAATAAAAAAAGCATTCATGAAGAGAAAACAAACAAACAAAAACGCTATCTACAACCTAAGGAACCAACAAAAACAGAAAACAAACAGTAAATCAGAAAGCAAAGAACAAAAGACACCTAAGACAACCAAACAACCAATAAAATGCTAGGAATGAATCAACACCTTTCAATAACAACTCTTAATGTAAAAGGCTTAAATTCCCCAATCAAAAGACACAGACTGGCTGACTGGATCAAAAAGGAGGACCCAACTATATGCGGCCTACAAAAGACCCACCTCACCCATAAAGATTCACATAGACTAAGAGTGAAAGGATGGAAAAAGATTTACCATGCAATCAGAAAAGAAAAACGAGCTGGAGTAGCTATTCTTATATCTGACAAAATAGACTTTAAACTAAAAACCATAAAAAGAGACAAAGAGGGACACTACTTAATGATAAAAGGACCGATCCATCAAGAAGACATAACAATCATAAACATGTGCGCACCCAATATTGGAGCAGCCAGATTTACAAAACAAACTCTATGAGACCTAAAGAAGGAAAATAGACACTAATACCATAATAGCAGGGGACCTGAACACTCCACTGTCAATATTAGACAGCTCATCGAGGCAAAGAATCAGTAGAGAAACAGAAGATCTAAACAATACTCTAGACCAATTGGAATTGGCAGATATCTATAGAACATTCCATCGAACAACCTCAGAATATTCATTCTTCTCATCAGCACATGGATCATTCTCCAGGATAGATCACATATTAGGTCACAAATCATGTCTTAATAAATTCAAAAAAATTGGAATTATCTCATGTATTTTCTCAGACCACAATGGATTAAAAGTAGAAATTAATAACAAACAAAACTCTGGAAACTATACAAACACATGGAAATTAAACAGCATTCTACTTAATGACATATGGGTCCAAGAAGAAATCAAGCAGGAAATCAAAAAATTTATTGAAACTAACGAAAATAATGATATATCATACCAAAACCTGTGGGATACTGCAAAAGCAGTATTGAGGGGGAAATTTATTGCATTAAATGCTCACTTCAGAAGAATGGAAAGATGGCAAGTGAACAACCTAACACTTCACCGTAAAGAACTAGAAAAACAAGAACAATCCGAACCTAAAGTTAGCAGACAGAAAGAAATCATTAAGATCAGAGCAGAATTTAATGAAATTGAAACCAAAAAAACAATTCAAAAGATCAATGAATCAAAAAGTTGGTTTTTTGAAAAGATAAATAAGATCGACAAACCATTAGCATGGCTAACAAAAAAAAAAAAGAAGAGAGAAGATTCAAATAACAAAAATTAGACATGAAAAAGGTGATATTACAACTGATATATCTGAAATACAAGGAATCATTCGAGACTACTATAAACAACTATACGCCAACAAATTTGAAAATCAGGAGGAAATGGATAAATTTCTGGACACACACAAGCTCCCAAAACTGAACCATGAAGACGTAGAAAATTTGAACAGACCAATAACAATAAAGGAGATTGAAGCTGTTATCAGAAGGCTCCCAACAAAGAAAAGCCCAGGACCAGATGGATTCACAGCAGAATTTTACTAAACATTCAAAGAGGAATTGACACCGATTCTTTACAAAGTATTCCAAAAGATTGAAACAGACGCAAATCTCCCAAACTCATTCTATGAAGCACACATCATCCTGATACCAAAACCAGGTAAAGATATAACCAAAAAAGAAAACACAGGCCGATATCCTTGATGAATATAGATGCAAAAATGCTCACTAAAATACTAGCAAACAGAATACAGCAACACATACGTAAAATTATTCACCACGATCAAGTGGGATTCATCCCAGGAATGCAAGGTTGGTTCAACATACGCAAATCAATAAATGTGATACACCATATTAATAAACTCAAACACAAGGACCATATGATCATCTCTATAGATGCTGCATAAGCATTTGATAAAATTCAGCACTCATTCATGACAAAGACCCTCTATAAGTTAGGTATACAGGGAAAGTATCTCAACATAATTAAAGCCATATATGACAAACCCACTGCCAATATCATCCTGAATGGGGAAAAGCTGAAAGCTTTTCCTTTAAGAACAGGAACTAGACAAGGATGCCCACTCTCACCACTCCTATTCAACATAGTGTTGGAAGTACTAGCCAGAGCAATCAGAGAAGAGAAGGAAATAAAGGGCATCCAGATTGGAAAAGATGAAGTCAAACTGTCCCTGTTTGCAGATGACATGATCCTGTGTATCGAACAGCCTAAAACCTCTATAAAAAAACTGTTGGAATTGATAAATGATTTCAGCACAGTAGCAGGATACAAAATCAACACACAAAAATCAGTAGCATTTCTTTTCTCCAATAGTGAACATGCAGAGCGAGAAATCAAGAAAGCCTGCCCATTTACAATAGCCACCAAAAAAATAAAATACTTAGGAATTGAGTTAACCAAGGAGGTGAAAAATCTCTATAATGAGAACTACAAACCACTGCTGAGAGAAATTAGAGAGGATACAAGAAGATGGAAAGATATCCCATGCTGTTGGATTGGAAGAATCAACATAGTGAAAATGTCCATACTACCCAAAGTGATATACAAATTCAATGCAATCCCCATCAAAATTCCAAAGATATTTTTCTCAGAAATGGAAAGAACTATCCAGACATTTGTATGGAATAATAAAAGACCACGCGTAGCCAAAGCAAATCTGAGCAAAAAAAAAATAAAGCTGGAGGCATAACACTACCTGACTTTAAGCTATACTACAAAGCTATAATAACCTAAACAGTATGGTATTGGCATAGAAACAGACACACTGATCAATGGAATAGAATAGAGAATCCAGAAATCAACCTACACACTTACTGCCATCTGATCTTTGACAAAGGCACCAAGCCTATTCACTGGGGAAGGGACTGCCTCTTCAGCAAATGGTGCTGGGATAACTGGATATCCATATGCAGGAGAATGAAACTAGACCCATACCTCTCACCATATACTAAAATCAACTCAAAATGGATTAAGGATTTAAATATACACCCTGAAACAATAAAACTTCTTAAAGAAAACATAGGAGAAACACTTCAGGAAATTGGACTGGACACAGACTTCATGAATACAACCCCAAAAGCACGGGCAACCAAAGGAAAAATGAACAAATGGGATTATATCAAACTAAAAAGCTTCTGCACAGCAAAAGAAACAATTAACAGAGTTAAAAGACAACCAACAGAGTGGGAGAAAATATTTGCAAAATATACATCTGACAAAGGATTAATATCCAGAATGTATAAGGAACTCAAACAACTTTACAAGAAAAAAACAAGCAACCCAATTAAAAAATGGGCAAAAGAGCTAAGTAGGTATTTCTCTAAGGAAGATATACAAATGGCCAACAGACATATGAAAAAATGCTCTACATCACTCACCATTTGGGAAATGCAAATCAAAACCACACTGAGATAGCATCTAAGCCCAGTTAGAGTGGCTAAAATCCAAAAGACTCTGAACAATTAATGCTGGCGAGGTTGCGGAGAAAAAGGAACTCTCATACATTTTTGGTGGGACTGCAAAATGGTGCAGCCTCTATGGATAATGGTATGGAGGTTCCTCAAACAATTGCAGATAGATCTACCATATGACCCAGCTATCCCACTGCTGGGAATATACCCAGAGGAATGGAAATCATCAAGTCGAAGGTATACCTGTTCCCCAATGTTCATTGCAGCACTCTTTACAATAGCCAAGAGTTGGAACCAGCCCAAATGTCCATCATCGGATGAGTGGATACGGAAAACGTGGTACATTTACAGAATAGAATACTACTCAGCTATAAAAACGAATGAAATACTGCCATTTGCAACAACATGGATGGACCTTGAGAGAATTATATTAAGTGAAACAAGTCAGGCACAGAAAGAGAAATCCCACATGTTCTCACTTATTGGTGTAAGCTAAAAATTAATATATAAATTCACACACACACACACACACACACACACACACACAAAAAAAAAAAAAAAAAAACCGGGGGTGGGGGGAGAAGATATAACAACCACAATTACTTGAAGTTGATACAACAAGCAAAGAGAAAGGACATTGTTGGGGGGGAGGGAGGAGAGCGAGGAGGGAGGGAGGTTTTGGTGATGGGCAACAATAATCAACCACAATGAATATCGACAAAATAAAATAAAAAAATATATAAAAAAAATAAAAGCCCTTTATTCAGGAAATTATCTGTGAGTTATTATTTTAGAGCATTATTCTTTTTAAGAACTATTAATCATGCTTCAGATTTCATTCACTTTTTTTTTTTTTTTGCTTTTGCTACACAAGGGTTTTAGGAACTGCAAAAAGCCTGGACCACATCTCTAATCTGTCATTCACAAATTTATTTATTTGACAGACATTTATCGAGATCCCACTGAGTGCCAAGCACTATTCAGAACACGGGGGATACAGCCGTGGACAAAAGAGATACAGCCCTGCCTTCATGGAGACTGCATTCTAGGGGGAGGAGGCAGATATCAAAATAGTAAGGATAATAAATAAATAAATGACTTCTGTGCATCCAAGAACACAATCAACAGAATGGAAAGACAACCTATGAAACTGCAGAAAATATTTGCAAATTGCATATTTGATATGGGGTTAATAATCAGAATATGTAAAGAACTCCTACAAGTCAACAACACCAAAAAAGCCCTGATTTAAAAATGGACAAAGATTCAGACATTTCTCCAAAGAAGATATACAATTGGCCAACAAGCACATGATAAGATGCTCAACAGCACTAGTCATCAAGGAAATGCAAGCCAAAACCACAATGAGACATCACTAACACCCATTAAGATCTAATATCAAAAACAAAAACAAAAAGACAGAAAATAATGAGTTTTGGTGAGGATGTGGAGAATTAGAACACTTATGCATTGATGGTGAAAATGGAAAATGGTGTAGCCACTATGGAAAATGGTATGGCACTTCCTCAAATAAGTAAAAGTATTATTACCATATGATCCAGCGATTCTGCTTCTGGGTATATACCCAAAGGAATTGAAAGCAGGGTCTTGAAGAGATGTTTACTCACTCATGTTTATAGCAGCATTATTTAGAATAGCTAAAAGGTGGAAGGAACCCAAGGGAAGGATGAATGGATAAGCAAAATGCGGTATATGCATACAAAAGAATACTGTTCAGCTTTAAGAAGGAAGGGAATTCTGACACATGCTACAACATGGTGAACCTTGAGGACATTATACTAAGTGAAAGAAGCCAGTCACAAAAAGACAATTCCACTTTTATGAGGTATCTAGAGTAGTAAAATTCATCGAGACCGAATATAAAATGATGGTTGCCAGGGACGAGGTGTGGAGAAATGGGGAGTTGCTGTTTAACGGGTACAGAGCTTCAGTTTTGCAAAATAAAAACAGTTCTGGAGATTGGTTGCACAGCAATGTGAATATACTTAACACTAGTGAACTGCATATTTGAAAATGGTTAAGATGGTAAATTTTATTATGTGTAATTTATCCCAATTAAGAGTTAAAAAAAAAAAAAGAAAAGGAAAGAAAGAAAACAGTAATAGCTTGTTGGAAGGTGATGAGTGCCCCGGAGACAAATGAAGCTAAGTGATGGGGAGTGGGAGTGCAGGATGGATTTGCAACTTAAAATGATGTCTTTATGGTAAGCTCCATTGAGAGAGTGACATGTGAGCAAAGACTGGAAAATGGTGAGGGAGGGAGCCATAGGGATATGGAGGAAGTACAGTCTAGGCAGAGGGCACCAATAGGGCAAAGGCCTTAAGGTGACTTGGCATGTTTGAGGGGCAGGAGGCCAGGGAGGATCCAGCCAAGTAGGCCAGAGATAGAAAAATAGCAGATCGTGTGTGGTCTTGAAAGCCAGTGTAAGGATATGTTTTTTTTCTGAAAGCAAAGCCACTGGAGGAGCTTGAATAGAGGAGCAGTGTTTTAACTGACTGATGTTTTAATGGGATCACCCCATCTGCTCTGCTGAGAAAGGACTACAGGGAGCAAGAAACAGGTCGGGAGACCAGTTGGAGGTTACTGCATTAATCCAAATGAAGGAATTATGGTGGCTTAGACCCAGATGGAGCAGTGGAGCTGTTGAAAAGTGGCTAGATTCTAGATAAAATTTGAAAGTCGAATTCCCTAATGAATTGGAAATGATGTGTGAAAGAAAAAACAAGTCAAGAAAGACCCCAAAACTTTTGTCCTCAGCAGCTAGAAGAATGAAGTTTAATTAATTGAAATGGACAGAGCAGCAGGTGGAGCTGGTTTTGGGGGAAGAGTAGGTGTTCAATTTAGACGTGTTAATCAGATAACAGTCACACATTCAACAGTGACCTCGGTGGATATATGGGTCTAGAATTCAGGGAGGAGGTCCCAAATGGAGAAGTCAATTGGGGAGTCATCAGTATACAAATGGTATTGATTGCAAGCCATGGATCTGAAGGAGGTCACCTCAAAAGTGAGTCTGGATAGCGAAGGGAGGAGGCCCTAAAATGCACCCAGGATGACCTAATGTTATTAAGCCCAGAGCAAAGGAGGAATCTGAATGGGAGATAAGAGACACAAGTGGCAGTTACCATTCAGAGCCCACAGAGACTGCAGTACAGAGACCCTCAAAATGGAGCAGGGAAGTCTGCACTTTGAGGGTAAGGAAAAACTGAGTCTCAGAAGGGAGAAGTGACTTACTCATGTCACACAATTACTCAATGGCAAACTGTAAGTACTCCTCATAGGAACTTGCCTATTCAGGAATCAGAAACAGAATGCCTAATTTTAATGGGAGTGGGGACCAAACCTTCAGTAAAGTAGAAAAGTTCCTTCTTTGAAGCTCACCTAGACCAGTATGTAATTAGACCATACATTACAAGCACTATAAAACTGACAATACAATAAACAAAGCCAAAGGAAAGAAAAGTTAACTGTGGATCCTGGTGACTTCATGGGGCTGAGCAGTTAATAAGCTAGCAGTGCTAGCACAGTTATAAATTCAACTTCCAAATCTGCTTCTTCAGAGATATCCTCTGCTTAGCCCTAAAAGCTTCTCATTTTCTCAAAACTCTTTTAATGACCAGACCCATCAGAATACCTAGAAGTTTTGAACATCACGCAGAAGAAATTTTCAGTCTACCAAGTAGAATAGAGTGCTTTGCAACTAGGTGTTATCTGTAAAACGAAGCCCTAAGAGAAGTGAATAATGTATTTTGAGACAGTCAATGCAATATATAACAGCAGTGATCAATAAGGTTTTTTTTTTACATTATCATTCCAATGACATTCTTAATGCACTGCATGTTTTATGTTGACTATCCTTAAAATCTACTAGTCTATCTTGGAAAACATTTTAAAAATTGACATTGTGAATCGTTGTGCATGTGTTGAAACAACACACTGTACCCCATAAAAATAAACATAAATAAAATGTTTAAGAAAAGGGTGGAAACAAAGTTCTTCCAAACATTTTACTACAAGGATTCTAAATAGTGCTGTTATCTAGCTAGCAGTTACTAATGTCTATAGATTCATTAATATGCAATAAAACATTTTTTATAATAAAAATTTAATAATGATCTAGGTTATGGTAATCTATGTTGTCTAACATGTTGATTTACTAATGGTATTTTTGCTTTTCCTTCCTTATCTGGTTCCAAGTAGAATAAAAATTTACACACACACACACATACACAAATTGGCATTGTGAATGTTTTTAATAACATCCCAACTGTATTTTTTCCACAGTTCAGGTACTTTTTTTTCTTCTTTTCCTGAGGTTGCTCCATATCTCATCTCTCATAGTCTTAGGCTTTCAGAAAAACATGGAAGAGGGAAGAAATAAAAAAGCAAAATCACCCATAAGACCATTATCCAGGATCGATAACCACTAGTAGTATTTTCGCATGTTTATTTCTAGTGGATTGCTCCCCACCATGTTTAATTCCTTTTTACTTATTAACAATTTTGTAAGCATAATATTTTTGTTTATTAACACTTCCTAAACAGCTGGACTATTCTGAGCTCATTGATTCTGAAGAAATATGTGGCTGAGCAGAGGGCAGAGGAAATGAGACTCATTCCCTGGCTTTGGAGTTTGAAAAGCCAATGTATTTAGGCATGTAAAGATTATAGACCAGAGTTTTGGGAACAGGATTTGAGGAGTACAGGACCTTCCCTTTACCCCCACCTCCCCAACACACACATGTGTGCACACACACACACACACAAAATTTCCCTGGACTGGGGAAGAGAAGAGAAAGAAAACACAGGGGAAGTTTAGAGGGTTTCAGAAAGAGGGTCCTAGGCACCGTTCTCCAGATTAACCACCAGGAAAATGGCAGTAACTCAAGACAGATTGTCGGATTTGAGTGCAGAGGAACCTGTCCCATTTTCTGGGTGGGACCTGGGAAAGTGGTAAAATCATAGAGAAGAAATGGCTGTGTGTCCAAACAGCAAAACCTAAACCAGTATCACAGAGAGTCCTATATAAACCCCACCGTGGTTTGGAGGCAACAGAAGATACAAGATTGGAAGTTGACCTTGGCTAGAAAAGAGGGCCGTGGCCAGATTGGGGAATTAATTTTGATACTGAGGAGCAGCTAAGAGAAAGGAAAAAACCCTGGATTCTGAAGTTAAGTTTCTAGCACTCTGAGGAATATATCTCAAAACAGAAATTAAATTGTTATAGAAAAAATATTTTTTCACTCTTGGGTTTGGGGACTAAAATCTGTACCTGTTAATTCTGTAGATATATTTCATATCCTTATTTTTTTCACTATCTTCAAGTTTTCTTTCTAAACATCATTATTTAAAATATTTCATTATTAAATAATAAACATCATTATTTAGTATTTCATTGAGTGGGTGCCATAATTTTCCTAACCAATGCCTTATTTTTAAATATTTTGGTTATTTCTAATTTTTGGCCATTATAATTAATGCTGTGTATCGTTAAGTACAAGCATATAGAATGAGTGGCTTACAGTAAATTTCAGAAGTTGAGTTATTGGTCAGAAAGTATGAATAATTTTAATTTCCATGATACATTACTATGGAGTTGCTTTCCAAAAGTTTGTAGAAATGTAGACTTTCATGAGTCACCTATAAGAGTCCATTGTTAGAATCAAATATTTTATCAGCATCAAATGACTTTACTATTTTATAGTTGAAGAAGATTTTACTGGTTTATAAATAACATACATATATTCTTTTTTCCTCTGATTAAAAAAGCAAAATATATTCATTTTAGAAAATTTGAAAAATACAGAAAAGTACAAAAAGGAAGTAAAAATCACCTATAATCCTGTTTTTTGAAAATAGCCACTGTTCACATGCTAACATAATTCTCGCAGTCTTTCTTCCTACGAGTGTGCGTGTCTCTCACACACACAATCACACGCACCTACATTTTGCTTCTTACAAAATTGGAACCATACGGGATATATCATAATGTAAATTTCTGATTTAATTATGACATGAAAGTTTTCTGATATCATAAAATTGTCTTCTAAAACAGTCATTTACTCAATTATTAGTGTCTTAAACCTGCCTTAGACACAAAACACTCCATAACAGCTTGCTGTTAACGTGATGGGATGGGGATAAAAAAATCAGTAATGGTATGATGGACTGGGGCATTAAAACACGATTTTACATGACTCTGTATAGTTTAATTATGATGATGTGTCATATACCACAGTTTGTTTTTATCGGCTCCCTAGGTATTGGAGATTTAGATTGTTTCCTGCTTTTCATCATTATAATCATTTCATGAGGACTATCCCTGTACACATCTTGTGAATATCTCAATCTCCATTTATTTTTTCAGATGAATAGTTAAATGTCAAAATGCTAAATCAAAGTTAAGCATGTGTTGGCTGCTTTTAGTTAAGACACTACCAAATTACCCTCTAGGAAGTTTGTACCATTTTCTTTCTTTTGGTGGCTGGCCAGTAAGCGAACCTGAACTCTTGACCTTGGTGTTACCAACACCTCACTCTAACCAACTGAGCTGACTGGCCAGCCCAGTTTGTACCATTTTAAATTCTCATTGGTACTGAATGCCTGAGAATATACATTTCCTTGCACCTATGCAAGCATTGGGTATTACAATATTTAAACTTCTCTGCCATTTCATCAGCAAAAAAATGACATCTTGTGGTTTTAAAAATTTTGGTTAGCAGTGAGATTGACCAATTCCCCGCATATGCTAATTATTGTATCTCACGTTTTGTAAATATATATTTTTTGTAAATATTTTTTAATGACATCCTTCAGGTGGCTTCCATGACGTTGAGAGCAAGGATGCTGCATGTATTATTGAATAAATACGTGTTGATTTCTTCGAGGCACATTTGAATGCCGATTATTCTAGTTTGGCTACTCCCATTTTGAGGTGTATTGGGGGTCCATTGGAGCAGTAATGGGGTTCTTTAACTTTCTTTTTTTAATGTTTCAAAAAGCTTAGTAAAAATTTGTACACATATACTACCATAATAAAACTGGACAGCTTACTAAAATATCTAGTTTTTTTTTCATTTGCTTGGAATTTTACATCACTGTTACACTGTACAGAATATAATCTCAGATTGGTGACTTGAAATGACAGATTGGTGAAAAAAAGTGTTTCAAAATATTGCTTTGCTCAGTGGTTGTCAGGGAATAATAACAGTTGTTGGCACTGAAAAGGGTGAACACCATTAGATTTGACCGTGATGTTTCTGAATGCTGAATTTAGGCATTTGCTTTCTTTTCCTTTCATCATCATGATTCTCATTTGCAGATTTTTGATTGGCTAAATTAAGCAGTCTACCTTGTGGTGGGGGTTTGTATACTTTTATTCTTTTATAAAAGTGATTTGCATTCATTCAAAAACAATCCAACAGCACAGAGGGTCCGGAGAAGAAATGGTTGTGGTAGGGGTGAGGGTACTAACAGAGACCAGCCAAATTAAGGCCAAGCTTATTTCCCAGGTAACAATGAGAATTGAAGTATCAGCCCAAAAACCTCAGATCAAATTTGGACACCACTTGTGTTTAAGAATAATTGCTTACCTACACTTCTCACAGTCTGGGGTTGGTAATTTGCACATAAAGATGCACATACACAAACAGGTGCACACACCCATTTCACAGAAATTCTGGTATGTGATTCTTGCCCTCAAAATGTATGATTATTTGCAGGGTAGTTTAGTGCAAAGAGCATTTACTCTGAAGTTTGAAAATAAAGGGTTTGAGTTTGATTCCATTATTTAGCAGTTATGAGACTTTGGGCAAACTAAATGAGCATCGCCAACCTCAGCCTACTTTTATCTTAGATAGCGGCTTACTGTGACTGTGAATAGGAAATAAGTTGGAAAACGCCACAAATCTGACATCTTTGATCCATGAATTGTATTCCCCACTAAGCTTTAGAATTTAAAGTCACACAAAACCCAGTCAGTTAGCTGAGACTTGGATCCCAAAGCATTGTTTCTTACTCGGCTACTAAGGATCTCTTCCTCCCTTCCTAGCAATTGTAACAAAGTGCTTGTGAGTTGTAGGACTACTAGTCTTAGATAACTAGTATGAGATAACTAGTATGAGGCTCATCTTTTTTATTTGAAGCACGGGACCACAGTACTCTTTTTTTTTTTTTTTTTTCTTATCAGGTTATCTCTGCTTAGTGATGAGTTGCCTGTGTATGTCCTTTTCCATTGACCTTACCCACAAGTGATTGCTAAATACTCAATTCTTGGGAGTCATTGTCTTTTCCTCTCACTTTTATATGGAAGTGGACTGTTTAAAAACCTGTCCTATTAAGTGGAGCTGCTTCGAAGTAGGCTGCCTTACATTCGGCAAAGCAATTATGGCAGAACCTGGCCAGGATTTGCCTTGCAGTGCGTGGCCCTTTCAGCTGCAAGGACGTACGGTGCAATGCATGCTGTCTTGCCCAACTTGGCGCAGCTTGCAGGGTGCATTTGCTCTCCTCATTCAAAGAGATTCGCTCTTTTAAGGCACTGGCTACTAAGAAACATACGAGTGACCTGAAGGGAGAGTCCCAGGGTCCCATCCTCCTTCAGATATATCTCAGGTAACAGTAGAGGTTTAACCCATCACGTTTATTGCTGGTATTTTAGTAGCAAGATGTTGATTTTACATGTTCTGTTATTAGGTTTTATTATCAAATACTATAAAATACTTGATTCATGTGGACATTTAACAGCAAGATTGAATTACTATTTAACAATTATTTTTTAAAATTTAGAAATTTTACCTAAAATCTAGAAATTTTATCCTACCTCCCAATTTCTTTACAGGTGAGTCAAAAAGACTCTGCAGCCCATTCCCTCAGTACCCTTGAGAAAAATCAATCAATATAGTCATGCTGTGCCTTAGTTTCCTAGACGTGAAAACAAATGTTTGGGCCTTTAGAATTTCCCAAAATCTTTGGAGAAAGGGAGACTTTGGGAAAACTCAGAGGAGGAGGGGAGGAAGTGATAAAAATCATTTTGTTCTCTGAGGCATGGGATGTGACCCCTGAAGAAATTTCTTCTTTTCTCTTTGGCTGTTGAAATATGTTAGGTCAATGACAGAATTGTGGCTTCCTTAACTGCTTAAGGGAATCTTATTGTGGACATGTCTCTGCCCTTGCCTACCACATGTGTGCATGAACAGTCACACACCCACATACCCATGTGCACACACACACACATACATATGGACATGAGTGTACATGCACAATGATTCGGGGTTTTGGAGAAGACATGATTCAAAAGACTTCAGCAAACAATGAGAACTGGCACCTACTGGCTGCTTACACTAACCAGGCAGGATGCAAACACTCTGTTTGTATCCTCTCATTTTATAGTTACCAAAAACCTCTTGCCTAAGGTGGTTGCTACTGTTGCCCCTTTTACAGATGAGAAAACTGGAGCTCAAAGAGATTAAATCAGTTCTTCCAGCTCACATAGCTATTCTGTGACAGGCAGAATTGAAGCCCAGGTCTGGCTGACCCAAAAGTCAGATTCACATCAGAATAACAGAGGCTGTGGGCTCTAGGCTCCTTAGAGCTCTGACCTTGAAGGGTTGCAGAATAGCTTTGGGACCCTAAGTCTGTAACCTGGTGTGGGTTCTGTGAGGACAAGAAATGGGTGCTCTAGCTCTTGAAGTGCCTAGTTGGGCCCATGGCCCTGTGAGGAATTGTCTGCTCTCACTTCCTCTTATGAACTTGTTATGGTTAATTTTATGTATCTACTTGGCTGGGCCACAGTGTCCAGGTATCTGGTCAAATATTAGGCTGGAAGTTTCTGTGAGAATGTTTTTTGGATGAGATTTACATTTAAATTGGTAGCTGTTGAGTTAAGCAGATTATCCTCTATCGAGTGGGTGGGCCTCATCTAATCAGTTGAAGACCTTGACGCAAGGAAGAGCAAGAAGGAACTCTGCCAGCAGATGCCTTTGGACTTGAACATCTCTCCTCCCTGAGTCTCCAGCCACCCCATCAGATGCTGGGCCAACCAAGCCTCCACAGTCCCGTGAGTCAATTCTTTAAATCTCCCTTTCTTTCTCTATACACGTTGTGTTGGTCTGTCTCTCTGGAGAAGCCTGACTCATTCGGAACCTATTCAACTTAGACTGGAATCTCTCTAAGACTGTTAGTGATTATCTAATGTTTCCTCTAGGGCCCCTGCAGCTTGTTATTTCCTTGCTCATGGAAAGCTCTGTCCTAGAGCCACTGAACATCTCAAAGGCGTTTTTTTCCCTCTCTTCTAATTAAAAAAAAATTATTGTTATCCCCCACTTCCCTTTTCCTCACCAGATTGTTTTCTAAGTGTGAACTTGACAGGGCTGGGGAGTTTCTGGTCCATGAGGGCCACCTTGCCTCACTCTCTGCCCCTCCTCTCACTCCAGGCACCCCAACATTCTTGCCTCTTGAAGAGACTCCTTCCATGCTTGGCATTGGAGGCTCACAGAGCTTGTAACAGTATCCCTTCAAAATGTTCCCTTCTGTTTCCTTCTCTCCTTTGAGGCTTTGGCTTACAAGACTGCACTTGGGGGACTTTCTAACACCCTCTGCAGAAGAATAGTCCTAGCACATCACCTCATTTTATTTTCTTCATTGCAGGTATCACTTCTGATGCATCCTCTTTCTATACTTTGACAGTGTTTGTCTACTGCCACCAGGCTTGTGAACAGTCTGTCTGTCCTTTTCTGTCCACGTCTGTGCTTCTCACTGTGTATTCCCAGAGCCTAGAACAATGCCTAGCCCAGAGCTGGAGCTCAAGGAACAGCAGCTGAGTGAGTGAATGAAGGAGTGAATACATATTATCTGAAGTACTCAGCTGGGGAGGCAAGGGTGTGCAGGTGTGTGATATCTTACTGGTGAGAAGAGAGTAAATTACTCATTTTTGAAGGTGCATTAACTCTTTCAGGCCCCTAGGGTATCATTTAGTTCACTGGAATAGTAATTTACTAAACAGTACCTTAGGGGCCTGAAAAAGTTAATGTGCCTCCAAAAGTTTCTAATTTACACCAGGGAGCAGTTTATTTACCCAGCAGGGTTTGACCTAATAGGTCTTAACTCCATTTAAGAGAGTCATAAGGACTTTATCACTTTTCCACCTTCACATTTCCTACTTTTAGCATTATCTGCTGGTGGAATTCTGTTGCCAGTTGTTGGGGTGTGTGTACACGCACCGTATCCATCCAATTCTGAGACCTAAGCAAGTCATGGCTGTCTTATGGCACTAGTATACATCTCTCACATATATTTTAATTTGTGTAATTAAAAAAACAAACCTGTATATTGTAACCCGTTCAAATAATATTTTAGTGGCTTTTTGGTATATATTGCAAATAAGTGCTTAATTAGTTCACATTTTGTTTTTTATCCAATAATTAGATCAAAAATGTTAGAGAATGTAAAAAATTCTATGTATTTGGTCCACCAAGCCTTATCTATAATATGCAGCCCATTGTTTTATTTCTTTTTGTTGTTACGAATAGCAAAGCTGTTTCCACTCCAAATCTCGGACACTTTTGCCTTGAGGTTTTCCAGATTCAGCCTAATCTTTCCTCTTTTGCTAATTGCTGTCAATTCTGTACTGTTGTAGCATGTCGAAAATATTTCCTTCCCTCCTGAGTTTATTATTTTTTAAAAGTTATGCTTACCAATTCAAGCTACAGAAATATTTTTTCTTTAATTTTCTTTAATTATTGTCATGCTGATGTTAAAGGACTTGGTAAAATGTTTCTCTCAGCCTTGGGATCAAATCAAGTATGACTGTTTTCAGCAATAGGTAGGAGAGTTTTTGATAAAACAGATTGTGGGTAGAGTTTTCCAAATAGGGTAAAAACCCATTAATTAAGAGTTCCCTAATTTAGACTTTGTGATAATTCTTCCTTAACTGGGTTTAAATATGCCCTTGCTGTAGAATGAGGGGTTTGCTAAGCAAATAATAGTGCAAATCAGATTGCAGAGAACAGACTGCTTTTGCGATCATTAGCATAGTGTGGTAAAATCTAGGGTTGTTTAATTTTTTGCATCACAAAATTTGTTGTTGTTAAGCACCATAAAAATATTTCCCCTTTTTCTGTTTTAGCTAATATAGTAATTGAATTCAATTTATGTACATTTTAATTCCTCAGGGATGTCATTCTGGACAATAGCGATCATTTTACATAGGTCAGTAGATGTTAATAATTAGAATATAGGGTCTATGGAAGTTTTAAAAGATATTTTCTGATGCAGACTTATTATTAAAGCAAGTAGTTTGTGTATTTGAAATAGATACTTTTTAAATTTAAACATTCTATCATTCAGACTTTTCACTAATTCAGAATTTATTCTTTCTGCTAATTAAAGTGCTTGCCTGAATTATTACTCTATTAGAAAAGCATTTTTAGAAAGAGGATTTCAAAAGTGAGCTTTTTGTTTTTTTTCCTTTTTTTTTTTTAGCTGTTCTTTTGTGTCGTAAAAAAAATTATGAAAACTGGACTTTATAATGGACATACAAATAGTGCTAGAGAAGGGTTTGGGTGAGCACTGTTGCCATGATGACCTTTGTTTGTGTCGTCCTGAAGAGATGGTTCCCACCTCTGTGTTATGTATAGGTGGTAACAATATTTGAAAGATCAGGGGTCTTACTTTACTAACTTGACCCTGGCTTTCTGAAGAGCTATACCCTTAAATTCCTAGCTCTTTAATGGGCTGTACTTGGCTGTCAGATTGTAGCAGTAGCTGCTGCCCTGATTGTTTTCTGATTCTTTTTCATATCCTCAAGTTTGAAGCCTGTACCTAGCTTCATTTTTTTCTTTTCCCCTAAGCCATACAATATGTGATTGGGCTTTCTTCTGTAGCTGGGGATGAAAAACTATATCCCCAAAGTAATGATCTTGTCTTACAATTAGAGAAGTCTGAACGGGTTCATCACTGACTCTCAGTCTGAGTTGCTTTTGAGAGTATAATTTGGTGCTTGTCTTTTTCTTTTTTAAATTTATTTTGGCTCCCCGAGGATGAAAGACATCCAGAGGATATAGAAGTTACACAACAGATTCATGTCAGAAGATGCGAAGATACTGTAAGGAGGAACTATCAAGCTGTGGATTCCTTAGTTAAATGTGATTGTTTCAGACAAAATGACTTGTTTGGTTCTACACTTGTGCGACTTAAAATATTTGAATGACAATTTTGTATAACTCTCATAGATCTCCTTAACTGATTCTTTAGTTTGATAAAGTTTTAATTCTGGTGAAAACTAATGCTGATTTAAGCATAATCAGATTGAAAACAATTCCTTGTAGTCTACATGAACGCTAAGTTCTCATGAAAAATCCTAAATGTTATAGGACACATACAAAGTCCTAAGTGTTTCAGGAGTAGTGAGGCATTATTCTGCTTTAATTTATGATTAGATACTTTATGCTTTCAGGAAATTTGTTGTATATTTATTGGTAATTTTTCACAAGATTTTATTACATTGAAGAAATATGTAAATATGTGTGAGAAAGCTGTAGTTAGCCTCAAGTAACAAATAGTAATCGTTATTTTAATCTCATATTTCAATTAGCCTTAATCTTTTGTTTGTATAGCCTTGAGATGCTGTAAAAATCAGTCATTATAGTTTAATTACTAACCATTATCCCAGGTGGCTAACTCCACTTCCTTCTGAACAAGTTCCTTCTTTCATTTTGTTGTTAAGTACAACTATTGGCATCTTTAACAATAGTATTATGCTTTGTATAACAGGCTTTGTAAGTTACACTGTAGAATATTTTAAATTTTGTTGCTTCCTCCTGGTATCAAAGGGCATCTTCTTTTATTATTTTTTTCTTTTTCAACTGGCCTGTTTGCTGTTCCACTTCAGGATAGAATCACACTTGAGTTTTACATAATGACAGAAGTTGAATGTTTCCTGCTCTAGTGTTTATTTAGTAAAACATTTTACATTCCTGGATAGATACCAGTCTGTCATTAATGGATTCTTGGCTTTGGGCCAATAGCTAATAGTTTTATTGGTCCTCATAACATAGCTATGTGATTTTTGTAACCACAAGGGGCTCTTTTCCATGTTTTTCTTTCTTTTTCTTTATTCTTCTTTTTAAAAAAATAACCTAACAACTCAGAGTGCCCAAATTTAAGAAGGGAGTATTTCTCTTTAAATGATCCTCTACTCTACCTCATTCATTCTTTCTGTTCTTAGGAAATGCTCACATATATTGGAGTATCTTTGAGCAAGGTTTAGAACTCAGTTGCTCGATTCTTATTGCTCTAAAGAGGCCTGGCAAAGCTCCTTTTCTCTGCTGGGTGGTGTCTATTTGCCTACCGTAATAGGGAAGAAGCAGGAAAGGTTGTTTATCGTATGGGAGTTTGTCAAGCTTTATTTGGTTGTTTTAAGTGTTGAGTAATGGAGATCAATTTTGGAAATCTTGGAATCAGGTATCCTGAAAAAGGAAAAAAGTCTCTAGAATTGGGTGAGTGTGAGTGAAGCCTGTGCATTTTAAGTGTGTGTGTTTTTTCTTAGACATATAGGTGTTAGTCATGATTTCCAAACCTGTCATTTGTGTCCTGGCCTCACATAGGTTATTCTATAGTGTCCTCAAAGCTTCCACCCCTTTCTGTGATGCTTCCTGTTTAGATCTTTCTCTTCCCACTCCTCATGTATTTTAAAACAAAAGTAAAAATACTTGGTGTCTCTAATTTCCCCCCAAAACTCAATCTTCTCCCTACTGCATAAGTTACTCTGCAACTTCAGGAATACAAAACCACCTTAAAACAAGAAATTGGGCTGTCATGGTGATAACTAGGCTAAGTTCAGTATGGCAGATTCTGTTTTTTCTTCTGCCTTAGTACCCACTAAATTAAAACCACAACATAAACAACAAAATATGGTGATAATGCATTCCATCTGTGGAAAATTTAGAAAATACAGAGGATAAAGAACAGAATAATTATTCCCAACTTCCAATCTCCATCCCCACCCCGTCCCATCCAATGATACACATATAGCCTATTACTTTCAGATAGCTTTTTCTCTACTTTTACACTTAGCAGAGACCATTCTGTACATATTACATTCTGGTTTTTTAATTTGTTATATAATGCTCATTTCCACATGCCACTTAAGTTCTCTATTAATATCATTTTAAAGGATGCATGATATTCCATGATAGGAATTGCACTGTCATTTCCTCAATTGTCTCCCAATATTGAGCATCTTGTTTTTCTTTTCCTTTGCAATTATGATGAGTGGTTAGTGAACAAGTTTGTGCATAAATCCTTGTCTGGTTCTTAGAATCCTTGGAAATTTTGCCCCATTTTTTACAGAACCCCACAGGATATTATGGGAGTCTAGTTCTATTGATGGACACTCACTTCCAGTGGTTAATTCCAGGGAAAATACTTTGCCCAAAGAGTAGTAAATAAAAATGCTCTATTTTTAGTGCAAGAGTGTTGCCTTCAAAAAGGGTAAGATTCTCGAAATTTTGGTAGGTGAGGAGATCCTAACTATTTTTCGGAGGAAGGTTTACTCATGTTGTTCAGCTGGAGCAGTTCATGGTATGACACGTGTATGTACACACGCATTTTGGTGGCATGGTGCAGCTGGGGGAGGATAAGCACTCTGGAGCCACAGGTCAAGTTTATGTAACACCGTGATGTTTTAAAACAGGATGATGCCAGTTCAATTAAATGTCCTAGAACAACAGTATGTTTTCAGTGTGTTTTGCAAGGCAACTCTTTGACAAACAGAACAAAATAAATGTCTTCCACTTCAGAAAACAATGCCTACCAATAAATCAGATCCTACATAAAACAAAACAGCCATAGAATAAAATGTATTAGAAAAAGCAAGAGAGAAGGCTCTACCTGGGGGGACCGCTGATCACCTGTTATCCATGAGTCAGCCATAATCGCCTACGTTAGGTTTTCTGCAAAATTAATGTATTTTACTGTTATGATAAAAATTATGTACGGATTTATAGACTCATGAAAACAATAATAGCTAGACATAAAAGTCAATGTTCTTTCATGTGATAAGCTAGTATTTTGATTTGCTTAGCTGATGCCTTTAAAGAGTAGCATGTTTGTACTGGTGAGTCCAACCTTACTCTCTCTTTTTGTTAGTATCAGAGCCAGGTATATGTAGAAGC
The DNA here is from genome assembly GCF_027409185.1 of Cynocephalus volans. Lineage (NCBI taxonomy): Eukaryota > Metazoa > Chordata > Mammalia > Dermoptera > Cynocephalidae > Cynocephalus > Cynocephalus volans. The sequence continues at coordinate 51,376,953 of NC_084474.1, forward strand.
TGAATAGGGAAATAGAAATAGATTACTGTTCCTGATGTTTCTGATTATGAAATTAAGCCTGTTAGTTATCAGATTTTTAGGAGGAACATTTTCTTCACTCTGGATACAGTAGAGCTCCTTTTGTGTAAGTCCTGTTCACACTGCCGAGCCTGGTTACGAATATTGTTAACCAAGTTGGTTAACAGCTGAGTAAAACCCTACCCCACAGGACAGCAAGAGGAGACATACTTCTCTCTGGTGTTACTTTAGTGTGAAAATCTGGGGTGGCCAAATGGATTTAACAGCCCATGGAGCCAGTTAGCTAGTCAGAGCAGACTCTGAGTCTTCTGGAGGTCTCATATGAGCTCTACCTCTGGCTGGAAGAAGAGAGGGTGATGAGTTTAACCCTGGACAAGAATTTAGTTTGGCTTTTGTTGAAGAAATAAGTAGTTGAGAGACATAGTTCCAAAATCAGAGGATGTAGTTTGATTTCCCACAACACCAGGCAAAACCCTGATTTATCTGAACAACTATCCAAAGCAACTTCTAGGCTTAACCACAAGGTCAAGAGAAGATAAAACTGAGGTCATTGAAGATCAGAGCCACATCTTCATCTTCATCTCTCTTTTGTATGTGGTCGTCCCTCATTGAACATTTGTTGAATAAATGATCAAACAAGAAAATTAGGAGAAGGTATTAGGAGCTGAAATATATTAAAAGAGCTGAGTCTCATGCCAAGTCTAGGAGTATTTATTTTTGTCTTGTAGTACGTGAGGCCACCGGACACTGAGATAAGGGAATCAATCCTAAGGGCTCCCTGTGTGCTGTGATTCCGGATCTGCCAAGCAGCAGTCAGAATGGGTGACTTGTTTGGAAACAGACTCCGAGGAGGGGACTGAGCAGAAGGTGGCCACCTGGTTTGCAATGAATTCTCACCAAGCAGGGCCTACTATAAACAGGAGTGTTTTAAAATAGCATGATGATAACATGAGGGATTCCACAAATGATCACTTCTCTTTTGAGCTCTCTCTTTTTAAATGGGTTATGAAGTAATGCTCTTGTCTATGCACTTTTCTTTCATTTTGAACTCCCCATTTCGGCCTGAGTAAGAATTTTGCAAGCTTTGAAATATGTCAACATAAAATAAGCTTTGAGACAGCTTGAAAAATGGAAGATTCATAATGGACTCCACTAAAAATATGGTTTGTTAAAAAAACAAACCAGGCTCGATCTTCCTCACTTGGAAAAACAATCAGATGGAACTTGAGCTATCACCACCCTTTTATAGATTCCTGCATCATGAGAAGTCAAGCGTTTCCCAATTAAAGCAGGCTTATTTGTGATGTTCCTTTCAACTCCTTGCCTTATGACCTCCACGACCTCTTCAAGTTCTACTGGACATACTTCAAGGCTCTTGCAGAGGCTACCTATGCCATGCAGCCTTCTGCACTGCTCCTCACATGACGATATATCCAACTAGTTTTGCTCTCAGCACTGACTGTATTGGCTTGTATTATCCTCTGATTGATTCATCAGTGTTTTTTCCCATCTTCCCAATTGACAAGGTTCTTGGTGGTAAGAATGAAGTCTTTTACTTAATGTCTTAGCACAGCCAAAGTTTATTTCATATCCATGCAGACTCTGATGCTGTTTGCAGGGGCAGGTTGGGAGATGTTGAAGAGCTTTCCCCAGTATTAAGGCTTCCTTATGACAGCACTGTCTCAACGGGGACCTTCCAGGATCACTGCAGCCTGGAAGTGATATACATTACTTCTCATTTCAACTGCAAGGTGGTTGAGAACTATAGCTGTCACATGGGCTCAGGAGGGAGAGGAAATTGTTTGTGGGTGGCCCTGAGTAGTATCTACTACATGACTAAACCTATTCAAACTAGTCTCCCTGGCTCTAGTTTTACCCAATCCAATCCATACACCATACTTTAAAATAAAAGATTATATCAAATTAAAAAGCTTCTGCACAGCAAAAGGAACAATTATCAGAGTGAAAAGACAACTTACATAGTGGGAGAAAATATTTCAAACTATACATCTGACAAAGGATTAATACCCAGAATATACAAGGAACTCAAACAACTTAACAGTGAGAAAACAAATAACCCAATTAAAAATGGGCAAAGGAGCTGAATAGATGTTCCTCAAAGGAAGACGTACAAATGGCCAACAGACACATGAGAAAATGCTCAACACCACTAAGCATCAGGGAAATGCAAATCAAAACCACATGGAGATATCATCTCACTCCAGTTAGACAGGCTATTAAAAAGACAGAATAACAAATGCTGGCAAGGATGTGGAGAAAAGGGAACCCTCCTACACTGTTGGTGGGAGTGTAAATTGGTGCAGCCATTATGGAAAATGATATGGAGGTTTCTCAGACAACTACAGTTAGAACTGCCATATGATCCAGCAATCCCGCTGCTGGTTATTTATCCAAAGGAATGGAAATCATCATGTTGAAGGGACACCTGCACTCCCATGTTTATTGCAGCTCTATTAACAATAGCCAAGAGTTGGAATTAACTTAAATGTCCATCACTAGACGACTGGATAAGGAAAATACGGTGTCTTTATGCAGCGGAATACTACTATATCATAAAAAAGAATGAAATGCTGCTATTCGCAGCAACATGGACAAACTTAGAGAAAATTATATTAAGTGAAATAAGTCAGGCACAGAAAGAGAAATACCGCATGTCCTCGTTCATAAGTGGGAGCTAAAAAATAAAGAAAGAAAGATACAACAATCACAGTAATACACTGAACTTGCAAAAGGAGAGAACAGAACTGAAGTTACCAGAAGTGGGAAGGGGGAGGGGGTTAGGTAGGAATTGGTAAAGGGTCATAAAAAATGATTACATTGTATGGTGTTGAATATACTGATTATTCTGATTTGAGCATCACATATTGCACACAGGTATTGATATTCAACTCTGTACCCCACAGATATGTACAATCAAATATGTTTAAATTATAAAAGAAAAAGGCAAATTAGGTCACCACACTTTCTGATTTTTCCATTACCTATAGGATAAAGTCCCAACTCTTTTAAAAGTCACAGAGGCTCTCCAGCGTCTGTCCTCTGCCCTTCAGCTCCTCAGCTTTCTCTTAGTTGCCCATAAAGGCTCTGCTTTTTCTAGCCTGGATGCCTTTGCACATGTGATTCCTTGAGCCTGGCATGTTCTTCATCTGTGCTTACTTGGAAAATTCCTGCTCAACCTTCCTTTTAGAAGTCTCTTCCTCTCAGAAGGGAGTCCTGGCAGAATTAGGGGCCTTTTTCTTTGAGCTCCCATGGAACCCTCTATCATGGCTCCTCTCACACAGCTGTGATTATCATTGACTATTGTCATTGTCACTGTCTCCCTTTTAACCTGATCCTTGTTTAGGGAAGATGCCACATTCTCCTTGTCTCTGAATCATCAGGATCTAACATTGTGCTTAGCATTGAAGGGGCCCTCAGCATAAATTGGTTGGGTGACTACATTTCAGTTGAATGTACACGATTCTACCACGTCAAAAATTAATGAGATGAATTTGGTGTGTTTTAAAACTTATAAGGATTTTAGGAACTTGGGTTGGTAAAAGATGATGGGGTTTGGCTGAGGCTCAGGAAATTGGGGAGTTAGGCTTTTTGGTTTAGTGCGGCAGTTATGTGGTTGAAATAGATGCTGCCTATTGGAAACAGGTGCAAATGCAACAGGGAATAATAGGTTAGAGGCTGGTCTATTTTCACCTCGTTCATTTTCCATGGTAGTGGTTTTTTTTTTTTTTTTGGTTTTTTTTTTTTTTTAACTGCATTGATTTTCATTGCTCATTGGCTCATTAGATCATGTTCTCCTGTTATTTGGAGAACATTTTGCTTCCGTTGTTTTCCTCATTTGTGGCTGTCTTCTTCCCCCTAATTATTTGGTCCTTCCACACATGAATTAGGGCATTCTCAACATTCTTGCTAGCTGAGCTCCATGTGTGGATAATCTACCACTTTATGTCCACTTTTGTTCTTCAGCTCTTAATTCAAGACTCTCCTGCCCAGAGGCTTTACTAAATTTTCTCAGATTTGGGGGGTAGTACCACCATCACCACAAGCACGTAAGACACTTGAAGGAGTCATCAGACAGCTTGGTTTATCTGGACAGCCAGGAGAGTGTTGACAAATTAGGCTGGAAAGGAGTTAGAAATGGTAGAAAGGATTCTAATGTTAGGCTGAAAAGCTTAAGGTAGGGGTTCTCAACCCCGGAGACAGAATGGAATCACCCGGGGGCTCTTCAGACCAAGCCAAACCAAACAACAACAACAAAAGCCCTGGCTCTACCCGCTGGAGATTCTGATCTAATTGGTCCAGAGTGCGACCCAGGAATCACTATTCTGCTGTGCGGATGGGTTTGATAAACCCTATTGATTCATGGAGCCCTTGGGAAATTCAGTGGATATAGTCATTAGTATTGGCTACTAATGGTCAGTAATATTTTCCATTGCAATACAGTAATCCCTTGGGATCCACAGGGATTGGTTCCAAGACCCCCTGAAGATACCAAAATCCATGGGTGCTCAAGTCACTTATATAAAATGGTGTGGTATTTACACATAACCTGTGCACATCCTTCTGTATACTTAAAATCATCTCTAGATTACTTACAACCCCCAATACAATGTAAATGCTATGTAAATAGTTGTTACCGTATTCTAAAATTTGCAATATTTTTTATTGTTTTATTGTTATTTTAAATTTATTTTTCCAAATATTTTCAATTGTGGTTGGTCAAATTCAGGCATGCAGAACTTCAAATACAGAGGGCCAACTGTAAATCTCCTCTTCCACCAACAGCTGGAAGAAAACTTAAGAATTTAAGAATTATGAGTAGTTCTAGCAGTGGTGCCCTAGACTCCAGGAAGCCCCTCCTCCTTCTACCAGAAAGGACTCTCACATTATATGTTTTATTTGTTTAAAACTGGGAGTCTGCTTAATATTTTGTTTGAAAAATGGGTTCTGCTGCTACAAAATATTTGAAAATCATTGAATCTAGTTAAGCCCTTTATTTTAGAGATGGATTCACATTTTAAACATTTGTTTCAGGTCACACAGACAGATAACAGCAACGTGAGGATTACAGAGATGTGTGCTAGAGCAAGAATGAGATATTGATCTTGGCCGGGCTATTTATGAGCTTCTAGGAACTTCCATTTGTACATCATAATAGTATTAAAGCCCAGTCCCCAGCTGAGAGTCATTTTAAGTGAGAATATATGTGATAACATGCTGGAAACTCTGTATAATATACCAGTGGAATACTCACTAAAATTCAGAATCTTTTTTCCTTTTTACTATGATGCAAACAGACGAAAGCCCTTTTTGGGAGGAGGCTCAAAATTAAAAGTCAATTTAAAGAGATTTGACAGTTTCTTATTTATTCACTTGAAAATATTTATTGAGCCTCTAATTTGTTCTGGGTCTTCCACAGCCAATGAAATGGACAAGGTCCTTGCCCTCCAGCAAGGTTTAAAATGGACTGTGAAGGCAATTTCAAAAGGAGTCCCTGGTGGCAGGTCTGCTGGGGTAAACATGGGGCTTCCACTCTGTGTGGCAGTTTTGGAGAGAGAGCACTCACTTACAGGCTTAAGTTCCTGAAAGATTGTTATTCCAGTCACATCTGCTATTGTGTGCCTTTCTGTTCTTTCTTTCTTGTATTAGATTGTCTTAGGTTTGCTTCCAAGCAGTAAGAGGAGGTAGCAGGACTGGGTTTACATCTCAGTAAGTTCCAGAGAAAAATCTCCTTGTGCCTCTGGTGGTAATAATGATGTACAGTGTGCTTTTGGGGGGCCACCTTTCTCAAATGTGCTGTCATTGTGTCCAACTTTTCAATGATATGGAATCATCTTAGATGCTGAATAAACAAAATAACTTGACATTACCAACAGCTTTTTCCTCCATAGTAAAACCATGCGTGAAATTATGTATGCAACAAAAAGTAAATTAGCTGCCCTTCATCCCCCACCCCCCTTTAGGTTACAGCTCTCCGATTTCCTTTTGGGGACCATCCCACCTCTACCATCATGTAATTCTGGTAGCGGTCGACTCTCCAATTCAGGAATAGACACAAGGCCCAGGCTAGACAATCAGGGAACCAAATGCCTTCAGTCTCCATTACTGGCATGAGGTGGTTGTGTGGCCATGTGGTAACCCAAATGCTCCTGGTCCCTGTGACTGATAGAGGGATAAAAATAGGTGGCAAGTCTGTGTAATCAGGGTGAATGCTAACACTTGAAGGAGCATGTATCCTGGAGGGCTGGTAGCCCTGGGCAGAGCATACCTGAAAATAGAGACATTCAGTGGAATCATGTCCTGATGGCACTGTTTGTGTCACCTGATTCATCTGGGCTTGAAACCAGACTAGTGCTGAAAGTTTTTAGTTACACAAAGAAATAAATCCTCACCCTATTTAAAATTTTTTCATTATTTTGCCATAAGCTAGTTTGAAATTTTTTTTTAAAAAAATCAGTACATACTGAGAAAGTCTGAATTAACACAACATCCTAAACATTCATTCATTCAACAAATATTTATTGATGGGCAAATGCACAGCGATACGTCTGGGGTAAAATGCATGTGTAAACAGAAATATATGGATATTTTTATAAAAGGGATGAGGGTACCTGCAGTTTTATTTGGTCTGTAATTGTTTGGATCTTTACAACGTCTTTTCTGTATAGTGGTTTAACCTGGGAAGACTTCCGATCTGTAGATGTATTGTGGGCACAAAGCTTAGATTAATTAGATAGGTATGCAAGAAGATATTGTGTTAGTGGCGGTTTTAAATGTTTCCACATTGGTTTGACTCTTGAAGTCTTGATTTTTAATAGATCATATCATATGAAAGTTTCACATTATCATTTGGAGGAAATTCAGATATTTTGAGATGGAGTGATATCCAAAGATATTCTCTGTTTCTGGGAATTTTGGTTTCTATATCCTGTGTTCATTTGCAAGGTACATGCATGAAACCCTCTTCAGGGGAAGCTTACCACACTGCACAGAAATGGCTCATAACCACTAATTTTTTAAAAAATCCAGAATGACAGGCAGAAAGATCTACTCACATGACCACCATTCAAAGCTCAGGAGGTATTTGAGTTCATGTCTGGTTCACTGCAGTGGAACCGATCTGCTTTTGGCGTGCTCTCAGCTTGCTGCACTGGACCTGAATTTGGACTGGATATCTGTTGCTTAAACCAATTGCTCGCATCTGATCCAAAAATAACTAATTCCTCCTGAAGTGTTCACTGGGGCTTCCTTTTACATTCTGCAAGACTTTTTCTAGTTGTGTTTTGTTACACAGTGTTATATTTTGCCATGTTAGCTGATACTTCATAAAGAGAGAAAGCAAGGTACAGAACAATGTAGAAGATGAATAAAAATGAATACACATTAAAATTAGTATGCTTGGCTATTTTAAAGAAAATTCCATATTATTTGACCAAAATAGTTTTTTGATATAACGATAATATTATCCTCACACCTACCACAATTAACAATGTTCCCTAAATATCATGTGATACATAGTCTCTTTTAAAATTTCACCATTCGTCTCAAAAATGTCTTTTTACAGTTGGTTTGCTCAAGTAGAATCCAAACAAAGCCCATACGTTGCATTTAGTTGTTATGTCTCTTTTTTCTTTCATCTATATCAGTCCGTCTTCTTTTATTCCCTCTCCCTCTCCTGTCTCCTCCACCAAACTGTTTCTTTTTGTTCAAGGAACTGGACAGTTTGTTCTGTAGAATGTGTCACATTCTAGACTTGGTGGATTGCTTCCTTCTGGTGTCCTTTAACTTATTATTTTATTCCCTTTTATTTTCCTATAAATTGATTGCTAGGTTTAGGGTTGATTAGAATCATGTTCATTTTGTTTAGGCAAAACCATTTGAAAGTTGGTTTCTGGGGTAAGAGCTCTTATAGTGGAAAAAAAATACAAACAAACTGAAACTACCCACCTGCTCTGGTCAGATAGTACATCAAAAACAATATTGCCTGTCAATATTTAAACCGATTATCATGGAAGATGATAGTGGATCACCACACACTCAACCAAGTAGTAAGTAGCAAGGCTGATCTTCCAGATGTAGTGTCTTTGCTAAAGCAGATGGTCATGGCCTCAGGTGTATGGTATGCAACCACTGATCTAGGAAATGTGGGGTTTCTTTTTCTCCCATATCAGAAAGAAGGATCAAAAATAGTTGGCATTCACTTGGAATGGACAATAGAAGGCAAGTACAGTCTTGCCCCAGGCCTAGCTTAACTGTTTGATTCTCTGACATAATACAGTTCAAAGAGACCTGGACCATCTAGACATCCAGAACGTAGAACTGATCTACTCTATTGATGACAACATTCTAACAGAACAAATAACTAAGAAGTGGCAAGCATATGAGAGTGTTGATAAGATGTGTGGACTCCAGAGGGCAAGAGATAAACTCTAGAAGATCCAGGGTCTGTCCTATCAGTGAAAATTTAGGGGTCCAGTCATCTAGAACATGTCAAGACAATGTTCTAAAGGATAACTTGCTGCATCTAGCACCCAGAGGAAGAGTATTGCACATGTGGTTATTCTACTCTGAAGATGCAAAGGACACTGTGAAATAGGGATGAAAGGATCTGGCAACTGGTTAGACCTACTAATTGCACAGACTTGAAGACAAAGACGATGGTGACGTGTCAGCTCTGAGGGATTGAGATGGTGGTGATGCTAGGAAGTCAACTTTTGGGTGAAAGATAATGAATTAAGTTTTAGACAAATTTGGTTTGAGGTGCATGTGGACCCTCCATACATACCCAGAGTTTGAGATGCATGTGGATAGTCTAGCAGGCAGCAGGACGTGTAGGGCTAGAACTTATAAGATATGTCAGTGCTAGAAATAGCTTGACTCCACCACTCATTCAATAATTATTTACTGGAAACTAATGATGTTCTTAGAGCTAAAACCAAGTCTCAGGTCTGTGCACAAGGAAATTACTAAACATCCTCTTCAGATGCTAGATTTATTGCCGGGAAATTCTTGTAGTTTATTTGACGTGGATGTCATCAGCATAGGCATAATATTTGAAACCATGACTTTCATTCATTCCCTCATTCCCTCATTTATTCATTCATTTGCTTGATGAGACTGCTCAGGAAGAGAAAGGGCAGAACAGTGGTTTTCATCTTAGAGGTACATCAGAATTACCTGGGGAGCTTTAAAAAAATGGAATGGTTCCTCTCTACCCCTGATATACTGAATCGGAAACCCCAAGAGCAGGGCTGGACACATTTATCTTTTCAAAACTCTACAGGTAATTCCAATGTTCAGCCAGGATTAAAAACTACCAATGGAGTGAAAAAACACATCTTTGGTGAAAAGCTCATTTAAAAAGAAAGAACAGCTAGAGAAAGATGCAGAGCAGAAGAAGATTAGCAGAATAAAGGGTGATTCAAGAGAACATAATATGGAAGGCAGGGGAAGAAAGAATTGCAGTTATACTCTGTGTGTGCACGCCTGTGTGGGCACCTATTTAGAAGGTGGGCGGAGGATAAGATGAGCTTTTAACCAGTGTTAGTAGGGAAGTGTTGTGGAGCAAAGGAAGAGCAGCATTAGTATGGCGTCTGTTGGGTGAGAAGAAGGCAGAGGAGTGGGGCAACAAGACTCTGTGGAAAGAAGGTCCCAGATGCATGTGGATGGTTCTTACAGCAACACAAGGGCACTTGGAGCATAGTAAATGGTGGTTTTGGTTTCAGGCATGGAGTCTCACTGGAAAGGTGTGATCATTAGGTGTACCACTGTCTGGGAAAGAGGTGTGTCCTCAGACCCCAACCAGAAGTGAGAAGCAAGACCCTAGGTAGGTACAAGAAGGCATTCAGCATCCCCTGATGTTCATGGACTCAAGCCGTCCCCAGGGAGCTACCTGTGGTGGGTGTCAGGATGGTGCTTTCACATAGACAAGGCATGAAGCTTGGAGGGAAGCTAAGTGGTGCACATCCTGATTGTAACCTCTTATGAGTTCTGTGTGTCTGTCATAAAGGAAAGTCTCTTTTGAAAGTTCTGGTCTCTCTCAGCTGCAGAAGGTAATGAAGGAAAAGCATTTTGTTGTCTTGAGTCAGAAAATGAAAAACAGAATAGCCAGCAGGGTGGCAGCCATGCTTAGTGCAGCTACCCTCCCCTCCACGAGAGTCTTCCAGACTTTATCCCTGGGGGTTCTGCAAAGCATGTTAAGCAGAAAGACAGTATCTACTGGCAAGAACCTTCTAAGTCTGGGTATGCAATGAGAGAACTTACCAATTTAATTACGATTTCTTTCTTTGTGTATTTCTGGTTGGTTTTCTCGTAGGCAAACGTCTTCCATGGAGAGGTCGAAACTTATCTCCAACTTTTTATCACAAAAGATTTTCAGAAAACTTGAAAGAATAGTATAATCACTGATAGAGTTTGGATGTGTTGTGCCCCAAAAGCTCATGTCAAAATCTGATCCCCAACTCGGTAATATTGGGAACAGTTTGGGTCATGGGGGCTGCTCCCTCATGAATGGACTAATGCTGTCCCTGAGGGGCTGGTAGTGAGTGAGTTCTCGCTCTATCAGTTCCCATGAGAGCTGGTTATTTAACGGACCCTGGCACCTCCTCTCTCTCTCTCTCTTGCTTCCTCTCACCATGTGATCTGCTTGTACCCGCCAACTGCCTGCCACTTTCCGCCATGAGCAGAAGCAGCCTGAGGCCCATGCCAGATGCAGCTGTGCCAGAATCGTAAGCCAAATAAACCTCTGTTCTTTATAAAGTATGCAGTCTCGGGTATTCTGTTATAGCAACACAAAACAGACTAATACAATGACCAATCATATTATTGTTACTTAGACTCAATAATTGTCAACTTTTGACCAGTATTTTCTTTGTCTATCAATCAATAATTTTTTTCCTGAATTATTTGAAAGTAAGTTGCAGATATCATGGTATTGTACCCTGAAATATTTCATAATTCATCTCAAAAAAATAAGAACAGTCTACTACACAACCACAATACCACTACGGTAGCTAAGAAAATTAACATTAATTTTGTGTTTTATCTAATATTGTGTTCATATGTAAGTCTGTCCCTAAAATGTCTTTTTAGCTAGATTAAAAAACAAACAAACAAAAACCCAGCAGGTTCATTTAAGGTCTAGGCATTACTTTTTGTTGTTGTGTCTTCATTCTCTTTTAATCTAACACAACCCCCCATAACCAAAGGCGATATTCAATGCTGTTTGTTGAGCTAGACTGGATAAAAGCCTGAAGAGAGGAGATATGAGAAAAGAGGTCAGAAGATAGAAAAAACTAAAGCTTTCCGACTGAATCACCAGGTACTTCATGGTCTTCTAGGTCACCATAAATCCAAACTTGGCCAAACCCTAAAATCAGTGGCTGCTTCCTCACCTCCCCTGCCCCAGCCACAGAGGCAGCTCTCCCACCCCATTCTTAGCTGTCTCTTTGCTCTTCACACCTTGACCCTGGCAGGCGGGGTTTGTAACCTCATTTCTCACAGCTGCCTCCCATGCCTGCTGCATCCTAGCCCATCCTGAACTTCCCAGGGCATCTGGTGATACTTTTTCTCCTTTGTGTGAAATGTCATCCACCCATATCTTCCTCCATGTCAAATGCCACCTCCTCTATGAAACCATTCCTAATGCCACACCAGAATCAATCTGGTTTTTCTCTAAGCTCCTGCAGCAGTTGTATATGCCTCTTCTATTATATCTGTTACATTTTATTTTGTACTGCAGTGACTTTTATACATGTGTCTCTTTCTTCATAGCTCATAAAGCCCTGGTAAGTGGGAACCACATCTCATTGTTCTGTTTCTCCCACTGCATTGCTTAGAATATCTGGAATGGGCTAGGCACCCAAGATTAGGGGGTGGCCTGGCACAATAGCAAAGAGTGGGCTCTGGAGTCAGTTTGTAGCTTTGGTCATCATCCTGTCACCTCTCAGCTGTGTGACACTGAGCAAGTTATCCAACCTCTCTGCTTCTTGGTTTTGTCATCTGTAAAATGAGGATGATGACAGTATCAACGCCATAAGGATGCTGTCAGGATTAATGAGACAAATAAAATGCTTGGAATTTTGCTTGCCACACAATAAAAATTGCATAATTGTTAGCTACTTTAATACATTGAAGTTCATTGAATTGAACTAAGAATCTCTTTTCTAAACTATAGTGCCCCTCTTCTTTTCCCTCAACCCCTCTGCCCACTATTTCAGGCTATATAAGCTTTACAGCAAGTAGCATTGCATTGAATTTAGAAGGAGAAATAAAGGTTCAGCCTTTGGTGGGGGGGGATATTATGATGTGAATAATATTTTATATAACCCTCAGATAGAAGTTGTATATTAAATGTCCAGAAACTTCTTTAGCAATTTCTCAAATTAGATGGACTTCAGAATGGAGAGGTAGTTGTGGATGGGTGGAGAGGAAGAAAAGGGTGAGACAAAGAAACAATAAAATCCCTGGGTTTTGGCCTAGAGTGATAGATAATTATTTTTTAAGGTGACAAAAGGGAGCTGGTTGCTTTCTGCCCATGTCAAAAGTCCTAGGCTGGGTTGGGTTCATCTGGACCCCACCCTCATGCCAGATGCAGTTGTTTATTTCTAGCTTTTTGTAGGAACCACATTAGAAAGGACACACCCTTTGGGCCCTCTTGAAAGATCCTGTAAAAATGAAGGCACTCCCTTGTAAGTAAAATATCCTTGAATGCTACAATATTCGGATAATTATAGTCTCCCAGGAGCATAATCCTTAAATGGCTGAGATAATTATAGCATCCCAGGCCCATGGCACTTTTTGTTTAGGAGCATAATCCCATGGGCAGAGGGCAGTGGGAACCCTAGGATGCTCCTTCTGCTGAGTCCCCCTAGCCCACGTCCTCTGATGGATCCTCCTGGAAAGCAAGCCTGGGGACTCTTGTGACCAAGACTTTCTTGTTCATGCTGCACCCCTAGGGTGCAACACAAAAATCTAGCGCAAAGCAGTGCAGCTGAATGCCTATAGTTATTCCTAACAAATAGAAGATAAACAAATGAGATGTAAACAAATGAGATGAGAAATGGTTCTTTGGAACTACATCTCTAATAGCAGTGAGAACCCTGGTAGTGCTCTCTGCATAGGCCTGGACAAGGAGATGTCAAGTCAAAGTTCATGGTTGCTGGTGTGACTTTTATGTTTATCTTCTAATCTAGTCTGGGAAGCTAGTTGGGTGGAGTGTGGAATTTTAGCCATGGCTATGTTTGATTTCGCAAAAGGACAGATCAATTCGAAGAAAGAAAAGTATTTTTCTAGCTATGGGCTGTACCTCTAACACTGGTCAAGGATCTTCTTTTAAATTTGTGAGCAAGGCACAAGACAGAGATGAAAGAGAGGGGATGGTTTGGTGTAGCCCATCACGTTTACTGGGAAAACAAGCCAAGTGAGCCTTCAATTGATGGGTTGTCAGAGGTGTCCTGCCCATCTGTGAGTGATGGTCTCTCTGTCCAAGAGGAGTATGACATGTCTTTATTCCCAGATGCCTCATCCTTCATAGCTTGCATCTATTAGTTTGCTCTTGATTGAAAGTGGCTCTCTGAGTGCTTTAAAGTCATTGTGAGGACTGCATATTTTTAACTATTAACTAGACTATGACCCCTCCAAGGATAGGTCTGTGGCTGATAAGCTAGAGGAGAATACTCCCAAGCCTGTCACACACTATCTCCGGGGCTTACCCCATGGTTTATGGGAACATGCTACACTTTCCTTTTACAACCTACTGCTGTTTGGTTCCCACAATTAGAAGAGGTTGTTATGACTCACTTTGCTTATAGAGCCCTTTTCTTTTGAGGCTTGGCAAGGATACTTTCTTGTTCAGCTGACTCCTGTGGTCCCTGGGATGATTTTTATAGATAAGAATAATAAAGCCCTTTGATGAGCTCTGTTTCCTAAGCTGGTAAAGAAGGGGCTGCACAAAAAGATCCCTTTGGATTTTACAGGTTTTTTTTTTTTTTTTTTTTTTTTTGCATTCACACCCTTTGCAGCATTCATTCATTCATGCACTCTCTCAATACTATTTGTCTTAAGCTACTTTACAGGAACACACTGGACACAGGAAAAATAAAAAAATTAAGGTACATATATATAGTCCTTTTAAGCATATTCCATACATAAGGAAACTCAACAAATAGTGCCCTGGTCTCTTAAAGCACAGTCTTATAACTAGATTATATTATCATGAGCTATTTTGCAGTCACAGATAGATTCAACATCAACATTTTTATGCTACAGGTATTTTCCCCAGTGACTTCTTTTGGCCAACGTTCTGCTTAGGTGGTTCAGAAAAGCCTGTCGCTTGGACCTAGCCTTTTCTGACTCGCTTTATTTCTAACTATTTTCTCTTTAAAGAAGGTAGATATTCAACGAGGTACATTTCCTGGGACTCGTGTTGTTGGAGTTCCTGTTGGTGTCTTTTCATAGATTGTACAAAGAGGTAGCAGTTGTAGAAACAAAAGCAAGACTGAGAAGGAGTGCTTCCAAGACCCAGGACAACCTGGGCAAGCTTTCTTTTTTTCTAGGCAGCAAACACAAAAAATCAAGCATGAATATTATTTCACAAGAGGGACATGCTGACTTGTCAATAGACACCAAATCAAGTTCTCCCTGACCTGAGCTTCCCCGTAAATCTGAAGCAGTCAGAAAGTATAAAGGACATAGTCCTAAGATTTCTTTCTCTTTTTCATTGTGATGAGAACATTTAACATGAGATCTAGCTTCTAGAAGATGAGGGTTTCTTCATTTGATATACTGTAGTCTTGTCAAGACCTAGCTTAAAATTCCTTAAAATCCCAGAAGAAAAATCAAAGATCCCTAACAGGATATGAAGTTCACCCAAATCTGGCTTCTGTCTGCATCTCCAGCCTTAGTTTTCACCTTTCTCTTCTTTTCCTTTGTGTTCCAGCTTCATTATGCTCCGTGGGGTTCCTGCACACACCAAGTTGCTTCATGTCTTTCTGACTCGCCTTTCCTTAATGCTCTCTCCCAGGACTCTCTTTACCTCCCCTCAACATCTTCACCCAAGTGACTCTTATGCAAATTTTGAAGACTCAACTCATGCATCACCTCCTCCAAGAAGCCTTCCCAGAACTTCCTTCACCCCCAACTCCCCACACCACACCTCTGCTCCCACAGGACCCTATTAGTAGTTCTATCATTTGATTTTCTGTAATATGAGGACACTTCAAAAAGTTTGTGGAAAAATAGAATTAAAAGATAATGCGAATCTTTCAGTGAACTCTGGGAAGACCTCTTGTACAGTATAACGATCTGTGTCTGTGTCTGGAACTCCCACTAGACCTTGAGCACAGTGATGTTTAATTTCTGTATCCCTTGGGCCTAGCAAAATGCCTAGCAGAGTAATAAGTACTCAGCACAAATTTGTGGACTGAATTAATGAAAATTATTGATTGAACTTTTCTGAGCTTCAGCTTCCTCATCTGCAAAACGGGGACAATCATTTTTTCCTGGCAGAGTTTCTGTGGTGATTGAGAGAATGTACGTGAAGTGCCCAGTCCAGTACCTGCAAGTGAAAAGAGCATAATGAAGGGCAGCTCCTGTTCTTAAGGAATGCACGATGGATGCAGCACGGAGAAGGCCATGTTCTGTTTGCAGGCAAAGAATCACAACAGAAGAGTGAAAGATAGGCTTTGTTTGGTCAGCCACCAACATGCTTCTCAAGCTAGATCAGTAGAATGACCCCGAGCCTGGGCCCTGGCTCACTCACACAGCAACTTTCACTGACAGGTGGTTCTGAGATCATGGCTCACAAATCTTGAGGAAACCATTGTCTGCTCCTTTGATAGACACGTCATATGACCCAAGAAAGCCATGCAATACGATGGAATTAGGTTGAGTGTCTTTGCTTCCGCCTCCTGCAGGAACTGTGGTGCTCATGGAGGTGCATGCAGCAAGTGGAGGTGGCTGATGCTGCTTCAAATGCTCTGCCTGCCCAAGCCTGCATTTGCAAGCTCCTGTTCCTGGGCACATTCAGAAGGAGCTGTGACATTCTGGGTTTGTGCAGTTGAACCTCAGTTAACCAGAACCCCAATAATCAAGATGCGGAGTTCACTTTCCAAAGAAAGAGGTAAATCTTAGGGTGCACAAACCAAAATCAGGATTGTACTAAAATATACAAACAAAATAGACGATAAAACCCTAATGAACAAGCAAGCAAGCAATGCTGAGAAAGTACCACTCACAAATGACTTCTTGAACGTGGTCAAATTTAGTTCAGAGGTGGGTTCAAGCTTCTACTCCTTTGATATGTATAGAATGAAAGATGAAAGATTTGGGTTTTGAAATTAAGGAGACTTGGGTTTAAGACCCAATTCTTCCATTTATTATTTTTGAGATACTGGGTGAGTCATTTTACCTGTCTAGCTCAAGTGTCCTCCTCCATAAACTGGGCATAGCCATGATAACTACTTATTCAAACTCTTAGAAGCAGAGAGTAGAATGGTGGTTACCAGGGGCTGGGGAGAGGGGAAAATGGGGAGCTGTTTGGTTGGTGTAAAGTTTCAGTTATGCAAGATGAGTAAGTTCTAGAGAACACAGTGCCTGTAATTAACAACATTGAAATGTGCACTTAAAATTTTGTTGAAGGTAGATCTCAGTTAATTGTTCTTAACACACACACACACACACACACACACACACACACACACACACACACACACAAAGGGATTCAAGGAAATTTTTCGAAGTGATTGATATGTCTATTAGCTTGATCGTAATGATGGTTTCCTGGTGTATGCATATGTCCAAAATCATCAACTGCATATGTTAAATATGTGCAGGTTTTTGTATTTCAATTATACCTCAATAAAACTGTTAAAAAATAACACACATAAAGGTTTAGCATAGTGTCTGCTACGTGATAAGTGCTTCATTAACCTTATTATTAACTATCCCTTGACAGTGAAAATAAATATTTAGCACCATCACATCTAAATGTCAAAAGCTAAATTGTGTCTAATGTTCTTTATTTATAAAAGCAGAGCAATGGATATTTTTGAGACTATTATCAGTAATAATGCTTTTTGAGCCATGTTCAAAAGAAATGTAGAGACTGTGTCAATTGACTTGCCTAGAGTTCAAACAACCTTCCACGTCCTGCTAACTTCTCCTGCATTCATCCTATTGACTACATTTTCTACTAGTAAATAAAGCGCTCAGTTTTCAGAAAGCATAGTCATGGTCTGCATTAACTGCTAGCCACTGTAACAAATTACCACAAACTTAGTGGCTTAAAACAATATACATTTATTATCTTATGATTCCAGAAAAGTCTGAAATGGATCTCACTGGACTAAACTCGAGGTGTTGGCAGGAATGAGGTCCTTCTGGAGACTCTAGGGGAGAATCTGTTTCCATGCCATTTCTAGCTTCTAGAGGCTGCCCACGTTCCCTAATTTGTGGCCTTGTCCTCCATATTCAAAGCCAGCAGCCCTGGGCGGAGTCCCTCTCCCACTGCTATCTCTGGTTCTCACTCATCTGCCTTCCTCTTTCATTTATGAGGACATTTGTAAATTAATTGGGCCCATTTGGATAATTCAGTTGCCCTGTCTCAAGGGCAACTGATTGGCAAGCTTAATTCCCCTTTGTAATGTCTCCTAACATAGTCACAAGTTCTGGGGATTAGGAGATGGACATCACCGTGGGTGAATGAGTGGGGGCTTATTCTGCCTACCACATAGTCCTAGCAGGTTTATAGCATAGGTGCTAGCAAAATTGGCTAATAAAGATGTTGTTTCTCCCCTTCCCTAGAGAGTACTTTGCTTGGTTGGTATGAGAAGGATATCTAAATATTTTACATGAATTTTTAGAATATCTCTATGAAGTAGGGATGTGTGTTGAAAGAATGAAAATTATACATTAGTATAGGAGGGTACTTGAAAAAGTTCATGGAAAGATTCATATTATCTTTCAATTTTATTTTTCCATGAACTTTTTGAAATACCCTCGTATATAAGAAATCTCCGTGCATGAAGAGAGCGTGAGCACACATGCATGCATATAGAAAGTCATCAAGAGATCAGGTTCATTTTCTGACTGTCTCTACAAACTTGGGCAATTACTCAATCTCTCCATGTCCATTTCTAAATGTCAATGTACTTTTCCTCATTTTTGCCACACACAAAAAATTAAGTGTAATTTGAATGTTGCTTCCCCAAATGCAGACTCCAAGGGGACTGCTGATATGACTCCAGACACTTCCATTGCAAGAGAAAACCTAACCCAAATCTGCTTAAACAATAAAGGGAAATTTTTTATCTCAGAACATGTCCAGAAGAGGTCATTTTTAAAAAGTGGATTAATAAGCAGAGCCCAGCTCTGTTTCACCATGATTTTGCTGGTTTTGCTCCCCATCAGGTAGCAGCTCAGTTCTCAGGTCTAGCTATTTCATGGTGGCAAACATGATTGTAGCACATCAATGCTTTACTGTTCCAAAGCAGCTGTTTTCAGATTTGCTCTGATTGAGCCAGTGTATGTCATGTGTCTGCACCTGACTCAGGGGAATGGAATGGACAGATTGCATAAGCCAATCAAAGCTGGAGTTGGGGAGTCAGCTTCTAGTATGAATACCTGAACAGGGGGAGGAGAGGACACAAATGAAAATCTTAGAGGAGTGAGTGGATTCTGGGCCCAAAGATAACAAATACCCACTGTGGCCATGAGGGAAGTCGTTATTTAAAAGAAGGTGTGATTTTTCTTTTTTAATAAATGAAAAGATTGATATATTTGATTACATTAAATTTACCCCATAAATTCAAATCTATGCATCACATTCTGAAGAATATTTACTGTTGAGTGGAAGAGCACAAAAAAGGGATAGGGAGAGGCATACAGGGGTTTTCTACTCAAGACCTAAGAAAATTGAGTGTTAGGCATTCTGTTCTGTATTCTCTATCCCCTCCCCCCCGGTTTTTTATTGAAATACAATTGATTATACATATTTGTGGAGTACAGAATTGACTCTCAAATCAGGAGAATTAGCATATTCATCATTACAAAAAGTAATCATTCTTGGTGTCCATTAACCAATTTCTGCCCAACCTGTCCCCCTTTCCCAAGAAAGTGTGATTTTTGAAAGCTGGTTGAATTACGTTAATTTAGTCTCTTTAACCACATCTCAAAACATGGAAAACATCACAGAGGATTTCCACAATGCCAACATAATTGTGCAATAGATAATCATAAGCTTCATGAAATGGTGTCATCTAAATAAAAGTTATTATTATCTTCTTTTGTTGAGGGATTATGCAGAAAAAATTGGCTTCTCAACAACACCTCCTGGTTTTAGAAAGAGATTGAGACTTTTTGCATCAGGTTCCAACAGAAGATTAGTAGTTAATGGTTGAGTTATAAAATACTCACAAACCCAGGGCTGGTTCATAATGTGTACAGATCTCTAAAATCCTTAATTGTACAGTTTCCTGCCTATCTCCACCTCAGCCCTTCTTTTCTGTTTTAAAAATAAAGCTACCAGTTTATAAACATCTTTCATACCAAAGGCTTGACCCCCTGAGTGATAAGTGACAGGAGAGGTGTACTAATGGACATTTTAAGTGTTCCACACCAGCAGACTTACCCTGCCTCAAACTAGCTTGGGGTTATCAGTGTAATCTTTTAAAAATTACTTTCTAAACAAACTTAACAACTAAATGATTGGTATAGGGAAAGAAAGTTAAAGCCCAAAATATTTCAAATGTAGCTTTAGAAAGAATGATGGTAAATACATCACTGATCAATTTCTGAGCTCTGGACATTTTCCTATTTTTTTTTGTTATAGCAGAGGAGTTTTCATCTGCTCTTGTGCCTTTGACCTTCTGCCACACATCACAATTTAAAATAAATTTGTGACTGTTGAAAACATTATTCAGATGTACTTTTGCACATGACAGTATGTTAGATGTGATGGTAAATAAGATAAACAGATACGGTCTCTCCCATGAAGCAGCTTTTATTTTAAATCAGAGCCTTAAATGGTCTTCTAGTTAAATTGAAGCATTGACTTCATGTGCTTTTTCCTTCTCCCTCTACCTCCTGGGCCCCCAAAAGGAAGGTGGAAATATTAAAGGATGAGAGATTTAAACTAAGTTTTGGAAGATTGAAAACAGAACAAGGAAGTTGTACCTAACATAGGATAAAGTACCTAGTAAGAGGAATGCTGATGAGGGACCAAGAAAGATACTGACTACAAGCAAATCCATTCTCCCCTCCTGTAAACCTCCTCCTGTAGGACTTAAGAATTTAGGGGCACTGGGAAACCCCAAGGATGAGCACTTGTTGAACCGAAGTTTTGTAAAGGGAATGATTGGACCCCAGCATCTCCTCCCTGATGCTACGTAAGCAGAGGATTCTATCCCAAGAATGATAATGAAAATATACTCTTTGGAATATTTGTGGATACCAGACACAGAGGAGGGCAGGAAGGGTGCTGAGCTGGAGCACAGGAGGAAGTAAAACCTCCATAATAAAATGTGGGCCCTTTAGGGATCTCCCTCCTTTCCCCTCTGAAAACATAGTTATCCAGGGATATATTCCTCATGTAAAAGACTGGAAAACTCCTGTTTGGAGAAACTGAAGTGCTCAGAGAAAATACTTTCACATACTGATGATTAGGAGTTCCCAACAAATACCCGGCCTGTCCACCCATTTCGCTGTGGTAGAGACTACCAATCTCCCTGTCCTGCTTGCTCACACAATTTCTGAACAGCTTAATTAAAAATCTTTTATTATATAAAATTTCAACCATATAAAAGTAAAGTGAATAGTAAGAAAAATCCCAAAACCTCTGTTCTTAGTGTCATCATTAGGAGCTCATGGCCAATCCTGAATCATGTCTGCTTTCCCCTCCTTCTCCTTTCCACATAATCTTGAAGCAAATACTAGACATCATATCATATCACCCTTGGATATTTTAGGTTGTATGTCATGTTTTCCTAAAAAGACACTGGCTCTTTAAAAAAATAGCCACAATACATTATCAGAACTAAAATAAATTAACAGTGTTTCTTTAATATCATTGGTATCAGTTAGCATTTAAATTTTTAATTGTCTTTTAAGTGTCATAATTTTGTTTTACAGTTTGTCTGAATCAGGCTCCAAATAAAATTCACTCCTTGCAATTAGTTAATATGTCTTTTAATCTCTTTTCATTGATAGGGTGCCTCTTCATCTTTTGTTTGCAATTTGTTGAAGAAATCAGAGTTTCCTTATAGGACCTTTTCCATATGGTAAGATTTACTGGTTGGATCCTTGTGGTAATAGTTTAACATGTTTCTTTGTTCTCTATATTTTATGTAAATTGGATCTAAAGGCCAGATCAGATTTAGGTTGAAATTTTTTGGAAAGAAAGATTTCCAGGGGGTAGTGTGTTCTTCTATTGAGGCATATTTTATCTGGCTGTCTTTCTCTTTTCTGATATTAGCAGTTGTTGATGTGCATTCATTAATTTATTAGGAGCGACAAAATAGTGATATTGTAATTCTATCAGTCTTCCATTTATTAGTTGGAATGCTTTGATAAAGACAAACTTCCCCTTATTTGATATTTGCTTATAAGTAGGAAAGGTATAATAAATGCTTGATTCTTTCTTTTATTTTTTTGTAATTTTCTAAATGATAAATTGGTTTACTAATATCCTCTAGTGATGGCCAATTAGATTTTGTTTTGCTTCTCAGTTTTTATGGACCCACGAATTTAAACATATTTAATATACTCCAATTCTTTAATATTATTATATTTATTGAAGATTGAATTGTTCCATTTTTGGTTAGTGGTTTTGGCTACTGAACCCTTCTGACATAACATTAGTCATCATTAATAGCTTCTTTGCTATCTGGAATGACAAGATAATCTAGGCTCACTTTGACATTTCTTTCTTTAAAACATAGTCATTGGAGAAAAGTATCTAACATGAAAAAGATAAATCAAAAGAGAAACCCAAAGGAAGCAAAGATAATGCAGAAAATCATAGAAACCTTCAAAAATACCTCAGAGAGATTACTAGGATGGAAAATAAAGAAAATTTCCTGGGGGGAAAAAAAAGAATAAAAAGGGAAACAAATGGATAATAATGACACTTCACTTAGGTCTATCATTCAACTAATTGTAACAACAGAAGAAAAGAATAGAGAAAAACCAAAGGAAGGAAATTACTTAAAAAGACACTCCCTCCCAAATTATCCCAAAATTAAAACTATGAATTTTCAGTGAGGGCCCACTGAGAAAAAGCACAATGAATGAAAATAGACTCACATTATGAAATTTCAAGAAGTTCCAGAATACCAGTAATAAGGAGAAAATTTCTTTAAACCGGTTTCATATAGAAAAATAAAAATAAGAAAAGCTTTGGACTTCTCAACATTAAACACTTAAAAGACAATAGAGGGACTACTGCTTTCACCTAAGATGACATAATAGATACTGGATTTATCCTCCTACTTGAAAGAACCAAAAAACATGCAAAATATATAAATCAATCTATTCAATCCTTTAGACACCAGGCAATGAAGGACAATTATCCTTGAGAGATGGAAAACAAGCAAGGTTACCTCGGCTTACTGCCTTGGGTTTTTTTCTTTTTTTTAAGTCATGGAACTGATTTTAAGGAGATTAAGCTAAGAGTTAAGGAGGTTAAGCTAAGAGCCTGGAGAGACCAAGGCAACTGGAGTCCACAGGGCCGAGTACTGGAGAGGACAGAACTGCACAGAGACAGAACTCTAGAGATCTGCAGAAACCCCCCTCAAACATTCAGTAAAGTATTGATTAGCCTCTTCACTGAGGCTGGGGAAAGAACTATGAAAAAGAATTAAAGGAAATAGTACCTTGAGTTCACATAGGTCTGGGAGTAGTTTTTATCTCCATCCAGACTGGAAAACCCCATTGGGTAGAATATTCAGAAGGATTGCTCTTACATTAGTGACAAATAAATAGCCCTAAGTTAAATGCTGCTCTGTTCTTGCTTATCAAATACTAAAAACAATACCCCCAATGATCAAACTATTTTAAAGTAACTTTTAGAATAAATCTCAAGTATACTTATAGGGATACAAAAATATCTTGCACCCCAAAAAGGTAAAATTAAAAACAAACAGAAAAACAGAAAGGTAAAATTGACCATGTCTAGCAGCCAGATAAAAATTATTAGACAGGTAAAAAGAAGGAAAATGCAACCCATATTGAGGAGAAAAAAAAAATCAGTCAATGAGAATTGATGCAGAACGGACACAAACGTTAGAATTATCAGGCAAAGACATTAAAACGATTACTATAACTGTATTTCCACACAGTCTAGAGCTTAAAGCTATGATACCTGAATTCAAAATCATACTTGGTGGAATCACTAACATATTAGACATTTCAAAAGAACATACTAATGAACCTGATAATATAGCAGTAGAAACTGTCAAAAATGAAATACTGAGAATCAAGACTTGAAAGAAATGAACAGAGTATCAACGGGCTGTGGGACAGCTTACCATTATAGGTAACTGGGTCATCAAGGAGGGGTGAAGAAAAAGGTAATTGAAGAAATAATGACCTACAAATCCCCAAATTTGATGAAAAATATAATCCCACAGATCCATGAAGCTCAACAAACCCAAACCCAAGCACAAAAAACATGAAGAAAATTACAGTAAGACATGTGATACTCAAACTGTTCCAAACCAGCAGTAAAGTAAAAATCTTAAAACTAGCTATAGAAAAAAAGACAGAGGAACAAAGATTAGGATTACAGCAGGTTTCTTACCAGAAACAGTGCAAGCAAGAAGACAGTAGGGCAATATTTTTAATGCATTGAAAGAAAAAAATCTCAACCTAGAATTCAATACCCACAGAAAATATATTTCAAAGCTGAAACTATAGCCGAATTAAAGAACTTTTCAGACATACTGAAGCTGAAAGATTCTATCACCCACAGACTCACACTAGAAGAAATGTTAAAGGAAGTCCTTGGCAGAAGAAAAATGATGGCAGATGGAGTTATGAATCAAAACAAAAGAATGATGAGCTCCAAAAATGCTAACTACATTTCTGTAAATATATGACTTTAAAAATTATTTACATCTTTTTCAAGATAATTTACCAATTAAACAAATGTGATAACAATGTGGTGTGGGGTACATAGTGCGAAAGTGCTTCAAAAAATTCAAGAAAAAGTAGAATTAAAACATAATACAGGGCTGGCCCCATGGCTCAGTTGGGAGAGTGCGACGCTGGTAGTGCCGAGGCCACGGGTTCAGATCCTATATAGGGATGGCTGGTGCGCTCACTGGCTGAGTGTGGTGCTGATAACACTAAGCCAAGGGTTATGATCCCCTTACCAGTCAAAAAAAAAAAAAAAAAACAAAAACCCAAAAAACATAATACAAATATTTCCATGAACATTTTGAAGACTCCTTATATAGGTTAAAATTAAAAGGGTAGAAAAAGATATACTGTCCTAACATATATCAGTAGAAATCTGCACTGATTATAGACAAAGTAAAATTCAGAGCAAAAGCTATAATCAGGGATAAAGAAGGTCATTTTTAATGATAAAGGAGGCAGTAAATCAAGAAGACATAACAATGTATGTATTTCTGCACCTAATTATATAGCTTTAAAATATGTGAAGCAAAAACTGTTACAACTGCAAGGAGAAATAGACACTAAAATTTTAGCCATAAATTTCAATACCCCTCTCTCAATTCATGGAACAAGGAGACAGAAAACCAGGAAGGTTATAGACAACTTGAACAACTCTCTCAACCAATTTGACCTAATTGACATTTATAGAACACTCCACCCAACAACAATTCAAGTACACAGAGAACAAATTTATTAAGTACCAAGTACACATAGAACTAGCCAACAAACAGCCTTTCAAAATAGACCATATTCTAAGCCACAAAACATTTCTCAATAAATTTGAAATAATTCAAGTCATACAAAGTATGTATTTAGTAATGAAACTATGTTAGAAATCAACAACACAAGGACATCTGGGAAATTCTCAAACATGAGGAAATAAAACAATACGCTAAAAAATCTACTTTTTACTTACCTTTTCTGAGGAAGCTAAAAGGATGTACTCCTGCAAAATTAGGGAGTAAAACAAGAAAGGGGAAATTTTGAGCTTCAGGATACAGGAAGTCCTGCACAAGATCATGTCAAAGGGAAGTTCAGGATGACAACTGCCCATGGGCCTAGAGAGCAGCCAGTTTAAATTTGGAAAAGAGGAGGGAAAGTTTCATGAGGGAGGTCTCCAGAAACAACATGAAATTGATACATCATCTGCACATAGGTATATGATGGGTGAAGAGGTTCGAAACATCCAAGGATAAGTTTATAGATAATTATGAGAAAAAAGGGAAGTAATTTGGTAACACCAATGAAAAAAAATTGTATAAGAAGCATAATTATATTATACGATTCACTGTGCAGAGAACAACATTTTACATTGCCACAATAATAAAAACAACAGTTATTGATTTTACTAAAAAATATGTGCTAACTGGGTTGAAATGATGAAAGGAGGAAAAAATATGTTGATGTAAGAGAATTTGATATCTATCATGTCTATTTTATAAATGGATAATGCATCTATTTGATAAATAGTAAGTAATGCATCTGTCTGATAAATGAAGAGGTAGGACCACACTGTTTTATTTAAAACAATGGAGGAAATTCCAGAAGAAATGGTTTTCAAAGGTTAAAGTATTGCTTTTGGAAGTTACACTAGGAAAAGGGACAGGAAAAGTGGAGCATGGAGTTGACATTCCTCATTATAAGCTCTCCTTAGTTGTTAAGATAAAATTCCATATAGGCATTTTTTTGGATAAAATTTTTTCAGCAAGAAATTAAACTGACTAAAAAGAAACCAGCCATATCTCCTATTACTTTGTACTTCGAGGACAGAATTAGAGAATAGTCAATTCCTTGGAGTTGGCCCACTGGCATCTGAGTTGTAGCAGGTAAAGCAGAATATGTTGTAGGTATAAAATTTAGTCACACTTCTACAGTATTTAACCAAGTTTAGTAACTAGTAATGTTGGCGTGTAAAGACATTTAAAAATAATATTTAAAAGGGTAATGACATTGTAATGACACCGAAAAAACTCAGTAATCAAAATAAATAACCTTTAGTGCAATATTTTAAAATTTGCAAATTAATGCAAAGAAATCCATGATGAATTAAATATCAAAATTTTAAATAAAGACAGGACCAGTATTATTGATTTTTGCTTTTGTCTCAGGCTTCAATGTGGCTCAACATGACACTGTTTAACTTATACATGTGAGGTCTTCTAGGTACAGGGAGAATAATAATCATGTCTGCTTTCACATCTCACAATGCTGTGTGAAGATTAACTGTCTCCACAAGGGAAAGTTTTTTGAAAACTTTAACTTTAACTTTAATGTGTAAATGTAAGTTGTTTCAAATAATCTCTGTAGTACTTTGTTGTCTACTAAATCATCCATTCTGATCAAAGGTGTATGGTTTCTGGTGCCTTCTAGCAAAGTCATCAATCCTCTGTTTTCTTTAATGCCCTTAGCAGAATGAATAATTCTTATAAATCCCATTTTCTTTGCAGGTGACTAGTGTTTAATGTTATTAACCATCTGTTCCATTTACCTTACTCCTCACAAGAGAAGAACAATTTGTCTAAATTCCACTGTTGGTTTTTTCTGTGGTCACAGCATAGACTGTAACAGTGGGGCAGGACTAAATGCATTTTCTATCTAAGAGAAACTGTGCTTATGAGAGTGTGAGCTATACAGCTCCAACATTTTAAAAGTGATTGAAAATTTGGGAGCCAATGGGTAATTGGTAGAAGAAATGAAGTCATATTTCAGGGTAGGCACCTTCCTCAAGGTCCATGATTTTTTTTTTTTTTTTTTTTTTGGTGGCTGGCCAGTGCAGGAATCAAACCCTGGACCTTGGTGTTATCAGCACCATGCTCTGACCAACTGAGCTAACTGGCCAGTCCCTCAAGGTCCGTCTTTCTAATTGCTGACTTTGCACAGACTCCAAAACAACCTGCACACTGTAATTTGAAAGGAAAGTTCAACCTAAAGGTCACCGGTTTTAAGGGTGCTACTTCAAAGACATTTATCTCCTTTACAACACCATTAGTCTTGGGTAATGGTCTATTGTCTTTCATCATCCCAACCCCTTCACCTGCCTGTTTACTCTGAGTCCAACCTCAGAATTCAAGCCCCAGCATAAATGGGTACTTTTCTGCTACTTAACACTGGCCCAATGGAAGCTTGTTCATAGGCTGGTTTCCAGTTGTTTAAAGGAAATACAGTTACTACAGGAGGGATATGGTTTAGTTCTTCAGATAAAACATGGAAAAGAAAAAAAACTTCTTAGGGAAATAGTGAACAATGAAGAAAACAGTTTTATGCCTTAAGATGTTTATTATAATTTTATTCGTAATTCTAAAAAAAAATCAGGAACATAAATAAGTCCAACAATAAAAATAGCCACATTTGTTTGGTAGTGTTTTAAATATTTTATGTGTGATACCTCATTTTGACCCTATGAAATAAGTATTATTAGTCCCATTTTACAGACGGGGAAAAGGATTGCAAAGAGATCATGTGATTTTTCAAGGTCATAATAGGTATGTGAACCCAGGTAGGGTGGCTCTGAAGTATGGGTCTTTAAACTTGCTTTAAGGTCTTTAACCTTGTATGCTGCCTCCCACACAGAAGAATAGAATACCACCTTGGTGCATTGCTATTCAGCCTTTGCAATGGTATAAATGTGTGTAGTGATATAAAAATTGAATATAAATTTCATGACCCTGTGATTTGGACTGTGTAAAATATATACAGTGTAGATAAATACTGAAGGGTAACAGGAAAAACTGGCTGAGGCCAAGGACCCTAGGTGATCAAAAGAAAAAAAAATCACAAAACCAAAATATGATGGGAAAGGTCCTTGGTAGAATCTGGGCCTGTGTTACTAGGAACTGCTCCTGACTAATTCCATTTCCCAAACTCAGGTTTCTCCCTGGATTATGGTCTTTTTGGAAACTTCTGGAAAGGTTCTTAGGTAAATCTTTTACTGATGCATGCTCTACAAATCTATTTGGCTGCTTGAATCACAGACTACTTCACTCTAGTAGGTGTGATACTCATCATATATTGCCCAGTCTCTGCCCTTGTCTAGCCCTTCTTGGACCAAACAATAATGAAAATGGTTCTTGCAGTATGCTAGTGAGATTATGTTAATCATTTCTCTTATTATAAATGTTTTTAAGAAGGTATTAATCTATTCATACGTGTTCTAAACATAAATAAGGTGCAATTGGATGTGAGCCTGCAAGTTAAGAAAAAATGCTCCCACAATTATGACTGAAGTGATATTTGTAGGAACAAGTTTATGGGAAGAAAAATGAAATGATGAATTCCAGAGTCAGTGATCATTCTACCTTGATCCGTTCATTTATTCGACAAATATTTATTGAGCACCCGCCACACTGTGTGCTGGGTATTCAGTGGTGACCACAGCAGACTCTTAGAATTTACTGTATAATTAGTGAACTTTAAACAAATAAATGTAAATATATAATTACTGACTGTCGAGTGGTACAAAGGAGAAAGCAGGTGTCATGACTAAGAATAATCTGGGGACCTACTTTCAACTGAGGCTTAAGATACGACTTAAGAAAAGGATGAGAAGGGACCAGCCACAGAAGTCACTGCAAGAACACTTAAGGCAGAGGGAACACAGAACCTATAAGAACCTTGAGGTGGTAAAGAAAAGGTAGAAAAGGCTGGAGTAGAGTGAATTAAGAGAGAGGAATAAGGCAGGCAAAGGTTGAGGCGCAGGTCCCCTAACCATAGTGGATTTAATTATAAGTGCAATGGGAAACTACTGAAGGTCATTCTGGCTATTTGGAGAATAAACTTGAGGGTTATAAGAATAAAATAAGGAGGCTATTGTAGATGGCCAAGCAAGAAATGGTAGACTTTAGGACTAGGAAGTTGACAATAAAGACAAAGAGAGGAAGAACTGAAGATACATTGTAAGAGAATTCTCAGAATTTGGATAGGGTTTGGGTGTGGGAAGGAAAGGGAGGTAACAAAATCATATATTAGTCAGGGTGGTAACTGCTGTAACAAGCAGCCCCTTTCAAATCTCAGTGACTTAACGCACTAAAAGCTGTTTTCTTGCTCCTATCACATCCAGTATGGGTCAGAAGGAGAGTGAGGAAGGTCTGCTCTCTATATTTAGGTCCTTATATCTCATGGACCCACCACTTTAAACAGGTGGCCTCTAAGATCACCAGGAACCAAAAGAGAGCATGGAAGACCACATAGAACATTAGGAGCCAGGTGGGATATGGACTTTATTACTTCCACCATGTTCCAATTGGCCAGAGCTCAATAGCATAACCATATTCCTGCAGTGGGGGCTGGGAATGGTAATCTAGCTTCATGTTCAGGAAGAAAATGAAATAGATTTGCAAACAAATAGCATTGTCTCTGCCCCAAATGATTGGTTTTGGCTTCAGTAACTATCTGTATACTGAGCTGGGGAAGACTGGAGGAAGTATAGGTTTATGGGAGAAGATGCTATGGTCTGAATGCTGTGTCACCCCCGAAATTCATATGTGGAAATCCTAGCCCTGAAGGTGACGGTTTTAAGAGGAGGGACCTTTGGGGTGTGATTAGATCATGAGTGTGGAGTCCATGTGAATGGGATTAGTTCACAAAACAGGTCCTCATCAGACATCAAATTTGCTGGTGCCTTAATCTTGGACTTTTCAGTCCCAGAACTGGGAGAAATAAATTTTTGTTGTCTATATGAAAACTATATTGTTTTTTAAGAGCAGTTGAATGCACTAAGTCAGAGATCAAGTAATTGATTTTAGACTTGCTAAGCTTGAGATGCTTAGTAGCCACCCAGGAGAAGATGCCAGGTAGACAGTTTAATACTCAAGTGGTGAGTTCAGTTTTTGGCCAGATATATAAATGACTAGGATATATAGTGGTTATCATACATAGATAATTTGGGCAAGGTCATGTGTATCGACTGTGTATTTGTCTAGCTTTTAATTAATGAATTAATAAATTAACACATTAATTATGTTAATAAATGTTTACTGTTTACTGTGCACCTACTATGTTCCAGATATTGTTCTAGGCACAGGGCACATAGGGCTATACAAAACAGACAATATATTTGGAACTTATAACCTACTGGAGACAGACAAACAATAAGCAAGATGAATAAGTAAAATACATAGTATGTTGAATAGTGATAAAATTTAGAGAAAAATAAAACAGAGAAGGGAAACAGGAAGTGGAGTGGGGTAGCTATTGCAATTTTAAATAGGGTGGTCAGGAGAGACCTCAGTGAGAAGGTGACTTCTGAGTAAAGACCTGAAAGAAGGTGGAGTCCAAGGCATGTTCACTGGGGCGTGGGGACTTAGGCTGAGAGAATACTAAATGTAAATGCCTCGAGACTGGAATGTGATTGTGTCTCTTTGGCCGGGATGGATGGAGGAAAAGAATACGGAGTGGATGAAGTCACAGAGGTAGAGGGAAGGGATCGAGCCAAACTGTGTAAGCCTATAGGCCCTTGTAAGGACTTTATCATCTTCTCTGGCCTGCGATTTATGGTTACTTGAAGTTCTCTTCTAAAAGTTGAGTAATCACTCACTTTCCAAATTTTCCCTTAGTCCCTCTCTTTTGGTTTAGGACACAATATAAAACAGGTTAAATTACCTTTTTTTTTTTTTTTTTTTATAGTAACACACTGGTTAGAGACCTTGTTTCTGTAAAGCTAGGTACTATATTCACAGATGCATTCGACCAGAGTCAATAAATATATATTCTTTCAAGGACCTATTATTTACCAGTTACTAGGCTAGGCACTGTGGATACAACGATGGAATAGATAAGGTTCCTGCAGTTAAAGAGCTTCCTGAAACAGATTGTTTTAATATATTGTGCTAAGTGGTAGATGTATGTGGAAGGTGCTTTAGAAAGCTCAGAGAAATGAAACGCTATTCTATTAGACAAATGGAATATGTGCCTGGAGGGGTTAATGATGGAGCCAAGACTAAACAAGTGGGGTTTAGCCAGGCAAAGACAGTAGGAGACAGAGAGGATGAAACAGAGGAAAGTGTTCAGAAGACATTTAGGCGAAGTAGACAGTGTCAAATCAATATCATACTTAATGGAAGGTAAGAGAATTAAGATCAGGGAATATTTTAGAAAGGGGTTTGCACGACAAAATCCTCATTCCGAGAGTTAGAACCAACCTAAATGTCCTTCATGGACGATTGGATTAAAAACGTGATATTTATACATAATGAAATACTACTCAGCTGTGAAAAAGAATGAAGTTCTACCATTTGCAGCAACATGGATGAGCTTGGAGAAAATTATGTTAAGTGAAATAAGCCAGGCACAGAAAGAAAAATACTACATGTTCTTGCTCATATGTGGAAGCTAAGAAAGTTGATCTCATAGAAGTAGAGAGTAGAATAGTGGTTAGAGACTAATAAGAGGATGGGGGAGGGGGATGAGGAGAGGGTGGTCAGTGGATACAAAACATGTACACACATTTCTATTAAAAAACTTCCAATCTAAAAAAACAAAATAAAACACGTATGGCCTTGGAACCAAAAGAAATGATCTAGATCACATTTTACAGATGGGGGAACTGAGATCAGAAGAGGTTAAATGACTTATTCAGCACCAAATAGCAAATGAGCAGCTGTCTGAAGACCCAGTGCCATGGTGGTGTTTGAGTGCATGCTGTCCCAAGTGCTTCATCAAAAATAAACACACTTTTTGTTCTAGTTTCTTTATCACTTGGAATATGTACTTCTTTGAGCCCAAGTGTACTTTCAAATATTCTTGGAGCCTTCAGCATGGTTCCTAAACTCTCCTCAAATTCATTATCAAACATCTCTTAAAATTGGTCTTACTCATTGGTTTCTGCTTGGAAGATTGCACCCCACCTAGTCAAACAGTTCTTCTACAGAGACTTTCTCCAGGAAACAGCATTGGTTGGTTCTACTTAATTTTAGGTTTTGTTCTGTTACTTTCCCTTGGTCTTGGAGAACATAGAGAACTCATAAGGCTAATTTAGGGCAGATATGCTAAAGTCAAAAGCAATGTTTTCTCTTTGTAGAAATACCCCAGAGGCAGAGAATGCAGGAAATTGTGTGTC
Source organism: Cynocephalus volans (assembly GCF_027409185.1). Classification (NCBI taxonomy): domain Eukaryota; kingdom Metazoa; phylum Chordata; class Mammalia; order Dermoptera; family Cynocephalidae; genus Cynocephalus; species Cynocephalus volans. Next base: position 51,409,216 of record NC_084474.1, read on the forward strand.
ACTGTGATGAAAAACAAATGAGAAAGCCTTTACAGCAGAAATGTGAGTCTCTGATCATCTAACACATCCATCACAGCATGCCAATGCAGATGTGCTGTGTAGGCAGCAGCCAATTGAGCGTTCCAGAACGGATTCCCCTCGTCCTTTCCTCACCATGCCCTCCACTGTGACTCTCAGAGATCAGTAGTGAGCAGTCGATGTTCCCAGAAAAATAATGTCGGCCCATGTGTGACTTTCAAGATAATTAGATTAGGATGTAATATATGACCCTGTATAAGGAAACAACTCCCCTGAAACTATAGCTGTGTTCCTCTTTCTGAATGAATGCTGTGGTTATTTTATTAAGATATGTTTATCCTGATGAGATCATTCCTGTTTCAGTTACCTGGAGGAAGAGGAATATCCTTAGACGGAAATCAGGAACTGAGACAGAAGACGTGGGAATATAGGCTGGAGAAAGAACTCTTGATCTAGTCTTCAAGGGTGTCTGGAGAAATTTTCCTTTGAGGAAGGTTTAAGGGTGGTCTCCATCAGGAGGAGGCAAACCAGGAGGTAGGAAGAAATCTCAAAATTTGTTTGTCTCCCTGCTCTTCAGTCAATCATAGCTTGAAAGCCAGATTATTTAGATTCATGCTCCTCCTTAAATTTATTTTCCCTTTGTTATATCCCAGAAGCAAGGTATCTGGGCACACTTGGGCCAGTTTTAAAGGAGTAAACTGTGTTCTCCCGAGGCCAGAGATAATCAAGGAGAGACCGTAAAGCACTGGTTCAATCCGGGACCATTTTGCCTTCCAGGGGACATTTGGCAATCTCTGGAGACATTTCTACTTGTCACAATTAGTGGTGGTGGTGGTGGGGATGCTACTGGCATCTAGTGGATAGACCAGGGATACTGCTAAACGTCCTAAAATGCACAGAGCATTCCCACAACAAAGAATCAGACAGCTTGAAATGTCCACAGTGCCCAGATTGAGAAACTCTGCCCCAAAAGGAAGATGAATCTCAGGAGAACAGAGTTGGCATCAAGTGGCCCAGCTCTTCCCACCTTTTAGATTTTTGTTCCAAGGTCACCTCTGGAGGTTCCGGGTTTTAATTGTTATTGAGACAAGTAACATTTCTCTACTCCCATCTTAGACAGCATGCTTTTCCTGTTCCCAAATTTGAGAAATCTTCTTGACTCCTCCCACTCTCCAAGTCATTAATTCCAAATATTTATTGAGCTTATACTAGCTCTATAAATTACACTGTGCACTTGGGGTACAAAGAAATTTGAGATGTTACCCCTTCTCAGAGATGATTAAAGCCTCGGTGGGAATCCCTGACGAGTCATTGTTTTCACAAAATTTCTTTTGTAAAGGAACTTGATGATTTGGGGAAATGGGCCTTACCTCCCACTGTGATCAGGTAGACTTGAGTCTTCTCTTGGGCTCCTCCCAGAGTCAGGAAGTCGTTCTTGAAGTTTATAACAAATACCTGTAACATTTAGACATCTGCAATCCTCTTAATCTAACCAATCATGGGATCTAAAGATTGCTTAGTATCAATTGTGCAAGATTCTCAAATTGTGTTATGCTTTGATTTCTTAATGAATTTCTATCTCTCACCTACAGTTTGCTCGTTGTATTTTTCCTAGATAGGCTGAGGATTCATGTATTTCTTAAGGAAGATCTGCTTTAAGAGAGTTATTTCTGAATCTTATTTTCTTTAAAGGAAGAATACAGGGTTGGACAATGTCAAACATTCCTGGGGACCATTATTTGCCAGTTCTGAACACACACACACACACACACACACACACACACACACACACACACACACACACACGCACACGAGAGCAGGAGCTGCTGGGTGCCCTCACCTGGGGAATGTGGACGGGGAACAGATAAATCCATAATCTAATTTTTATAAATTATAAAAGAAATAAGACAAAAATGTAATTTGTTGTGAAAATTAGTACAATACTAACTGACATCTTAATACATCAAAACTATAGGTAGTTTTTCCTACAAATATAATACTTACCTCTGATTTCAACATATACATTTCTGTGTATATTACTTACTTATTTTAAGTTTACATAATGGGCTTTCCCCTTTTGTATTATCAACCACGTTAGGTCTGAAATTTAAGCTTTAATTCTGACTGACTTACTGATAAGAATGCCAAGAGCTATTATTTCTAGAAGGGAAAATGGAATACATTAAAGACCTTACTCAACCAAGATTTCACTAATAAAGAAGTGAATTAGGTGAAAGTTGTTATCTTCCTAGAAAAAGGTTTTAAAGGTGGGAAATATATCAACATGCAATAGAGAATAAGATACACTTTTTGGAGATCAGGGAGTTAGTTTGAAAACCCGATCACATAAAAGAATTCAGTTAAGTTGCCTTCCTCAATAGAGTGCCTATTATATATACTAGAATTAAAATAAAATATGAAGTATTTTATATAATATTAGCCAAGAAGTGAGTGCAATGATTTGGCTTAATTTAAAATTTATTATGCTTTTTCAGTTAAAATTTATTAATCCTACCATGAGGATGCCTGATAACATTTTCTGGGATCAATACACCAACAAATTAAAATTAAATTTACAAACATTTAATTAACAAATTGAAATGAACAAGTATCAATCAGTACCTACTATGCATTAGCAACTGTTTTAAACAAAAGTGGGATAGAGCAGAGTTAGTAGGAGATGTAAAGACCTGTAACAGCAGGCTCCTAACCTCAAGTATCTTACAGATTAGGCCATTTTGTAGTTAACTCAATTCCATTATGATAGAAAAATGTGTGCTCTGTGTGTGGGGTGTGTGTGTGTATGTGGTGTGTGTGCATGTGTGGTTGCATACGTATGTGTGTGGTGGCATGTGAGTGTGTGTGGAGTGTGTGTTTGTGTGAGTGGTGTGTGGGAGGGGTGTGTGTATGTGTGGTGGCATATGTATGTGTATGGTGGTGTGTGTGTGGTGTGTGTGGTATGTGGGGTGTGTGTGTACGTGAGGTGGCATGTGTATGTGTGTGGTGGCTTGTGCGTGTGTGTGAGTGTGTGTGGTGTATGTGGATGGTGGTGTGTGTGTGTGGTGTGGGCGTGTAATGGTGTTTGTGTGCGTGTTTACAATGTCATTGTTTTATTAACCAGTGCAAAGTGGCCAACTGAGAAACAAATGGACGATGGGCTAATAACAACCTTCCTTGGAAAGTTCTTCATTAAACTACTGATAGGATGTACAGACAAAGTTAAAGATCTCTTATAAACAATGGAGATTTGTTTAGAAACTGTGAACAATTACAGATTTCTGGAGAGCTGTTGAAACAAAAACCAAAGCAAGAAATAAACTCTTCTGTATCATGTGATACTAAACTGTGGCAGAGGATTACTTCTCCTCTCACCCACCTCCCCCTCACACAGAAGTAGGAATACAAAGAGAGGGAGGCAAGGTATCTGGCTATTTACATGAAAAATGACTCTCCCCTACAGTCACCTTCTGTCAATAAAATGCTTATTTTCTGACATGTCAATTAGGTGATTCATAATCCAGATGACCATCCCCTTCCATTTAGTACTGTGGGGCTGGGTTAAATGTCTTAAGTGTTTACCCTTTATGACCAGTGGCCGGGGTCTGTTCTCAGTCAAACGGGGCCACTCGTGACATGTTTGCCTGTAGGATTTCTCTTGAGGTAAAGTAACCATTATTATCAGATTTTAAACTGAACGGCAGATTAGGACAGTGGTTTTGCCATCAGTGGTGAAGAATGCTTGTTTTACAGTGCCCTGTATCTAAAATACGGAGTTTGTGGAAACAGTGCGATGCAAAATAAATAGCCTATGATTTACAGAACTACGGTTATGGAGGCTTGTGTAGCAAAGCGTGGTCCTTCAAAGGGACCGTCCGTTGTGCAAAAGCCAGTTATTAGGGAGGGATGATTTGTCCTCAGCATCTTACACTAATTTTAAAAGATCTGACTGATAATGATGTAATCATTTTTAAAAATTGAAGTAAAATTCACATGACATAAAACCCACCATTTTAACTGTTTTAAAGCCTACAATTCAGCGACTTCCAGTACATGAAGTGATCGCTTTTTAAAAAAGATTCGTGGATAGGGTTCTAAGAAGGTGGGGGTGGGCATGGGGGGGGAATAAAATTAACCACATTGCATTTTTCATTTATAAATATATCCAATTATACCTAACAAATACTAAATAATTGCAGTATTAATATACCAAAATGCTCCTTTGTACTTCTATAATGCGATCTTCAAATAAATGATATATTTCTATTTCACTGAAGACGCAAATTATTAACCAGTTTTACAATTAAAGTTATTAAAGCATTTTCAGCTTTAATTTTGAAGAAAAGCAGATGAGGTTTAAAATATCTACATTGTCAAATTACTTTATACAGACTGTATGGGAGAACGTTTGAATGAAAACTTTGAAAATTATTCTGGAAACTAGAAAACATAATTTTTGATAGATCAAAATAAGGTTTTTGATAAGACATGTTTGCAAATAGGCTGAATTTTGGATAAGACTACTTTTTATTATTTTGGAGTAGATGTATGAATAACACAGAAATTTCAACTTGAAGACTTCAGACTGCTATGTAAGTAAAATAGGCTGGTCAAATAAGCTGAAGAGAGACATCTGGGTTAATTAGTAGAAAATAGAGTACAAAACTTTGTTTTGGCTGGAAGTAGATCCTTTTAACCAGTGATTCTCAGCCAGGGGTGGAGACTTGTTCCCATAGAGATAAATACAACTTCGTTGAGACTCTTTCAGATTACAAGCCCTTTACCCTGTCCTCCTACCTTTCCCCACCTAATGTTAATTTGTCCTCTTGGTACCAGGTGAGTAACAACAGCCCCTTCCCAGTCGAGACCAAACAAAAGAAGATAACTGCTGGTCTCAACCAACACCACGTTGGTTATTAGATACTCAGAGATATCTTTCTATTTAAGTAACAGTAAGAATATGTAATAATTCTGTCAAGAGTTAAGGATTATGTCTGTGTTATCTGTGAAGAAAAAGGTTTACTATACTGACGACAGTAAAAATAGAGAAAATATTTTATTTAGTCTATTTAAGATCCTCAGTCATTTACAAGTGCATTGTTACTATCATTTACATAGAAATAGTTCTATTTCATTAATATAGAAGTATTATGGACCTCTTCTTGGCCATCTTTTTTATGCTACAGCAGTATTTTCTAAAGCAATTGGGGTGGGAAAGATTTTGATAAATAAATTTGAGGCACATTGGGCAAAACAAATTGAAATTAGTTTATAGGACTTCTCAGAAACTCTAATTTGCTATTGATACTCCAAGAGGGCCTTGTCTGATGAGCAAATTTTGCCATTTCATCGGTGTTTTAATTTGTATTTTTCTTTTAACTAGTGAAACTGCGGAACATCTTCTCATCTTTCTATTTTTTTTTAACACATTGACTGTTCATATCCTTTACCTATGTTTCTGTTGGGTTGTTGGTCTTTTTTGCACATTCTTTTTCTATTACACATGTAAATATTTTCATTGTATCTGTCATTCGTCCTTCTTTATAGTGACTTTCTTGAAACCGAAATTTTCATTTTTGATTAGTTGAATTGACAGTCTTCCTCTTACGACCTCTGAGGTTTGTTTGTATTTTAGAAAAGCCCGCCTCACCCCAAGATTATACAGATATTTTTCTTTATTTTTTTTTTAAAGATGACCAGTAAGGGGATCTTAACCCTTGACTTGGTGTTGTCGACACCACACTCTCCCAAGTGAGCCATGGGCTGGCCCCAAAGATATTTTTCTATATTTTTCCCAACAATGATATGATATCTAAAATATTTCAGTGCCAGTAGAGCTTTCCACAGTGACAGAAATACTCTGTACATGTGCTGTTCAATATGGGGGTACTAGCAACATGTGGCTATTGAACACTTGAAATGTGGCTAGTGCAACTGAAAAAGTCAAGTTTTAATTCAATTTAATTAATTTATTTTTAAAATAAATTTTATTGTGTATATTTGAGGTTTACAACATGATGTTATGGGATACATACAGATAGTAAAATGATTATTAGAGTAAACTAACATGTCTATTATCTTACACAGTTACGTTTTATTTTTATTTTTATTTTTGGCAATAAGAAGAGCTAAAATCTGTTTATTTCACAAAAATCCTGAATGCAATGTAATTTTATTAACTAAAATCCTCATGTTGTATATTGGATCTCTAGATTTGTTCATCCTACATATCTGCTATTTTGTATCCTTTCACCTATATCTCCCTGTTTCCTCTGACCTCCCCATTCCAGTCCTAGTAACCATAGTTTAATTCTCTATCTCTGTATATTTCACCTTTTTTTTTTTAGGTTCCACATATAAGTGAGATCATGCTCTCTCCCTCTATATATATGTATGTTTGTGTGTGTGTGTGTGTGTGTGTGTGTGTGTGTATGTACATCCATAACATTTTCTTTATCCATTTGTCCATCGATGGACACTTCAGTTGAATCCATACCTTGGCTATTATGAGTAAAGCTGCAATGAGCATGGGAGTGCACATATCTTTAAAAGGTGGTAATTTCATCTCTTTGGGGTATACGCCCAGAAGAAAGATTGCTGGATGTTATGGTAGTACTATTTTTAATTTCTTTAAGAACAACCATACAGTTTTCCGTAATGGCTGTACCAATCTACATTTCCTCCAACAGTGTTCCCTTTTCTTTAAACCCTCACCAATATTTCTCTCTTTTCTTTTTGATAATAGCCATCCTAGTGGGTGTGAGGTAGTATAATATGTATTAGCCTGTTTCTGTTACTTGCAAAAAAATACCTGAAACTAGGTGATTTATAAAAAAAATAAAGTTTACTGCTTAAAGTTTCAGAGGCTAGGAACCCCAAAATCCAGGGAACACATCTGATGAAGGCTTTCTTTGGTGGTGACTTCAGTAACGGCAGAGTATCACATTGCAAAAATGGTGGAGAAGAGAGCAGAGAGAAAGAGAGACAGCCTCTCCTCTCTCTTCTTTTAAAGCCCTCAGAACCATACCCTGACCACCATTTTTAATCCATTCACTACTACACGGTCCTAGATTCCAATCACCTCTTCAAGGCTCCACCTTTCAATTACCATCATAGGATTTCCCACCCTCTTAACAGTCACAGTGGGGGCTAAGTTTCTAATACATAAAACTTGGGGGACACAATTCAAGCTTCAGTGAGTTTTGGGGGGATGTAATTCAATCCACTACATGGTGGTTTTAATGTGCATTTTCCTGATGATTAGTGATGTTGAGCACATTTTCATATACCTGTTAGCTATTTTAATGTTTACTTTGAAGAAATGTCTGTTCAGGTACTTTGCACGTTTTAAAATCAGGTTATTTGTTTTTTCTGCTATTGAGTTGTAAGTGTTCTTTGTGAATTTTGTGTATTAACCCCTTATCAGATATGTGGTGTGCAAATATTTTTTCCTATAGGTTGACTTTTCATTTTGTTGACTGTTTCCTTTGCTGTGCAGAAGCTTTTTAGTTTGATGTAGTTCAACTTTGTTTTTGCTTTTGTAGTTGGAATTTTTGGTATGACATCTGAAAAATCATTGCCAAAATCAATATCAAGGAACTCTTTCCCTATGTTCTCTTCTAGGGCTTTTATGGGTTTAGGCCTTAAATTTAGATCTTACATATATGTCTTTTAGATTTTTATGTGTGATGTAAGGTAAGAGTCCAATTTTATCTTTTGTGTGTGGAAATCCAGTTTTCCCAGCACTATTTATTGAAGAGACTATCCTTTCCACATTAAATTTTTAATTATACTTAATTTTAATTTTAGTTAATTTAAATTAACTAAAATTAAAATTTAAATAGCCACATGTAGGCAGTGGCTACATATTGAACAACGCTATACATGTCAAAGATCTTTCTGAAATTTGTTGTTATGTGCACTGTGGGTTACAGGATTTTCTTATATGAATTTCTGATTATCCTAAAACGATTTCTTAATCTACCCTTATTTTTCCTCATTGATTTGAAAAGTCGCTTATGTCATATGCCAAATTCCCATGTATATATAATTCTCTTTTTGAACTCTGATCTGTTTGATTGGTTCATTGTCCATTCTTGAGCCAATACATCATGTTTTAATTTATTCTTTATCTAGCTAATAAGTTATTTTTCTTCTTTTTCAAGATTTGTTGCCTCCTCTTGCATATTTTCTTTTCCAGATGAAATTTAGAATTGGCTTGGCAAGTTCCATAAAAATACTTTGTTAGGATTTTGATGAGGATTTCAATGAATTTATAGATGCATTTGGAAAATAATTGACTTTTTTTGATGTTAAGATTTTTCTTTAGCTATTTCATGACTATATGTAACTGTATAAAAAGTTCTTAAACTGCAGCCCAAATATTTTGAAATGCTGTTCTCTTTGTTGTACATTTCTAAATAATCTGTAGTTCTCACTTTGATTTCTTTTTCATCTGATAATTATTGAGAAGAGTGTTTTAAAATTTACAAATAGCAAAGAAATAATTAATAAGGAGAAAGAAAAATAATAAATCAAATAAAAACAATAAGTAAAATAAAAACAAACTTCCTTTAAAAGGCCAACGTAAGAGACAATCTTTTGTAAGCAAAAAATAGAAAGATTCAAATATTATTAGATATAAAGACAGCTATTATGTATAAATTAACATAATACATATATAAAATTTAAAATATAAATTAAAAGGATGATTTTTAGGAAGATATGAATTATCAAAATTACATTAAAAAAAAGTTAGAAAACTTAAATAATTCAATCTCCACAGAGGAAAAAATTTACTCAGATCTTAAACTTAATTCCAAGCCCAGGTGATTTTTATAAATGAATTTCACAAAACATCTAAATGAAGAGTCTCTGTTATATAAACTGTTCCAAGACATAGAAAAAAAATGGTAGAAAACTCCTTCCCAACTCATTTGCTGAGACAAGTATCATCCTGATATAAAAACTAAACAATTTTAATACAAAATGCAAAACTATCAACTATTCTACCTTATGAACAAAAATGCAAAAATCTTAAATAAAACAGTATCAACTGAAAATCAGCAGTGTACAAAAAATATTATTCATCCAGACCAATGAGAGTTTATTCCAGGAACACAAGTATACACATTCATTTAGATATGAATTAATATTAGCAGAGCAAAGGAGGAAAATCATATATACATTGAACTGTTACTATGTACCAAGCACTTTTCTGGGCAATGGGAATGCAGTAGTGAAAAAACAGACGAAATCCCTCCCCTCCTGAGCTTACGTTCTAGTGGAGGAGGAGAGACAACAAACAAGCATGTGAAGTATGGACTATGTCAGCACTGTAGAGAGAAACTGAACAGGAAAGTAGGATAGGGACAAGTAGGTGCCCATTCGTGGGACAAAGGACTTGGTCCCCGGCTCCAGAGAACAGAATGGAACGATAGTTCATCACTCTACTCAGAATGGTGTGCAATTTAAAATTTATGAATTGTTTATTTCTGGAATTTTCCATTTACATTGCAATGCCTACGTCGTTCACCTCACTTTACCACATGTAGGCATTTTATTATTTCACACCATCACAAGAAGGGTGAGTACAGTAAAATAAGATACTTTTAGAGAGAGACCACATTCATGTAACTTTTATTACAGTATATTGTTATAATCTGTTTTATATTAGTTATTGTTAATCTCTTACTGTGCTTAATTTATAAGTTAAACTTTATCATAAGTATGAATGTATAAGAAAAAACATAGTATAGGTAAGGGTTGGTATTATCCACGGTTTCAGGCATCTACTTGGGCCTCTTGTAACGCATCCCCTGAGGATAAGGGGAGACTACTGTGTTTCCATCTTTATATTTTTAACTTTTCTCTGTTATTTGGTTTAAGTGTGTCTCTTCTAAATAACGTATAGCTGAATTCAAACTATGAATGTCTCTAATTTGTAATTGTAGAAAGTTAACATATAAAGCTGATAAAAGGTGATATACTATGAATACTAATTCATAACCTATTAAGAACTTCTACAAATCAATAAAAAACCAACATCCCAATTTAAAATGCACAAAGGATATGAGCAAGGAATTAATAAAAGAAAACCAAATGTCCAATAAACATGTGAAATCAAACTCAATCCGTTAATATTCAGGAGGTGCAAATTAAAAGAACAATAAAAATTATCTTTTGCAAAAAAGAATAGCAAAAAAATAAGAAGACTGATAAGTCACAGATAGCAAGAATGTGGAATTCTCAAGTGCTCTGAGTATAAATATAGGTAGATTTTACATGTTGTAATTTCTTTTGCCAGTGAGGAATAATTGTTTTTGCACTTTTGTTTTTTGGCTGCTGGCCAGTACCAGAATCGAACCCTGGACCTTGCTGTTATGAGCACCATGATCTAACCAGCTGAGCTAACCAGTCAGCCCTTCACTTTTCAAATAATCCTGAAGGACTTCAACTGGCCTAAGACTGTCCAATGCCTACCCCAAACCAATTGGCTTCAGTGAGGCTAATTGTAGAGCAGGGAGTAGGGTGATATGATTGGCTCAGTTTGGTTTGATGCCCACTCTGGACTCATCAATTATGGCCAGGAGGTGGGTCAGGTAAAACTACTTGACTCCCAGAGTAGCTATCAGAGCTAGGGTTCAGGCAGAGGGGAGCAGAGATTAAATCTCAGGAGAACACAGACTGGTGCTGAGCAGAAAGTGTCACAGACATCTACCAAACTTTACTGCATGTAAAATGGAAGAAATAATACTCTAGATACATGAATGCTTGAACTAATTTCACTGTCAACCTTACTCAAATAAACATACCCATTTGGAAAGCTTTCTTGCTCTGAAAGGAAATGAAGCTAGATAAATGAGCCAATGCATGTGATATGTCTTGCATCCTTGGATGACTGGGTAAATACAAAAACCAGAGGTGTTAATTACATCTAAAACCAGTAGGGAAAGTAGAAGCACGTGTAGCAACTCTCAGAAGGGAATTGATCTGGTCTACAGGATAGAATTCTAAATTCCTAAAAAGAGAAGTTCATTAAAATGTCACCTTGCAGCTGAGGAGTTTCAGCCATATAGAAAAAAGTAGAGGGGAATTTAAGATTGTTCATTCATCAGGCTTCCCACTCAAACCTGTGTGGTGAATTTTGCAATTTGGCTGAGATGGCCATACTTTCTTAATAAGTACTCCTGCAAAGCAAACCTTTACTCATGGGGAATAAAAGGCAAAAGAGAATCACAGAACCATGTAATTTAAAGCTAGAAGAAAGGGAGGAAAGAGGAGAGTTCTTTTTTAGTTAACAACCTGAATTATGGAAGATATTTAAATACATATAATTTCATAAATCTTAAGTACATGTTGTGAACTAAGATACAAATAGACCTCAGTAAGAAAAGTGAGGCAAGGAAGAATGATAATTTATCCATGTTTCACATCACAAAATAAGATGCCCTAGTGTAATGAGAGATGCCAGCAGCCTCAAGAATTTTAACTAGCCATGTATGTCCTCTTGGGAAATATGTGCTTTTGGCATTTAAATATATTGCATTGTAATTATTTGGTTTCATGTATCTCACCTATTAACAAGCCGACTCTTTGAGGGAAAGTATGTGTCATTCGTTTTTATAATTGCCCTGTCCAGAGCTCTAATTAGTTCCCAAATTGTACTTGATGCTCAACAAAAGTTTAGTGAGAGACTGAATGAATGATCAGATAGAGAGGATTTATATAAACTGGTCAAAATTCATCATGTCTCTGTACCAAGTATTCCAAATTATTGGTGGATGAAGTAACCAACTAGGTATAAAAGTCACCTGAAGAGTCTGCATCTAGCACAGACTGAGTTAGTAGGGTCCAATTTACTGAGAACTTTCTGAGTTTATTCATCACCAATGTATTGCACGAGGACAGAGCTGTACACACACTCCTGAAACCTCGTTCCTTTCCTCTACTGCTTGGATAACCTCATGTCCTGACGTGCCTAGGTCAGTTCTGGTTTATACTATTGTCTCATTGTAATTATTATTAGTGTTCCATTTCAAAAGTGTCTCAGTTTGAAAATAAATGATATGGTCACCCTATTTATAGCACCTTTTACAGACCTACGTTCCTGAACCTATATGCCCTTCTAAATATGGGAGATTCTGTTATGGTGGAATAGTACTTTTTTCAGCAGGGTGAGTCTTTTTCCCATGCAGTTCTGCAGAAATGCTTCAGAGCTGTGGGAGAGCTGAAATTTGCAGCTTTGGGAGATGACATCCTTGGTTGCCTTAACATGCTAGAACGTTTTTGACTTCAGCGAGACTCCAAGGGGCCAAACCATCTTTGTGAGGTTTTTATGAATCTGAGCCACTTTCTGTTGCTTTGCATTTGACCCATTTGAAAAGAAAGAAGTATCAGCTTTCTCTGAGACTTTGAGCATGAAATTCTCCCACACTCTGGAAAAAGCCATTGACAAGAGAAGTGTCATGAAGTGGTGAAGGCAGAGATGACAATTTGAAGCTTCAAATGATTTCAAACCCAAGTACCAGGTATGTGGTAAAGGCAGGTTAGAGAGCTGTAATGATGACTTTTCTATCCCCTGACCTTCTGTGTCCATTTCTCCTCCTTCCTTACCCCACCCTATCAGCCAGCCTGTCCCCACGTGGTCTGCTTTATAGTGCTAGGTTCTTATTAACCTGAGTCATAAATAACAGCTACTGTGTCAGATATTTGTTCAATAAAGATTCGTCAGATATTTGTCATGTGCTAAAACTAGGAACATGTAGATTTTTAAAAAAGATCTCTGCATCCTGGGAACTCACGTTCTAGAAAATGAAATTGATACATAGGTAGATCATTAAATTTTTGTGTGATAAATACCATAGTGGTCTTCTAAATGGTAGTCCGAAGTGTTACAGGAACCTTGAAGCAAGAGTGATTGGTTAGCACTTAAGACTGAGGTATTCTGTGAGATGTTCAAGTACAAATGCCTTGTAGGAAGTCAGGAATATGGATCTGGGGATTCAAGAAAGAGGCTAGAACTAGAGCTAGAGAATTTTAAGTCATTGACAAAGACTTTAACAAAGTGTGGTTAGAGTCTACCAGACTGGTATGCACTCTGACAGCATAGAGCTTAAAAATACAGCGTCTGGAGTCAGACGATTTGGGTAAAATCCTGAGAATCCCAGCAAGAGAAGCTTTCTGCTTCTCTTTGAACTGCTTTAATTATGGTTATGTTAAATCATTTCTGTTGGAGGTGTATAAACTTCATATTATATGTCAACAAATACATACAAAACTTCTCAAAAATCTTCCTTTCATTAGGCAAAGGAAATGGTTTGTTTCTATCTAGGATGAAAATGAATTTATTCTATTATGAATGGAAATGAATTTATTATATTTAGGGTGAAAATGAATTTGTTCTATTACATCACACTAATGCTCCTTTAAGAAGATTTTATCAGTCTATATATCTATCATCTATCTATCTATCTGGGGCAATTGAAAATGTTGCTTTCCTAAGTGGAAATCATGGGGAGAAAAATACTGATGGTAAAAAAATTTGTCATGTAAATGAACACATCAGGGAACTAGCTCCAAAATTTCTATTGTTTTACAGATATTCCCTCTTATCTCTAGGTGTGTGAGGTAAGGCAATCAAATTTTATCTTGAAAATGACTCCAGGACCCTAATCCTGACTGGAGACATGTGGGCAAAGAATGCTTATCTCTCTTACAACCTCTGTCTACTCACAGGGCACAGAATAAGAGCAATATCAAATCTTATACCCAGCACCTCTCAAACAAAGACCTAAATCATTTGATAGCTCTTCGGTCCTGTAATCACTGTCCACCTCTCACTCCACTGCCAGGGATCATGAAATTTTCTGGTGGCAGGAGATTAGGGACAGTACTTGAGCAAAATGACATGGGAAGGGAGTGGTGGAACTAGGAATAGTAAGCTGGACTTTCTCCAAGATCCCTAAATAATGTTTTTGTTTGGCGTGCAAATGATTGAACATAAAAGAATAATTTGCTCTAAGTAGCCTTGAAGGAGAAAACAACTGGGAGGAGTGTTTATATGTCCTGGATATATCCTATATGCAGAAAATAAATTTTTCAATTTTCAGATATTTATGCTATTTTAGGAAAGCAAAGACAAGGAAAATCTAGTAATAATAATAAACAATAAAAAAGATACTAACAGAACTACAATAATATTAATAGCCATTAGTTACATAGCAATTACTATGTGCCAAGAACTCTTCTAACCACCTGTTTAATCCTTATAAAAGTGACTCTATGAGGTAGAAATCTTATTGTACCCATTTTATATATGATAAGTCAGAGATAAACTCAAAAATGCTCTTGAAGCAAATCTGGGATTCTAATTTGATTAAAATAATTCTATCTAGGGTCAGGTTTTTCTTACAAGAACATGGGAAATGGTAATGGGAATTATCAGGAAAATGCAATATTAAACAAATTTTTAAAATTTATTAAAAAATTTAATTTTTAAAGCAAATTAATTTAATATATGCATTTGAAATATTTTTCATCCCTTAAAATCAGGTTGTAGTTGGCTCAAAGAAATATATTGCAACTTAGCTGTGAACTCTTTTCTGGATCACTTAGTCTATGTTTCAGCTAAACACATGCTCTTCCTCACCTGCATCAATCGGGATTTACCTGGGCAGGAGAGAGGAGGGGACAATCTGCTCAGTGGTAAATCACCCTAGATACTCAAGATCTTGCTATAATTCAAAATAATGTTTATCTAGGGATTGAAGAAAATATCTACTTTAAGAAGTCTTCAGAGAGTTTAAAATTTGGTAGTATATTGGCAGGGAGGAACAGGAGGAATTGGTAAGGGGACAAGAAAATCAACTATATTGTATATTGATAAATTAAAATAAAAAAAGGAAAAAAAAGAAGTTTGTTAGTATATTTGCAGTCAAATCCTGGGGATTCTTAAGCATGTTTTCACTTCCTTTTATGGTTTTGGAAGGGGAAAGAAAAGTCATATAACACATTTTCTTACCACTTTAAAGAGGAATGAACAGTTCTGTGCTCCTATATCAAGCATTTTTCTTCACGGTGTTGATGGTTGGGTCAGGTAGGTCTGATCGATCAAGCCACAGGTTGCATGGGCAGGAGTAGCTGTCCCAGGATGCCAACATGCTGGATGCTTTGTGCAGAAATGTGAATGTTGGAATGATGGAGCTCATGCTCTGTGGGTGACTGACTGATAAGAGGTCGATGTATGTAGGAGAAAGAAAACCAGGGTTGAAATGAAAAGACCGGGGATGGAGGGCTGGAACACCAGCTCTATAATACAGCAGCAAGGTGGCCATGAACTAATCCCTTGAGGTCTCGGCGCCTCAGGTTTTCCATTATGAAATAGAAAGAATATCTAGTTAACTGTTAATCACAGCATTAACTGAAATAATGCGGGTATTTTTAGAATGTACAGTGATAAATTAATGTTTTGTTGATGATAAAAATAGTAACAGACATTTTAATCATTCGTTCTGCAAATATCTATTGAGTGATGACTGTGTGCTAGGCAAAGTTCTAGGCACTGATGATATGAGACTGAATGAGTTAGACATTCTAATGGGAAGATAAACAATGAATAAGTTAAAAAATTACTTATATATGAATATATATATATATATAAATGAATGAATGAATAAATAAACCTTTTTTGTTTTTTTGCTAAGTAACAAATTGCTAAGTGAAACTCAACAGCTTAAACCAGCAAATATTTATTATCTAACACAACTTCTGAAGATCAGGAATCCAGGAGTGACTTAGCTGGTAATTATAGCTCTGAGTTTGTCAGGGGATTACAGTCCAGATGTCAGCTGGGGCTGCAGTCATCTCAAAACTTGACTGGGCTGGAGGATCCACTTGCAAGCTCATTTGCATGGCCATTGGCAAGGAGTTTGATTGTTCAGTATATGGGACTCTCCAAAGGACTGCTCACAATGTGGCATCTCGTTTCCCCTAGAGTGAGTTATCCAAGGAGAGGGAGAGAGAGAAAGAGCAAGAGCAAGATGGAAGCCACAGTGTCTTTAGTAACCTAGTCTCAGAAGTAATGTATCATCCCTTCTTATTTTGTTGGTTACACAGATCAACCCTGGTACAGTATGGAAAGGGACTACAGCAGTATATGAATACTAGGAGGTGGGTATCATTGGGGGTGATCTTAGAAGCTGGCTATCAGGAGACTACAATATATGTGGTAAAAAGTGCTGCAAAAGTAAGAAAGTTCTGTGACAAAAGAATGGCAGAGGGGTGGGACCTAATTTAGTAGCCTTTCTAAGGAACTGACTCCTAAACTGGGTCTAGGAGCAGAGAAGGAGTCAGATGTAGGAAGACCCAGGGAAGAGCATTCTGGCCTGGGCAGAGATACTTCAGGCAATAGCAGGTGCAAAGGCTGCTGTTTTCAACTGAGGTGAAGGAGGCTGGTGTTTTCTAGTAACTATTAGGAGGATGGCCGGAATGAGCAATGGTGAGGGACAGAGAGAGAGAGAGAGAGGCTTGAGATACCACTGGAGTGTCAGGCAGGATCCAGATCACACAGGCCATGTAACTGCGGTAATACTTTGCACTTGCTCCCAAAGGGCAATGGGAAGCTATTCAAAGGCTTTAAGTGGGGTGTAGGTATGACCTGCATTTTAAAAAGACCTTTATGACCCCTTTTGGATACTGCTAAAAGGAGAGCAGGAATGGAAGCAGGGAGACCCATTTCAGGTTATTTTTAGAGTCCATAATCCAGGTGAGAGATGATGGCACCAGGTACAAGTTGGTGACAGTGAAGATGAAGAGTGGTGGACAAATGAGAGCTGCATTTTGGAAGAGGGGCTTTCAACCTGTGCTGATGGATTGGAATTACTCTTTGTGTGTGTAGCAAGGGAGGGTTGAGAATGACTCCCAAGTTTCTATTGGTGCCAGAATGGGAACAGTGGGTTGAAACGTTTCAGTTGGGTGTGGTGGGTTAGTGGACTGGGGGAATGGAAGGATCAGGAGCACCTTTTTGGCCATGGAAGCTTTGAAATGGCTATGAT
This sequence comes from Cynocephalus volans, assembly GCF_027409185.1. Lineage (NCBI taxonomy): Eukaryota > Metazoa > Chordata > Mammalia > Dermoptera > Cynocephalidae > Cynocephalus > Cynocephalus volans. Next base: position 51,426,285 of record NC_084474.1, read on the forward strand.
TTCATGACTTACAAGAAGGAAGTAGTACGTGTGAGACCGGGGCTTTGGGGAGTCATTAACACAGACATGTTTTTAAAGCCATGCAATTGATGAGATTTTCTAGAGAGAATGTGGATGGAAAAGCAAGAGCCCGGGGAATCCTGACTTTATTCTAGAAAGAAACAGATGACTTCAGCCATCAGCACTGTCACTCCATCCTTCCCATGAGTGCCAAGAACATGTATCAGAGAAAGAACTAAAGAATGAGAGGAAAGGGAAGGAAAGGAAAGGCAGGTGTGTCAGAGGAGGAGCCGGCTCAGACAGGCAGGGAACTGACTGTGAAGGGGGCAGGGGCGCCCATGACAGGACAGAGAAGGAGGAAGTGGTCGACGGTGGCAAAAGCTGTTGAGACACAGAAGTGTTCTTTGGTTTGTTCACAAGGAGATTATTGGTGACATTGACGAGAAAGTTTTCGGAAAATGAGGGATGAAAGCATAGTGGGTGAAAGTAAATGGGACGTGAAGGAGAGGAGACAAATGCGTACGCAACTCTTCCAGAACTTTTGCTGCAAAGGGAAACCAGAGAAACTGTAGCGGAAAGGGAACGTGGGAACCAGGGAGCTGTGTGTGTGTGTGTGTTTCAGGATGCTTTGCTTTTATGTTGTTGAAAATGACAGGGACACTTTTGATGCATGAAAGAGTGGGAGCGACCAGAGAGCACAGGAGAGGAGAGCATCCAGCTAATGCCCCAGAGGCAATGCAGACCTGGGGGAGAGGAGTTCACACTTCCGACTCCTTTCAGCCTTTACCACCACCCCTCCCAGCAACAACAGAAGAGTTTAGAGTGAGTTTTGGCCAGATTTTTTTTTAGGATGTGGTGGTACTTTCTTCTTTCAGTTTGTAATTTTTTTGCCCAGCAGGCTGAGTTATTCATTCTCCGTCTGACTCACGCCTGGATGGAGGATGTTGAAAAATGACCCCAGCCGGGTGCAGAATCGTATTTTCTATGCAACACATAAGTCCCGTGATACTCCACGAGGAAGAGTGAGGGACCATCTAAACAGAAAACAAATAGGATTTTCTTGGTTTAATGTCAGCCCAATGCTTATGGGCAAAAGACAATGACAAGGAGGAGGACAGGACCTGTTTGAGTGTTCTGGAGATCCCCAGTATTCCCGACATATTGCCAGGTCTTTACACCTCTGTATTGTGTTATGTAAATGCCAGTCGAGTTACTAGAAGAATTTGCTTGTGTAGCTTGTTTGACAAACCAGTTTTATTCCTCCTCTCTTCTCCTATTCTTCTTTCATCCTTTCTTTGATACATGTTCCTGGTGCTCATGAGAAGCATACAGTGACAGTGATGATGGCTGAAATCATCTATTTATCCCCAGAATAAGCACAGAATAGGCAAGAGATTACACAAATTAGCATGGATTGTGTGTCCCGAAATACTTTGGCCTTAATCAAGAAGGAGGGCGGTTGTCCTGAGCCTTGACCTTCCCTTGGACTGCTCAGACTTTCCCCTGGTCAACGGGAAGGGTGCAAACTTCTCCTGAGGGCCAGGCATCGTACGGGGCGTGCATGATCTTATTTAATCCTCCCCAAAGTTCTGAGAGTTAAGTATTATTATGCTTATGTTATTGTTGAGAAGAATTGTCACTGAGATATATTAAGTAACTTGGCTGAGCCTGGATTATATGTACTTATTTTTACATTCCTTATCTCTTTCCATGAAGGATGTAAGATGGTGCTAAAGGATGGGGGAAAAAGCATTGAAAGGCACATGGTCTTGGGTGATTTAAACACTCATCCACCCAGGACCCAAACCCGTCAGTGTGTTTGAATCATGTGGGTCCCTCTCTTCTCTTACACATCCCACTTCTCCACTCCTGCCACAGTAAGCTAGTATCAGAGAAAGTTGCTTAACCTCAGGAATAAGAGTGACTTAAGCAAAGTTTTTTATTTCCATGCCTCTGGCTTCTGATTCCTTCCTCCAGTGCTATCTTACTGCCTCCTCCATTGCGGGTGCTCCTCAGGCCTTTCTCTCTTGCTAAATCCTGTTCCAGAGAAAGAAACAGATAAACTCATTCTCAGTGAAGTGCAAATTTCACATCAGTCTTGGCAGACGGCCTCTGATGAAGGTATCTTCTGGGGGAAGAAAAGACTTAAAGAAAAGGAACGAAAGCTCTCAAGGAAGAACTTTTGTAATCAGTGGGTAGTTGAGCAATTGAGATAATGTTTTCACCTGGGGAAACTTCTTGTGGCTCTGGAGAACATTTTATATCCCTGAGGTAGCTGAGGAAGCCACCTTGGGGAAGAGGCCAGCTTGGGAGTGACAGGACACAACCAGTGAAGGCTTCTACCCTCTGTCCTCCTTTGGTTTACTCACATACTGAGATTTTCAGGTTCATAGATATGTCCTTAGATTTGGATAGGGGAGAGAAATTTGGCTTATGTATGTGTCACTGATAACCCAAAAGAAAGTGACAGAGGCCTCTAAATTGTAATTTAAGGGAAGTGAACCATTTTTTGGAGGTAAGGTAAGAAAGTAACCTATACGTGTTCTAGTTTCTAATGCTTTCTAAAAATATATCTGGGACTGCACACCTTTTTATATATAAAGGGGTTTGGGTAAATATTGTTAGAATTTATTTTTTTAATTCACTGTTTTATTAGATTAAAAAAACAGTAATACATGTACATTGAAACAAGTCATCTAATACAGTGATGTATAAGGAAAAAGCGTCTATACCCTCCTGCCTGTCTAATCTTACTCTTCTAGAGATATTAGTTTGGTATGTGCCCTTTCACAATTTTCCCCGTGTTCTTACAAACACATCTATAAAATATATATGTATATAAACATATACATATGCTTATATATACATAACAAATGCAAATAATAGAGTTTATTTTCTAATTTCTGTAAAGAAAAATGGTATCGTACTAAATAAATTACTTACAACTTGCTTTTTTTCTCTGACAATAGGTCCTGAACCTCCCCCCAGTCAATACAAACAGATCTAGATCATTCTTTTTTAGTACCATATTCCATAGCAGGGCAGTGTCATAATATATTTGACCAATACCCATTGATGTACATTTAATTATTTCCAGTCCCCCACCCCCAAAGGGTTATAAGTTTTAAAGTACGAAGAACATCCTCAAATTGATCAGAAAAAGAAAATCCAGTAATAAATGGGCAAAATTAAAAAACAGATAATTCAGAGTAGAAACTGAAAATGTAAAACTTAAATAAACAAATTCTCAAATCTCTAAAGTCATAGATATCCAAATGCAAACAATTTGCTACATTTTAAAATTCATTAGATTGACAAAAAGAAAAAGTTTGTCAACACCCATTATGGTAAAGATAAGGCAAACATATACCCTCAAGTCATATTGGTGGGAGTGTGTATTATAACCTAACAGTGTCTTTCAAAATCAGGACTGTTTATCCTCTTGACACTGAAACCCCACATTTGGAATTCTAGATGACATAGTAAAAGCACCAGAAAGAATGGAGCTTTTCAAAGAATACATTTTCAAAGATGTTTTCTGTCAGTTCGACTTTCAGATCCAGCAATTTTATTTCACTCTGATGCTCACAAAGGAAAAGTCTATAAACTGATTTTATTAAACTGATTTTTAGCACAGAGCTAGGTTCATAGTAAGTGCTCAGTAAATGTTACTGTTATTGTTTTTGGACAAACTAGAGATAAGAAGAACTAAAAAACAACAGCAAAAACAAAAACAAAAAAGGAAAAAACAAAACAAATGCTACCCAACTACAAAAAGACATCAGTTGATGTTTGTGGAATATTTGTGAGCATGAATACAGATGTTCCACTCTCCCAAGAAATGTCAGACCCAGGAAGGTTGGGAAGTCACATGTGTGCTCTGGCTGCCAGGTAGCATGCTGCAGTTACATGGTGAATGTTAGATGAAAAGAAAACTCCCCTGAAGCGTGGCTCTAATAATTCTTAGAATTGTGTACACCCACACTCAACTCTCATCCTATCCAAAGAAAGAGACGCAAGCTTTTAATCTTTTACTTACTTTTCTTAAACTACTTCTCTTCTGCTCAGATTGGAATTTCAGAACTCTAATATTCCAATATCTTCCTTTGAGTCTTTAGACAGATCACATAAGTCCTGTACATCATTTTGCAAATGTCGACTACTTCTAGGTCCTAAAAATCACTGAAAGGACTGAAATGATGCGTAAGACAGGTTTCTGCTTTAGAGTGTTTAGTAGCGCTGTTTGAGGCATGGAGGATGCAGGGCAGGAAAATGTGCAGAGGAGAGGGTTGAAAATTTTTAGAATGTAATGCAGTAAGTACTAGAAGAAAGGAATGAACCTCCTTAAGAGGAGGTGAAATTGAGTCTTGAAGGGTGAGGACTTATTTCAGAGAGGATGGGCATTTCGTATGGGGGGCAATGTATGTAAGTGCATGGGTGTGGGAAAGGGTGTGGGGGATAGCAAGGATTTTGGAGTAACAGCACAGTGCATGATAGGAAAGGAGCGTCTGGATCAAAAAAGCCTGTGCTAAAGAGTATGGGCTCTAATAAGAGAAAGCCAATCAGGGTTATAAGTAGGGGCAAGGATCAGTTACACTTTGTGAAGCAAATTCTGGAACATTTCTTGAGGCTGGTTAGAGAGCTGGTGGCAGGGTAACCACTGAGGACCCTACTATGATTATATGGGAGGGATACCACAATGTGATGGTGTCACATCTGAAACCAGGTTGCTTAGGTTCAAATCCCAAGTCATCATTTACTAACTTTGTGATCTTGGGCAGGTTACTTATTTCCCCATCTATAAATTGGCGATAATAAAAAATCCATCTCTTGGGGTTGCTAGGAGGATTAAAGGAGTTAATACTTATAAAGTGCTTAAAATAATGGCTGGTGCATTGTTAGTGTATTACTGGTAATTATTAAGTAAAAAAAAAAATAAATCTTAGTAAAATACTGAAGGTCAAGATTAAGTAATTGGCAGTAATAATAGAAAGGAAAGACTGGCTAAAATTGAGAAATATTTATTTTTGAGATGTAATATAAGTGGTTTTGGTGACCAGTTGAATGTGCAAGATGAGGAAACAAGTTGAACACGAGGCTACACAATGTAGTAAGGTTATGAACTAACACAGCCCGGGGCCCCATGAGCAGCCGATTTAACATCCCTCCAAACCTCATTTTCCCTCTCTGCGAAATAAGGCTGCTAATGAATGCATTGTAATCTCATACAGCTGTTCTAGCGCTTAAATCAGAAAACACGTACAAAATGCTTAGCACAGTGCCTGACAGCTGGTACGTCCTCCGTAAATGTTACTTATATTGTTATGACTCCAAGTTTATAGTGAAGATGAGAGAGAAAGAATCGTCTGTGGTGTCATTCACCAAGATGGTGTGTACCATGTGGAAGGGATGAAAGAAAGATGGAGAGTTCCATTTTGAACTTAGTTTGTGAAACCTGCAGGATATCATGTGAGTTATCTAGTTGAGAAATAGCTCTGGAGCTCCAGTGAGAGGTTTTGAAATTGTCATTGCTTATGCCATGTGGCCAAATATGATTATCACAGAGAGTCTCCATGGCAGAGGGAGAAAAGGAGACTAAAAGCACTCTGTGGTCCCCAGTATTCAAGGGTCAGTTTGCTGGAGGAGGAACAGCAAGGGAAACCAAAAAAGTAACTGTGTTTCTATAACAGATACAGTGACAGATGTGTCCAGTAATACTGTGAAAATTGAATGTCTATCCACAAGAATTGTTTCATATCTGAACTGTTATTTATAGCACTTCCACATGCATTATTCATTTTAATGCTCCTAACAACCCTGTAAAGGCTCCTCAGTTATGTAAACTTAGGCTTAGCTTTTCAAATGGCAGAGCTAAGTCTTGAAACCAGGTGGTTCTGCTCCAAATCCAGGGCTCTTTCCATTGTCTCCACCTTTTGCTAAAACAAACAAAGAAACAAACAAACATGCCAAGTGAAAGGTAGAGTTGAGCTATCCTGTTCCTATAATTTTGGGGACTATATGACCTGTAGAGGTTCTTGATCCTTTACTTATCAGTTTCTTTTCAATCCCACCAATAACTGGAAATCTCTTTTCACAACTGCTTTTTTCGTGGGCCTGGGTGACTTTGAAGAACAGCCCTGAAGGGACATAGAGTTGAGAAACCGACTCCCTTCCTCGGGACAGGTAGGTAGAGAAGGATGGAGCACAGAAATTATTGCAGGGATCCCAAATGTGGTTGGGATTTTGTTTCTTTGTGTTGCTTTGCTCCCCCATGGATTTGTCACCCCACTTCCCCTGGGTGACAGAGACGCAAAGGATTACTCAAAGCCCATCTCTTCTGAGCAGTGAGAAGCCCCAAAGTGGTTAATCTCCCGCCGGAACTCTCAAGCAAGAGGCATCCCTTCCTTGGGAAATTAATGCCGAATTGGGGTTCTCTTCCTGCATTTATTTTCCAGACCAGGAAGTTACAGGAAGAGAACAAAGATGGGGTTATAGTTTAACAATATAGGCTGGTAACTTTCAGTGAAATAAACAGATGACATTCCAGTAAGGCTATTAAGTGGTCCTGTCAGCAACAGTTTGATCTTAGCAAACATTCCTTCTTATAGCAATTTCTCAGTATCTTTACATAGCAATCAGTAACTAGTCTGTCTTTGAGCCAGCAACCTGCCATGCCACAATCTTTATCTTGCAACAGAGACTTATAGCCTGAGGGAAATTTCCAGTCCTCTGCAAGGTCAATATTTGAAACTGCAAGGCTTTGGAAAACCAGGCCCTGTGAAGTACACATGCTTTTTAGTATATTCCACAGGATTTTTGCCTTCCTCTTGCCCTAGGTGAGGGGAAGACGCTGGTTTCTTCAGCATTTCTATCCATTTCCTTCACTAGATGAAAGAACACGTGCTTTAAAGTTGAGCAGGTCTGGTTTTAAATTCTGGTTCTGACAATTGCCAATTGTGTGACCTTGGGTTGTTAGTTAACTCTTTTTTTTTTCGTCAATAGAGAAACTGAAACCATTTTTTAATTTTTAAAATTTATTTATTTATTATTATTGTTACTTTTTTACATTCTAAAATGATGTGGAGCAATTGGGGGTAAGGGGGAAAGGAGAAGGGGGAGGAGAAGAGGGAGCATGATCAAGGCCTCCGGCACCCCCTCATTCTGGAGGGGAGATGGGGGGCTTCCGGCAGTGGCTTGGTCATGGCTGGACTGGATACAGACATGGGGATGTGTGGCTGAGGCGCTCAGCCCTCCCCCCACCCCAGCTTGGGAGCCTGGGGGGCTTCTGGTCTTCCTAGGTTTTATAGGTGTTCTTTGGTGGTGTTAGACCTTTACTGGTTAATATCAGAACTTTGTCTCTGGTCTGTGGGTTTCTGTTTTGTTTTTCAGTTGTGTGTTGGATTATTAGCTACCCCCACCACTTAAACTCTGCACTGGAACTAATTTGTCATCTTTTGGTTGCTTCTAAAATGGGGGAACTTCTTGTGGGAATCAGCACTTGAGCCCTATGGTTGAGCTAAATTGCTGCTTTGCTGCTGATTCTCTGAGGAAGGCTTTTTGTGCAGCTCAGATTTTAATTGTTGACCTCGTAAGCACTTCCAGGTCTCATGAGGTCCGATACACCTGGGTTGTGTGGAAACTCTGGTCTGGGCCTGAGTCTTTTCAGCAAACTGCACCCCCTGCAGTTCTATATTCCTGACCAGTCTCCACTGAATGATTCTGCACTGATCGGAGGGCAGATCAGCTGTCCATGCTGTGCCCCAATGTTCCCCCAGCGGGCCTGTCTCCCCCAGCCCCTGCACTCCAAACACTTCCCATGGGGTGGGCTGTGCATGGGTCCCTTATGGTGACTCACCAGCCTTTGAGTGGCTCCATTTTTCAGTTGTCTGTTGGCTCCTCACTTGTATGTGGGTCCACAGGATCCTATCAATGGTCTTGCTGGCCTGGGGGCCACCAAGGCCCTTCTCTCCTCTGCAGCCTCCAAGCAACTTCACACAAAGGGCACAGCTGTGGCTTTGGGCCAGACTTGAAGTGGCCAAGGCTTGAAACTGTTGGAGTGGTCCTTTCTTTCTCCCATTGTGGCTTCTACTGCCTTTATGAACTCTGTAGGTCTCTCCTCCTCCTCCCTGGAGCTCTGGTGGCCCTGGCTTGGCAGTTGTTGCTTTGTAATAGTTGTAAATTGGTTGATTGCGGGACAGGGTGACACTGGGTTCCATCTATTTTGCCATCTTGATTGGAAGTCAGGTAACTCTAGAAGACTCTGTTTCCTTCCCCAGGAAATGAGTTTAGTAATATCTTCCTGAGGGATTTGTTGTGTTTGGCAAATAATTGATGCTTAAGAAAAATTGGTTGAATCATGATTGAGATTAAAACTCTTCAGTGGCTCTCTACTGCTCTGGGCGAAAGGCTAATTCATCTTAACTGGGTTAGAACTCCTCGTGAGGCCCAGACTCAACCTTTCACACTTCTCTTGCAACATCGATTGCCAGTGCCCTTGGCTTCAGCCACACTGGTCCTCTTTCTGTCCCTTCTACTTACCAAGCGCCCTCTCAGCACAGGGCCTTTTCATGTGCTTCTCCTTCTGTCTAGAATGTCCCCTTTCCTCTGCTTAGGAAGTTAACTGCTACTCACCTTTTATAACTCAGTTCAGATGTCTCCACTCCAGAAAAGCATTCTCTAACTTGTAGACAAGTCAACTTCTGTTCACTTATCCCTCGTTGCACTTATCACAGGTACAATTTTCCCATTGATTTGTATGGCTTTTGGTTCATGTTAGGGAAGAATGGAACCTTGGGTTTTTTTTTTTTTTTTTTTTAATTCTTGGTGCTGGCATGCTGCAAATATTGAGTAGATTCTCAATACTTGATGACTAAATGAATGAATTAGATAATGTATGCAAAACAGTTGACAACTGCTAGTGCTCAATTGATTTCAGTTGGTTTCATAGACCCCAGAAGTGTGTCAGAGATCTCCTGTGGCTACAAAGCTCTGGCTCTCTCTGCAAGACAATATTGTGTTATTAAATTAATATGGTGTTTTAGAGTTTACTGAAACTGAATTTGAATCTCAATTTTGCATACTAATTGGACAAATTATGTCATCTCTCTGACCTTCAGTTTTCTCATCTGTTTAATGGGACAATAATCTCTTGCAGGGATGTTATTAATATGCATTCAAATATTTATGGAGTACCTTCTGCATGCCAGGCACTGTTCTAGCCACTAGAAATGCAGCAGTGAAAAACACTGATAAAAATAGCTGCTCATATTTTGGTAGAAAAGACAGAAAATAAACATATAGATGTAAAACATCTGTATGCTAGATGGTGATGAGTGCTAAGAAGAAGACTGCAGCAAAAATGCAGATAGAAAATATGCAATTTGAGAAGACGATATTTAAGTGAAGAAACAAAGGATGCGAGAGAGCATTTTAGTCAGAGAGAAGATAAGAAAAAGGCCCTGAAGCAGGAGTATGTTTGGTCCAGTTGAGGAACAGAGAAGGCAGTGGGGGGTAGTGGCCAAGGAAGGCCTGAGATGTGATGGGGGCAGGATCACATAGGGTTTTACGCGTCATTACAAGGACTTTTACTCTGATTGAGTTGGGGAGGGTTTTAGATAGAGAAGTGACATGTATTGTTAACAGGATCACTCTGGCTGCTGTGTTCTGAATAGAATGTAGAGACGCAAAAGAAGAACCAAGGAGACCAGTTAGAGGAGAGATGCTGGTGGCTCGAATCAGCAAGGTGGCTGTGGAGGGGGTGAGGAGAGGTTGGGCTCTGAATGTATTTTAAAGGTAAATCTGATTTTCTAATGACTTGGATATGGGATATTAAAGAAAGAGAGAACTCAAAGGTGAATTCTGAACAAAAGAAAGAATGGAGTTGCCATTTAGTGAGATGGGGAAGGTTTGAAAGAAGTTAGTCTGGCACATGAAGTGGAAATCAGAACTTCATTTTTGAACATCTTAAATTTAAGATGCCAAGTAAATATATCAAGTGCAATTAGATATATAAGTCTGGAGTTTGGAAGTGAGGTCTCAAATCGAGATACAAGTTTGGAAATTGTCTGCAAAGAGACGGTGTTTAAAGCCATGAGACTGGATGAGAACAACATCCAGTCTAATGTTGATACATAGAGATTTAAAAACACAGAGATTAGATCCAAGGACTGACGTTTAGAGGTTGAGGTGGTCGAGGGTGCCAGCAAAGGAGTCTCAAAGGAGTCTGGTAGCCAGGGGGATGGGAGGGAACCCAGGTGAGGGTGGTATCCTGGGACTCAAATGAAGAGTGTCCGCGGGAGGGAGTGTCCCACCAGTGTCAAATGCTATTGAAAAGTCAAGTAGTATGAGCATAGGATTGACCATTGTATTTAGCAATGTGGAGGCTGACAATTTCACTGCTATATGCATTTCTGTGTGTAATGGAGAAAGAAAAAAAAAATTAGGCTACAATGACCTTCTAGGAAGCCTGCCTTTTATTGAAGGGACATCCCTTCAGGTCAGCAGAGTCTGGATTATTATATGCAAGGGTGTGCCTGGAGCCTTAGGCAACATGATCTGAAGTAAGCTGGACTCTTTTCATAATGGAGAGAAAAGATTTTGGATTGGGGTGGGCTGGGGTGACTTGGAAGAGAAGGGATGAGGACGAGGATGAAAGGGAAGAGAGTGTGAAAGATTATCAAGATGATCTCAGGTTGGGGTTGTAAGAAGGACCACCAAAAATGCCTGATGGTCAGGGCCAAGGAGACTGGAAGAACAGGAATGATAATGTTTAAATTAGATGGTGAATTGCTAGGATGACACCATCTCACCTCTGGCTAAATCTTTGATTGAGTTTATCACACACGCCAATAGCATTTTTTGTTTTTGCTTTTGGTTGCTGGCCTGTATGGGGATCCGAACCTTTGACCTTGGTGTTATAATACTGTGGTCTAACCAACTGAGCTAATGGCCAGCGTGTGTGTGTGTGTGTGTGTGTGTGTGTGTGTGTGTTCCGGTAGAAACTGAGAGAAGACTTGAACTTCATGCTTGAGTTGACACGAGGTGGACCAGATGGAGGTTGTATGAGACGGAAAGATGATCCGTAAACTGAATGGATGTGTCAGGGTCTGGAATTCTGAGCTACAGATGACCATGGGAGTATTAACCGCCCTGAAAATTTGCAGGGAAAGCTTCGGACTTCCCCAGGTGTGGAGTGAGAGGCTTAAGGTGTTCTTACCTAGATGACAATATCCAGGGACATCTGGGTAACAACTTACAAGGCACCAGGCATTCACCAGGGTCTCAGCAAACATTACTTTGACTCCTCCATCCCAGCCCCTTTCTAACCAAATGTAAGCAGGCTCTTAAAGCATTTTATTTATGAACCTCTATGCTAAACCACTCAAAATGTGCTGGTTGCAGTATGTGCTGTAGAACAGAAGGTAAGACGAGGTCTGTGTTTCCCAGCACTGGAGGTTGAGATAGGGAGGCAGAGCTAGTGCAAGGCAGGATGAGCTCAAAGGCTAGGTGTCATGGTTCAGGCCATTAAAGCTGTAGAGTTGCATGGTTAGTTAATGCCCTGAACGTTTTCAGCCTTCCAGAGGCACTGGACAATATGAAGCTATTCTCTCAGTAGGGGAACAAATTAGTCAATTTAGGTAATTCTATAACACACAGCCCCCAAATTTCAGTGACTTAATCTCTCAGAGGTGAATTTCTTGTTTATGTCCCAGTACAATGTGGATCAGCTGGTGTTGGGGGTGGGGTGGGGAGCTCTGCTCCACACTGTCATTCAGGGACCCAGGTCCTTTCTTTCTAGTTGTCCCTTTGTCCCCTCAGGCTTCGGAGACCTCTGCTAGGTACTCTTCATCTGACTGGCCAACAAATGAAGAAAAAGTGTGTGGAGGAGTATCTCTCATCTTGGTCGCTTCTGTCTAATAGTGGTTCACTACTTGCAGTCATATGTCAGTGCTGAAGATTGGCCATGTGCCATCATCAGGCAGGAGAGATGGAAAATGTGGTTTAGCTGAGACCCAGGAAGGGGAACTGGGCTAGTAAGCATCTAAATTTTAAATAACCCTTGCCATTGGCCAGGAGAAGGAAAATAGCATAATTACATAGGAAACTTTCTAAATAGACTGTCAAAACCTGGGTGCAGAAAAGTTTCTTGACAATTTACTTCATAAGAGACAAATTAAGAACACAAATGAAATGGTAAAGGCATTAAATCTACTTTATAGCTAGTGCCTGATGTTAAAAGACCCCACCAAGCCTCTTTCATTAACATTTATGATTTATTTATAGACATAATTGTGTGCATGTTTAGGTGGTAAAAGCAGCTTCTTCCAAATGGGCCTCTGGACCAAGCTGAGTTCTAAACAACTTCTATCATTAGACTAACACTGGTGAAGCTATAGTTCCTTAAGCTGAATTCATGGGCTTTGAGGATATTCTCAATGTAAATTTTTTGAAGAAAAATGAAATGTAGGGTGGAAAAATATGGAATAAGGGTAAGGGCATGTGTTTTTTCCCCTGCTTTTTTGGGGATAGATCAAGTATTTATTTTAATTCAAAGGATAATTTGCAAAAACAAACCCCAGTGTTAGCTACTGTAGATAGAAGAATGAACGGTCCTTATTTCTAATTCTGACAAGAGAATAATTGGTTTGAATAACATACAAATAAGAGGCTTTTGAGTGGGCTAAAATAGTACGGTTAGCCAAACTTTATCATCATCAAGCAAAATGTAGCACAGGCATCTTCCTACTTTTTGTGGCTGAGCTTGAGTATTTGAGAAGCTTACACAGGCAGTGGAATAAAGTAGGTGAGTGAGAGAGAGGAATTCTATGAACGGTTTATAAACCATATGTACCATTTTCAAAAGAATACTGACATCTTGGGGTAAAACCTTCCAGTTCTGCTGTGTGCTAGTCATATGCCATTGCTTGAAAGTATATCACCAATACAGCCTTGAAATATGAGATTTCTTTTAATTAACATCCTCATGAACCTTATCACCAGGTTCAATGTGATTTTTTTCTTGATATATTCACTCTTTTGCCTGAGGCTGCCTACAGGAGGCCATGTCCCAACTTTCCCATAAAAATGACTTCCACATTCCACATCCCAATTACTCTGAAGGACCTGCCCAAGATGCCTATAAAACCCTACTACAGTCTACACCACCTTCTAACTAATATTCTACATGTGTTTTTGATCATTGAATCAGATTTTCAAAACTCAGAATGGTTTTCCACGTGGAGTTTGAGTAAACATATAAACCTTTGTTATTTATATACATGGTTCAAAAAATAACATATGAGGCCAAAGTTGTAGAAAGAACATTGAACTTAGAGTCAGACAGGCTCAATTCAGCCACTTTTCCTGAGTGACATCGGGAAGGTTAGCTAATCTTTTTGAGTCTCAATTTCCTGATTCATAGTAACCTCCAGGGTTATTGTGAGACTCATGTGAGCTAAAGCATGCCCAGGGCTCACACAGTGAGGTGCTTAGAGTAGGTGCTCAGGAGATAAACTTGCTCGTACCTTTATTCGGTGCTCGTAGGTACCAAGGAAGAAACACATTCAGGTCAGACTGTTATTGAAAACACTTTTGGTTACAAGTGACAGCAGCTTACATCAAACTGAGTTAAACAATATAAGAAATTTATTGGCTCATTTATCTGAGAATTCTCGAGGGGTGACATCAGGCATGGTTTGATCCAGGGGTTCAGAAGGGTTGTAGGTCCATTTCCCTGGAGTTCTCTTGGTTCTGCCCTCCTTCCTGTTTTGGCTTCATCCTTGGCTTGGCGAATTTCATATCACATGGTTGCCAGCTGCTGCACGGCTACAATTTGTTCATTCACATCCAGAAGAAAAGACAGCTTTTCCTGCCCCAAACATCAAACAATAGTTATGAACATCTCTATCACTGCGACTGGGGAAATCTGGTTCCTTGGTTGTCTGAGACCCATCAGGACAAACTGCCGGAGACAGAGAGTGCAGTTAAAATTTCTCAAACCACAAATCCGGGAAATTTTTTGTCTTATTAAGAACAAGGGGAGGAATGGATATTGAGGAGATGATCCACTGGCAAGTCCTCTCCTCTGGGTTCTTACCATACCATGTACTTCTTTCTTCCTATGCACACATCTCCAAAATTCCATGCCTACCTGAGCCACATGGACCTCTTCTTTAAAGGGAGATACCCCAAGTCTGGTTTTGAGTTCCAAGCCCAAGATTTGTGGCTGATGTGCCTTCTTCTAGGTCAGTTTCTGATGGAGCTCTTCACAGTTTGGTAACTTGTAACTAAATGATATTATCCACTCCTGTGGAAAATCCTGCAAATTGTCTCTCATTGTCCAATCTCCCAATCCTTCCTTCAGTAATAGAACTCCTGAGTTTTAACTGGCCTAGCTGGACACTACACTTCCCAGCCTTCCTTGTACCTGGGTGTGGCCATGAGTCCAAATTCTCAACAATGAAATGTGAACAAAAGTCACTTGTGCAACTTTCCCATTACATCCTTAAAATATATGATTTGTCCTTTTATTATTATTATTTATTTATTAAGAATATTCATGAGATACAAAGCTAATTGTCCCCCCTCCTGCCCATGATGTGAGGGCCAGATTCATTCTGGGGACATACCCATTACCAGAAATTACTTTTGTACCCTTTGTCCCCTCCCAATTATCCCCCAACCTCCCTCCCCCCCATCCCCTCCACTACTATTTGTAGCCCTAGGAATGTTCCCTCCCTCTGTAAGACCACTGCACTACTGTGGTCTTTCTTTCCTTCCTTCCTTTCTCTCTTAGCTCCCACATATGAGTGAGCACATGAGGTATTTATCCCTCTGTGCTTTGCTTGTTTCACTCAACATAAGTTTCTCCAGGTTCATCAATGTTGTTGCAAATGGGAGTATTTCATTCTTTTTTATGGCAGAGCAGTATTCCATAGTGTATGTATACCACAGTTTCCTTATCCAATCATCCATTGATGGACATTTAGGTTGGCTCCATGTCTTGGCTATTGTAAACAGAGCTGCGATGAACATGGGAGTGCAAGTATCCCTTTGACATGATGATTTCCATTCCTCTGGATATATACCCAGAAGAGGGATTGCTGGATCATTTGGAAGATCTATCTGTAGTTGTTTGAGAAACCTCCATATTGTCTTCCAAAGTGGTTGTACTAATTTACAGTCCCACCCACAGTGCAGGAGTGTTCCTGTCTCTCCACACCCTCGCCGGCATTTGTTATTCACCGTCATAGCCAGTCTAACTGGAGTGTCCTATATCTCTTTTCTGTTTCCCTTCCTGAAAGGGAGAATGCCATGTGCTGGTGAGCCACAACACCTCGGGCATGGTTCTCAAAGAGCGGTCCTGAGCAGCACAGGGGGCTCATTAGAAAACACACCTGCAGATCCCACTCCGACCTGCTGAATCAGAAACTATGGCACTGGGGCCCAGAAACCTGTTTGACAAGCCTTCCAGGGCATTCTAATGCACACTGAAGTTTGAGAACAACTGCCAATATTTGTTGTTCCCCTCCCTGATATTTGAGAATATTTTTGTTTATCACAATGTGGGAGAAAGGGAGGTGATGCTACTGGCATCTAGTGGGCAGGAGACAGGCACACTGTGAACATCCTACAATGCATTAGGCAGTCACCTATGGCACAGATTGATCTGTCCTCAAAAGTCAGTAGTGCCAAGATTGAGAAATCCTGTTCTAAGCGATGGTGGGACAAAGAAATCGAGGAACTGTGGGTCCCTGGCTAACCCTGGAGAGAACTGTCTACTGCCTTGGACTCTCCTACCTCTACTCTGCACTGCCAACATGGCAGCCACCAGCCACGTGTGGCTATTGAGCACTTGAAATGTGGCTTGGGATGGGCTGTAAGTTGGTACAATATATATATATGTAAAGTATCTCAATAATATTTTATATTGGTTACATGTTGAAACAATATTTTGGACATATTAAGTTAAATGAAATGTGAGTATTATTATTGTGTTATTAAAATTAATTTTATCTTTTTTTTAATGTGGCTACTTGAGAATTTTAAATTACAAATGTGACTTGCATTACATTTCTTTTGGGCAGTGCTGCTCTAGACTGTTACATGAAAGAGAAATAAACCTTTGTCTTTTTTGAGCCCATCCTTAAGTTTTTTGTGTGTGGTTGTTGTTCCAACAGTTAAGCCTGTACCCCTTTCTATTACAGTCCTGTAAATATAAAATGGTGGAAGATAACTTCAAGAAAAGCTTTTATGTGAAGAAGTGGACAATGGGAAAAAATACTCAGAGGTCGCTGGTTCACTGCATATATCATATCCTGCTTGACGGGGACAGTGAGGCATCCTTGCCTCGACAATGTGCTTTCTGGAAGGATCTCCCTTGTTCATTATCCCTCTTGGCTCATTTGAGGTGGTATTGGTGCACGTGCCCTTTGTGGGGTCTGTACTTCTTTGGAGCTCATTACTTTTTGGTGCAAATTTAGGGGACCTGAGAATTGCCTCAGGGGCTGAGTAATCACAGGCTGTAGTCAGCCAGGCTTGGGTTTCCTGGGCTGAACCGAATTCCTTAAAAACTTAGAAGGCTTCCTGTCTATTTGCCTCCCATCAATTCCAGGAACTGGTAATCAAAGCCAGAGTTCTTGTCTAGCCATCTCTGAGCCTAGGAATTCCTGTCTCTTAGCAACAGGCTTCTGTGCTCTGCCCTGCCAAGATAACCAGGGATGAGCACTTGGCCAAAACACAGCCTGCAAAGCAGCCAGCACGAGGACGCTGCCCACACGGATACCTGGCACCTCATGGCGAAGGAGGGAATCGTTGGACTCCTGCCTGTGAGTTTCCATCCAAGGCATCCGAGGAGTCTGTTGGTCAGTGGTGGCAGGAGCAGGGACAGCTGAAGCTGAGAGGTGGTGAGGTCCCATAGCAGCCAAGCACTGCAGTAGGAAGCGGTTGTCCCCCACTGCCACTGCCGGGGGAGCAAGATCAATAGGTAGGAGCGCTGTTTATGTCCTGAAGAAGGCTCCAGTTTCTGAGTATCGTTCTGGGCTCCATAAATCCTGGTTGTGTGGCCAGCCTGGTGGGTTTCATAACCAAGAGCAGGGTGACCAATTTAGTGAGAAATCCTGCTAAAGAGTCCTTTTCTTGGCCTACACAATCCCACTCCCAGGGAGCACCTCAGTCCCAGACCCCTGCCATCTAGTGCGCTCCCTTCCTGGTGGGTACTTGTCAGGCACCCTGAGTCCCCCACTCTTTGAAATGGACAGGATAAATCCCCCTCTTAGATTTGTAAGTAGATTTTTCTGGCAGAGTAATGAGGCCCTCTTGCCATTAATCTTAATAGGCTTTGGGGCTAACAAAATCCATTTTCTCAAGGTCAGAATTATTCTTAAGTGGACTTTGGAAAACATTTTAAGCTTTTTGTCACTCAGGCTAAACAATTAAAATACATTTCTGGAATTTTTTTCTGGAGTTATTAGGAAGCCAGAGTGAGGCGTGGCTGCCTTTGTATATTTTTCTTTAAAAAAAACCCTTGGTGTCAGGGGACACGGGCCCTTCTTAGCTCTAGATCGTGTTTGCATTTCCATGTACAGTGAACATTCCTGGTGGATATTTCTAGGAGAAAAGAAGAAGAAGCAGTATAATGATGGGCCAAGAAAAGTAAAATGTTTTTATGAAGTAAACAGGCCAAAATTGAAAAAATAGGGATGACTGTGACACTGGTATACCCCCCTATGTATAGCCCAGGCAGCTGGGTTACTGGCTTTGTATTAGATTCTCAGACTGAATTCCTCTAATGTAAAACAGTGCATGGCAAACTTTCCCATTCCCCATTTTCTCTCAGGTATAGTGACATAGGAGGAGATGTCACTTTGAATACTCCCAAATGAGAAAGAAAGATGACAGATTCAGCTGCTGCATGCTTCAAAGATGCAGGAAATGGATACAATACATGGTATCGTTTAGATTTAAAATAAGAGTACTCAAGTGTTCAGTGTTACTTGCAATAAATATATTACATTTAAGCCTCAGTTTGAACCTAACAGTAACTGGACTCTTAACTATCTAGCTTAAATGACTGGTAACATGAGGCATTTCATAATTTCTGGTCCATTAGTTACGATCAGGTCTAATTAACATTCCAGAACCTGGTTTTAGCCAACCTACATGGAAAGTTTGAAGTAGGAGCACAGATTTGGGCAGCCTGTGCCTCTAGTATGGTGTGTGTTATGTTGTAGTTTGTACTGCGTTTTGGGGGGTTGGGGGGCAGGGCTGGACTGGTGGAGGTCATCTATATTTTCTTTCTTTGGGGTTAACTGGGCAGTGTTTATTTTCTGCTCCAAAGATGCCCTCAGCATGTAACACAGGGGAAAACCCTTCTCTGGGGTGGTGAGATTCTTATCTATTGATCAGTCAAGGCTAAAAGCTTAACTCCACTTCTGCCCTTTCACTTCTGTGCCCGAGTGAGAACTGAAATTCTCACCTGCCCTGTATTCAGCCTTGTCTGGAGAAACCCAACCATACACCCAGCTCCTCCACAGAAGTCCAATGTGTTTCTTTGGAGCCCATTGTCTCTCTTGGGAAAAGCTAGCTGGTTTTTCTTAAACTCAGACTCATCAAGAGGTGATATGTCTAAATGATTTGAAGGAGAAACATCAAAAGGAACTGACAGGCAGGGTCATCCCAGGTGGCGTTTCACTGAGCAACAGCCATTTAACTAAGGGGAGGAACGCTGGGTCTGAGAAGAGATAAAGATCGCCTCAGGACTCAGAGTGCTGCCAGGCTGTAGAACGTGATCTTTGATGCAACTAAAACTGAATATGTTTTAAAAAGAGTAGCTCTCTCTCTTCAGTCTCAATGTGAGTCTAGGTTCAGTGTTAGTGCCTTACCCAGGGTAAATCACAGCAGGCAGGACACCAGGACATACGCTTTTGAATGGGCGACAGGCTCGTCCAGTAGCATTGTATTCCCATGTTCCAAACTTTCACTGGAAACATGATCGCTGCAGTACTGACCACTAAGTCTTGTGCAGCTCCTTGCGTTCAGCTTGGCTTCCTTTTGGCTGGAGAGAGCTAGGATTTCCACCGGAAAATGTCCCTCTGGGCTGCACTTTGCCGGTGTTCTGAGGGGAGGACAAATGAGCGCAGCTGCCTCCCTGCACGTGACTCCACACTCGGACGTCACTTTAAATCAGTCCACTTCCTATCTCTACAGACACTGCGCCTGTTAGAGAGCCACCACCCCTCACCAGGAAAGCTGCGATCGTCCCACATTGGGTTTCCCAGCATCCATCCTTGTTCCTCTCCGAATCTTCTCTCTGTCATGCTGATGGACAATCTTTCTAGGTTGCAACTCCATCTTCAAACCCTCTTTCTTAAAACCCCTAAATAGCTTTTCATTGACTCTGTGATAAAGCCACAGACTCCCGAGATGGCCTGTACGGCTCTGTTTGATAGAGTCTTGCCCCCAATACTCCTTCAGTCTCCTCTAGCTCCTTTACCCTTTGTTCAATGATAGCTTTTGCCCTCAGACTGCAACTTCCATGAGGGCGGAGGCTGGGGATTTCTTGGTCACTGATGTATCCCATCTGATGTCATGTTACCTGCACAGAGCAGGTGTTCATTATTTGCTGAATGAATAAATAAATGAGTGAATAAAACAATGACTGCAGGGCCAAACGGCAGGAATCACACAATGACTAAACCGATTGCAGGCCTGGGTTCACTCACTGTGCTGTCTATACGTTAACAGACGCTCAAGCCTAGAAAGTCAAGGACTTTCGCTCTTTAGGAATGAATGCGGGTAGAAAGTTAGCATATCTGACTGGTCATGGAAGAATACATTAAATAGGATTAAAGTCAAACTGCACCTGGAGATTTAAACGAAATGTCCAATAGTGCTCATTTTTTCTTCTGGTCTCAAAATGGGACAGGAGTGGGCTGGTGGTTGCTGAGATACATCTTATCTCTGGATGTGGTTTGACAATCTGCAAATACTTGCAGTCTCAGCGGGATGGCTGTCTGTGTTCTCGTGTGCATTTTCATGTTTGTGTAGCTTTTGCGTTTGTCACTGGTAAACTTTTTGTAGATTAATGTCTCTGGTTCTATATCTATGTCACTTTTGAAAGAATAGAGATGAGAAAGTTGCTTAGCTGGAGGAGACTTTTCCCTTACAGGAGTCAGGGCAAATGTTCTTGATGCCTCACTAACTACTTACTAGATCCAATAGGGACAAGAGGTGGAGGATGTGGACATAGGCATGAGGCTGCAGGCAGGCATTAGCACTCACACAAAAGCTTCCAAGTGGAACTCATGAAATAAACAGGTTTCTAACTACTATGCCACAAAGAACCTAGATAGGTGGTATTTGGAAAGGAGGAGAATCCCCCCTACCCGCCCCATTTTTCCAACATCAGCTAAAGTCAGATGCACTTTTATCAAGTAGGTAACTGATAGAGCTGCATTTAGACAAATGCATCTGGAGAGACAATAACCTCCAACTACCTCTACCTACTATAATATTAGTAATGACCATATACAATTGTCTCTGTCTTCCAAATAATGATGATCAGAATATTATGATATATTTTGTACATACACCCCAGAAATAGATATAATTCCTCTTTATTTGACCCTCAGTGGATATACCATTGAAATGACCTGTTTACCGAGACTGCTAACTTCTTGTCTTACCCGCAGTAAATGAATGAGGAGAAGAGACTGCTGAGCTTCAGGTAGAAGAAAGAAAAGCATTCGTTTCCTTTTCTTTTTCTATCTCTGATAAGTTAGTGTGCACTTAGCCTCCACCCTCGGATTAACTATGGTGCCCTCAGATGAGTTGGTGTGATACTTAACTAGGTACATTGCCTCCAAGATAAAGGGCTGTATTTTCAAGTCTATTTTGTAGTTAAGTGTAGTCATATAATTAATTTCTAGTTAAGATATAAGCAAAGGGTCATGCAGACTTCTAGAAGTCTCTGTAAGAGTGAGAGAGTGTGCCTTTATTTTCCCTCCTTTTCCCATCCGGCTGCTTGGAACTCACATGTCATGGCTGGAGCTCTAGCAGACATTTTGGACCATGAGGATAGTGGAGAGGGGAACTGGGAAAAGCCTGGGTCCATGATGTAGGTCAGCTCTGGCTGACATATTTTCAGCTTTCTTTTGCACAAGAGAGAAATAATCTTGTTTAAGCCACTGTGTCTGTGTAATATGTAGCCAAATTGAAGCTAACTGTTATACTGCAAACAAGGAAAGAGTAGGTGGATTGAGTTCTGGTTCTTGGCACCTTGTGTCTGATTGCAGCAATGACATTTCCCTGAAGCACATGTTTTCCTGGGCAACATACCAGTTCTACATGAGGCAGACACTTCACTCTTCAGCCTGGGGTCAAAGCAGCAAATTACAAGATTTGTTTGGTTGGGCTCTGTGAAAGGGTCGGTGGGGATCTGGGCTTTCTGTTCCAGCCTAGAGGCACAGTTTTGTTACCATCAAAAGAATGCACCAAGAGGGAATATATACTTTGGGCATTTCACAGTATGATTCTAGGTATGGTAGGTGTTTTTATTAAAGTTTCTTCTATTTTGAAATTTAATCTGAACTAATAGTGTACTACATCTGGTTGGTACCAGCTTATGAAAGTTGATTTTATATATTTCTTACCTCTATGCTCAGTGGTAACTTAAAATTGGTTTTGGTGGTAGTATTTACACCATGGAAATTGGCAAATGCTAAAAATCAGTTGTTATTGTTTTTTTCAGAGATCCTGTAAACCACTGGCTAACACTGGACTATTATTCTAAAAAATCTTCCTCTTTCTCATTGAACTATCAAAGAAGAGTCGAGGGCATAATAATTACTTACACAGTTCAGCACTTTATGAGCTACCAAATGTTTCCCCTGACATATTATTTGAGCATTGCAACAACCCATGTCAGGGCAGGTCTTATCAACCCCTTTACAAAGGAGGGGCTGGAGATTTAGATAACGAGGTACTTCAAAAAGTTTGTGGAAAGATTTGTATTATCTCTTAATTCTGTTTATTCATGAGGTTTTTGAAGTACCTTTGTATACACAGCGAATGAGGAGTGAAGTTGGGATCAGAATCCAGTGCTGTTGCTTCTTATCCCTGCTAATTCCACTGGAATTAACTGGTTTTTCCCTGGGAACATAGAATGGGGAAGAAGATTAGGAAAATCCAGTTTCAAAGGAAAAGATTAATAGAAGAAAATAGTAATTTTTTTCCTCTTCAATGTTATTTTTTCTAAAATAGGCCTACTTGTAAGATACATACAAGGAATCAATGTGAGAGCTTAGAAAACAGCACAGTCCTTTTCCTTGAGAACTGGTGCTAAATGTCATTATTTTTTAAGTTGTGGTGGGAGCCAGTGTGCTGTCTAGGAATGGGTATGAATTTTGAAATCAATCGTCTTGTGCCAGACCTGGTGTTCTCATTTTACTCTTGTGTGAAGTTAGGCAAATCACTTCACCTCCACACATCAGTTTTTAAATCTGTAAAGCAGGCATAATGACCTCTCGGTGCTGTTCTGAGGATCAAATGAGATGACTGTGTAAAACAACCAGCACAGTGCCTGGCACATAGTGAATACTCATGAAATGTTATGTCCCCCTTTGTTTTAGATTTTGAGTACTACTTATTATATTAAATTATGAGGTGTGATTCATACCTACATTTTTTTCAGAATAAGTCAAAGTGTCTCTGATCTAGAACCATATATATTATAAATGTTCTGAAGGGTTTCTGGGTATCCAAATCCAGAACCACCACTACAGGTTTAGGGGAGACTGAGAGTTTAGAGGAGCTTTTGTGAGAAAAGACCAGCAGTTTTTAATTTTGCTCTCTGTCTGTAGTACATTCCATGCTGACTTTTGAGACCAAAACCAAATCTGGCAGCAGCAGGCAATCATAGAGTTTTCATGTAATTCAATAATTTATCACAAAGAATATTCATTTATAAACAATGACTTGTTTTGGAATGATAGCAGCTGTCAGTTTGGAGGCCTTGCTTCTCCCCGCTGGGACAGGAGTCTGGCTTCCCCTTTCGTTAAATCATGAAGGGTCGCTGAGTTTGGAGTCTGAGGCTGAATGCACTTTACAATGTGTTTATGTTCGGTATGTACATTATTTCATTTTTACTTTGTGGTCATGCAGTCCATGTTGCCAGATGCCAAAAGTGCCTCTGAATAGCCCCCTGTATGTGGAGAGGAACTCATCAAGCTCAGAGCTGCGACTGCACCTGAAAACACTTGGACCAGAGAAGTACAAATGTAACCCTCTACCCCCCTACCATGACAGATGCACAAAATTCCTGGTGCTCCTCTGTGACATCACTTACGTTTGCTTCAACAAAAAAAGTCCTGGATCTTTTGCTTTTTGGAAAATCTATTGCCAGAAT
This sequence comes from Cynocephalus volans, assembly GCF_027409185.1. Taxonomy (NCBI): domain Eukaryota; kingdom Metazoa; phylum Chordata; class Mammalia; order Dermoptera; family Cynocephalidae; genus Cynocephalus; species Cynocephalus volans. The sequence goes on from NC_084474.1 coordinate 51,449,689, forward strand.
GATTTGCACGTCTGCAAGTTGTGATTATTTCTCCCCAGTTTCTTGGGAAATTCATTGTTTTTGAGTTGCAGAGAAGATCAGACTGTCTGCTGGGAATAAAGCATGCAGTATCCTGTGAAACCACTTGATACCTTGTATCCCTTTCACAACTTCCATTCCACTAAGAGCCAAAGGTCCCTGGCTTCTCCGAGAGCTCCCCAGGCTTTCGTGAGAGCTTGGAAAGTTGTCAAGTAAAGAAAGAGGGGGACTTGCCCAAGTCCTGGAGGCCTTCTGCTTCCAACATTCATTCTCATTGCCTGCTGTGGTATTTTCACTCAAAAGTTAGTCTTTGAAAGTTCGATCAAGTTCACTCTCAATGGCCGCTGACTAAATGTAGCCAACTAGAAGACCTATGACATGGTCGACTGGGGGATGGACTGGGGGTTGAATTATGCCCATCCCCAAAATATGTTAAAGTCTTAACCCCCAGGACCTGTGAATGTGACCTTATTTGGAAAGAGGGCCTTCAAAGATGTAATCAAGCTAAGTAAGCTGAGGCCATTAGGGTGGTCCCTAATCTAATATGACTGGTGTCCTTATAAGAAGAGGGGAATTTGGACACAGACACAATAGGGAGAATGCCATGTAGGCACACGTTGGAGTGATGCAGATGGAAGAAATGCCAAGAATTGACAGCCATCATGAGAAGCTAAGAAGAAGCAAGCAAAGATTCTCTCCTGCAGGTTTCAGAGGGAACGTTTGGCCCTGCTTGTTTGGACACCTCGATTTCAGCCTTCCAACCTCCAGAACTGTGAGACAATACTTTTCTGTTGTTTTAAGCAACCTCCCTCTAGTACCAAAATCTGTATTAGTTTTTTAGGACTGCTGTAACAAAGGCGAGGTTGCGGAGAAAAAGGAACTCTCATTCATTGTTGGTGGGACTGCAAAATGGTGCAGCCTCTATGGAAAATGGTATGGAGGTTCCTCAAACAATTGCAGATAGATCTACCATACGACCCAGCTATCCCACTTTGGGAATATACCCAGAGGAATGGAAATCATCAAGTCAAAGGTATACCTGTTCTCCAATGTTCATCGCAGCACTCTTTACAATAGCCAAGAGTTGGAACCAGCCCAAATTCCATCATCAGATGAGTGGATACGGAAAATGTGGTACATCTACACAATGGAATACTACTCAGCTATAAAAACGAATGAAATACTGCCATTTGCAACAACATGGATGGACCTTGAGAGAATTATATTAAGTGAAACAAGTCAGGCACAGAAAGAGAAATACCACATGTTCTCACTTATTGGTGGGAGCTAAAAATTAATATATAAATTCACAGACACACACACACACACACGCAAAACCGGGGGGTGGGGGTGGGGAAGAAGATATAAGAACCACAATTACTTGAAGTTGATACGACAAGCAAACAGAAAGGACACTGTTGGGGGGAGGGGGGGAGGGAGGAGGAAGGGAGGTTTTGGTGATGGGGAGCAATAATCAGCCACAATGTATATCGACTAAATTAAAAAAAAAAAAAGATATAAAGCCCCCCCCCCCCCAAAAAAAACAAAGACCCACAAACTGGGTGATTTAACTTCCCCCTGGGTGGCTTAAGTGTGTCTTAAGGATCAGAAATGCCTAGTTGAATTCTGTAAATCATGTTCTCCCATTCTTTTAACACAACTCCCATGCCTGCATCTCTTCCCCTGGCATCTTACAATGCGCTTCCCAACCCTTTGCTGCTGGCACTATGAGTGTGGTGCCACCACTCTAGGCAGGGGTATTCAGGCCCCTGACTTCCTTGCTCTGTGTTCGATTTCATCACTAATTGGCCCTCTGCTGATGAGCAGCAGTCACTTAATAGGACAAACAACTTCCTAGTGAGATGACTTCTCTATGATATTCCTTCCAGGTGTTATGCCTCCTTAACCCAGACATCTTCTTAAGAATTTTCTTAAGAGGTACAAAGTCTCTCTAACAACATGATGGCTAGTGGAGACAATAATATCAGTAGGTGCTTTATTTTATTCTATATATTTGTATTTTATTATTTCTAAAAATTGACAGATAACATTATATGTTTTTATGTGTACACTGTGATGATTTGAAGTATATATATATATATGTATATGTACACACACACACACACACACACACACACACACTGTGGAATGGCTAAATCTAGCTAATTTACAAATGCATTACCTCACATAGTTATTTTTTGTGGTGATAGCACATAACATCCCCTCTCTTTACATTTGTCAAGAATACAATATATCATCATTAACTATAGTCATCTTGCTGTACAATAGATCTCCCAAAATTTATTCCTCCTATCTAACCATAATTATGTATCCTCTAACATTTCCCCATCTTTTGAGGTTCTTTAAAGCACAAAGGTGGTGCTGTGTTTTTATTTCCATTTTACAAAGGAAGAGACAAGTCATGGAAGAAAGAGCCATTTACCCAAATTCTCTCTTTTAGTAGTAATGCTTCAACCAGTGCTGTTTCTGTGAGAGCAGATTTTGTCTTAGAAGAAGGGATCTCCCTTGCAATTGAGAGACCATATGTGGTTGCTCGTAAGCAGACCCTCTTAATAGCGGTCTTTATTTTTTGTTAACAGATTAGATCTTACACACCGGCAAATGTACATCTTTCCTCCAAGGAGCTTCAAATAAGTTGTGAATTTGTGATGATACTAAGCCAGACCTTCCTTCCAGCTCTCTCTCCTGTAAGTTGGAGAGCGCTGATCCACCTCCACTTGGTCTGCCTGTGTGCAATAAATGGCCGTGAGAATCACATGGCACAGTGAGGCATGTGGTAAGTTTCCACTCCTTTTTCTCCTTAAGTATAAACTTCCCATTGTTTTTTCCCCTCCCGAAGTCTTATTCAACTTAATTTCAAATTGTTAGATTGAAGTAAGCAATCTGGGGCACTTTAGAATGGGGATAGGAAGAGTGGGTGGCAGAGAGAGGGAGCGCATCTGGAAATCTGGAAGAATGTGGTACGTTTGAAATCTGATAAGCTGCTGCTGGTGTTACCAGACCTCATGGTTTATAACAGCCATGCAACATTTATGGCTAAAGACATGTGCACCCCTACACAGGCACAGCACACTCACGTTCCAGGGCAAATCAGGGACATAGCACTTGGGATTTGAGTCTGGGGCTGGCTGAGCCCTGTGCCTGCACCAAGCTCTGTGTGCAGGCAAACCATTGAATTGACATCACCAGCAGACTCATTTTAAGCAGCTGCCCAATTTATAGCTGTAGGATATCTAGGAAACATGAGAAATTGGAATAAGTGCATTAAGAAACTTCTGTACTTCTCAGATAGATCACATTGTAGGGAGGAACAAACGGATCAGGTGCTTTCTCAGTTATGATAACAGCTACGCTACGCTAGCCACCATTTGTGGACGTCTCCTATGCATCTGGCATTGTACTGAGCACTTTACATTCATTATCTCCTTTAATCCTTAAAACAACCCTATGAGATGTGTTTTATTATTAGCTCCTCTTTATAGACGCAGGAGCTGAGTCTTACTGCTTAGCACACTGTCTGACACATAGTTGACCCTTAATAAATACATGTTGACTACATGATGAGAGGTAAAAAATGTGCTTAAGTTCCCATAGTTAGTAATTGATGGAAGCCACATTTATACCTGCTCTGTGTGGTATTTTCAATTATGCAAACCAATGTACTCTTCACAGAAATCCAGATTGAAATAGCAGCACTGGGGCTAGACTTACTCAAGTGCAGGTCAGGAATACAAGAATAATGGCATTGAAATACTTTTTGGCAGAGTAGAGGAAAGAGGGCTGGAGTTGACCAAGGTAGTAAATTAGAGCAATCAAGGTAGGGCTGGGAACATGTCGGGAAGGTTCACTAGGACAGAGTTTGGACAGATAGACTTCAATCTGTATAGGCACCTTTGGATGAGGAAGGGTAGGGAGGTTCTGGAACCTTACAGAGTATAAACATGAGGAATGAATTAGCTGAATAAAGGCAACTTTGGACCAGCCAATGCCAGGGGATCAGTGATAACAATCTTGGTTCCTTTATTCTTTTGCTTGGAGGAAACTGCTATGTCTAGATGTTAACGGATGGTTTTTCAACCCCAGGTCCTATTTTAGAATCACAAGTGCAGTCAAGGCAACAGAAGGCTGATTCCAGAGAGGTTATATCACACCAGCCAATCTGAAGATGACAGCCTCAGAGTTCGGAAACAGTCTGTGTCATCATAAGCAAACATGACCCTCCAAAAAGCAGCTGCTGCTTGAGTCAATGGGAAAAATACTGTGAGCAGGGAAATGTGGGCCCTGTGCCTGTGCCCCACCTAGTTTTCTTCCCCATCTGAGCAATGGCCTGCCCTTTGAAACCCTAGGACTGAGGAGTTTGCACGCAGAGGCTTGAGTGCTTTGTGACATGGGAATGTAGAGTTGGCCACTTCTCCAGGAAGAGGGAGCTTAAGTTCAGATAAGCTTTCAGGCCTGGTTTTTACTACACTGTAACTGCTGCCCAGTGGGAGGGGAATGAACCCAGTGGACCACAATACCTTTCAGATGTGGTCCCCACAGGTCAAACAAAGCTCTCTGGATCCTTCATGATCCAAAAAGGCAGTGGAATAGAGTTTCACAATTAACTATTTTTTATTCATTGGTTACATCAATGTATCATCTAAGCAGGTAAAGGGAACATACCCAATCTCCCTACTGAACATTGTTGATTGCCTATCTAGCATCCATTCTCTCCTTTCTTCACAATGATATCCCAGTTTTGTTCATGTGACTTAGGGGACGTTACCCCATTTGTAGCCTCAGAGGTGAGACTCAATTAACCCAAGCCAACCATGAGAATATAACCCATTTGTCAGTCAATGCTTCTGGAATGGGCATATGACTTAATTCTGGTCCAGAAGAGCATGGCTGGAGACTTCTGGGCAAGTTCTTCCTTGTCCTTAAGAGAACAGGACATAAGTCAGCTTTTCCTTCTTTCAAAGTATGTGTATAAGGAAGGGTGATCCCCTAGCTTTTGCTCCTATCTGCCATCTTACGGCCAGAGGGGAAGTTGGAATCAGGTAAAGCTAAGAAATGGAAGAGGACAGAGACTCACGGAGAAATGCAGACAATGTACCAGCAGCAGAACCTGTGTACCTCTGAACTTCCAGCTCCTCAGCCAATATAATTCCTTGATGTTTTAGCTAGTTTGAGTTGGATTTCTGCTACCAGCAGCTGAAAGCTTCTGGACTGATAAAACGTAGAATTGGTAACACCATGACAGAGAAGAAAGTAGTAGTTAAGTAGTTAACTTAGTAGTTAAGATGAAGGATGGGTATGAGAGGGAAGACTGGAGGGGACTGAGAAATAAGACAAAATTTACCTTAAATAGCTGAGTGGGTTGTTAGGGACCCATAGTCAACCTTACCTTGTATTTTTCTTTATTAATGGTTGTAGGTAAAAAGAAGAATCGTGGGCATCAAAGTTTCTTTTGCCCAGTAGATCATGGCCAAGGACTTATTTCCAAATCTAAAAGTTAAGCCCCCTTATCAAGGTCAGAACAGAAGTGACAAAGAACAGAAGGTAAAGGACAGAAGTGACAAGTTCATGCCAAAGACGAAAGAGATGAAATGGCCCTGCCTGTTGGCCTGGAAAAATTGTGTCGTCCTTTTCCTCATCTGCATGTATGGTGTACACTCAGTCTGCAAGGCAGGTTTACATGGCTTTCCAGAGACTGGGGGTTTTCAAAATGCCACTGCAGAGAGCTGTTCTTTGTCTCTTTGGCAGTAGGTGTTTGTGATTATGAGTTTGGGGAGCACTGAACTTTCAGTGACCCATATTGATCACCGTGTTTGATCTTTCAGTCCACGTTGTGATCATAGCATATATTTGGGAGATACTGGCTAGAGGCTGGTATAGGGATGGGGTCTAGGAAACTCCCAGGCTGTGGCTGTGGAATAAAGTTGAGTAGTCTTAATACACAGATTGAACATGGAGCCATGACCTTGGCCTTACTAGCACTCCATCTAGGGCCACCTGCTTGAAGCTTTTCCAGATCTTATCACAGACACAGCTATGCCAATGGTTCAGAGAACCAGTAACTCATTTTCTACACTAAACAACTAACCAACCAATCAAGCAACTGTACACATGAAGACACACACACACACACACAAAACCAGGGAGGGAGAAGGAGAGAGAGAGAGTACTGTACCAATGTCAGTACTAGGAGATCATGCTTTACAGAATGCCAACTTGCCACAAAAACTCTTAAATATCCTCTTCTGAGTGTGAGTTTGCTTTACATATTATTATTATGGGCTAAAAAGAATAGTAAAATGGAATACCTATGCTTTAGAAAAGTGACAAAGAACCCCACAATTCCAACCATGATACGTACCAAGAACTTGAGCGTAGTGGTCTCCAGTGTTTTCTGACATGCATGAGTGCTGGATGATGTTACACGGAGGACATGCTCCCATTGCGTCTCCATGCACAGTTCCAGGGGTCCTTGAAGTAACATGAACCTGCTCTCTCCAACTCAATAAAGCGTATCAGGGAATGCTGTGGTTTAAAGTGACATTATTATAGGGCTAGCCTTGAGGCTACTTTTAAGTTTTATTTAAAAGTGAATCATTCACAAACTTAGTACTTTGTTATTAGCTGTATCACTTGCGACGCATCTCACAACACTTAAGTATGTCATTATACTGTCACCACAGTTGAGAACTGTTACCTTAACACATACTTATACCTCTTGTTGTTCCAGAATAAAGTTATTTTCCTTATTTGTCCCCCAAGTCTGCTTACTAAGTTAGCAGACTGTGTTGCACTGATTTCGAGAAATCTTTTCCTTAGAAACTCTAATATATAAGCCCAAATATTCCATATCACTCCACAAATCTGTGTGGCTCAGGACTTAATAAAAACAATGAAGAAATTGGTTAGTCTGAGTCTATAGGAAAAGAAAATTTATTAAAGAAGGCTGAAAAAGTGGAAGCAATTGATGCCATCATGCAGAATATTGTGAGAAGTAGCAGAATGTTGAATAACTGAGCTTTCAATGGACTTTTTCTTTTTTTAAAACAAGTTGTGGGCTTGATAGAGTCTAGATACAGATGGCCCTATCTATCTCCAGAGGCACAGGTAGGGGAAAGCACTCACCATTTGACGTAGCAACTCTTATCTGGGCTGTGGAGGCAGCCTCAGGTGGCCCAGGTCTTTTTTGTGGTTTCTGGTTATGGAGGAATCTGGGTGGACTGGCATGATGCCAGTATCCAACACAACTGCAGTGACAGTGATTGCTTCTCTCACTTGTCCTTGCTGAGGATGAACCTGCCCTGTGGTCACTTGTATCCCTCTCTCCAACTGAGAACAAAGCTGCCTGGAGGGGAGAATGCTGGGAGAACTCTCAGAAGTTGAGTTCTACCTCCTGTTTCTGAGAGCTCTTGCTTCTTGTTTTTTCTGCTCGTGGTTGACAGGTGGATAGAACCCAACACAGTGGAAGTCATAAGAGGAATTCAATCCGGTTCCACACTCTAAGTCAGCCAGTTGGTCTGACTACAGAAAAGTGAAGCCTGCCCCTAGTCTGGATTAATGCCATTAAAACATGTTTAATCACACCAGTCAATGTGCACACACATACACATGCTTGCAAGCACACACACACACTCACACTCAAACACCATAACGATAAGAGCACAATCAAGGCAGCTCTGTGAATGGATGGAGACATTTTGCCAAGTCCACAGTGGACTGAAGTACCAGGTGATCTGGAATTTAGAACATAGCCCTTTCCCGAACTGTACCCCTTCAGCCCCAGAGAGTGAAGCCTATCGGTTCTCGGCTGAACAGGACTTCTTGGTATTCAAGGAAAAAGGACTCAGCATGGCACTCTAGTGCAGAGCCTGTGGGACATGACAGCCCTGACAAAAGGAGATTTGGTGAGTTCAGCTAAATGAATCAGAAACAGATGAATGATATTTTTGTTAAAATACACATGGGTTTTTAAATTAAGAGGGTGAAAGGGAGTTGTGGAGAGATCTTTGGCAAAAATGCCTTGGGTGCTATTGGACCCTAAGGAACTGTTCAATGAACCCAGAACACACCAGGGTCAACATTCCATCACTAAAGGGTCACATACAGTTCATGACTACACACAGCCATGAAATAGAAACAGTCCTAATAAATATGGGCACACATCGGCAAGATTTCCATTCTGTGACAAGAATAAGGTCACATTACAAGAATAAGCTTATGTCATGGGGTGGCATGACATGCATTCCACAAGCCAGCCATTGACTTGAGCTTGGGATGTGAAAAGGATGGAGATGTTTTTTAGACCTCATTCGCTTGCTGGGGTCCAGCTGCTTTTCTCTCACAGTCTTTCTCAGGGTATTAAGAAGCAATGCTTCTGAATTCTGATTTGCTCTTTTTTTTTTTTTCCCCTACATCTCTTTACTAATTGAAAACTGACAGCAAAAGTACCCCCAACCACAAATATCTAGAAGAAAATGGAGACATTCGAACAGGCTGAACTACTTTGAGTTTTATGAGCTCTATTAAGGTTAATCAAAGCTCTGGAAAGAATTTTGTTTCATGGTGGACTCAACTAAACAATGAGCTGGGACCTTCAGTGACTGGCCAGAGAAGGAGGCCTGGGGGCCGGGGCCCTGAAGAACTGCTGGACAATTTGGGTAAGTCTGTGTCTCAACTTCTTTCCACCATGATGCAGTCACGGTGGAACTTGGGCACCATCCGTGGCTTGGCCTTCAGGCTGCGGTCACTCTCTGATCACTGCAAGTCCTAAATAAGCCTCCTCTGAGGTTCTCAAAGCTGAGTTCATCCCTGTGGATTTGTTTTCTGAGAAGTTTACTCCACAGTGGAGGCACGTTTCCCCGCAGCATTTCCTTACAGCAGTGTTACAGAATCCATGCCGATGTGTGTGCTGGGTGGGTGGGCAGGAGCAAACGGGAAGGAACAGCAGAGGAGAAAGAAGAGTTGACAGACAAAGGGTTGTCCCCCAGGTGTCAGTGCTAGTGGTAGATTCCTCCATGCTGGGACGAGGGGGAATAGAATCCCCTCCCTTCCTCTGTCCTTCATCCTCTCCAGGTGGGCTCTTAGGGAATAAGGAAGGTTCCACCAGCCCATAGGTTCTAAGGACTGGCTGAGCCTGAAGGCCTCCCTCCTAGTGACAAAGCTGCTCTGAGGTGGTGGCCTTTACCTTGGCCTGCGCAGGTGCCCCTGCTGCGGGTGTCTCCACAGAGCACCGGGAAGAGTGGACCTCATCTTCAGCGCCTCCATCCCCTTTCCTAAACTGCTTCCCACGTTTTACCCCATGTTACTTCCAGGAATTTTTTCTTTCCCTGACAACTTAGGGATTGCCTCAGCTTCTCAAGGGAAAACATTATAAACTCTTCAGGCGAGGGGACTGTATCTAATCTAGTTTTGTAACTTTGGTTCTGTCATAGAGCCGAACACAGAGTGGGCCCGCCACAAATGGAGGGAAACTTCTAAGAACTGTGCATCTCCGAGCACCTGAAGCTTGGTGCATCAGCTGTGATGGGGGCACGAAGAGTATGACCTGATGTCCCTTTTCAGTCCATTGACCTTTCTCTTCCTTTACTCTTCCTGCAGGTGTGTGCATTCACATGCTCCTGCTCCTGTGTGTCAGCAGAAACCTCTGCAAAGATTCCATAAGACAGTTCTTCCTTAGACTCTCAACCTCAGAAGTGTGTGAACTTGATCAGATGGAGAGAACAAATCTATGGTTATTAGAGGGGGAAGGAGGAAGAGGAAAGGGAAAGAGGAGGGGGAGGGGGAGGGGAAAGGGTGAGGGGGAAGGGGAGAGATTGGATAAGGGGCATAAAGAATAAGTATGATTTGTAACAATGAATATGCTAAAAAAAAAGGAAGTATGTGAACTTGAAGCATCAAAGTCTAACTGTGCCATGTCCCATGACTTCTATTCTAGAAAAGCCAAAATCTGTCCAACACTTTCCTGTTAACTTGGCCTAATGCCTTAAGTCAGAGAGTGCCTCCAGGTGGGCACTGCAGGCACCACACTGGTGTGCTCTGGGCCAGCTTTCCAGGCCCACACTCAGCAGGGGAGTGGTATGAGGCAGCTGAGGGCACGGCCTTGTGGCCAGGCAGATCTGGGTTTGTTTCCAGGCTCTCCCACTTCCTCACTATGGAAAAGCAGGCAATTTACATAACCTTCCAGAGCCCATTGGATACCAGTACTCGTCCTTGGGGCTATTGCAAGGATTAAATGAAATGATGTATGTAAATCCAGCACAATGCCAGGCACAAAATAGACCCAAGTTCCTTTCCTTTTCTTTCAGTTATGCATCTGCTGCTGCAGTAATAACTAAAAGCCTCTCTGGCCAGGCACTGTGATTGCACTACAAAGATGCTGCCTGCTCTGCGTAAGAGTTGTTTCCTACTGGCATTAGAGGCCTAGGGTTCTCCACTTCTCAAACAGGCCCCACCTTACCTGAGCAATCTCTTTTTCACCTGCTGCTGGTTGGCTGCTGAGGCTGGGCGATTTCTTCTTACAGATGCACACATTTCTATGCTGAGTCCTCATCACACACCATGGATCTCACTGACTCTTCTGGCAAGGATTTGAGGGCTCACCTCTCTCCCTGGGATTGCTGGCTTCCTTCACAGCTGTGGGTCCAGCTTCCTTTTCTCAAGAGGCAGAGCCCTGTGGTTATCGGATATCTCCTCCTGCACCTCAGGCACCAGCCAGGGCTTGCCTCAGGAGCAGGAGAGGGTGGTGCAGGCCCTGCGCTGGACTCAGCCTGTCCCCTGGAGTGTGAATCTCTGCTGACCGGCTTGCTGCCGCGCTAATAAATATCAAGCCCTTCAACGGGAAAATAAATGATCCCCAACTGCTAGGCAAAACAGTCTTGATAAATTGTCGTTTTAGCCAACAGTGTTTAAAGTAAAATCAGTAAAGTGTGAGTAATGATGGCTGAGTCAAAAGTCCTGTATTAAACACAATGGTCTAAGAGCGGGGGCAGCGTTCAGAGAAAAGTGCACGAAAGTTTAACTAAAACAACTCTTGTTCAGAGAGAAAAAAATTTTAAAAAGGACTTGGGATTTATTATCCTATTAGTTTTTTTCTGTAGGAACAGCTCTCAGGGTGTCCCGGGCATAAAGTCAAAATCTCCATTTACCAGAGATGTTTAGAAAACATGCTCTTAAAAGTGGGAACTACCAAGTTTAGACTGGACAACATAAATATGGTTGAATTCTTTCAATATAGTGAGGAAGCCTGAAAGAGCTACAGTTCTTAAAGGAGCTGTCTCGAAAGGATTTCTGGGTGAAGGAAATCTAGAAGATTTTTCCTTAAAAAAAAAAATGCACAATGGTTGGTTACTTATGTGACCCTGTATTTCAATATCTATACATTATTCTGTATAATGTACAGTCAAACCTTACTAATTCCAACCGAATTAGGAAATAATCTGAATGAAGAAAAGTTAAGGGTGATGTATTAAAGGAAGTGGCTTTAAAATTCTAGAATCACAATAATCATAGATAAAACATATTAATAAGAACTTACTGTGTTCTAGGCCCTCTGTGGAACATCTTACATAAATTAAACATTAGGTAACATTCCTAGGATCACACAGGTGGCAAGTGGTGTAGTCAAGATTCAAACTCAGGTCTGCCTGTTTCCAAGGCTGCATGCTTAACCTTTATACACATAAACTCTATGGCCAATCTATAAATTCTGTTTTATTGTAATCTGGCACATAGGATTACTCAAAATAATTAAACAAGTGTGCCAAATGGGCATCCTGAGTTCATGTTTTGTGGTGACAGAAATCTCATTAATAATATTAATAATTTTCATATTAATTGTTGATCAGCAAATGTGCAAATTGCTAAGGTGCTAGATGCTTAACAATGGTTTATTTTTTATTTGAAGGACACAATGCCCTTGTACTCTCATTTATGTTATAGGTATTATTACCTTCAACTAGTTAAATATTTGATACACACATTACAATACATATTACAAAAGAGAACAATCTCTACTTCAATCTAAAGTCAATCGCTCTACCTTTGCTCTGAGTCCATTCCCTTCAACATTCTCAAAAGGGATTCTCATCAATAGATCACCTTCTGTCTCTTCTTCATCTTTGCCTTTTCTCTCTGTAGTGGTCAGCTATTACTTTTCTGTCTGCCCAGTATCCCTTCACATGGGGAATTGTTTTTCCTCCACTCCATATAAATGAGGTGGGGCAGCCAAGCAAGACACCCTGCCTTCTCTGCCAGAGGAGTGGGCACATGCTATGGGCCAGCCAGTCAGAATATCCTGTATCTGTGGCACCATGATGATCTCCAGGGTCACATAGGTTCCAAGCATGACCAGCACCTTTTTGACAGAGACATATAAGCGTGAGCAGGAAAAGGAGAGATAAAATCTCTTTCTTTTAGACACTGTGAATTTGAAAACCGTGTAAGACTAAAGCTGATTTAGCTATCTTTAAATATACATGGACAGATCCTAATAATGAAGTCAATGCAGAGGAAATCAGGGCTGAGAAACAGAGAGAGGGAGCCCTACATTTTATGAGCAATCCTCCCAATGCCTTAGATTCAATGAACTCTTCTTTTCTAATGACGACAGGTAATAATTTAATTAGCTGTTACGCCACATTATCATCCCTGAGTACTAGTGGAATTTTCACAGCCTTCATCCCAATGAGATCGGATTTCCAATCCTAAATTCCTCCATTCCCTGGATGTCTGTGCCAATCACTCTTGGATACCAATTCTATGCAAGTCCAGGTTTTTGGTTATGAGCACTTTAGCAGGGACGTATTTACTGTTCAGTTTCTTGGTTGCTAAATTTAGCAGAAATCCACTTATGGAATGCACTTTGGGGTCAACAGAATTGATCAAAGCCAGAACACCAAACTAGACAATGGGTAAGGACTAAGGGAAACTTAGTCACAGAGAACACCTGATGCTCTTTCTTAGGAGCAGTCTGACTGGGGAGTCATCACCAGCATTGTCGTTGGTCATTCGCTGCTTCTGTCACTTCTCTGTAGTTGGATGGATATCATTTAATTGTCTCTGCATTATTTATGTCAATTCTTACGAGAATCAAAGTCGTGGAGGGTAGCATCCTTTTGTTTCAGTGTAAGTCACTTAGTTCTTAAGTTTAATGACTACCATTCCTATTAAGTGGTTTTGTGTTTATGTTCATGAGGGATATTGGTATATAGTTTTTTTTCTTATAACTTTTTTTTTTTTGATGTAAGGGTAATGCTAACATCATAAAATGAATTAGGAAGTGTTTGCTCTTTTTTTTTTTCCCCCGGAAGACTTCATGGACAATTGGTATTATTTCTCCCAAATGTGTGGTAGAATTTGCCAGTGAAGCTATCTGGACCTGGTCTTTCTTATCTTTCTGGGAAGGCTTTTAATTAACAGATCTAATTGTTTAAAAGACAGAGGACCATTCAGATTTTCTATTTTTTTTATGTCAGTTTTGGTAATCAGTGTCCTTCAAGAAATTTGTCTATTTCACCTAAATTGTGAAGTTAATTGGTATAAAGTTCACAGTATTTCTTTATTATCCTTTGAATACCTGTATGATCTCTGTGATGTCCCTTTTTTCTTTGGAAATCGGTCTAGAGATGTTTCAATTATAATTCTTTTCAAAGAAGGTTACACTGATATTTCTCTATTGATTTTCTGTTTTCCATTTTGTTAATTTTTGTTCTTATCTTTATTTTGTTTACTTTGGGTTTCATTCACTTTTTTTTCTTCTACTTTTATAAGGTAAAAATTTAGATCATTGATTTGAGACCGCTTTTCTTTCCTGATATGAGCACTAAATATTATAAATTTCCCTCAAGGACTGCTTTACTTCATGCACAAATTTTTTTTTTTTAATTTTTATTTTGTCGATATACAAGGTGATTGATTATTGTGGCCCATCACCGAAACCTCCCTCCCTCCTCCCTCCCCTCCCTCCCACCCAACAATGTCCGTTCTCTTTGCTTGTCGTATCAACTTCAAGTAATTGTGGTTCTTATATCTTCTTCCCCACCCCCGTTTTTTTTTTTTTTTTTGTGTGTGTGTGTGTGAATTATATATTAATTTTTAGCTCCCACCAATAAGTGAGAAAATGGGGTATTTCTCTTTCTGTGCCTGACTTGTTTCACTTAATATAATTCTCTCAAGGTCCATCCATGTTGTTGCAAATGGCAGTATTTCATTCGTTTTTATAGCTGAGTAGTATTCCATTGTGTAGATGTACCACATTTTCCGTATCCACTCATCTGATGATGGACATTTGGGCTGGTTCCAACTCTTGGCTATTGTAAAGAGTGCTGCGATGAACATTGGGGAACAGGTATACCTTCGACTTGATGATTTCCATTCCTCTGGGTATATTCCCAACAGTGGGATAGCTGGGTCGTATGGTAGATCTATCTGCAATTGTCTGAGGAACCTTCATACCATTTTCCATAGAGGCTGCACCATTTTGCAGTCCCACCAACAATGTATGAGAGTTTCTTTTTCTCCACAACCTCGCCAGCATTTATCGTGTAGAGTCTTTTGGATTATAGCCATCCTAACTGGGGTTAGATTTTATCTCAGTGTGGTTGTGATTTGCATTTCCTGGATGCTGAGTGATGTTGAGCATTTTTTCATATGTCTGTTGGCCATTTATATATCTTCCTTAGAGAAATGCCTACTTAGCTCTTTTGCCCATTTTTTAATTGGGTTGCTTGTTTTTTTCTTGTAAAGTTGTTTGAGTTCCTTATATATTCTGGATATTAATCCTTTGTCAGATGTATATTTTGCAAATATTTTCTCCCACTCTGTTGGTTGTCTTTTAACTCTGTTAATTCTTTCTTTTGCTGTGCAGAAGCTTTTTAGTTTGATATAATCCCATTTGTTCATTTTTCCTTTGGTTGCCCGTGCTTTTGGGGTCATATTCGTGAAGTCTGTGCCCAGTCCTATTTCCTGAAGTGTTTCTCCTATGTTTTCTTTAAGAAGTTTTATTGTTTCAGGGTGTATATTTAAATCCTTAATCCATTTTGAGTTGATTTTAGTATATGGTGAGAGGTATGGATCTAGTTTCATTCTCCTGCATATGAATATCCAGTTATCCCAGCACCATTTGCTGAAGAGGCAGTCCCTTCCCCAGTGAATAGACTTGGTGCCTTTGTCAAAAATCAGATGGCAGTAAGTGTGTGGGTTGATTTCTGGATTCTCTATTCTATTCCATTGATCAGTGTGTCTGTTTTTATGCCAGTACCATACTGTTTTGGTTATTATAGCTTTGTAGTATAGCTTAAAGTCAGGTAGTGTTATGCCTCCAGCTTTATTTTTTTTGCTCAGCATTGCTTTGGCTATGCGTGGTCTTTTATTATTCCATATAAATGTCTGGATAGTTCTTTCCATTTCTGAGAAAAATGTCATTGGAATTTTGATGGGGATTACATTGAATTTGTATATCACTTTGGGTAGTATAGACATTTTCACTATGTTGATTCTTCCAATCCAAGAGCATGGGATATCTTTCCATCTTCTTGTATCCTCTCTAATTTCTCTCAGCAGTGGTTTGTAGTACTCATTATAGAGATTTTTCACATCCTTGGTTAACTCAATTCCTAAGTATTTTATTTTTTTGGTGGCTATTGTAAATGGGCAGGCTTTCTTGATTTCTCTTTCTGCATGTTCACTATTGGAGAAAAGAAATGCTACTGATTTTTGTGTGTTGATTTTGTATCCTGCTACTGTGCTGAAATCATTTATCAATTCCAAGAGGTTTTTTGTAGAGGTTTTAGGCTGTTCGATATATAGGATCATGTCATCTGCAAACAGGGACAGTTTGACTTCATCTTTTCCAATCTGGATACCCTTTATTTCCTTCTCTTCTCTGATTGCTCTGGCTAGTACTTCCAACACTATGTAGAATAGGAGTGGTGAGAGTGGGCATCCTTGTCTAGTTCCTGTTCTTAAAGGAAAAGCTTTCAGCTTTTCCCCATTCAGGATGATATTGGCAGTGGGTTTGGCATATATGGCTTTAATTATGTTGAGATACTTTCCCTCTATTCCTACCTTATAGAGGGTCTTTGTCATGAATGAGTGCTGAACTTTATCAAATGCTTTTTCAGCATCTATAGAGATGATCATATGGTCCTTGTGTTTGAGTTTATTAATATGGTGTATCACATTTATCGATTTGCATATGTTGAACCAACCTTGCATCCCTGGGATGAATCCCACTTGATCGCGGTGAATAATTTTACGTATGTGTTGCTATATTCTGTTTGCTAGTATTTTATTGAGGATTTTTGCATCTATATTCATCAAGGATTTCGGCCTGTAGTTTTCTTTTTCGGTTATATCTTTACCCGGTTTTGGTATCAGGATGATGTGTGCTTCATAGAATGAGTTTGGGAGATTTGCGTATGTTTCAATCTTTTGGAATAGTTTGTAAAGAATCGGTGTCAATTCCTCTTTGAATGTTTGGTAAAATTCTGCTGTGAATCCATCTGGTCCTGGGCTTTTCCTTGTTGGGAGCCTTCTGATAACAGCTTCAATCTCCTTTATTGTTATTGGTCTGTTCAAATTTTCTACGTCTTCATGGTTCAGTTTTGGGAGCTTGTGTGTGTCCAGAAATTTATCCATTTCCTCCAGATTTTCAAATTTGTTGGCGTATAGTTGTTTATAGTAGTCTCGAATGATTCCGTGTATTTCAGATGAATCAGTTGTAATATCGCCTTTTTCATTTCTAATTTTTGTTATTTGAGTCTTCTCTCTTCTTTTTTTTGTTAGCCATGTTAATGGTTTGTCAATTTTATTTATCTTTTCAAAAAACCAACTTTTTGATTCATTGATCTTTTGTATTGTTTTTTGGTTTTCAATTTCATTCAGTTCTGCTCTGATCTTAATGATTTCTTTCCGTCTGCTAACTTTAGGTTTGGATTGTTGTTGTTTTTCTAGTTCTTTAAGGTGAAGTGTTAGGTTGTTCACTTGCCATCTTTCCATTCTTCTGAGGTGAGCATTTAATGCAATAAATTTCCCCCTTAATACTCCTTTTGCAGTATCCCACAGGTTTTGGTATGATGTATCATTGTTTTCATTAGTTTCAATAAATTTTTTGATTTCCTGCTTGATTTCTTCTTGGACCCATATGTCATTAAGTAGAATGCTGTTTAATTTCCATGTGTTTGTATAGTTTCCAGAGTTTCGTTTGTTATTGATTTCTAGTTTTAATCCATTGTGGTCTGAGAAAATACATGGGATAGTTCCCATTTTTTTGAATTTGTTGAGACTTGATTTGTGACCTATTATGTGATCTATCCTGGAGAATGATCCATGTGCTGATGAGAAGAATGAATATTCTGAGGTTGTTCGATGGAATGTTCTGTAGATATCTGCCAAGTCCAATTGGTATAGGGTATTGTTTAGATCTTGTGTTTCTCTGCTGATTCTTTGCTTAGATGATCTCTTCCATATTGACAGTGGAGTGTTCAGGTCCCCTGCTATTATGGTATTAGTGTCTATTTCCTTCTTTAGGTCTAATAGAGTTCATTTTATAAATTTGGCTGCTCCGACATTGGGTGCATACATATTTATGATTGTTATGTCTTCTTGATGCATTAGTCCTTTTATCATTATGTATTGTCCCTCATTGTCTCTTTTTATGGTTTTTAGTTTAAAGTCTATTTTGTCAGAAATAAGAATAGCTACTCCAGCTCGTTTTTCTTTTCTGATTGCATGGTAAATCTTTTTCCATCCTTTCACTCTTAGTGTATGTGAATCTTTATGGGTGAGGTGGGTCTTTTGTAGGCAGCATATAGTTGGGTCCTCCTTTTTAATCCAGTCAGCCAGTCTGTGTCTTTTGATTGGGGAATTTAAGCCTTTTACATTAAGAGTTGTTATTGAAAGGTGTTGATTCATTCCTAGCATTTTATTGGTTGTTTGGTTGTCTTAGGTGTCTTTTGTTCCTTGCTCACTGATTTACTGTTTACTTTTTGTGTTTGTTGGTTCCTTAGGTTGTAGATAGCGTTTTTGTTTGTTTGATTTCTCTTCATGAATGCCATTTTTATTATACTACTGAGTTTTGATTTTTCTTGGGTTTTTATGGCAGTGGTAGTTATTTTTCAGGAACCAAACCCAGTACTCCCTTGAGGATTTCTTGTAAGGGTGGTCGTGTGGTGGTGAACTCCCGCAGTTTTTGTTTGTCTGAGAAATATACTATTTGCCCTTCATTTTGGAAGGATAGCCTTGCAGGGTAGAGTATTCTTGGCTGGCAATCTTTGTCTTTTAGTATTTTGAAAATATCATCCCATTCCTTTCTAGCTTTTAGGGTTTGTGATGAAAAGTCTGATGTTAACCTGATTGGGGCTCCCTTATAGGTGATTTGATGCTTCTCTCTTGCAGCTTTTAAGATTCTCTCTTTGTCTTTGAGTTTTGCCAGTTTGACTATAACATGTCTTGGAGAGGACCTTTTTGGGTTGAATACGTTTGGAGATCGTTGAGCTTCCTGGATCTGAAGATCTGTGATTCTTCCTATACCTGGGAAGTTTTCTGCCACTATTTTGTTGAACATGTTTTCAATGCAATCTCCTTTTTCCTCCCTTTCTGGAATACCCATGACTCGGATATTTGAGCACTTAAGGTTGTCTGATATCTCTCTCAGATTTTCTTCAATATCTTTGATTCTTTTTTCTTTTTTTTTGTCTGCTTGTGTTATTTCAAACAGCCCATCTTCAAGTTCAGAGGTTTTCTCTTCAGCTTCCGTAAGCCTGCTGGTTAAACTCTCCATTGTGTTTTTTATTTTGCTGAGTAACTTCTTCAGTTCAGCAAGTTCTGCTACATTTTTTTTCAGGACATTGATTTCCTTGTACATTTCCTCTTTCAGGTCCTGTATACTTTTCCTCATTTCATCATGATGTCTAGCTGAGTTTTCTTGTATATCATTCAGTTTCCTTAGAATTATCACTCGACATTCCTTCTCAGTCATATCAAGGGCTTCTTGTTCTATAGGATCTGCTGGATCTCGCAGTGGCAGCCCCGCAGGGTTTGTGTTTTCTGCTGAGTCTCTGCCTCCTTAGCCGGACTTCTCCCAGCTCTTCAGGGACGCACAATCCAAACCCAGGCTCTGAGAAGCAGTGCTGGGATCCATACACAAATTCTGATGTGTTTTTACATTTTCATCCATTTCAAAATAATTTTTTCTCTCGTGCATTCTTCTTTAACCCATCATTTATTTAGAAGTATGTTTTTAAGACCCAAGTCTATAGGGATTTTCCAGATGCCTTTTTGTTACTGATTTCTAGTTTTTTCATTTGTGGTCAGAAAATATACACTGTGTAATTTTGATTATTTTAAATTTATTGAACTTGCTTTGTAGTTCAGAATATGATCTATTATATGAATACTCCTTGTGCACTCAAAAAAATGTGCTTTAAGCTGTTACTGGGTGTAGTGTTCTACAAATATTAATTAGGTTGAATTGTTTGACAGCATTTTTTACATCTTATATGCCTTTACTGATTTTTTTCTTCTCTCTCTTTTTTTTGGGGTGGGGGTGGCTGTCTGGTATGGGGATCTGGTCCCTTGACCTTGGAGTTATAGGTGGCGCTGTAACCAACTGAACTTACCAGCCAGCCATAATTATACCTTCACTGATTTCCTGTGTAGTTTTTTTTAATCAATTACTGTGAGAGGATTTTTGAAATTTATAGCTATAATTAGGGATTTGTCTATTTCTATTTTCAATTCTATTAGTTTTTACTTCGTGTATCTTGAAGGTCTGTTATTAGGTATACATAGTTATGATTATTATGTAATCTTGTCTTTATTATTATAAAATATTCATCTTCACCTATTGTAATATTTCTTGTCTTGAAGTCTACCCGATATTAGTATAGCCACTCTAGCTTAGTGTTTACATGATATTTCTTCTTCCATCTTTTTACCCTTTTTTTTTTTTTGGAGAAGAAGTAAAACTATTTCTATTTGTAGATGACATGATTTTGTATGTAGTCTAAAAAAAAAAACCTATTAGAACTAATAAGCAAACACAGAAAAGTTGCAGGATAAAAGAAACAAAATTCAATTATATTTTTATATGTTAAAAATGAACAATCTGAAAATGAAAAGAAACAGTGGGGTGGTAGAATAAACCTAATCATGTCAATAATTATATTAAATATAAATGGTCTAATTGACCGATTTAGAAAACACAGATTGTCATACTGGATTAAAAAGTAACATCACTTTAAATTTTAAAACGCACGTAGTTTAAAAGTAGAAGTAAAAAATCTGTGGTCCATTTGGGTTAATTTTTGTGCATGGTGTGAGGTAAGAGTATAAGGTTTGCTTATTTGTTTTTTGCATGTAAATATCCAGTACTGCTTGTCGAACAGATTATCCTTTCCCCCACTTAAATGACTTAGAACCTTTGTAAAAAAATCAATTGACTGTAAAGTTAAGGTTTTATTTTTGGACTCTGTTCTGTTCCCTTGACTTATTTCTAGGGTCTATCCTTGGACCAATGCTATACTGTCATCATCATTGGGGCTTTGTATTTGGTTTTGGAGTTGGGCATCATAAATCCTCCAACTCTGATCTTCTTTCCAAAATTGTTTAGTTATTCTGAGTCCCTTTGCATTCTCACATACATTTTTGGGTCAATTTGTCAGCTTCTTCAAAGAATCTTAGCTTCTGGGATTTTAATAGGGATTGTGTTGCATAGATCAATTTGGAGAGAATTGCCATCTTTGTGGTATTGAGCCCTCTAACTCATGAACATGTAATGTCTTTCCATTTGTCTAAATCTTCCTTAACTTTTCTCAGCAATATTTTGCAGTTTTCAATGTACAAGTCATGTGCTTCTTTTAGTACAGTTATTTCTAAATATTTAATTCTATTTGATAATATAATGAATGGAATTGCATTCTTAATTTATTATTGTGCTTTCTTCCCCAGATGGTTTGTTACTCCCACATGTTTATTTTTCCTTATAAACTCTTAGCATTTTATCAAATCCTATAACTATGCTGATATTGTGTTCATTACACAATAATATGGGTAGAAAAGTCAATTTTGTAATTCTTAAAGATACTGTGTACTTGGATGATTTTTTTTTCATAATTAAATTTTAAAAAATACTCAGAATAGTATTTAGACTTTTAAAATAAACTTCCCAAATTTCTTTCATGAAGTTTCTGTTTTGTTTCCTTCATATTGTAAATGGGATCTGAATCTACCTTTTCTAAAAATCATTTTAAATTTAGATAGTTATGGCTGGTACAAAGGAGTGATACTGACTTTTCAGAATTTATCTTAAATTTTACTGTTTCACCTAGATTCTCTTGTGACTTGTAGTGGTTTTTCATAGGCTTGTTTAGAAATTTTGTTGTTGCTGCTGGGTATACAATTATGTCATCCTCAACTATTAATTTGTCTGCACCTTTCTAATACATATTATTTTTATTTGTCCTAAAATTTTGCATTAATAAAAAATCCTCAATACAATATTAAAATAAATATGGTATTGGTGGACTTCTTTGCTTTGTTCTTAAGTTTAATGAGTACATGATTGGGAATAAGATTGGCCAATAACAGCATCTGTTGAAAAAAATTTTATTTTAAAGATTTTCAATGTGGTTATTTTATTAAATTTTAAAATAATAAATCATACTTGCATTTTTGAAATAGTAAGTAACTGGTTGTAATATTATTTATTTTACATTTTTTTCTGAATTATATTTCAGTTAAAATATCCATTAAAGCTTGCCAGTTAGCTTACTTGGTTAGAGCATGGTGCCAATAACACCAAGGTTGAGGGTTTGAATCCCCATACAGGCCACCTGCCAAAAAAAAAAAAATACATATATATATCTTCATTAAAATTTAGAGATTTTTATATATTTATAAAAATGAAAATGTTCAAGCACAATTTTTTTCTTCATTCTTCTCTTTTCTAGCATGTTTTTTGCTGTCTGTATTTTTTGGTTGTAGATTATCAGGCACATACAAATCTTTTTTAAAAGAAAAAGTTATGACTTTAAAATTATAACTGCTATCACAACATAATGATCTCTTTCATTTGTACTGCAAGAGTTCACTAATAGTTGCTCATATTGTATTTTAAACTTTTCAGTATCTTTGTGCTTTATGAGCATCTCTAAGTTCATACATGAATTTAAATAATCGAATAGTATGTTCTTTGATGAATGAATAAATAATTTTTTTTTTGGCAGATGGCTGGTAAGGGGATGCAAACCCTTGACTTCTGTGTTATAACACCATGCTCTAACCAACTGAGCGAACCGGCCAGCCCTGAATAAATAATTTAATGTTCTTTATTTTATTTGTCCTCTATCTTCCTATTTTATATTTTTTAAAGTAGAACTTCAATGTTTTTTACTTTATATTATGAATTTTGATGGACTGTAATGTTTTCTTTTCCACGTTAGAATAATTTAAAATTTAAACATTCTACACTTACCATTACTTATGATTAATTTAAAACAGGCCATAAGAATTATTAATTGTGGCAGTCATTAATTTACTACTATATAATAAGGCACAATTACTTTTGGCAAATGTTTAGTAGTCTAAC